>NC_089510.1:49652374-50265290 GCF_036850995.1 Saccopteryx leptura
TTTATATATTATATACCTATATTGGGTGCATAAATATTTACAATGGTTATATCCTCTTGTTGTACTACTCCCTTAATCATTATGTAGTAACCTTCTTTGTCCCTTACTATAGCTTTTATTTTAAAGTCTATTTTGTCAGATGTAAGTATTGCTACCCCAGCTTTTTTTCATTTACATTTGCATAAAATATTTTTTTCTATCCCTTTACTTTCAGTCTGTGTGTATCTTTTATTCTGAGATGGGTCTCTTGTTTTTTTTTTGTTGTTGTTGTTTTTTTCAGTATAAGAATTTTATTAGTAACGAAAAAATGCCAAAGGCTGGAAGATCATACTCTAGTGAGGCAAGGGTAACAAAGCATTTGAAATGGCCTTTGAAAACTCATCAATTCAAAGAAAATAAAAAAGTCGATTTTGACAAATAGCAGTATGTCACTCATTTTATAAAATATGTAAAATATTTAGCTTATGAGTTGGTGCTGAAAGGGGGATATGAACAGTAGATGTCCATATATATATATATCATACATATCAGATTATCTTTTGAAATTGCTCTTATTTTCCTAAGGGAGCTCTAGGCGAGTTGTACTTCCCAATGAAACATGTCATTTCATTACTGAATCTTCAGTTTCATTCTAAGAATAGTACAAGAGTTTGGCTCTTTTTGGAAGTGATTGATTATATGGTTTTCTGCTCTTTGATCTGTTTTAATACAGGCATTATCTATTTTTATTAGTTCTCTATCATTCACTGTGTATTTTAAAAATATTCTGTAATAATACATTTTATAATTAAGAATAAGCATATCTGATATAATTGACTATAAAGCCAGTTTTTATAATCTGCATTTGCCCCTCTCCTCTTATATTTGTATAGCTTCTTAGTACATTCTCACAAAGACAAGGGGCTGGGAATATATATGCTTTGATTTAAAGAGAAAGGGATAAAGATTTGAGTCAGTCTAAAATCATGCTGGTTTTCAGGGTATATGAAGGTTGTAACTACTAGGAATATAAGCACTACATAGCAGTCCATTTTTTTTATATTGTTTTTGTGAGTTTTAGCCCCTGAGATGGGTCTCTTGTAAACAGCATATATATAGGTCTTCTTTTCTTATCCATGTAGCTACCTTATGTCATTTGATTGGAGCATTTGATCCATTTATATTTAAGGTTATTTTTGATGTGTACTTATTTATTGCCATTTTAGTCTTTAAACTTACAATCCTCTGTCCTCTTTCTCTCAATTTCTTTATTTTATTGCTCTTTTTATAGCAGGTCCTTTAACATTTCTTGCAGTACTGTTTGGTTGTAATAAACTCCTTGAACCTTATTTTGTTTGGGACACTCTTTGTTTCTCCTTCAATTTTAAATGATAGCTTTGCTGGATAGAGTAGTCTTGGGTATAGGTTCTTTTTTTTTTATTTAGTATTTTTTTTATTTCTGAAAACACAAAAATTATATAAAGAGAATACAATTTGCTTTTGTCTCTGGGAAAGATTGCATAGAAGAATGGTAGCATTGGCCCTGGCTGGTGGCACAGTGGCTAGAGCATCATCCTGGAGCACCAAGGTTACTGGCTCAATCCCAGTGTCACTGGTTAGACCCCAAGGTCAGCGGTTCAGGCCCCAGTCAAGGCACATATGAGAAGCAATCAGTGGGTGCACAACTAAATGGAACAATGAGCTGATGATTCTCTCTCTCTTTCTCTCTCTCTCTCTCTTTCTCTCTCTCTCTCTCTCTCTTGCAAAAATCAATGGGAGCCTGACTGGTAGTGGTGCAGTGGTGGATAGAATGTTGGCCTGGGACAATTTTTTTTTAATAAATAAATTTTTATTTTAATGGTGTGACATCAATAAATCAGGGTACATATATTCAAAGAAAATATTTCCAGGTTATCTTGTCATTTAGTTCTGTTGCATACCCATCACCCAAAGAGAGATCGTCCTCCGTCACCCTCTATCCAGTTTTCTTTGTACCCCTCCCCCTCCCCCTCTCCCTCCTTCCCTCCCCCCACCCCCCCGTAACCACCACACTCCTGTCCATGTCTCTTAGTCTCACTTTTATGTCCCACCAATGTATGGAATCCTGCAGTTCTTGTTTTTTTCTGACTCGCTTATTTCACTCCGCATAATGTTATCAAGATTCCACCATTCTGTTGTAAGTGATCTGATGTCATCATTTCTTCTAGCTGAATAGTATACCATGGTGTATATGTGCCCCATCTTCTTTATCCAGTCTTCTATTTTTTTTTTTACAGTGTTTAAAAGCCTTTAAGCAAACTCTTGGCCAATACAGCAAGAATCCATAAAAGAGTAGTGTCCTTAACATGTTCACCAAGTCCAAGTTGGCCCCATCACCATGCCAAATCCCTGAAAAATGCAACCCAACCACAGTTCAGCTCCTGTTAGGAGCTGTCACAGGGAGCAGGAGTCCAGGAAAAGTCCACATCCAGGAAAAGTCCGCATGGCACTGGAATTGTCACCATTCTATACTTTGCAGCTCATGTCCAAGTCCCAATGACTGCTGCTTCTAGCTGGTAATGATTCAGGTAGACTGGAAGGGTATAGGTTCTTATGCTGCATCACTTTGAATATTTTTTGCCAATCCCTTGTGGCCTAAACTGTTTCTCTTGAGAAGTCAAATGCTATCCTTATGGGGGCTCCTCTGTAGGTAATTAACTGATTTTCTCTTGCAGCTTTTAGTTTTTTTTTTGTCTCTTAACTTTGGCATTTTAATTATGATGTGTCTTGGTGTGGGCTTCCTTGGGTTCATCTTTGTTGGTACTCTCTGTGCTTCTTGAACTTGTGTGACTTTTTCCTTCATCAATTTAGGGAACTTTTTGGCTATGATTTTTTTCAAACAAGTTTTTATCCCTTGTTTTTTCTCTTCTCCTTTAGGAACCCCTATGATGCTCTTTTTATGTTGTCACAGAGATCTCTTAAAGTTCTTCGGTCTTTTTAAGCCTCTTTTCTCTTTGATGCTCTGCTTCTGTGCTTACATTTATCTTGTCCTTTAAATCACTGATTTGGTCTTCTGCTTTATCTAGCCTACTGTTGATTCCTTCTAGTGCAGTCTTCATTTTAGATATTGTATTTGCCATTTTCGACTGGTCCTTTTTTATGATTTCAATGTTCTTTTTAATGTTTACTATCTCCTTGTTTAAGTTCTCATTGTGATCACCCATTCTTACTCTAAGATTCTTGAGCATCCTAATAATCATTACTTTAAACTGCATTTGGTAATTTGGTTACTTCCATTTTATTTAGTTCTTTTTCTGGGGATTTCTCTTATTGATTCATTTGGGTCATATTTCTTTGTCTTCCCACTTTGTCTGTGTATTAGGTAGCTCTGCTCTGACTTTAAAATTTGCTGTGGACTCTTTAGGAGGAAAATTGAGTCAGTGACAGTTGTATACTGAGCTGTAGTAGGTACTCCAGTAAATAGGTGTATGAATAAAGCTGCTTTCAACTGAGGTCCTGTGGGCCAGATGAGAAAGTATTTATGGCAGGGATGAGGAACTTTATTCACTGTAGCACCCTGCCAGCACTATTTGGGTCACTAGTGGCTATCTTGAGCTCTTGTGTGGGGCAGCCCATCAATGTGGTTACACAGACAGTGGCAGATTTCGGAGACCTAGAGGCAGCATGAAATGATAAGACTGTGCAGTCTGCTGCCATGCTGTCCCCCTCCTCCTCAACTAACAAGAGAAACGGGCCTGAAAAAGTTACCCAAACACAGATGTAGGTAGATTTGATTGTGGCTGAGGCAGACAGGGAGAAATTAGATGGCAGGTCTAATAATATTCTGTTAGAGCTTTGGTAGCAGCTTAAGCTGAAACAGAGGTTCCAGCCACTGAAAAAGCAGAGGAAGCAGGTGGCCCCAGCATCTGCCAAGAAAATGGTTGTCATCCAGATTGCACAGTTGCTGGGTTACTTGTTGGAGACAGCTGAGGAAGAGGAGAATCCCCATGAGTCATTGTTCCAGTTTGAATAGGGGGAAGGCCGAGGGAACTGTTTAAGAGGGATGGGCGGGGGCCAGAGGCCCCATGTGAAATTGATCTAATGTGCAGCAGGTGTTGGCCTTAGAAGATTAGAAGATCATAGGTGCTTTTTTTTTTTTTTTTTCAGCTAAGAGAACTGTCAAGGTGGCACAGGCCTTAAATGTGTATGACCCCACCAGGCCCTGTAGACTTGCTGAAGGGTCGAAGGGGCTTGTGGCAATATAGAGAACACTTATGGAAACGTGCTGAAGTCTGTTAATAAAAAGCTACATTGGCCCTGGCCTGTTGGCTCAGCGGTAGAGCATTGGCCCAGTATGTGGAAGTCCCAGGTTTGATTCCCGGTCAGGGCACACAGGAGAAGCGTCCATCTGCTTCTCCACCCTTCCCCCTTTCCTTCATCTTTATCTCTCTCTTCCCCTCTTGCAGCCAAGGTTCCATTGGAGCAAAGTTAGCCTGGGCGCTGAGGACGGCTCCATAGCCTCTGCCTCAGGTGCTAGAATGGCTCTGGCCAAAACAGAGCAATGTCCTAGATGGGCAGAGCATTGCCCCATGGTGAGCATGCCGGGTGGATCCCCATTGGGCGCATACAGTAGGTAGTCTGTCTGACTGCCTGCCCACTTCTAACTTTGGGGGGGAAAAAAAAGCTGTATGGCTAGTTGCTTGTAATGGACCTTCATCTTGGTGTTTTGCACTGACAGCTGGGCTGTCTATCATGGAATAATTATTGAGTGGTATAATGGGCTCCTGAAGCAGGGACTTCGACAAGAGGGGGGCATTGGCTCCCTTATTGAATAGCCATGCTGCTTGTGGAAAGTATGAGAGATCCTGATAGGGGGGGCCCTGGCACCTGTGGAGGCCCTCCTGCACTGAGAGGCAGCTCTCTCCCAGTTGCGGATATGCACCAAGGACACTTTATGGCTTCAATGGACATAGCCCTGTACTGTATAGGCCAGGGGTCGGGAACCTATGGCTTGCGAGCCAGATGTGGCTCTTTTGATGGCTGCATCTGGCTCGCAGACAAATCTTTAACAAAAATAAATAAATAACGTTAAAAATATAAACATTCTCATGTATTACAACTCATTCATTTCCTACCGCTCATGTTCATGGTTGTGGGTGGCTGGAGCCAATCACAGCTGTCCTCCGGGACAACACCAAATTTTTATTGGATAATGCGTAACGTACACGGGTCATTGTATGGCTCTCATGGAATTACATTTTTAAATATGTGGTGTTTATGGCTCTCTCAGCCAAAAAGTTTCCCAACCCCTGGTATAGGCCCTTTCACCTACCATGGGATAGGAGTCTAGAGGTGGGCCTCCAGTTAACTCTCTGGGGAGAGTGCTCAGAGAGACATTGTGAAGGCCACCTTTGTAATTATTGTCATTTTTGGTATAGCTTGTGCCTTTGTAATTCTCTTGTAGTTTGTACTGTACCTCACTCCTTGCACAGGGACCATTGCAGAAAATACCTGTCATGTAGATTGTGAGGTGGTGGATTTTGGGAAAACAACTGTGTTAGGCTTGCTTGCTTGCATTTTGCATTTTGCTTATGCAAGCACATGGCAGAGCTAGTTATGCAGTCTATGTAAAGCTATAGGTGCTTGCTCTCAGAGGAGATTACAGATTGCCTGCCCACCACTGCAAGGGGCTATTTTGCTGTTTGTTTGCCTGCTACCGTGGGAAGTGCGTTTTACCTGCCTGTTTGTTTGTTGCAAGAATCCATTAAACAGTAATGACCCAATGCTTTCTGGCTCCACAGTTTCTCCACCATCTTCCCAAATCCAATGTGGACCTGCCTGGCCTCAGCCACCAGCATTACAGACCCTCACCTCTCAGGGCAAACCTCCCTGTAGTGAGAGTCCCTCCAGATCCTCTGCCACTACTTGTTCCTGGGAGTGGGGCAGCCTTTTTATGTCACTGTTCTTCCTACCAGTTTTGACATGGCTTCCTCTGTAACTCCTTGGTTATACACTCTTCCTTTAGTCCAAAGTTGGTTTTTCAAGATGATTGTTCTTTTTTTTTTCTTGTATTTTTTTTTTTTTTTGAAGTTGGAAACGGGGAGGCAGTCAGACAGATTCTCGCATTCACCCGACCAGGATTCACCCGGCATGCTCACCAGGGGGCGATGCTCTGCCCATCTGGGGCGTCACTCTGCTGCAATCAGAGCCATTCTAGCACCTGAGGCAGAGGCCACAAAGCCATCCTCAGGGCCCGTGCAAACTTTGCTCCAATGGAGCCTTGGCTGCGGGAGGGAAAGAGAGAGACAGAGAGGAAGGAGAGGGGGAGGGGTGGAGAAGCAGATGGGTGCTTCTCCTGTGTGCCCTGGCCGGGAATCAAACCCGGGACTCCCGCACACCAGGCCGACGCTCTACCACTGAGCCAACCGGCTAGGGCCAAGATGATTGTTCTTAAATTTAGTTGTAATCCAATTTGGTCCCGGGAGATGGCAGTTGGAATGTTCGCCTACTCTGTTACCATCTTGATATTCTTCTTATCCTTTTAATTTCTCCTCTACTTGGAGTTTTCTACAGAATTCATAATTTTATTAACTTTGGCTCAGTTTTTTTCTCAATCAGGAAAGATTTTATTAGTCTTTTTCAAAGTAGGACTTTTATATTTATTTGTACTTTCTACTTTTTTCCTATTTCATTTTAGCTTTTATTCTGATTAATTCCCTCTTCCTAATTTTTTTTGTTTTCTTTGTTGCTATTTCTCTCATTTCTTAAGGTAAAAACTAACTTTATTTTTGACATTATCTTCTTTAATAATGAAAACATTTAAGGTATACATTTTCACTGTACATTTGGGTTTTGGTAAAAAGGGTTTTTTTTCCCATTGCTTTATAGCTATTTTATAATCTTGTTTTGATTTTTTCTGTGTATGGTTTACAGCTTTCTTTACATTATTATTATTTTTTTTTGTATTTTTCCGAAGTTAGAAGCAGGGAGGCAGTCAGATAGACTCCCGCACGTGCCCGACTGGGATCCACCCGGCATGCCCACCAGGGGGCGATGCTTTGCCTTTCTAGGGCATTGCTTTGTTTTGGTGGGAGCCATTTTAGCATCTGAGGTGGCCATGGGGCCGTCCTCAGCACTCGGGCCAACTTTGCTCCAACGGAGCCTTGACTGCAGAAGGGGAAGAGAAAGATAGGAAAGAGAGGAAGAAGGGTGGAGAAGCAGATGGGCGCTTCTCCTGTGTGCCCTGACCAGGAACCGAACCTGGGACTTCCACACAGCAGGCCGACGCTCTATCACTGAGCCAACTGGCCAGGAGCTTTCTTTACATTATTTTTAACTTTATCAAATAAGACAGGAGGATGTGGTTTTTATGATTGTTAAGGTTTTCTTTGTGGTCAATATGACTGATTTTTATAAATTTCTATGGGAACCAAAAAAAGGTTTAAATGTTTTGCTATTGTTGATTGAAAGATATTAGATTTTATAATAGCTATTACATCAAATTTATTGATTGTATTACTTATTTCTTATGTCATCCCACACTTGTTATATACCATATTTTTTATTGTGAAATAATTAGTCTTCTTCTATGATTGACTTTTATCAAATTCTTATGGTATTTCTTATAATGTTTGCCTTATATATTTAGGTGTTATGTTGTTTGGTATATACACTTACACATTTTCAGTCTATTATCTTACTATATTTTATCTATATATCTTTATCTGTCTTTATATTGATCTATTTATTCTAAGTTTTATTGCTCACTACCAATTCTTCTTTATCTCACACTCTTTATTATAGTTCATCTATTGTTCAGCTGGAGCCTCCTCTGAAGTATTTTCTTTAATTGGAAAACAGGTGTTAGTCTCACTTCTTATATATCAGGAAGTATCTTGCTTTCTTTGTGACAACTGAATGATGTCTTGGCTGGTCACAGAGTTCTTGTGTAGCAGTCCTTTTCTCTCAGAGTCTGCAAAATACCATATGATTTCACTTATATATGGAATCTAATGAACAAAATAAATGCAAAAACAAAACAGAAACAAGCTCAGATAGGAAGAACTGATCGTTGCCAGATGGGAGGGATTTTGGAGGGCTGGGTGAAAAAAGGTGAAGGGATTAAGAAGTACCAATTTGTAGTTACTAAAGAGTCATGGAAATGTAAAGTCAGCACAGAGAATATAGTAAATAATGTAATTGAAAGGTCCTGGACCTGACAGGAGTTGCATCAACAACGTAGAGCCCAGAGTTTGGAAAAGAGGATTTATTGCAGACACCTGAGGGGAGGCGGGCTGAGTCTGAAAAGGGAGTCAGCCCTGAGCAGGGGTGAGGGGGTTAGTTTTATGCTCTGCTGCTCACTTCTGGCAGCTTCTGCTGATGCAGGTCTCTGGGCATTCAGCCAGGGCTTGTAGTGTTCTGTTGTCTCACTCCTTGCCTCCATTGGTAACAGGTTCCAGTTGACCTGTTTGCTCAACTTAAAGGTTAAGTACAGTTCATCACATAGTGACTGAGAAAGGGTTGGGAGGGGGTAGTTTTTGAGTCCTGAGGATATATTTTGCCCTAACAGTAATAACTATGTATGGTGTCAGTTATATACTAGATGATCACAGGGTGATCACTGTGTAAGTTATATAAATGTCTAATCACTATGTTGTATACCTTAAACCAGGGGTCCCCAAACTACGGCCCGCGTGCCACATGCAGCCCCCTGAGGCCATTTATCCGGCCCCCGCCGCACTTCCGGAAGGGGCACCTCTTTCATTGGTGGTCAGTGAGAGGAGCATAGTTCTCATTGAAATACTGGTCAGTTTGTTGATTTAAATTTACTTGTTCTTTATTTTAAATATTGGATTTGTTCCTGTTTTGTTTTTTTACTTTAAAATAAGATATGTGCAGTGTGCATAGGGATTTGTTCATAGTTTTTTTTATAATCCGGCTCTCCAATGGTCTGAGGGACAGTGAACTGGCCCCCTGTGTAAAAAGTTTGGGGAACCTTGCCTTAAACTAATATTGTATGTCAACTGTAATTGAAAAAAAAAGTATGCAGATGTTATTCTACTAACTTCTAGCTGCTGGTGATGTAGATAAGAGGTCTGATTTCATTTTTTTTGTTTGTTTTTTTGTTTGTTTGTTTTGTCATGTGCGTGTGTGTTTTTTTTAATAATAATGCAACTATTCTTTCTATATGGAAGCTTGTAAAATTTTCTTTTTTTCCTTAGAATTTAGGGTTCTTACCAGGATATTTCTAGTTGTGTATGTGTTTGTTCATTGATTCAGCTTGAAACTTAGAAAACCTAATCAATCTGAAGGCTCAGGTATTTCTCAGACAAAAGAAAATTTTTTACTTTTATATGTTTAATTATTGCCTCTCTTTCATTTGTGTATTTTTCTCCATCCAGATATTCTAGTATTGTGAACTAAGCCTCTTGGATCTATTTTTAAGTGTCTTGTCCTCTTTCTCCTTATTTCCATAGCTTTCTATCTTTGCTTGATGTGTTGAGACATTTTCTCCGTTTGATCTTCTAGCCCACTAATTTAGATCTCAACAGCGATCATGCCTTTTGTTCCTGCACAGAATTAACTGGGAAGTCTTTCTTATTGACCTTTTTGTTTCTCTTTCCCTTTCCTTCCTTTCCTCCCTTTCTTCCATTCTTTCCTCTTAGCTCCCGAGGTCTGTCTTTCTTCCTGCACTTGTAACTTCTTGGAATGTTTTCTCTATTCTGATTGATCTTCCTCTCTGTTATTGAGCAACTGTATTCAAATTGCCATCTTGAGTCTCAGTGTTCTAGTTCTCAACTACCTTACTAAGCCCTTGGAAGGTACCACTGTTTACCCTTTGGTCCTCCACATCTAATTCTATGACCTACACATCATTATTATAGTGAAGATGGAGAAGAAGGAAGGAAAAGAAAAAGAGGGAAAAAAAGGATGAGAAAAATAATTAGGAGGAAGAAGAAAAGGAAAGCAGGACATCAGAACCAAAAATCTTCAGTGAAGCAGTTATCTTTTGAAGATTGGTTCTTAGTACCAAGGAATTTCCTAAAATCAGCATCTGCATCTAACATGACCTCACTTACCCAACTGCCTAATTTTATGAGAGTGTGCACCCATGGGGCCTGTATTTCTGGATCTGTTAGTATACAAATAATTGCTTAATCTTGTCTTGGTGCTCAAGGAAAAGAGAGTAGATGCTGGATAGCTGGGCTAAAGCACACATATCAAAAAAATCATCCTCATTAAGGTAATAGGCACATTAATGATAAGCAGATCCTTCCAAATCTTGATTTGAGAAAAGACATCAGCTTTATGTCAGAGCAACTATTTGACCTTTTCTCTAAGATGGCTTGGGCACTGCATTTCTCAAAGAAAAAAAATCCTATCAGAGAGCGCAGGTCTGCCTGCAGTGTCACCTAGCAGCTCTAGGCCCTGTGAGTGACAGACATTCTTTCTGCTCTTTCTGCCCAATGATCACCCTTCAAACTTTGGGTGTGCCTATGTGTATATTCACACAAGGCATCTGTGCATATATGTATATGTGAGATTGCGTAAGAATTCAGGCTTATCTGAATGTAAATAAAGATTTGACCCAATTCAAATTCCTTTCCTTAATAGTATCTTGAAGAGATTTTTGTTGCCTGGGGAGTTCATAAGAATAACCAAAAATAAGTAAAAGAATGAAGCTTCAATTTGGGATAAGTTTACAGCAACTAACATGTACATACATGTGGAAATTTATAAATAATATGCATATATAACTGCACGGTGGTTCAGGTATCACTCACCAATGCTCCGTACTGGGGCATCCCTGAAACTCAGCCAGGAGAGGCTGGGGAAGCATCTGTCCTTTCCTCCTCCTGGATACATCAACTACCATGTCTATACCCATCTGTCTACTTAGTATAGGTTGAAAGTTTCACTGTCAAGAATTCTCTTTTCTCAACTTATCACATCTTGATGTCTAATTCTTATATTATTGGATGTATGTCTCAACTGCATAGAGCTGTGACCCTATTGCTCTCTCATTTTTCTCTTCCTAATAGGTATTACACAAACACAAGGTAAAACTGCTGGAAGTGTGACTCCTGTGTGCATTGACTTGTATAGTGGTGGGAGGAGTTTGGGGTTGTGAGAAAGGACAGAGTACTGAGAGGAAGGGAGCAGCAACATTTTGAGCCAGACAAAGGTATAGAAACCATATAATAGCTAGTGCACACATGTGCACACGTGCTCACATACACACAATACACTATCTTCCTAGTGTTGTTGTGCCTCGCTGCTGACATCAACACTGGGGAACAAAATTTTTGTTGGATACACAAAAACACTTCTTACCTAATTTGAGTGTGCTGATCTCAAATCTGACATTAGTTTTTTCTCTGTAAGCTACAGGGTTTTTTTGCAATTCAAGATTTTAGGTTTTCATCTTTTTTTTTTCATTTTTCCGAAGCTGGAAACGGGGAGGCAGTCAGACAGACTCCCGCATGCACCCGACCAGGATCCACCCAGCATGCTCACCAGGGGGCAATGTTCTGTCCCTCTGGGGCATCGCTCTGTTGCAACCAGAGCCATTCTAGCACCTGAGGCAGAGGCCACAGAGCCATCCCCAGCGCCTGGGCCATCTTTGCTCCAATGGAGCCTCGGCTGCGGGGGGGAAGAGAGAGACAGAGAGGAAGGAGAGGGGGAGGGGTGGAGAAGCAGATGGGTGCTTCTCCTGTGTGCCCTGGCCGAGAATCGAACCCGGGACTCCTGCACGCCAGGCCGACGCTCTACAGTTGAGCCAACCGGCCAGGGCCAGGTTTTCATCTTATTGTAAAATTTTCAACATTTAGTTTAACATAATGACGTAGAATGTCTTCTTGGGCATCATCTTTGTGAAAATACATTTATAATAATTTATATAATGCAATAAATACACTAATACACTAAAAGATATGATTGCATCAGAATTGGTCTACAATTTCAAAATAGAACATATTAAAACACTTATTTTAATCATAAAATTTGCGCAAAACTTATTTAAATTCTATGCAGGCAAAAATTTGCGTTTGTAGCTCTTGCGTTTTTGTATTTGTTGAGGACAATCTCATTTGATGCTCCAGGAGTAGTCTGCTCATCACTAACAGCTCCAAGATTTTCAGGAAACTTATCAAGGTGACTGTTCAGGAAGTGAAACTTAACGCTCATGTTACATCCAATGTTGCAGAAAGCCAACAGCATTGAACCAGAAATTCATAGTTTTCTGCTTTTTTGTTGCCAAGGAAGTTCTTTGTAACTGCCACAAAAGACTGCCATGTTGCTTTCTCCTCCTTATTCATCTTCCTGGCAAATTCTTCGTCATGTATGAGGGTTCGAATTTGAGGTCCATCGAATACACCTGCTTT
Organism: Saccopteryx leptura; assembly: GCF_036850995.1. NCBI lineage: Eukaryota > Metazoa > Chordata > Mammalia > Chiroptera > Emballonuridae > Saccopteryx > Saccopteryx leptura. The sequence goes on from NC_089510.1 coordinate 49,664,716, forward strand.
TATCTTCTTGAAAGACAAGGCAGGAAAAACAGAAATATGTTGAAAGCATTCACTTTCTCTATTCAAAGCCTGAACAAACTGCTTCATTAAGCCACGTTGGATGTGAAGTGGGGGGGAAATGATCCTGTTTAACTACAGATTCATTCACAGTATTTTCATCCCTACTTCCAGAACTTCACGTTTCGGCCACTCCTTCTGTGTCCAGTGTTTCTCCTAAGCTCGGCTGTCCCACAAACACAGAAAGCAAAGATACTTTGTGAAATCTGTCTGTTGTCCTAGCAGGAAATTTACCATTTTAAGATCCACACAAATGATCCAGTTATGCTCCTCATACTTCAGAAAGTCGAGGACAATTTTTATATCATTATAATCTTCTCGCAGATGAGCTGAATTAACCAATTGGAACTGCTGCATAAACATTACCATTGTGTAGGAGAATACATTTCAGATTCCGTTTAGAGCTGTCAAGAAATAGCCGCCATTTTGTTGGACTGTAAGTGGTAACACCTAGCTGGCTGAGAAGACTACTGATATCATGACAGTAAACAAAGTGTTTGTCTTCGGAAAAAAGTCCACAAAGATTTGTTCACGCTTCCTGAAATGGGATACTTTAGCTGACCGGTGAAGTTCATTCTTTTCTTGAAGTCTGCAGGCTAATAACTCAGCTGCTTTCTTTGATAGGCCCAAATCTCTTAGTAAGTCATTCAATTCGGGTTGGCTAAACTGCTGAGGGGTTAATTACTGCTTGGCATCAGAAGACCCTTCAGATTGTACAACCATTTCCTCATGCATCTTATCAAAATACACTTGATCACCATGTTCACTTTCTTCATCCTTAGAATAAAACCATTGAAAACTGGAACTGGGAGTGTCTCAGAGTGTGGAATAGGTTGTACTGCTGAAGGAATATCAGGCTATGTTATCATATGCCGTTTTTTCTTGCCAATGCCCTTTGTATGGATCAGAAAGAAAGAATAGTCACTGCTGCGGTCCTTAGGTTCACGCCAAACCATGGGAATACCGAAAGGCATTCCTTTGCATTTTCCTTTCGTCCAGTCATGAAGCATTTCCTCACAATTATGACACACAATATGAGGAGCTGAATTCTCGTCTTGATTGTCAAGGGGAACTTGAAAATAGGCAATATATACACGTGTCACAAATGATGAAATATTGCGCCTTTAACATTGAAGTGTGTAACAGCCACATATATAACAGAAGGTGTCAGGACTATTCTTACATTTACGCCTACTCGAAGAAGCCATGATTCAATTTTAAAACAAAATAAGAGGGTGTTTTTATCAGATACTTTTTTACATTTAAAAACAACTTAAATTATGTAAAAGTGATGTTTGTAAAACATTAATTGCCTTATGGTTATGTTCAATCCAAGAGTCGTTCCCCTTTAACTCCAATTTAAAAACCAATGCATGCCATTAACTGTAACAAAAAGAAATTAAAATTGCATAAAAACTACAGCATTCACCAAAAAAAGGATTTCATATTTGGAATCAGCGATGCAGAAATATATAGAAACAGTTCTAAAACCTCATGCAACAGAAAATGAAAACAAAATTGTGCCCCAGTGTAATTTAAAAGTTGCCTCTATATCTAATCTGGCTAGCACAAATTACAAGAACCATAAGAAATACTTCATCTAGTGACAATTGTTAAACTTTATAATTGCTAGAGCACTACAAATCTTTTCTAAGGTATTTAAAAATAGGATAGGTTTCATCCTGAAGATTGACTTGTCCTTTTGTGTAAAGTGGTGTGATGATGACTTCTCAAACTCTTGCTGCTAAATATTTGATTCTGAAATCACTTAGAGCCAGAGAAAAATTCCTACAGCAGGCCAGGGTTAAAAATGTAATTACAATTACATCACCGCTAAAGTCATAGGCATCTAGTAATCATCCGATTCATTTTTATACATCGGCCAATTATACACATGCCTTTCTTTTATGAGATGCTGTCCTCAGTAGAAATAAAAAGATTGTTTCAAAGCTGCCCATTGACATGTCATCCACTACAATAAATCTTGGGAAGTGATATAAAGGGGAGAATTTTAATTGCAGATTCAGGAGAAAAGTTCTAACTACTCTACCAACTCTGCCCCCGGCTGCATGTGCCTTGGCTTGGGAGGACAGAGCTAAACACCTCAATAGAGTGGACTAAAAAGGGTGTGGTGAATGATACAAGAACTTAGAAATATTTTAGAGTGACAAAAGTAGACAGGAGTTTTGTGCACAGATAATTGTAGACTCTTAAAAGTTAGGAGGAGCCTCAGGGATCATTGTCAAGGTCACAAAGTTTAAAATTAACAATAAGGACAAAATTTTAAAATCATAGAAGCTATCTAGCTTTAACATAAGCTTAATTTCCAAGCTGAAGTTATTTCACATATCTTTGGTTTAGCTCTTAAAAATCCCAAAGCAACATTTTAAATCCAGTCTTCATTTATAGAAAGAAAATACCCATAGTAACATTTTAAGAATATTTTTTTCATGAGTTTCCATGGCATCATGAACAAGTTTACTTTTCCATTTAAATCTTCCATCTATTTACAGAGATCTTAAGAGTGATTATTCAGATATAAGCAATAAAATAATCATATAGTCTCATAGCTAGAAAAAGAAACAGGTAGAAATTATGCATGGTACTTCAGTATATAGTGTTGAACTTTTCTTACTATTTCCTATCAGGGAAGTCTATGTTTATGGATGAATTATAGTGTTTTCTTCTAGGCAGATGTCTATATTTATTACTTTTGTAAATATCAACTTGTTCATCACTGCTGCTTAGGATGTCAGCCAAGTGTTTATCTGTGGTCAAAAAACAGTGAATGATTTGACAAGGTCTTCCTCACCAATGGAAAGACTGTCACCTGCCTTGTGGCTAGAAATCTCAAACATTTGACCAAGACATCCTTTTCTGAATGTTTCTGGTCAAGGTGATCTGTTTGCTGTTTTTGTGTTCCATGATTCAGCAGATACCCTTAGTGGTAGTTGGCTTCAATGTGGACAGTCAAGTTGACTATATTCATATTATATCCTCCAAACATGTTCAGTTCAGAAAAAAAAGTGACTGATGGAGGACACAAAGAACATTGAATTAGCAATCGGTGCCTGATCTAAAGGTTAAATTCAATTAAAAAATAATTCTTTAAAATAGAAGAATGGATTCTAACCCAGCTCTGTCACTATTTATCTAAGTCAACTTGGCAAAACACTTCACCACTTTGGGCCCATTTTTTCATGTTAAAACCCTAGTTCACTAATCCACTTACTTCAAGTTACCAAGCAACTTTCCCTAAAGAACTATCCCTGCTGGGCAACTGAGTCACCGCGTGGAACTTCAACCTCTACAAGTACTGATGCCCAGACTCCAACTCTGAAGATTAGGTTTCAGTTGGTCTGGGATTGGGTCCAGGTATTTGAATATTGAAAGCTCCCATGGTGATTCTAATGCACAACTAGGGTTGAGAACAGCTGCCCAGGAGAAACCCTTCTATTATCTTTTTCCTCTCTGTAAAAGACTAATTTTACCTGTTTAGATGGCAAAAGTCTGATAATTATTTCAGGTTTCTCTATGGGGCATCACTACAGGGTTTAAGATTTGACCTGACCTCCATTGTATCTGTAGTGTTCTGGTCAGCCTTGTGGAATGCTATCTAGGAGTAGACAGCCCCTGCAGGGGTGTCTGTGATTTGGTCGATTACATTCAATTGAAGAAGCTCAATTCTGAATTGATAAAGCTGATATTATATCCCCTTCTCAAGTTTGAGTCAATTTCCTAATTGATTTCAAATTCAAAGGATAAGGGTCTGATAAACACCAGCGAACTTGACCAAATCTAGTCCTATCTCAGTGTCACAAAAATTAAACAAGGTAGGTTTCTGAATGTACTTTGTAAATGGTAATGAGCTACCCAGATGTTTACTGTTATCTAAGGTTTTCCAACAGACATGTAGTGCAGACAGCTTCACTTTAATGCTGGTTGACCTATTTGCAGTACAAACATGTTACTGATTTCCTGTCACAGAATACAGTACTAAAGAAAGGGGCATAACTTCAATGGGAATCCAGAGGTTTGAATTCAAGATTCAGCCATGTGAAGTCTTGGACAAGTCTCCCTGGGCTTAACTATTTTCATCTGGCAAACAAGTGAAATTCAGAACTTTAAAGTTTCTTCTAGCTCTTACATTACAGGCAATGCTGACGAAATCTCTCATAGAGCTGCAGTGACTGCTGATGGGACACATCCAAGTTTCACGTATCCCCTGAAAAGTGCAGCTTACTATTTGCTCTCAACAGAATTAGACGAGCCATTAAAAAGGAAAATTTTCTTGTGACATTTGTTAAGAGAACATCCCCAATTGGGCTGACTAGGGCAGTTTTGTCCTCACGAGAGCAGAGATCAGAGTTACACCTAATGTTTTTTTCTCTTGTGCCCTCAAGTTTCGGAGCCTATCTTCACTAAGAAGCTTTCCTATATACAAATCGGAGGAGTGCCAAGCTTTTTCCACCTCAGCTACTTTGAAACATGAGCTGTTTCTCAAAGAGTGTCTTTCCTACCCACTCTATTTTACCTCAACTCATAACCAGTCACAATATTCTTCCTAATTCTGGAATCTAGAAAAATATCAGGTTTCTAGAGTCATCAAAATGATGACAGTAAAATATAATGCTAAATACTATAATATTATATTAATGTTGCTCAGTTAGTATTATACTATTCGTGTTAAAATTATTTTATTCTGGACTAACTGCAAGAAGTTACTGACCTTAGTTAGCAAAATGACCTCACCAATTTCTTATTAGAGCATGCATCTGTAAACCTGTGAAGATTGTAGAAGCAGAAGGACTCTAGTAAAAATGGATATGGTCTAATTCATATTTTGTCTCTTGCATCTAGCAGAGAGTAAACATTACTATATGCTTAATATCATATATATATATTCATGTACTGAGACAATTCAATAAACAGATAAGCAATGATAAAGCAAGTAATCAGGCAAATACCAACACTATAAAATTTTAATTATTAAAAAATAAATGTCAATTAAAACTAAATATGATTACTTTTCCATGATATAGAATCAAATTCCAAGAAAACACTTTTAATACAATACAGCACAATGTTTGATAAAGCAAAATTCATACAGAGGGTCAGTTAATATAAGATCACATTCTTTAGTATGCCCTGGGAGGACAAAGGAGGTATAGAATTGAAGTGGCTTAAATATTCTTTTTAGAGCATTTACCATTGCAAGGTAAATTGAAATTTGACACAATTAACTGTATCTTGTCCTGAAAAAATTTATTGAATCATGTTGCTGAATTAAAATTTATTGTTACCATTAAGTTTTAAATATAAATTGACAAGATTTCAAATACAGAAAATTTAAAAATCAGATAAAAAGTAATTTGACTAAAGTACATGTATTTTCAATATCCTTTACTGATACTTTAAAGTCCCAAACTTTATAAAAAGTTTAAAAATATTCCTCCCATTACGTCTTTGTTTCTCACGAATATAAAATGGCCTCAGAAATGCAACAAATATCAGCTGTAGGCACACAGGTCTCTTCATGGTTGCTGTAAAGTGACTGTTGAGCTTACTCTTCTTTCCCAACAACACACTGTCAACCATTTAAGTTAGGGGAAGGATTCTCAATTGCAGACAGAAATATTAACCAACTTAGTAATATTTTTGTAGTACCAGAAACAGAGATGTCAATCTTACCCTAGTTTCTTCCCCTGACTGGAATTTAGAATAAAATAATTTTATCTAATTTATTCACAGCCAAAGGAAGAAATAAGTTCTGGTGAATGCAGACAGTCTCTCCAGGAACCGTGGCTTTTCTGGTAACGGTATATACTGTTATATATATATAACCCTTCATTAAACTAAATACATTTTAATATTTACACAATTGAATACTGTTTCTGGTGATAAACGGAGGCAGAACAATACTAGATAAGTCTATTAGCACCCACATCAACATTACCTTGTAAATGTTCAATAATGTATAATGTGTGTTGTTAGTCAACTGTTATTTTCACATCATTCTTGGCAAATATGGACCAAGGAGAGAGAATCAGAATGAAGATATTTACATGCAAAGATATTAAAACATACCTCCCCTACTTCAACCCAGTATCATAGAGAAGCCACTCACAAAATATGCTCGGCCTCATGGCAATAGTATCTTTATATGATGTTATTAATATGAAGTTGGTTAGCAACTATTATCACCCATTAGTGGTAGCAGATAAATTTTCCTTATAAAATAAATGAACATAAAAAATGTTCTATAAAAGAGGACATACCTTCTCACTGACTGTTTCAGGGGAGTCTACTCCTATGGCTGGCATTCCCTCTCCAGAAGCCCTAGACTCACAGACATTAGGCCCAGTTTTAGTGAAAGGAATCCCTCAAGATCAGTTTTTCTCCCTCAAGTCAAATGCCACATGTGACAAGACTAACAAACAACTTATGAAATGACATAGTTCTCCAAACATTGGGTGTAGAGGATTTAAGGCACATATTTTTCAAAGCACAACTGAAGACATGGTTACCTTTAAAAAGATCATGACTATAATGAAAATGGAAAACTGAAAGTTGGTTGTTAAATTCATCACACTAATGTTACCGAGTTTAGTGCTTGAGAGAGAGACAGTGAAGGTCAAGTACTTCTTTTCTATAGAGGAAATCAGAACTATGTATTGCAGGTCATGCTGCCTAAAAACCTATAAAATAGCTTTTACTATTGTTACATATCAAGTCACTATTAAAAACTCAGTATTCTGGACTAAATGGAAAGTACTATTTACACTGCCATAATAAAACTTCTATTTTGGATCAAAATAAAGGGTCATTTAGGAAAAAATTAGGTATTTCTAAATAACTGCAGCTTAACTAACTTTATATACACATACTATATATACATAAAGAGTTTTGCCTACAAAGGGCCTTATTATTTAGAATAATCTTTATATATCATTCTCTAAAAGATCAAACTTTATTTGCAGTTAATTATTTGTTTCGTGTTTTTTTCTTTTTTTACATAGTGAAAAGGTAAACATTAACCAAGACTGTACCACAAATTCCAGGTTAATGAGGTATTACTTTCTCCCTTTGTAAAGAGCAAGGATGGCTATAAGAAAGTCCTGTTGCTTGCTGGCCCTTCATTATGGAGGAATGTGGACTATATCTCAATAGCAGAAACTAAAGAAATAAATAAGAAAGGGCTTTCAGATGGTAGTCACTGGGCCACTTAATTTTTAAAACAATTCACTATTATTTTAAAGAACTTTCTTTGCTCAGGGATATCCCTGGTGATTTTATTTCCCTGCCCTTTGTTGCTTTAAAAGATTTCTTTCATTTTACACTCAAGCAACGAACGTTTTCCTTCTCTTCTTTTGTTTAAAATATGTACTTAAAATGTTTGGTGATACTGGTCTGCAGTATTACACTGTACTCCTGTGAACTGCCTTTAACTTTATTTACATCAACACAAAAATTTCTCAAATTTGAGGTTCAATTTATAATTTAAGTCATTTAAATTTCCTAACTTAAAGTTCCAAGTATCAAGAATTTTAGAGTAAGAGACTCTTCTGGCACACAGTTAGCAGTACAATATAAATAGTAATCCTCAGCCTACTTCCACTGTTCCAACATAGGGAATACTGAGAAACCCTGACTAGCTTGTCCTTACGTCAGCCATTCTCTGGCACCAAAAAAGCAAAATATCATGTTAGCACATTTTCCTATTTCCTAAAATCCTAGGACTATTTCACAACTCAGTTTGGTAACACTCAGAACTGGATTCTAGGAATAAAGACCACAGTTTGGTGACACTGAGAACTGGATTCTAGGAATAAAGATTACTAAGAATGTCAATGTATCCATTTTAATTTCAATTAACACTGAAGAATTTCCTCCCACATTAATGCTTTGGTTAGGTAATTTTATCCACATAAAGTTCTGGTCACTAAAATTTTCCAAGTGAGATTAAAACAAACAAAAAACTTATTTCATTATGAAAATGAGTGCAGATTCTATAAATTTCAAAAAATACAGTTAAAGTGTATTAATTATAGTTTAAACACAAATATGTTACTGAACAACTGAAGAGATACAGACTATCATTTTAAATATAGTCAGCTATATTATTTGGGAGCTGCTTAATGGGTTTTAGCATATCAAGTCCCTTGTATCTCACATTCTGGTTTAATTTCTAGTCACCAGTTATGAAAAAAACGAGATGGGGGAAAAAAACAGAGAATACCTTAGAAATTATTAGCAGCTCTTGTAAAAGGTTTAAAGGCCAAAAGCTCTTGTCAATGATTAAAACACTAACAGCAATAATGTAGATTCCAGTGAGTCACCAAAGACAACGGGACACTGATCTTAGGTTTTCAAATGTACATATAGAGAACCATGTTGAAAAAACCATCATAGTTTTCAACCATGTTGAAAACTATGATATAACGTACACTATAAAGCAAAGGCTACAAACTTTTTCTAGTTAGACCTATTTACATCTATAAAAGCTCAATCAGTATATCTTCTTTCTGGAAAGCTTTAACGAGGTATGTAGATTAAATACCTTATTTACATACCTATTTATTTTACAAAGACTGACTCTTAGAATATTACCCAAGTTGTTACTTAAGTCAAGCTGGGAATCAATTCAAAAGTAAACTGAGATATTTAAGACAGAAAAATTTGGTCCTATTTATTTGGATATTTTACTATCAATACATTATTTATTTTCTATGAAAATACTTTATGTATCCAAACTAAGTCACAAAACATTTTGAGCTTGCCACTTTGGCACTCCCTAAGCCATCTTTACCATTAATAAGTTTGTAGCATGTAGCTTGCTATGACTCAAATGGAGAAGTAAACAAAGGCTTGTTATTTTCACTGTAAGATATAGTCACCATGTACTACTTTGCTAGGCAGCATAAATAGAAATTACTTCTACAGACACAGAAAATTTCTAATAATCGGCCCTGGCCGGTTGGCTCAGCGGTAGAGCGTCGGCCTAGCGTGCGGAGGACCCGGGTTCGATTCCTGGCCAGGGCACATAGGAGAAGCGCCCATTTGCTTCTCCACCCCTCCGCCGCGCTTTCCTCTCTGTCTCTCTCTTCCCCTCCCGCAGCTGAGGCTCCATTGGAGCAAAGATGGCCCGGGCGCTGGGCATGGCTCTGTGGCCTCTGCCTCAGGCGCTAGAGTGGCTCTGGTCGCAATATGGCGACGCCCAGGATGGGCAGATCATCGCCCCCTGGGGGGCAGAGCACCGCCCCTGGTGGGTGTGCCGGGTGGATCCCGGTCGGGCGCATGCGGGAGTCTGTCTGACTGTCTCTCCCTGTTTCCAGCTTCAGAAAAATTAAAAAAAAAAAAAAAAAAAAAAAAAAGAAAATTTCTAATAATCAAAAAGAAAAATGAATCTCACTATATTATAACAAGGGGAAGAGATTTATTCTATAGCAGCGTTTCATAACTGCAGTCATGAAACTCTCATGATGTTTCATGAATTAACATATAGTAAACAAAGAAACCCTGAACTATCCTACAATATATTCTTTAAAATAAAAACTATGACAAAAACCTAATACATGTACATATCATTACTGTAAAAACAATTTGCTTTTTTAGTACATGTGCTGCAAAGGGAGCACATAATCTGTTTGTTTTTTTTTAAATTACTGATTGATTTTAGAGAGAAAGGGAAAGAGACAGAAACATTGATCTGTTCCTGTATGTGCCCTGAACGGGGATCAAACCAGCAACCTCTACATACCTGGATGATGTTCTAACCAACTGAGCTATCTGGCCAGGGATAAACCAATCTGCTTATAAGAAATGTTGTGCCCATTCACGAGCGCCAACAAGTCAGAAGGGAGATATTCTACTATTCCAATGCACTTCAGACCTGTATATTACTGTACAGGTAAAATTTACTAACAAACCATCATGTTGTTATAGTCTAATGATCTAATGATTTCTAGTATGTGTTGTGTATTTTATTTTATAATAACAACTTGTAATTGGACTATTACTCAATTTTTATTATATATTAAACTATAAAAATTTGATCATTTCTGATAGCAAATAATCTGTAAAACCATTTCTCAGCTATACTTTTAAGGATTATTTAATAATTTTTATGTTATAAATATATTATTTTCAAAAATTATTTGATGGTTAAACTAGTTTTGAAAATTGTTCTATTGTGTACAAACACAATGACTGCTGCCCCAATTTCACTTGGTTTGTTGTAATGTTTTTCTAGTGTTTCTTTAAAGTGTAGAGTTTATAGTTCAGTAATTCAGCCATACAGGCAATGAAATCATGTCTAACTGTTAAAATTTTTAAGTCATTCTCCCTCTTTTAATATAAGATATAAAGAAGCTTTCTTAGCTTACATCTCTTCTGTCAAAAAAAATCTGACCGATTTTTCAACCAATTATTCTCTTATGATGAACAGATTAAAACTGTGGCCTCCCATTAAGTGTAAAAAGATTTGCTAGCAGATTACTTCATGATTAAACAAAAAATAAAGTTAAGGTGGCCATGAGCTCATATGTCAGATATATAGTTGCTTAGCTAGTTCTGTTAAAGGATATTTCAAAGTGTTCGGCATAGTACGGCAGCCTACAGGTGCTGCTCTGGCATCATTTCTTGAATAAACTTATAAATACAAGCTAGGATTTAAGGCACTGTAACAGTCATTGCTGCATTACCTAAGGGTAACAACAATCATACAAAATAAAGGAGCAGAACTGAAGAGTTTTAAACCCACATAAAGTTATATCCCTTACTTTACCAGTAGTAGGTCAGAAAGGTTTAGGTCCTATGCAACCATCTGTGAGCTTATCGGAATAGCTCTGTAATCAAGACATATGGGCAATACATGAAAGGAGAGTCAATCCTATTGTGGTTCCGTGTTCAACCTAAACCCACAGAGAACGCTGGTAATAATTACAGCTTTGACCATTTCTTTCTTCATTTCAACTCTCACAAGTTACACCACTCATGGTTTATCATAGTGCTGCTCTTCAGAATGTTCTACTCTGCCGTGTAAGTCATGCAAAACACGAGTGAAAATTATAAACAATAAGCAAAATTTGAAACTACTATTCACATAGTGAATTATATTCAAAGAATCCAAACATGGAACTGGACTTATTCCTGATGCATGAGTAGATGAAACATAAAATTTTTTACATCAGCTGACTCTTTCATGAACGTTCAAGATGAAGATAATGTTTCTAGCAAACTTTAGTCTGTTTTCTTTTCTAACTACCTTTCCTCAGTCTTTCAGTGTTTCACACCTCCCTGCACCCATTTCAACCAAGAAGCACTTTCTGCATCCTGCGTGCAGCAACGCTAGCTTCGTCCTCCGAGTCCGAGTCGCTCTGGGATGTGGAGCTGTGAGGGGTGGAGCTGCAAGGGGAGGAGCATTCTGGCGAACACAAGTAGTGCATCAGGGGGAGGCGGTACTTCCCACAGAAGTCCACAAATTTTATTTGTCTGACACAGCAGTCGAAGTAGACTCCTGGAGAGAAGAAGGAATAGGAATAAAGTAATCATTACAAAGCAAAGAGTCACAATTTCTCAACCATTTCCCCAGCATTCTGAAGAAATGTCAAGCACTGTTTTCTCTTCTGTGAATATTAAGCAGAACTAGTAGTAGATGTTTCTATAGCTGTTTATAGACACGTTGGAAGGTCTTCGGAATGGCAATTTGTCTGCAAAGAGAAGGCCAGGAGATTTATCTTAAAGGAAGCAGATATGAAAAGGACACTATTATTTAGCTTGTTTTCTCTGGGTGATTTGGTGGAGAGTGCCTGATAGATTGTAGGATACCTAAGGTGCCCTTCCTCCATCAACCAAGCCACTCCTTGGTACTATTCTCCAGTCAAGAAACTTTTAAAAGCCTACAAAACTTCAAAATTTGCAGAAAGGAAATGACTTTCAATACTCCGTTCTTATTTATTGAGAAAATGCTATCTTACATTTCCACGGGTTCTAAATGTACAGGCTTCAAAGCTGTTTCACTAATGATCTCATGTGGTTTTCACACAATTATACATTGTTAGGTAAACTAAAATTAGTATTCAACTCTTTTGATTCCCAATTTTGATTCCACAGTGCTCCTGAACTGTGGCACTTCAGCTAAGTAAAAATACAGTCAGAGCAGGGAGCAAAGCTAACTTCAAGATACTGCGCATCTCTAGCCCACGCTGCCACAGTGACTGCAGTGTAACGAACATGGAGAACCTCAGGTCCTACCACCACTCTAGAGCGGAACCTCTATACCTGACCTAGCTTCCTCTGGCTCCAACTACTCTGTGTGTGTCACAGAAAGAAGCAAAATAAAAAGATGTGGTCCAAGCAAAGGAGAAATAATAATTTATTTTTTCTAATACTTCCCCATTAACTTTCTAATTGTTTGATCCTACAGTAAGTATAACTCATAGTTTAAAAAAGGAAATTCAAGGCCCTGGCCAGTTGGCTCAGTGGTAGAGCGTCTGCCTGGCGTGCAGGGGTCCCGGGTTCGATTCCCGGCCAGGGCACACAGGAGAAGCGCCCATCTGCTTTTTCCACCCCTCCCCCTCTCCTTCCTCTCTGTCTCTCTCTTCCCCTCCCGCAGCGAGGCTCCATTGGAGCAAAGATGGCCTGGGCGCTGGGGATGGCTCCTTGGCCTCTGCCCCAGGCGCTAGAGTGGCTCTGGTCATGACAGAGCGACGCCCCGGAGGGGCAGGGCATCGCCCCCGGTGGGCGTGCCAGGTGGATCCCGGTCAGGCACTTGTGGGAGTCTGTCTGACTGTCTCTCCCCGTTTCTAGCTTCAGGAAAAAAAAAAAAAAAAAAAGGAAATTCAAGGTATATTACTTTGAACAATGTAGGAAAGTAGATAAATTTGATAAACTGGTCAACCAATACTTTTATATAATACCTATCAAAATGTGTGAGCTTCCTGAAAACAGGTGGAAGTAACAAAATAAAGCATTCTAGTTACGAGCTAAAGTAGTACAATATTAATCTTGTCATTTGCAAGATCTCAAATGATACAAAGAAAATATCTCACAGAATATAAAATAACTTTTGTTTAGAGTTCAAAAATTCATGAGTCTAAGGAGAAAAATGTCAATGGTTCGTTTTGTACATTATCTCAAAATTTAAACTAATAACTTTATATTTTTGTTCCTACTATAAATAACACATCACTATACTGAAGAATTCAGAAATAACAAAGAGAACTTTTTTTGTTAGTCAATTTTGAATTTTCTTTTTTAATTTTATTAATTTTATTGTATTAACATGAATTCAAGTGTCCCACTCAATATAACTCCCTCACCCCCATCCCCTTGTCCCCCATTCTTTCCTTTTGGGGTTTGCTGTCCTGTATCTGTGTTATGTATATATAATCTCACTAATCCCTTCACATTCTCTGATCCCATCCCTTCATCCCCCTTCCCTCTGAGAGCTGTCCTTCTGCTCTCTGTGACCCCGCCTCTACCTCTATTTCGTTCCTCAGTTCACTTTGTTCATTAAGTTCCACATATAAGAGAGATCATATGATATTTGTCTTTCTCTGCCTGGCTTATTTCACTTAGCATAATAATCTACAAGTCCATCCATGCCATCGCAAAAGGTAAGATTTTCCTTCTTTTTCATAGCCACATAGTATTCCATTGTATCGATGTACCACTGCTTTTAAATCCACTCGTCCACTGATGGACACTTGGGCTGTTTCCAGATCTTGGCTATTATAAACAATCGTGCAGTAAACATGGGGGTGCATATCTTCCCTTGAATCAGTGGTTTGGTATTTTTAGGATATAGTCCTAAAAGTGGGATACTGGGTCAGAAGGCAGTTCGATTTTTAATTTTTTGAGGAATCTCCATACTGTTTTCCACAGTGGCTGCACCAGTCTGCATTCCCACCAGCAGTGCAAGAGGGTCCCCTTTTCTCCACATCCTCGCCAGCACTTATTCTGTGTTGTTTTGTTGATGAGCGTTATTCTGATTGGTGTGAGGTGATATCTCATTGTGGTTTTAATTTGCATTTCTCTAATGATTAGTATGTTGAGCATTTTTTCATATGCCTATTGGCCATCTGTATGTCCTCTCTGGAGAAGTGTCTATTCAGTTCTTTTGCCCATTTTTAAATTTGATTGTTTACCTTCCTGGTGTTGAGTTTTACAAGTTCTTTATACATTTTAGTTATGAACCCCTTATCAGACGTATTGTCAAATATGTTCTCCCATTGTGTAGTTTGTCTTTTTATTGTCTTTAGCTGTGCAAAAGCTTTTTAATTTGATATAGTCCCATTTATTTATTGTCCTTATTTCACTTGCCTGTGGAGATAAATCGGCAAAAATATTGCTATGAGAGATATCAGAGAGTTTACTGCCTATGTTTTCCAAGATGTTTATAGTTTTGCGACTTACATTTAAGTGTTTTATCCATTTTGCGTTTATTTTTGTGAATGATGTAAGTTGGTGGTCTAGTTTCATTTTCTTCATGTACCTCTCCCATTTTCCCTACACCAATTATTAAAGAGACTGTCTTTACTTCATTGTATGCTCTTACCTCCTTTGTCAAATATCAGTTGTCCATAAAGGCATGGGTTTATTTCTGGGTTCTCTGTTCTGTTCCCTTGATCTATATACCTGTTCTTATGTCAGCACCAGGCTGTTTTTAATTACTATGGCCTTGTAGTGTAACTTGATATCAGGAAGTGTGATACCTCCCACTTTATTCTTCATTTTCAAGATTGCTGAGGCTATTTGTGTTCTTTTTTAGTTCCATATAAATTTTTGGAATATTTGTTCTATATCTTTGAATTATACCATTGGTATTTTAATAGAAATTGCATTGAATCTATAGATTGCTTTGGGTAATATAAACATTTTAATGATGTTTATTCTTCCTATCCATGTACACAGTATATGCTTCCACTTGTTTGTATCTTCCTTGATTTCTTTTTTCAATGTCTTATTAATTTTCTGTGTACAAATCCTTTCCTCCTTGGTTAAATTTACTCCTAGGTACTTTATTTTTTTGTTACAGTAGTGAAGAGGACTGTTTCCTTAATTTCTCTTTCAGACAGTTTACTGTTGGTATGTAAAAATGCCACTGGCCTGACCTGGCAGTGGCACAGTGGATAGAGCGTGGGACTGGAACACGGAGGACCCAGGTTCGCGACTCTGAAGTCGCCACCTTGAGCGTGGGCTCATCTGATTTGAGCAAGGCTCACCAGCTTGAGCCCAAGGTCACTGACTTGAGAAAGGGGTCACTCTGTCTGCTGTAGCCCCTCATTTAAGGCACATATGAGAAAGCAATCAATGAACAACTAAGGTGCCACAACAAAGAATTGATGCTTCTCATCTCTCTCTCTTCTTGTCTGTCTGTCCCTATCTGTCTCTTTCTGTCACACACACACAAACAAATAAATAAATAAATAAAAATGCCACTGATTTCTAAATATTAATTTAGAAAACAGAATTCTTACAGAGGCCCACTTCTAAGGCCTGATGTGAAATGCTGTCCCTAGCCAATGTTAAAGCTAACTTAGGAGACAGAACCAACAAAAGCTTAAGCACTTCTAATTTGGCACTGAACAGCAACCTCTACTTCTCAGTTACAGCACTTTAGTTGTTCACTGATCGCATCTATACATGCCTTGACCGGGGTTGGGGGGGTTGAGACAGGTCTCTAGCTGAGCCAGTGACCCCTCGCTCAAGCCAGCGATCTTGGGATTTCAAACCTGGGTCCTCAGCATCCCAAGTCCATGCTCTATCCACTGAGCCACCACCTGGTCAGATGAGATTGTCTTTTTTAAATCAATAGTCTTTTTTTCTCTTTTGATACTCTTTGAGGAACTGTTTCATTTTCTCCTTTTTTAGACCTTGTAACAGTTTCAAGACATGATAGGACTTCTAGGAAAAATCTGATCATCATTATGCAGTCTTTCCTCAGCACCTACACTTACCCAACAGTAAAAACCTTTCTGTAGCCCCATCAAATTGGATTTTTTTAGAGGTAGTCTATCATGAGGCGGCCGAAATAAAACGACCTACTATCAGTCACACCCACACCCTCTGGCACTCCATGCCCTTCATAACCTGGTTTCAATGTATCTCTTTATAAACTCTTTTCTTTCCTTGCTCCCCTAACTGTGCATTTGAGTCAAATTATTTCTCATCTAACATTCTGTTCAATATTGTTTTGTCTCCAATTTTATTCTTTCCATCTGAAAAACTTCTTATCCTCAATCTTATCCTATCAAAATCCAAATCATATTTCAAGAATCATCTCATCTTTTTCAGATCTAATTAAATATACTCTCTCTCCTTTGATTTCCAAAAATACAATGAATTCCTACTTCACTCTGACTTACATTATATAATTTGTTTAGTTCTCTCCAAATGTTCTAAACTGAAGAAATTTTGAACCACAGATTTAAAAGAATATAAAACTCCAGGATATATTCTTAAATTGGCACATACTCTGCTCATTCTCATGTATCTTGCATCATACTCTATAAAGGTGCCTGACACTCAGGATGGTGACCCTAAAAACATGTCCCTGAAATAAGTATGAAAGGTAACCAAATGTTTGGAGGTTCTTTTTAAGCAATTAGAACTGTTATTCTTCTTTTTTATGTTTCTTCTCATTTTATATATCTTATGAGAGTTCTAAGACAAGGTGAGACTTCCTGGGTGTTTTCCTTGTATATGAATCATAAAATACTGTGAAAAGAATAAAAAGAAAAAGGAACAAATATATGGTAATGAAAAATGCTTGATTTTGGGTGATTAGCACACAACGCAAATCAACAGTTCAAATATTATAGTATAGAGATGCTCACCTGAAACCTATATACTCTTATTGATCAATGTCACTCCATTAAATTTTTTTTTTTTTGACAGAGAGAGAGAAAGAGACACACACAGATAGGGACAGACAGACAGACAGGAAGGGAGAGAGATGAGAAGCATCAATTTTTCCTTGCAGCTCCTTAGTTGTTCATTGATTGTGTTCTCATATGTGCCTTGACTGGGGGACTACAGCAGAGCGAGTGACCCCTTGCTCAAGTCAGCAACCTTGGGCTCAAGCCAGTGACTATAGGTCAGGTCTATGATCCCATGCTCAAGCCACTGACTCTGCACTCATGCTCAAGCTGGATGAGCCCCCGCTCAAGCCAGTGACCTCAGGGTTTCACACCTGGGTCCTCTGTGTCCCAGTTCAACGCTCTATACACTGAGCCACCACCTGGTCAGGCTAAATTTAATCTCTAAAAAGAAAAATAATAATAGAAAAGAAAAAATACCCAGAGAAAATGAAATGTCTTAGTTTCTGGTTAAAGGGTTACAGCCTGAGGGAAACAGAGACTAACTGTCTTTTTCTGAAAGAGGACAGCTAATGAACACAATATGTAGCTCATCAATTTTAATAATAGCTAAATGAATGATAAACAAGGACACTAAATTAACTTACCTCCACACTTTGGATTTGGGCAATTGCTGGCTAAACTTAAGTATCTAAGAAGATTCCCAGGAAGATCACAGGGAGTATAGGAAATATTTCGAATTTTAATGGTCCGTGCAGCTAATTCCAGGAGAGTTGGAGGGTCATAGGTTAAATCTCTAACAAATCGAACAACCAATGGATTTCCTCGCAAACTCAATTCTTCCAAATGAATAAGGTTGAGGATCTCTCGAGGCAGGTATGTCAGCAAGTTATTATGAAGACTGAGGGATCGTAGCGAATACAACCTAGAATGAATGTAGTACAAAAACCAACGGCAGTAAGCAAGATTACTACCAAGAAAGTTAAGCGAAGAACCTGATTTCCCCATAAAAATGAGCAATTAAGATTAAGATCAATGAAAGTAAAACTCCAAAGTGCTGAAACTAGATCAGAGTGCAGATTTGTAACTGTCACGAAGGGCTTCTGCCAATGGAATCTTAGAGAGTTTATAATATTTAAAGACGTGGTAGATGAAATGCTAATAAATTTAAAGATATAGGGGGTGATGTTTTATTATTCAGATAACCAAAAAAAAGAAAGATTCTAAATGCCAACAAGAATCAAGACCCTTCTAATTATTTCATTGGGATAGGAATACTTCATATAAATATGAAATCAAAAAACTCCCATAAAATCTGGGAGATCTCTGCCAAATGAATACTCTATTTTTGATTACAAATAACATGCTAGACAAATGTTGTGAGGAATAAACCAGAACATTTAAAAGTAACATTAAAAATAAGCACCCCATTCACAACAGACCTCAGAACTATAATTCTCATGTATCATTTACTTTGAAAATACCTAATTTTTTTCTGTATGTAAACGTGTGGATGCAAAACAATAATCCCTAAGCATGCATCGCTATGTATATATAAACTGCCTGAAACTACTCACTGTGAAAGCTGAGGAGGCACACTTTGGATTTTGTTGTCACATAATACCAAGTAATTTAGAGAAGGCAGATTTGCTAATTCTGGTGGGATTTCTTTGATGAAGTTTCCTCCAAGATATAAACATTCTAAACTGCAAAGATAAATGAACAAAAACAAAAAGGTAAACAAATAAAAGCTAGATTAGATACCCCATTGTCTTTATTACAATAACCACATTTCATCAATTCATTCAGCAAATGTTTTACTTAAGATTTGCTATGTGCTATACAGTCCCTAGAGAAATAATGCAATTTTCAGGGAGCTTATATTATAGCTAAGCAGACAAAACATACCAATATTAGACAATATTATCAATACTGCCTACTGGTTTTATTTTTGTTAGTATTTACTTCATTTAATTCCAGCTCTATCACTTACCAGTGTAAGAATTGGGGCCAGTAACTTAATCTTTTTATGCTCCAGTTTCCTCTTCTTTAAAATCTAATAGTATTATTATATATCATGTAAAGTGGCTAGCCAACAAATATGAACCAGTTACCTACCAGGCATCAGTCTATGGAAAATAGTGGAAATAAGACCACTACTTGACTTTAAGTAGCTTATATTCTAGTGAGAGTGACAGACAATAAATCAATGGGTTTGTATGTTTTGCCAGATAGGTTTAAGTGCTATAAATAAAAAGGGCAGTAATCAGAGGGTGATGAAAGTAATATTCTAGATAGGGTGGTCATAAAAGGTTTCCTGTAGATGACATCTGAATGGAGATCTGAATAAAATGATTGAGTACAAATCCCTGGAGTAAAAAATGCTTGTGTTGTAAAAGAGCAACACAATCAGTGTGTGTAGATCAGGGAGGCAGACGTGGAACAGTGATAGTCAAATAGGTCAGAGACGTAGCCTAGGAAGGCCAGATCAGAGGGCCCTTCAGATCTTAGAAAGACTTTGAATTTTATCTAGTTGTGTGCTCTTTAAAAGAGTTACACTTGGCCCTGGCCGGTTGGCTCACTGGTAGAGCGTCGGCCTGGCCTGCAAGAGTCTCGGGTTTGATTCCCGGCCAGTGCACACAGGAGAAGCGCCCATCTGCTTCTCTACCCCTCCCCCTATCCCTCCTCTCTGTCTCTCTCTTCCCCTCCTGCAGCCAGGGCTCCATTGAAGCAAAGTTGGCCCAGGCGCTGAGGACGGCTCCATGGCCTCTGCCTCAGGCGCTAGAATGGCTCTGGTTGCAGCAGAGCAACGCCTCAGATGGGCAGAGCATCGCCCGCTGGTGGCCATGCTGGGTGGATCCTGGTCGGGCTCATGCGGGAGTCTTTCTGACTGCCTCCCCGTTTCCAACTTCAGAAAAATAATAATAAAAAAAAAGAGTTACAGCCCGACCAGGCGGTGGCGCAGTGGATAGTGTCAGACTGGGATGCGGAAGGACCCAGGTTCAATACCCCAAGGTCGCCAGCTTGAGTGCAGGCTCATCTGGCTTGAGCAAAAAGCTCACCAGCTTGGACCCAAGGTCGCTGGCTCCAGCAAGGAGTTACTCGGTCTGCTGAGGCCCCTGGTCAAGGCACATATGAGAAAGCAATCAATGAACAACTAAGGTGTCGCAACGAAAAACTGATAATTGATGCTTCTCATTTCTCTCCATTCCTGTCTGTCTATCCCTATCTATCCCTCTCTCTGACTCTCTCTCTGTCCCTGTAAAAACAACAACAACAAAAAAAGAGTTACACTTAAAATAGAAGTACCCCTATCCATTAAAGTAAAGGGACAGGAAAAGGTATACCAACAAAGCTCTTCCATTTCACGGCTGAACTAGAACATCAGGCTACTCCAGTTTGGTCTTCCTGCTTCCACTCTTCCCAGCACGTCCCCTCTCACTTCAGCAGCTGTTTCCCATAAACCAGCCAAGTTATCCTTCTACAGCAGCCATTTTCAACTGGTGTGCTACAAGGATTTTTAAATCATGCCATACCTCAGACTGTTTAGTCAGGGGCACTCTTTTCCTTTAGATTGTCAAATAAAAAAATGACAAAGCCAATACAATAGCCATTTGGTGTGAATAAATCAAAATTACACCTATTTCTTTTCTTGTCAGATCCACAAAAAATTTTTTTTTGGTGTGCTGCAGAATTTTAGTAATTAGTTTATGTGTGCCATGAGATGAAAGTTTCAAAATTACTGTTCCAGAGTGTAATTCAAGTAAAACCTTTATTAGTTCTTTCAGAAAAGACCCACCACAGTTATTAGTCTGTGAGTCCTTCATCTCTGATATTTTTATTTTCCCCCTCACTTTTTTTTTTTTTTTTTTAGTGAGAGAAAGAGAGGGATAGATAGGGACAGACAGACAGGAAGGGAGAGACAAGAAGCATCAACTTGTAGTTGTGTTGATTTAGTTGTTCATTGATTGCTTCTCATATGTGCCTTGACAGGGGGGGGGGGGGGGGCTCCAGCTGAGCCAGTGATCTCTTTCTCAAAACTAGTGACCTTGGGCTTCAAGCCAGTGACCTTTGGGCTCAAGGTAGCAACCATGGGATCATGCTGATTATCCCATGCTCAAACTGGCAACCTCGAGGTTTCGAACCTGGGACCTTGGTGTCCCAGATTGATACTCTATCCACTGCGCCACCACTGGTCCGGGTTCCCTCACTCTTGAGTAATAAACAGCTTGGCTAGGCATTAAATTCTAGGTTGAGTTACTTTTATTTAGCACTAGAAAGATGCTGCTCCGTTATCTTATTTCAGTCAGTATAATTATTGCCCTTTATAGGTAATGTTATTATTGTTGTTATGAGCTTGTAGGATCTTTTTTCTTTATTAAACCTTATTGTTCTGAAGTTTTATCATGAGTCAAGATATCAGTTTAAAGCACTCTTTTTAACTGTGCAAAATTCTCAGCCACCGTTATTTCAAACACTGCCTTCCTACATGCTGTCTATTCTCTTTCTAGTATTCCCAGTAAACAGCAGTGGATCTTCAGAATCAATCCTCCATGTCTCTTAACATTTCTTTTAAACTTTTCATTTCTTCATCTTTTTGTTCTACAATCTATCATTTAGCCAATTGAGTTCATAATTAATTTTTTCATTCCTAAGAATTGTAATTTGGGTTTTCATAATTGTCAATTTTTTTTTTTTTTTTACAGAGACAGAGAGTGAGTCAGAGAGAGGGATAGATAGGGACAGACAGACAGGAACAGAGAGAGATAAGAAGCATCAATCATCAGTTTTTTGTTGTAACACCTTAGTTGTTCATTGATTGCTTTCTCATATGTGCCTTGACCGTGGGCCTTTAGCAGACCGAGTAACCCTTTGCTTGAGCCAGCGACCTTGGGTCCAAGCTGGTGAGCTTTGCTCAAACCAGATGAGCCTGCACTTGAGCTGGAGACCTCGGGGTCTCGAACCTGGGGCCTCCGCATCCCATTCCAACGCTCTATCCACTGCGCCACCGCCTGGTCAGGCCATAATTGTCAAATTTTAAACTTCTTATTCTTGTTTTATTGGAGTTTCCTCCTTTACCTCTTTGAAGTTAGGTAACATACTTATTTTAAAGTTCTTTATAGATTGTCTTATTATATGTATTTTCCAGGTTAAATTTCTTCCATTTGTTGAATTTCCTATCTGTACTTCATAATCTCATCTTCCCTGATGTGTGGTGATTCAAAAAGCCAACCCTATTTGAAGTTTTGTTATTTTAAAAATATATTAATGTGCCCTGGCTGGATAGCTCCATTGGTTGGAGCATCGGCCCAAAGTGCAGACGTTGCTGGTTTGACCCCCAGTAAGGGCATATACTGGAATGGATTGATATTCCTGTCTCTCTTTATTCTCTCAATAAATAAAAATTAAAAAAAAATTTATATAGTAATGATACTATTTTTTATGTCTGATTGTGTAAATATTTTAGATTTATTATGCTTATTAAAAGCATACAACTTTAATTCCAACATATTATATTTTGTTTTTCAAATATTGCCTGTACCAAAAATCAACTGTCTGTATACAAGACTAAATTTTCCTATATGTAAATGTCTAAGCACTGGTGAAAAAACTTTATAGGCAGAATTTCTTAGTTCTAACAAAAAAGGTGTAAGTTAATGCTTATTTATTTGGAAATATCTATTTTTCATTGATGAGAGCTAATCGAATAGAATGAGTAGAAGGAGAAGGGGAAGGGGAAAGGGTAGGGGAAGGAAAAGGGGTTAGAGGAATGGAGATGGGGATGGGATGGCAAGGGATAGGATGGAGTATTTGAAGCTCCCAAAACAAAAAACTACCCTGGAAAAAATTATTTTAATGAGAAGACTATCTGCGAAAAGATATTAGCAACATTGAAAGTTCTTTTATAAAGGATTCCATAGTTAAATAACAACTTGCTTTATAGTCTACTGAAGGAGAAAAGAATAGCGAAAAGACGGGAGAGTGACACTGAGAGCCAATTTAAATAATATCATTTCTATTTGTTTAAGTCAGGAACCTAGAGAAATTAGTGTCTGGTGGTCATTTACTTCTCAATGTCTTTTTCTCTCAATGTTCTGGAGTGGGTAGAGAGGCATACAGACAATGGAGGTCAAACCTTAGTAGTTACTGTGACTTGGTAGAGAAAGATCTGATGTTCTAAAATATAATCAAGCCCATGACGACTTCAAAAGTATATCAAGTCTCTTCTGCAACTGATGGGTATTATTAATCAGATTACATAACCAGCATATTAAATTTATACTTTCAGGCTTATTTCTTACTTTGAACTAAAATATTCCCAAAGTTCTAGAGACTTGACACTTTTTAAAATAATTTGTAGGAATTAAATTTCTAAAACACACCCTACTATTTCCAAACATGCGTTTTTGTGAGGAGAAAGAAAACTATTGTTAAATTTAAAGCAAAACTGTAGTACTTGAAAATTCTTGTGGCCCTGGCCAGTTGGCTCAGCGGTACAGCATTGGCCCAGAGCGTGGAAGTCTTGGGTTTGATTCCTGGCCAGGGCTCACAGGAGAAGCACACATCTGCTTCTCCACCCTTCCCCCTCTCTTTTCTCTCTCTCTCTCTCTTCCTCTCCTGCAGCCAAGGCTCCATTGGAGCAAAGTTGGTCGGGGCGCTGAGGATGGCTCTGTGGCCTCTGCCTCAGGCACTAGAATGGCTTTGGCTGCAATGAAGCAATTTCCCAAAGGGGCCAAGCATCACCCCCTGGTGGGCATGCTGGGTGGATTTTGGTTGGGCGCATGCGAGACTCTGACTACCTCCCTGCTTTTAACTTTGGAAAAATACAAATAAAAAAAAAAAGAAAGAAAAAAATTCCTTCAAAACATTCTAGGACATTAGTATTTAGCGTTTGTTTCTATCACAATCATCTTCTCAGCTTCTAAACCTCCTTCAAGCAGTGAGGGAAGGTTAATGAACAGCGAAAATAATATTATGAGAAATGTTACCAAATTAAGCTCCTTGTGCTCAAACCTACTATTCAAATATCTAGAATCCTGGATGCCAAACAGTCCTGAAGCTTTCGTTTTTTAAAAATAACCACTGGGTGATGTTATTAAGAGGTTATAAGAAACAGGTCAAAATACTAACTTACATCTGCTTTTCAATATTATAAAAACAAAAATAAGTTTATCCATATACTAGCCAAACAGATATTATACCTACTTGTTGAATAACCCTGTATATTGATGGTAAGACTCTAAATCCACAACCTCATGGTTCACACTGAACCTAACTACATGGGAATTAAGTTAATCATAAAAATAACATTTTCAGCACCTACTTGTTATACTTCAAAACAGACCTTTCAGTAACAATTTAAAAAAATTTTTGCTACTAGGTTAAACAATTAACAAAGTACAGAAAAGAAATATGAAGACACCCTGCTGAACTGAGGAAGTTAATTACACCAACTAACCTAATTGTTTGTTATTCCATCCTGACATGAGGCTGGGAGAAAGGAGAACTCTACATGGATTATATACTTCACAGTATTTTTTATATTGCTGTTAAACAGAGTAGGTGTCTTCCTAACATCCAAAAACACATGACCTGTTTTTAAAAGCAACATGACATAGTATGTAAAATACATCAGGGTTACCTATTAGGTCTAGGACTATGTTCTTGGCCTGAGGGTTTAAGTGACTGAATCTCCATCTCTACATTTCTGAAGCTTGAATGCAGTTTTAGTAGTGAGTAATAAGTAGTCCTTGAGGGCTGAATCACATGAATCTGTCACTATCTAGCCTCAAGCAAGCCACTGATAATAAATGTTTCCTTATCTGTAAAAACAAGAGGGTAAATCAGGCCATTGCCTCGGATGTTCCTAAGTGTAAATTTATATGTGACCTTCTTAGCCTACTCAGCCAGTTTATATCTGAAGCATAGCCTAAAACTTTGACTCTTACCAGTAAAGAGAAATGGAGCATACAACTAAAAAATTATCCCATGCACAGTTGAAACCAAAGGCATAATGACCAAAAACCAGTTATTAGCCCAGAAAATCAGGTCAACTAGGCAACCAAAGGCTTTGACCAACCCTCCTAATCACAAATGCAACAGAAGAATTAGGTTCTAGTCCTACTTGGCCACTAAAACATTCCTAGGTTTGGAGTCAGAGACCTCGGAGGTCAAATCCAACTCCACTGCTCACTGGCTTTGTGTCTGACTTAACCTCTCAGAGCTTCAGTTTCTTCTAAACTCACAGTTATGTGAGAATTAAAAAGCATATTTAAAGCACCTATAACAGGGCCTACTGCAGGGGTTGGGAACCTATGGCTCGCAAGCCAGATGTGGCTCTTTTGATGGTTGCATCTGGCTCGCAGACAAATCTTTAATAAAGAAAATAATAACGTTAAAATATAAAACATTCTCATGTATTACAATCCATTCATTTCCTACCGCTTCTGTTCACGGTTGCGGGTGGCTGGAGCCAATCACAGCTGTCCTCCAGGACAACACCAAATTTTTATTGGATAACGCTTAACGTACATGGGTCGTTGTATGGCTCTCACGGAATTACATTTTAAAATATATGGCATTCATGGCTCTCTCAGCCAAAAAGGTTCCCGACCCCTGGCCTACTGCATTATAAGTATGCAATAAATGAGATTTTACCTATCTTTTTTTTGTGTGTGACAGAGACAGAGAGAGGGTCAAATAGGGACAGACAGGTAGAGAGATGAGAAGCATCAATTCTTTGTTGCAGCACCTTGGTTGTTCATTGATTGCTTTCTCATATTAATATATGCCTCCACTGGGGGGGGGGGGTTTACACCAGACCGAGTGACCCCTTGCTCAAGCCAGTGACCTTGGGCTCAAGCTGTTGAGCCTTGCTCAAACCGGATGAGCCCAGGCTCAAGCCAGCAACCCCGGGGTTTCGAACTTGGGTCCTTCCTCCCAGTAATGAAAATAATACTTGCTCTGGGTTTTCCTTAGTATACTGAGAAAATTCAAATGAGAAGTTTGGAATTATGTAACACCAAGATTAAAGAAACCAAGGCCTGTCAATTTTACATCTACATTTCTCTTAAACCCTTCTATTTCTTACTATCCCTCCTAGTATCACTCTGGTATAAACTACCATCATCTTTAATTCTACTAGAACAGCCTCCTTCTAACCAGTCCTCAAAATATATTTCTCCACCCTCTTCTCACTCCATCCTTACACAGCAACAAGGATGTGTACCTTGGAATACAACCAAAACTTCACCAGGGCCTTCAAGATCTGATGTGGCCTAAGGTCCAAATATTATATTTGCCACTTTTCACTATGCTCTAATACAATGCCTCCTTTCAAAATTTTGGCCTTCGGTCCTTGCCTCTGGGCTTTCACCTGGACTGATCCCACCTCACCCTTTCCTAGTTAATTCTTACTCTTCCTTCAAAAGCTCAATTCAAATGTCACTTGCTCAAGAACCAAACTAAGTCAGGCCCCTCTGTTATTTCAAGGTACTCCCTACATCTTCATAGAATTTGTAACAACTGTAATTAAATAATGAGGTTTAATGTCTCTCATTGTATGTTAGCTCTGTAAAGGGCAGGATAACATTCACCACTGTGTCCCCAGCACCTGACTGTTGATGAGTAAATGAAGAGACACTTTGTGCAAATGCCTCATTTTGCAGATTAGGAGGCTGTGGTCAGGATATGTTAAGTGACTTGGCTAAGACTGGGACACCAAGAATTCTTATTCCCAGACCAATGTTCTTTTCACTACAATAACTCTGAACCACCACCACCACCATCACCACCACCCCCAGCCCTGTCAGCTCTACATTCTGTTATCTCAGAAAAATCAATAAAGGCTATGAAAATATTTTACAGATGAAAGATACTTTTATTTTTCTGCTTTGGACAATACAGTTGCTTTTGCTCTATTTCTCACTTCCCTGTACAGCACATTTAGGAGACTTTTGTTACTCATGTCTCTACTTCTTTTCATTTAATTCAACATACACAACTGAATAATCTAGTAGGTTAGGCAGACCTGCAAACAAAGAATTATAATCAATAGAATAAATGCAATGGTGGGATAAATGAGGTACAGAGGAGATACAGTATATGTAATGAATTAGTTGGTGTCCAGGAAGCAATAAAGAAAGAGAACAAAGAGATTACCCTCGAGATAGGTTTTGAAGAATGAATAGGAATTTGTGAAGTACAGACAATATTACAGGCAAAAGGTAAAAGGATATGTACAGAGCCATTACTGCATTTATTCAGCATATACTGAGTGCCCATAGGCGCTGGTAAAATGCATGGCTCACTGAATCCCACAAATGATACAGTAGTTCCTTTTTTTACCCTGAAGTTGGAAACGGGGAAGTAGTCAGACTCCCGCATGCGCCCGACCCAGATCCACCTGGCATGCCCACCAGGGGGCGATGCTCTGCCCATCTGAGGCGTTGCTCTGTTGCAACTAGAGCCATTCTAGAGAGGCAGAGGCCATAGAGCCACCGAGCCACCCCCAGTGCCAACTTTGCTCTAATGGAGCCTTGGCTGCGGGAGGGGAAGAGAGAGAGACAGAGGAAGGAGAGGGGGAGGGGTGGAGAAGCAGATGGGCACCTCTCCTGTGTGCCCTGGCCCGGAATCAAACCCGGGACTCCTGCACGCCAGGCCGACGCTCTACCACTGAGCCAACCAGCCAGGGCCAGTAGTTCCCTTTTAGTTGCAGTTTTGTTTTGCCCAGTTTTAGCTACCTATGGTCAACTGTGGTCCAAAAATATTAAGTTGAAAATTCCATAAACAAACAAGTCTTAAGTTTTAAATTATGCACTGTTGTGAATAGTGTGATGAAACCTAGTGCCACCCTGCGCCATCCCTCCTGGGCTGTGACTCATCCCTTTGTCCAGTATATACTCGCTGTATACACAACTCACCTGTTAGTCACTTAGTAGCCATCTCAGTTATCAAATCAACTGTTACAATATCACAGTGCTTATGCTCAAGTAACACTTACTTTACTTAAAATGGCTTCAAAGTGGGAAAGTAGTGATGCTGGCAATTCTGGTATGCCAAAGAGAAGCAATACAGTGCTTCCTTCCCGTAAAAAGGTTCAAGTTCTCTACTTAAAGAGGAAAGAGAAAATCCTAAGCTGAGATTGCTAAAATCTAAGGTAAGGATGAATCTTCTACCCATGAAGTTGTGAAGGAAAAAGAAATTCACTCTAGTTTTGCTGTTGCAAGTCAAAATATTATACATCAATTACAGCCACAGCGCATAGTGCTTAGTTAATATTAAAGACATTAAATCTGAAGGTGGAAGATATGAGCAGAGAAAGACTACATTCACATATGTTTATTACAAGTATATTGTTATTGTTTTATTATGTTATTGTTAATATTCATCACAGGAATGTATAAATGTAGAAAAACACATAGTATATATAAGGTTAGGTACTATTTGAGGTTTCAAGTATCCACTTGGGGTGTGAAACTGTAGCCCCAACCTTCACGCCCTATAATGGGGGGCTGTGGTATTGCTAGAGAATACCGAGCAGTAAATGTCTGAAGAGCAAGGTTCAGATCACAGGACCTTGCATGTCTTGCTAAAAGGCATAAACTTTGACCCATAGCAGCAATTTTCAACTGGTGTGCCCCAAGAATCTTTAAAACATGTACTACCTGACTAGTTAGTCAGGGGCACTGACCTCCTTTCCCTTAGATTGTAAAAAAAAAAGACAACAACCAACACCATAGCCATTGGTGTGAATGATTCAAAAATCACTTTTTTTGTCAGATCGGCAAATAATACATTTCCTTGGTATGTTGCAGAATTTTAGTAATTAGTTTACGTGTGCCATGAGATTAAAAAAAAAGAGGTTGAAAATCGCTGCTCTATAGGTGTGGAAAGCCAAAGTCTACCGAGCGACAAAGTGACCACCTCAGGTTTACACTCGACCAGCTATCAGTTTGGCTCACTCCCCCAGGCCCACAATAAAAGACCGGAAAATGGCCTGGAAATCCGCAGAGGGAATACAACATCCCAAACGCTGTCACACTCTCGTTAGACTCGCCGAGCAGACGGGTGAAGGCAGCTGCGTGACAACTGAACGGCGCCAGGCCCAGGCCCAGGCCCGGCGCCCAGGCCTCCCCCTCGCGGGCGGGGACGCTCACCTCCGCAAGTTCTCGATCTCAGCCGGGATGGTCTGCAGCTGGTTGCCGCCCAGGCTGAGGGTCTGCAGCGCGCGCAGCTCCAGCACCGCGGCGGGCAGCACCTGGAAGCAGTTCCCGCTGAGGTTGAGCACTTGAAGGCTGCGGGCGAGAGGCGACTGGCCCAGACCCTTGGGCAGCGCGCCCGGCCCGCCCAGCCGGTTGTTCTTGGCCAGCAGCGTGCGCAGGCCGCGCAGCGCCAGCAGCTCCGGCCCGAGCGCGGTCAGCGCGTTGCCGCTCACGTCCAGCAGCTGGAGGTGCGGGAAGCCGCAGCCCAGAGCCCGCGGCAGCGACACCAGCCGGTTGTGCGGCAGCAGCAGCCGGAGCAGCGCCTCCCGCGCCCCGCGTCGCTCCTCGCCCCGCGACTCAAGCTCCGACTCCAGCGTCTCGGGGGACAAGCTGAGGCGGGACAAGTTCAGCTCGGCCGCCCCGGCCGTAGTCACGGCCGCCCCAGCCTCCTGCATCCCGGCCGCCACACGGCGGAACGTGGAGAGCGCCGCGCGCGACCTGTCGGTCGGGAGCTCGGCGGCGCCCCGGAACCTGAACCGAGGGCTGCGTCGGAAGTGGCGGGGGCGGGCGCTAGTCCCGCGCGTCCCCACCAGTCACGCGACGTGAGGCGGCGGGTGCGCGCGCCGCTCTGGGGCCGGCTGTGTCTCACGTGGCGCCTGGCGCGGAGTTGGGCGCTGGGCGGGGCCGAGACCGGGCGCTGGGCGGGGCCGAGACCGGGCGCTGGGCGGAGCCGAGACCTGGCGCTGGGCGGGGCCGAGACCTGGCGCGGGCCGCTGGCTCTGTGACCGGCTTGGGGAGCCGCGCTGTGTTTAGTCTCGGTCTGGTGCCCTGTTGGCCGCTGCTGCCTCGGTAAACAGCCGGAGAGTTGGCTAGCTGACGTGTTTTTTTTTAATTTCCAGTGAGGAGTGTGGCCCCTAGTCTGCAGGATTCAGTGAGAACCCAGGAATTTAGTGGTAATTCAGCCCCATTACAACAAGCCCCAGGAATGTAAAGTCTGGGGAGTAACCGAAGTGCCTTCAAAGTGCGAAGACAGCCGGACTACAAATTAGAACCCCTGGCTTCCAACTCGGGTTCGGCTGTTAAATCGCTTTGTGTCCTTGGATGGGATTTTATTGGTTTCTCTCTCCGTGAAACGCGGATAGTACTTGCCCCGCTTGCCCTACATACAGGGTTTTTAAAAGGCGTGATAAATGTATATCAAGTAAGGATGTTTCGTAATTTTAGCAATAGAATCAGTTCTGTGGGTTTTGGTTTAAGTTGTAGTGGCTAGAAATGAATTTGTAAGCCTGGGAGAAGGTTCATTCATTTGAAATATCCCAACTAATTGGCCAGGTTAAGAACGTTAGTATTGAGATTTTATTGCAGGTTTTAAAACACTACAATTTAACTGGGAAAATCCTGACTCTGGTTTTAAATTAAGCACTTCTTAAGTAACATTTTCTCATGCTCTAAACTTATCTGAAATTACTTTTTATGATTTTGAAGACATGACTAGAAATGAGGAAAATATTTAGCATTCTTTTACAAACTTTATGCATAAAAAGGTTAAGAAGTTGTTTATGCTCAATGACATTAAATTGTTTTCCTTCTGAAAAAGAGAATCAAGTTTTTCTTGCCAATCTTTTATGTGAGAAGGTTTATGCCTCTTACCTGCTGCCAAACTTTAATTTCAGGTTGAGTTTTAGTTGTGAGAGGATATACTTTGTAAGTTTAAACCAGGGATAGAGTAGTTTTAAAACCGATAGTGCCCTGATTTTGAAACTTCTTTCGAAAGGGTTCTTTTAAAAATTAAATCTTGTTTGGAATCAAAATCACATTCTGGCAGGAACCTTAATATGTGAAAATCGCAAGTATTTAAAAATAATGAAGTTTTATGCTTTAAAAATTAATATATGTCTCTGATAAAAAATAGAGTGACAGGAATGTAATGTAAAATGCAAAAAAGGAAGTAATTCAAATGTGATTCAAAAACAGTTAAGATTACAAATCAGTGAAATTAAAGGGCAAAGGTGGAAATACCCTTAATAATAGAAAATGAAGCTACCCGATAGAAAGTTTTAAAAAGATGTTTAGATTAATGTGAGAATCACCTTGTTGCTTTTTATAACAACACCCTCTCCGTCTCAGCTACCAGGGATGCATCTCTCTTCCTTGTGGCCCACTGGGTCAAAATTAAGCAGCATCTCCAACACTGTAGTGGGCTTTGATTGAAACTCTCTAGTAGACCTGAGGAGTTCAGAAAACTCTCTGGAAGGAGCTTTGATGGCTTGTGGACCTTCACAGCAATGGGAACTGCCTTGTGACCAGCAGAAGGAGATAGATGCCAGAGACGCAGTGTGAAGGGCGAAGGAGACAACGTAATGCATTATCTAGGGAAAGGATTGGATTTCAGGGAATTGGGAAAATACACGGTATATTTACCTACTTATCAAAACTACACCATTAAGCTACTCTTGGATCAAACTGACCGTATTACAGGGTAAATCTGACTAGGATGTTACTGAGAAAAGAAGGGAGAGCAAATGAAGGGCACTTTTTCTATCAGCTACCATGTCTAGATTTCCTAGCACTATTTTTTGGCCAAAAATACAAGCATTAGAAATATTGAGTTTCGCCTGACCAGGTGGTGGCGCAGTGGATAGAGCGTTAGACTGGGATGCAGAGGACCCAGGTTCGAGACCCTGAGGTCGCCAGCTTGAGCGCGGGCTCATTTGGTTTGAGCAAAAGCCCACCAGCTTGAACCCAAGGTCGCTGGCTCCAGCAAGGGGTTACTCGGTCTGCTGAAAGCCCGCAGTCAAGGCACATATGAGAAAGCAATCAATGAACAACTAAGGTGTTGCAACGCGCAATGGAAAACTAATGATTGATGCTTCTCATCTCTCTCTGTTCCTGTCTGTCCCTGTCTATCCCTCTCTCTGACTCACTCTCTGTCTCTCTAAAAAATAAATAAATAAATAAATAAATAAATAAATAAATAAATATATTGAGTTTCATGGAGCATATTAGTGAGCTTTTGCTGTGACAGTTTGGTACTAACAGTATCACCGAGAAGTCCCTAGGGACTGCCACACAACAGTCCCTCTGCCTCCACCTCAGTTGTTTCTTGCCTGGCTTATCAGAGGGACTACTACTAGCTGTGGCACAGGTAAGCTCTTTCAGTGGTCAATGTAAAACAACTTCCAAACCTGTTAGAATTTTTTATGAGTTTATTTGAGCCAAACTGTCAACAATTGCCAAGAGGCAGTCTCAAAGAATTGAGAAAGTGCTCTGGAAAATAGTTTCACCATATTGGTCAAATAAGTTTGTTAATATGATATATATGTTTGCTCGCTTATAGTTTGCATTGGATGTGGGAGGACAGGCTGTAAGCAGGCAGGATCCTTATAGCCTAAGGCTTAGTTTTAAGACAGCCTTTCCCACCTTTTTGATATAGGGTGGTACACTCCCATGAGGAATCCCATCATGCCTCAGATAAGTGACTTTGTATCCTAGACTTCCTTGTTTGTATATTGGATTAAGGTTTTGATTTCTATACTATAAAGTGGGGCAGACCGGGAGCTTGCTCTCTTTCAGTTCCTGAGATTAGCATTAGAGAGGAGAGCAGAGAAAGGCCACGTGGAGGAGAGGAGAAGCGGCCAAGATGGCGGAGTGCTGGAGGAGAAGCCAGTTTGTTCAGAGAGGAGATAGGGAACAGAGGTGAATGAGACTGGTGAGGTTAGAAACCTCTGATCCTAAGAAACTCAGATAAGTCAGTGGCTTTGGGAGCCCTGAATGGAAAGGGAATTGTTTACCCACTGTGTATTTCTTGCCCACCGGGTGCAAGCTAGGATTAAAGCTAATGGCTCACCAGTTCTTGGCTCCATTGTTTCATTACTGTCTGTCCGAATCCAATGGGAACTTCAGAATCAAAGGGGAAGACATGAGGCGGTTACATGAAATTGGTGACTAGGGAGGCAGGAGAAAGCAAAGCAGGGAAATCTCTGGGATTGGATAAAAAGTAAAAATGTACATGTTGAAACTTCTTTCACATGGGCAGGAACAAGACAGTTAACAGTTAATAATTCGCTTGATAATAACGAGGAGGTTTGTTGGTTCCTGCAGTGATGGAATGTCTGGCTGATGGAGACAGGAAAAGAAGATGACCCTTATATTTCACAGACATGTTATCATAGATGCAAAAAACTGTAACAGGTTTGAGTAAAGTAAGCATTTACTTTTTTTTTGTATTTTTCTGAAGTTGGAAACGGGGAGGCAGTCAGATAGACTCCCGCATGCGCCTGACTGGGATCCACCCAGCACGCCCACCAGGGGGCGATGCTCTGCCCATCTGAGGCGTCGCTCTGTTGCAACCAGAGCCATTCTAGCGCCTGAGGCAGAAGCCACGGAGCAATCCTCAGTGCCTGGGCCAACTTTGCTCCAATGGAGCCTTGGCTGTGGGAGCGGAAGAGACAGAGAGGAAGGAGAGGAGGAGGGTGGAGAAGCAGATGGGTGCTTCTCCTGTGTGCCCTGGCCAGGATTCAAACCTGGGACTCCTGCACGCCAGGCCAATGCTCTACCACTGAGCCAACCAGCCAGGGCAGCATTGACCTTTGATTAGAGAAAAATACCTACCTAGGACCTGAATACCCACCATGAACTGTTTTTAGTTAGAAAGTTTTCATTTCAGACCATCCTGTGTGGTTAATTCAGCTCTCTGAGTTTGCAGGGTTACCATGCAGGCTTTCCCTGAGCTGGTCAGGTTTAGTTTGTGGCCCCATATTTTAATTTCTTTTGTCTACACAATAAAGAGTCCATTTATTTGCAAAAAAAAAAAATAAATTGTTGGCTGTTGGGCAGATAAAATATATTATACTCACTTTGTTAAAGATGGCACTGCCCACGTGGAAGCAGTCGCCCAGGTGATATTAATGTGTGTTGGGGTGGGCTGTGGGCAGGCAGGATCCTTGTAGCCTGAAGCTTGGTTGTGGGAATAAGCCTTTCCCACTCTTTTTGATGTGGGGTGGTGCAATCCCATTATGCCCCAGATAAGTGACTTTGTATTAGAGACTTCCCTATTTTGTATATTGGATTAAAGGTTTTGGTTTCTACACTATAAAGTGGGGCAGACCGGGAGCTTTCTTGCTCTCTTAGTTCCTGAGATTAGCATTACAGAGCAGATAGGAGAGCAGAAAGAGGCCATGTGGAGTAGGCCAGGAGAAGCAGCCAAGATGGCAAGTGTTGAGTGAGAAGCCAGTTTGTGCAGGGAGAAGTAAGGAGATGGGAAACAGAGGTGAATAAGTCTGGTGAGCTAGAAACCTTTGATTCTAGGAAACTCGGATAAGTTAGTAGTTTTGTGAGCACTGAATGTGAGTGGGTTTTGGAGCCCAGTGTGTGTTTTTTGCTTGCCTGCTGGGTGCAAGCTAGGATTAAAGATGATGGCCCACCAGTTTTTGGCTCTGTTGTTTCTTTGCCGACTGTCCGAATCCAATGCGAACCTGCACGGGCCGGGCTGCTGTGATAGTGGCCGTGACTTCTGGCTTTACATTGGCCATTATTGTGAACTGGAGAGCTAAATGAGTGATAATGTGACTGAACTGTATCTGGCCCCTTTACACTTATATGTCTGCATAGAGCTAGTTCATAGATTCGTAGAGTTTTCCTATAAAACGAGATGAGAAGGGCACAGGCCTTGTTGGGCAGATAAAATGTATTATGCTCACTTTGTTAAAGATGGCGCTGCCCACGTGGAGGCTGTTGCCCAGGTGATATTAATGTGTGTCTCTGTGGGCTGTGGGCAGGCAGGATCCTTGGAGCCTGGGGCTTGGTTTTGGGATTAAGCCTTTCCCACCCTTTTTGATGTGGGGTGGTGCAATCCCATTATGCCCCAGATAAGTGACTGTATTCGAGACTTCCCTATTTTGTATATTGGATTAAAGGTTTGGATTTCTACACTATAAAATAGGGGCAGAACGGGAGCTTGCACTCTTGGTTCCTGAGATTATCATTAAAGGAGAGAGCAGAGAGAGGCCATGTGGCCAGGAGAAGCAGCCAAGATGGCAGAGTGCTGAGAGAGAAGCCAGTTTGGGCAGAGTTTGTGCAGAGAGAAGGAAGGAGATGGGGAACAGAGGTGAATAAGTCGGTGAGCTAGAAACCTTTGATTCTAGGAAACTCAGATAAGTAAGTAGCTTTGTGAGCACTGAATGTGAGTGGGTTTTGGAGCCCAGTGTGTGTTTTTACTTGCCCGCCGGGTACAAGCTAGGATTAAAGACTATGGCCCACCAGTTTTTGGCTCCATTGTTTCTTTCTTTCTTTTTTTTTTTTTTTAATATTTATTTATTTATTTCAGAGACAGTGCGAGAATCAGAGAGAGGAATAGATAGGGACAGACAGACAGGAACGGAGAGAGATGAGAAGCATCAATCATCAGTTTTTCGTTGCGACGCCTTAGTTGTTCATTGATTGCTTCCTCATATGTGCCTTCACCGTGGGCCTTCAGCAGACTGAGTAACCCCTTGCTGGAGTCAGTGACCTTGGATCCAAGCTGGTGAGCTTTTTGCTGACACCAGATGAGCCTGCGCTCAAGCTGGCGACCTCGGGGTCTCGAACCTGGGTCCTTCCGCATCCCAGTCCAACGCTCTATCCACTGCGCCACCGCCTGGTCAGGCTCCATTGTTTCTTTACCGACTGTCCGAATCCAATGCGAACCTGCATGGACCGGGCAGCCGTGATGGTGGCCCTGCTGAAAAGCCAGTAGCCAGGGCTGCCACTATCAAAGCAGCAGCCTGGCCCATGCAGGTTCGCATTGGATTCGGACAGTCGGTAAAGAAACAATGGAGCCAAAAACTGGTGGGCCATTTTCTTTAATTCTAGCTTGCACCCAGCGGGCAAGTAAAAACACACACTGGGCTCCAAAACCCACTCACATTCAGTGCTCACAAAGCCACTGACTTATCTGAGTTTCCTAGAATCAAAGGTTTCTAGCTCACCAGCCTTATTCGCCTCAGTTCCCCATCTCCTTCCTTATCCCAGATACAAACTGCACAAACTGGCATCTCACTCAGCACTCCGCCATCTTGGCTGCTTCTCCTGGCCTCCTCCACGTGGCCTCTCTCCCTCTCCTCTCTGCTCTCTCCTCTAATGATAATCTCAGGAACCAAGAGCAAGCTCCTGTTCTGCCCCCATATTATAGTGTAGATTCAAAACCTTTATTCCAATAAACAAAACAGGGAAGTCTCTAATACAAAGTCACTTCTCTGAGGCATGATTGGATTGTACCACCCCACATCAAAAAGGGTGGGAAAGACTTAATCCCCAAACCATGCCCCAGGCTACAAGGATTCTGCCTGCCCACAGCCCACAGAGACACACATTAATATCACCTAGGCGACGGCCTCCACGTGGGCAGCGCCATCTTTAACAAAGTGAGCATAATATATTTTATCTGCCCAACACTCAAGTAAACTCATAAAATTCCTTATAGGTTTGGAAGGTTTTTTTATTTTTATTTTTATTTTTTTACAGAGACAGAGAGAGAGTCAGAGTGAGGGAAAGACAGGGACAGACAGACAGGAACGGAGAGATGAGAAGCATCAATCATTAGTCTTTCATTGTGCTTAGTTGTTCATTGATTGCTTTCTCATATGTGCCTTGACCATGGGCCTTCAGCAGACCGAATAACCCCTTGCTCAAGCCAGTGACCTTGGGTCCAAGCTGGTGAGCTTTTTGCTCAAGCCAGATGAACCCGCGCTCAAACTGGCAACCTTGGGGTCTCGAACCTGGGTCTTCCACATCCCAGTCTGACGCTCTATCTACTGTGCCACCACCTGGTCAGGCTGGAAGTTTTTTTTTACGTTGACAACCCCATGGTCACTGGCTTGAGCCCAAGGTCACTGGCTTGAGCAAGGGGTCACTCAGTCTGCTGGTGCACTCACCCCCCCCTTGCTAAAAAAAAAAAAAAAAAAAAAAAAGGTATACATATACAGACTGAAAGAGAATATTCCAAAATGATAACAGTGGTTGTCTTGGTGATAGACTTAAAAGTGACTAATATTCTTCTTTATTCTTTTCTATTTTTTTCAAGCTTTTTTCTTACAATGTTTCTGTATTACCATTTGAATCATTAGCCTGACCTGTGGTAGCACAGTGGATAAAGCGTTGACCTGGAATGCTGAGGTCACTGGTTCAAATCCCTGCGCTTGCCTGGTCAAGGCACATGTGGGAGTTGATGCTTCCTGCTCCTCCCTCCCTCCGTTCTCTCTCTCTCTCTCCCTTCTCTAAAATAAATAAATATAATCTTTAAAATAGAGTCATTAAAATAAGCACTATTAAATAAATGAGAGTACTATTAAAAAGTACAAAATACAGTGGAAGTCTAGAGTGAAAAGTATATCTGATTGTGGTGGAGGAATTGGGAAGGCTTTAGGATTTATGTCTTTCATACTGATGAAAAACTTTCCATCTTGAAAATAGATGAAATTTTATTGAGTTGAAAAAGCATGTTATATTTCTATAATTTATTTTCTGGGATATTGGATTACAGTCTCTCTCTCTCTTTCTGAACTTGTACAGTTCAGAGCTCTAGTAGCTTCCAGCTGACATACTACCTTTTAAATTTTATATTATTTTAGATATGCCTTTAAAATATTTTACTATATGTACCATAGCGATATATTTTCTAAGTCAATAGTTGTCAATCACTAGTCATATTCTTAGTTACAGTAGATAGACTTAGCGAAGAATCTCTCCACTTGTCCCACTGACTCTAGAAATGCTTTCTTTGATCATTGATTGGCAGGGGCTGTTCTTCTAAAGACT
Source organism: Saccopteryx leptura (assembly GCF_036850995.1). Classification (NCBI taxonomy): domain Eukaryota; kingdom Metazoa; phylum Chordata; class Mammalia; order Chiroptera; family Emballonuridae; genus Saccopteryx; species Saccopteryx leptura. Next base: position 49,702,592 of record NC_089510.1, read on the forward strand.
TCTATATCTGTTAATATTCAACCCACAAATACATTCTTTAGGGTCTAATGGGCCCCTAAGAAAGAAACTTCCTATAATATTCCACAGCCATCTATCTGCCTCATCAACCCATGAGCTTCCTGTTCTCTTGGTGGATGTCCTGGGTGATCAAACTATCCATGATGTGTGGTGAAGTTGCAGAGGTTTGTTAGGACAGAATTTAGGTGGCATGCACAGGCTTCAGCTAACCTGAATGGTGAGAGTCTTGATTCTGTGCAACACTGGATGAATTATTTACCCTATCTATGCCTCATTTTCCTCACTAGTAAAATGGAGAAAATAATAGCACGTACTTCATAGGCTTAATTTGAAGATTAAATTTAGCATTTGTAAGCATTTGATAAATAGTTGTCATTATTATGAGGCATAATAGACCTGGAGGACTGTGGTGTGTTCTTTTTTCTCCTTAATAGATTATAGAAAGAGGAGGAGACAGGAAAATATGCTGAGAAGATATATTAAGTCTTAACTTACTTTATTTTTTGAAATAGTAAAGGACTGCCTGATCTGTGGTGGCGCAGTGGATAAAGCGTTGACCTGGAATGCTGAGGTCACCGGTTCAAAACCCTGCACTTGTCTGGTCAAGGCACATATGGGAGTTGATACTTCCAGCTCCTCCCCCCCATCTCCTCTCTAAATGAATAAAAAAAGAAATAGTAAAGGACAAAAGAATATGTAAAGAAATAATTGCTATATAATGTGATTCATGCAATCACAAAAGTATGTTCTAGATATAGAAAAGGGAATGATGAACTGGACATGGATCAGGGAGGGCTTTGAGAAGAAATGCTATTTGGGAAGAGTTTTTAATGATATGTGAGTAGTGGGGGACAGATGAGGGTAGTCATCATGGAGGGATGTGCCAATCAAGGAGGGATTGGACAGTGTAAAGCCAGTAACCACGGCCACCATCACAGCCGCCTAGCCCATGCAGGTTTGCATTGGATTCGGATAGACGGTAATGAAACAATGGAGCCAAGAACTGGTGGGCCATTAGCTTTAATCCTAGCTTGCACCCAGCGGGCAAGAAATACACTCAGCGGGAAAACACTTCCCTTTCCATTCAGGGCTCCCAAAGCCACTGACTTATCTGAGTTTCCTAGAATCAAAGGTATCTAGCTCACCAGCCTTATTCACCTCTGTTCCCCATCTCCTTCTCTCTGCACAAACTGGCTTCTCCTTCAGCACTCCGCAATCTTGGCTGCTTCTCCTCTCCTCCACGTAGCCTTTCTCTGCTCTCCTTTCTTTGCTCTCTCCTCTAATGCTAATCTCAGGAACCGAGAGGGAGCAAGCTCCTGGTCTGCCCCATTTTATATTGTAGAAATCAAAACCTTTAATCTAATATATATACAAACAAGGAAGTCTCTGATACAAAGTCACTTATCTGAGGCATAATGGGATTCCTCATGAGAGTGCACCACCCTATATCAAAAAGGTGGGAAAGGCTTAGTCTTAAAACTAAGCCTTAGGCTATAATGACTTTGCCAGCTTACAGCCTGTCTCCCACACCAAAAGTGAGCAAACATATATGTCATATTTAAAAACTTATTTGACCAACAGACAGCATCATGATTTAGGGGTGGTACTGGTGGAACTTGAAGAGTGGGAGGAGTAGTGAGAGATGAGACTAGAGAGGGAGCGTGGACCCAACCCATGAGTAAGATTGCCTTTACGTGTATGTAGGTGTACATTTGTGTCAGAGCTTCTTAAAGGGGCTGAGTGTTCCCTGAGCCTTTTTCTCTGACCCCTTCCAGATCTGTCCTAGACTTGTTAGCTTCATTCCGGTTAAAGCGCAGCCCTGACTGGGCAGACTGGTGTACTACTGCTTCTCTGTTATGAGGGGGAGCAGAGGTTGCCACCCTGAAATACGCCATGTTTTAGGATATTGATTATTTTTAGCTGATTATTTTTATGAAACAAAGATTCAGGAAGAACTGTTGACCTTCCCCATAATTGTCTAAAAGAAATTAGACGATCAGGAGAGGAGTTACCGTCATCCATAACTGTTATTTAATATGGATTAGTGTGTAATAGGGAGAAGCCTAAACAGGCTTCTTTGTGAAAGATGGCCCAACAAACATTTAGTTACCAAACATTTGCTTTTTAATCTCCATGTGAATTGCCTTTCTGCCCGTTGAAGTCCCAAACCACAGCTTCTCCTTTCTCCTTAGCTCAAAGTGGCATAAAATATAAACATACCAATGTTAAATATTGCTTGAAGCTAAATAAAATACTAAAATGGAATGTTTTCATTTATTGGATTAAGAAATTTAAAAAATGATGAAAAGAATACAGAGAAACAGGTACTATCATGATCAGCTGATGGTAGAGGAACGTACTACAGCCTTTCTAGAGGGCAATTTAGGAGTAAATGGCAAAACTCCATTCCTACGGGATAGCAATTGTATCTCTATGAATGTACTTTAAGGATAACATTGGATAACGGTGCAAAGATCTAAATACAAGATTACTGCTGAAACTCTGCTTACAATATCTAGGAATAACCACCTAAAAGCCCCTCCAGAGACAGTTAGATAAATCTCTTATGGAATGTATGAAAGTGAACGATGCAGGTCTAAATGTATTGACATAGAAACATCCACAGTCTAGTGCTTAGTATGTATAATATGGCCTCATTTTTGTGGAGGGAGGAAGAAAATGTTTGTGTAGGTGTGTGCATAGTAGAAACTCTGGAAGATGCCTTTAAGCACTAGGCACCAAGGAGGGGTGTGATGGGCATAAGCTTCCCTAGAAGCAGAAGAAAATAAAGGGAGTGCATGGTTTATGGCATAATTACAAACGATAATAGAACCTGCTAAAATCAGTCTGCTTTTTATTATTGCCATGTCTAACAATTCTAAATAAAAACAAGAAAGATAGCATATAAGTCTCAACTGCCCGACTCGCCCTTGGGTCCCCTGTTCTTATAGAACCTTCCCACCCCTGCGTGTACATATGTAATAAATTTGGTTATTCTCTTGTGTTAATCTGTCTCTTGTCAATCTGATTATTAGACCAGCCAGAAGAATTTAGAGTGGAAGGAAGATTATTTTTCCATCCCTATAGCTACTTTTATTCCTTTGGGAAGCATCACTCCATAACTTCCCAGTTACACCTGTATGTCTTCTAGTTATACCTCCTCCACCGTTGACTTTCCCCCAGCAACACCCAGCAAGGCCAATGACAGTTGCTTCTGAAGTTGTCACTGGCCCCTCAGATATCATCTCAGGGCAGACTCTGATCCAGATGAATTGAAGTGTGATTCGCCTAAACAGATTTATATAGTAGATAAATAGAATTCCAGGTTTACAGAGCAAATCAAACACGTTGGCATTAGGATCTCCCTGAGCGAACTTGACTCGGTGGGCATCCCACAGGGAATGCTGGTACACTGGAGTCTGGAGGTGCTGTCTAGGCGGCCTTCCTCGGGTCTAGCAGAGGTGGCTGAGGCAAACTTTTAACCTTTTTTTTTATTCCTTATAGAACGTCTTTCTTTTTGTTGACTGTCAGCACAGTTCTGCTTGTTTGTGACGCAAGTGAGTTGCTTTTCAAAAATAACTTTGTGAGTATTCTAAAACAGCTTTGGAGATAGTGAAGAAAACAGTGATTTGGAGATTTTTTTATTTTTATTATTTTTATTTATTATTATTATTTTTTGTATTTTTCTGAAGCTGGAAACGGAGAGAGACAGTCACACAGACTCCCGCATGCGCCTGACCAGGATCCACCCGGCACGCCCACCAGGGGCTACGCTCTGCCCACCAGGGGGCGATGCTCTGCCCCTCCGGGGCGTCGCTCTGCAGCAAGCGACCAGAGCCACTCTAGCACCTGCGGCAGAGGCCAAGGAACCATCCCCAGCGCCCGGGCCATCTTTGCTCCAATGGAGCCTTGGCTGCGGGAGGGGAAGAGAGAGACAGAGAGGAAGGAGGAGGGGGGGAGTGGAGAAGCAAATGGACGCTTCTCCTATATGCCCTGGCCGGAATCAAACCCGGGTTCCCCACACGCCAGGCCGACGCTCTACCGCTGAGCCAACTGGCCAGGGCTTGGAGATTTTTTTTTAAAGGTGAGTGGTTTAATCTCTCTAAACCTCAGTCTTTTCATTTGTTTGATGGAAATAACAATGCTGTATTTGTTTCATGGGAAATAATGAAGAACAGATGGGAAAATAAAACAGACATAAATTGTAAAGCATTATTGTTTATTCGAACTTCATTTTTTAATGAAAAGAGCCTCCCTACACCTCTAATTTAGTTTGTCCATTTGAGGTCATATCTGAATAACTACGCTTACATCTATAATTTTAGCTTCCCAACTAAACAAAGAAAATCTAGACATTCTCCTTCCCCACCCCCTGCACTTCAGGTAACTGACTAGTGCTAAGTCAGAGTATAGTATCACAGAATATTTGAAATTAGGTCTTTCCTAAAAAATCTGGATGGGCAGTCTTCTCAGGTTGTGTGTGTGTGTGTGTGTGTGTGTGTGTGTGTGTGTGTGTGTGTGTATGTGTTTTAAGTAACTCTGTACTTAATTCTTCAAAAATGTTGGGATGAACAGTATGTACATGTTGAAAATATTAATGTAATCCAGCTAGCTCACAGTATAAATGCAACAATTTCTTAAACAAAACATGTATTCAAAATCTGGAATATAATTACTCCTCAAGGTGATCAGACACATGTCTAGTTTTCAGGCACATGCCATCTCTCAGGTTCCTACAGCAGTTCTGCTAGTCACTTAAGGTCATCGCAGCTTGAAGGCAGCAGATCTCAAGCTCCAGAGATCTCCTCAGGAGCCAGTGCCAGGCCTGGTCCCACCAGAGGACTGTGACTGGCTCATTTTTTTTGATGCTTAGTTACAGTGTGTGTGTGTGTGTGTGTGTGTGTGTGTGTGTGTGTGTGTGTGTGTAGAGGGGAGCAGTAGGTCAAAGTAAGATGGTAAATTACTCATAGTCAGAAACAACCTAAACAAATAAAGGAACGGGTATATATGTAGGTGAGAAAGAGAAAAGTATGTTAGTTCTAATAGTATCTTACATTTTATAGCAATATTGACAACCTACTATGTGCTAGGTACTATATAGTTGGTGCTTTAGATATATCTAGAGTCTTTCTACAGTTTTTTTTCCTACAGTTTTTAAAGTGTTTTTCACATTATTAGCTTTCTGTTGAGCTTTTCCTTCAGCTTCTTATGACTTGGGTAGCTAATGATACATGGTCTAGAAATAATACAGATTGAAACAAAAGTTATTCAGATTCAAGTATACATCTGCAGACATATCAATCAGAAATTGGCTTTTGTATTACTGATTATCTCATCAATCATTAATGTTTCATAATTTGCTGGCTAGAATCTTTGGATTCCTGAGTCTGAGACCCTTTCCTCTGGGGCCAGAAAGAATACAGCTACAGCAAGACCTCCTGGGTATATCTTGGGAAGATAGAATTAAGGACCCTTCCTGGGTAAGCTACATATGAAAAAGATTGGGAAAAGGGGCAGCTTACTAAAGTCTCCACTCATCTGGTCCACTTTTCTGTCCCTCTGGAAAATGACTAAGCCATGTCATATCAAAACAGTCCCTAGGATGCAAAGGTATTTCATAGCAGCCTGGGACAGGTGTTTTCATCCTAATTATACATAGGGAAAGTAAAAAAAGATTGAGTTGCCCAATATGAGACTACTTAAGCATTGGGGAGACTTAGAACTAGAACTTGGATTCACACATATTCAGTTAAGATTTGTTTATAACTATAGTCCACTGCTTAATTAAAACCACATTAGACAAGTAGCAACAGTTGGAGCAAGATGCAAACTGAAGCACAGGCTCTCCTTCATCTTGAGCCTTCAAAGTTGGACTGGAATATGCTATTGCATTCCTTTATTTTATTTTTTATTTTTTTCCAAAGTTAGAAGTGGGGAGGCAGTCAGACAGACTCCTGCATGTGCCCGACGGGATCCACTTGGCATGCCCACCAGGGGATGATGTTCTGCTCATCTAGGGTGTTGCTCCATTGTGGCAGGAGCCATTCTAGCATCTGAGGCAGAGGCCATGGAGCCATCCCCAGCGCCCAGGCCAACTTTGCTCCAATGGAGCCTTGGCTATGGGAGGGGAAGAGAGAGACAGAGAGGAAGGAGAGGGGGAAGGGTGGAGAGGCAGATGTGTGCTTCTCCTGTGTGCCCTGGCCGGGAATCAAACCCAGGACTTCCACATGCTGGGCCAACGCTCTACTGCTGAGCCAACCGGCCAGGGCCTGCGTTCCTTTTCTTTTCAAGTGTACAAACATACAAAGATATTATATGGGGATAACCATATATATCACAAATTAGAACAAATCATCCAGCAATAGGGATAAGTTAAATGCATTCTATTTTCATAATTTCTCTTCTTTTTTCCAAGATATTATTTTTCCAACCACAGCTTACATTCAGTACTATTCTCCATCCTGAAATACCGAGTCAAGTTGAATGAGAAATATCTCTGCTGCATAACAGAGACAGATATGAACAACCAGCCCTTCAGAATCATCCGTAAGTACACAAGTAAGTGAGTGACGGCACGGTATATTTCACCACAGAGGTCATCAGTCATTAATATTTACTGAATGCCAGATGTTACTAGGCACTTCAGGGTTTTTTGGAGATTTAGAGAAACATCAAGAACATAAGCTTTAGCTTATGTTGGGGCAAGAGAAGGTGGTGAGGTGGAGTCTCTAGGATGGAAAAGAAACCACACTTCAGAGACTGACAACTTTTACCCCCGAATGATGTGGCAGTTACTATTGCTGAGGCTTCTGTTCCCTGCTAAGGACATCTGCTTTGTGATGTGACAGGCTGAGTAGTCACAGCTGCCATTTATCAGCTTCTCACCACATGCCTGGCACTTTATATATTTCATTTTAAGTCCTTGCCTCAACTCTGCAAGGTAATTGTTATTGTCCCTCTCCTCTATAAGGAATCCAAGAAGTTAAATAATTTGACTAAGGACATGGCTAATAAACATAAGCCATGTCCCATTCTTTCTGAATCCAAGCTTCATGTGCCTTATTTTCTTCTACTACACAGCTTTTATATATCTAAGAGCACAGACTACATGAATAGATCTAAGTCTGGAGAAGGGGTGCCCCTCTGTGATAAGTAATAAGACTAAAAATGAAGTTATTGGTCCATTCATGAATCCTGGACAGGATTTTTTTTTTTTTTTTTTTACAGGGACAAAGAGAGAGAGAGAGTTAGAGAGAGGGATAGATAGGGACAGACAGACAGGAACAGAGAGAGATGAGAAGCATCAATCATCAGTTTTTGTTGTGACACCTTAGTTGTTCATTGATTGCTTTCTCATATGTGCCTTGACTGTGGGTCTTCAGCAGACCGAGTAACCCCTTGCTGGAGCCAGCGACCTTGGGTCCAAGCTGGTGAGCTTTTGTTCAAACCAGATGAGCCCGTGCTCAAGCCGGCGACCTCGGGGTCTCAAACCTGGGTCTTCCACATCCCAGTCCGTCACTCTATCCACTGTGCCACTGCCTGGTCAGGCAATCCTGGACAGTCTTAATGTTGTTATCTAACTACATTCTGGGGAATCCTGCAGTTCCTTGATGGAGTCCTTAAGAAGAAATTTGATGGATATTTTGTGTGTATGGTTTCTATTACTTCCAAACTGTTTCCACATTCCTCAAGGAGGAATTCAATGTCTTAAAAAGCATATAAGAAAAGGAACATGTATTTATTGAACATCTGTGGTGTGCTAAGGTGGACCTGGGTACCTTCACATACCACATTTATCCCCACAGTGACCTCTGAGGGAGATACTATTATCTTGTTTAGCAGAGAAGGAAACAAGGAGAGAAGGTAAATTACCAAAGGCTATACAGCTGAAAGTATTAGATCCTAGGATTTGAACCCAGGTATAAATGTTAACAAAGGCTGTGTACTTTCCACTGTTCCATAGTTAACCTCAGGGCAGTAAGTTCCTTGTGTTATAGTGTTTGGAGCCTAAGGCAGAGTCCTTGGCATATGCTGCCACAGGTGGCCTCATTTGCCTCTTCTTCAGGGATGAAGGTAAAAGTAGTGATTCAACTTGCCCTGTAAGCGAATTCCTTCTACTTTTTCATGTCACTGACTTGGATTCTTACCAAGACCTCCTTGGAGGGTTAGTTCATGGCAGGGACTTTAGCTATCATCCTCTACTAACCACAGCATGTAGGAGTGAGGAAATAGAAGTTTAAAGAGGAGAGATAGTTGTCCAAGGTTGTACAACCTCTATGTGAGAAGTATTAAGGGAGTCTGACTTTATGAAAGGTTGATTGGTCACCTTTCAAGTTTGGTCAATATGGACATGGCAGTTAATCAAAACATTCAAGACACTTTTGCAATACTGGATTTACTAGCTGTGAATATTATACAACTGTAAAATTACTCACTGAATTTTTTAATGGCATGGGAATAGGCTCACAATATAATATTAAATTTAAAAAAGCAAAATGTAAGCTTGTATTCATAGTATGAACCCACGTTGATTCACTGTATGTATATTAAAAAGATAAGATGTTTAATAATAATAACTAATACTATATATTAATTACAACTACTGGTTACTTCTACATAATGAAATTAAGGCATTTTCTTCTTTTTACTTGTCTGTCTTATGCAACATGCTATAATGAATGTACATTACTTTTTATAGTCCAAAAGAGCTATACTTTAAAAATCTTTTTAAACACCTTTATGAACTATAATTCACATGCCAAAAAATTCATCCATTTGAAGTGTACAATTTAGGTCTCTTTAATTTCTTTCAGTGATGTTTTGTTGGCTTCATTGTATAAGTCTTGTACTTCTTTTTTAAAATTTACTCCTAAGTATATTATTATTTTTATACTCTATAGATATAATTGTTTTCTTTATTTTTGAAATGTTTTTTGCTAGTATAAAGAAATGCAATTGATCTTTGTACATTAATTTTGCATTTTGCAACCTAGTTGAATTTATGACTTGTAATAGTGTTTTTTTTGTGGATTCTCTAGTATTTTCCATGTACAAGATCATGTCATCTATGAACAGATACAGTTTTATTTCTTCCTTTCAAATCTCAATTACTTCTATTTCATTTTCTTGATTAACTGCTCTGACTAGAACCTCCAGAAGTGAGAGAAACTGAAACAAGACATGCAGACAGTTATTAAAGCTAAGAAAAAGAACTTATGACAAAATTATATGTGATCAACAATTACATAATGGAGAATACTAATTAGAAGTTAATGGTTTACATTGATGTGATATTTATTTTTTTAACTTAATTTTTCAATTACAGTTAACATTCAATATTTCATGTTAGTTTTAGGTATACACATAGTAGTTAGACAATTACATAATTTACAAAGTGATCCCCCTGATAATTCTAGTACTAACTTGGCACCATGCATAGTTGTTATAATATTATTGACTATATTCCCTATGCTTTACTTTACATAAGACTACTTTGTAACTACCAATTTGTACTTCTTATCCCCTTCATCTTTTTCACACAGCCCTTCAATACCCTCTGATCAGGCAAGCTTCAGTTTGTTCTCTGTATCTAAGAGTCTGTTTCTGTTTTGTTGGTTCATTTATTTTCTTTAGATTCCACATGTAAGTGAAATCATATAGTATTTTTATTTCTCTGTCTGACGTACTCTACTTAGCATAATACCCTGTAGGTCCATCCATGTTGTTGCAAATGGTAAGATTTCACTCTTTTTTATGACCAAGTAATATTCCATGGCATATATGTACCACGATCCTTTATTACCATGATGGCGAACCTTTTTATAAAAACTGCCCACTTCTGCAGTGCTGGTCAACCTGGTCCCCCCCGCCCACTAGTGGACGTTCCAGCTTTTGGTTAGCGGAGCAACCAAATGGTGCTACAATTGGCCAACCATGAAAGCTGGAACACCCACTAGTGGGGGGGGGAGGGACCAGGTTGACCAGCACTGCAAAAGTGGGCGGTTTTTATAAAAAGGTTCACCATCACAGCTTTATTCACTTGTCTGTTAATGGGCACATAGGTTGCTTCAATATCTTGTCTATTCTGAATAATGCTGCAATGAAAATAGGGGTAGATGTGATGATCTTTAAAATAAAGGGAAACATTGTGGCAAAGTAGAATGCATATGAGAGGGACCCAGGTTTGAATCCCAGATCTGTTCTTTGCTCTTAGATAAATTAAACTTTATGACCTGTATATTTCTTGTGTGTAAAATACCTTTTCACTATTACAAACCAATAAGAAAAGACCAACAACCAGTAGAAAAATGAACAAAGGGAATGGAAGAAAAGGAAAAGGACCAATAATTTATGGAAAGATGCTCAACCTCACAGAAAAAATAATAAAATAAAAATAAAATGAGTATCATTTTTTCTTTAAGGCTCAGAAGTTTTAAGACACAACACTTGCAAAAACGTAGTAGGGAAATAGACATGCTCAGTTTATTTAATTTTGGTGGGAAAGTAACTGGGTGCAACCCTTTTGAAGGACAATGGAAAATTATAAGCAAAGGTATAAATGCACACACTCTTTAAGAGGATGAATTTTTTCCTTGTATTTTCTTTGATACAATTTGAATTTTTTTCTATGTGCATATATTAGTTTTTCAATAAGTATTAATAATCTTGAAAAATTAACTTCTATTGACAGGAAGACCCTGTCATTCTCTTCGTGTCCCACATCCATCCAGATTTACACTAGGACTCTGCAGGAATCATAAATCTGTCTACTCAGAGACTTCAAAGAGGCTCTACTAGGTAAGGAGATCACAGCTGGAAGAAGCCTATGAGTCATAAAGAATAATGGGTAGGCAGAGAAGCATAAGTCATACGCTTCAACAAGATAAATCCTCTGATAAAGTCTTGGATGAATCGGAAGTAATCAAATTACTGGATGCAGAGTATAAAATAATTATTTTTAGGATGCTTAAAGATCTCAAAGCTACAATGGATGGACTTAATGAACACTTCAATAAAGAAATTGAAAGCATCAAAAAGAACACAGAAATCATAAAGAAGAACCAGACAGAAATGACAAACACAATATCAGAAATGAAGACTACATTGGAAGAAATTAAAAGCAGTCTGGATGAAGCTGAGGATTGAATCAGCGACTTAGAGGACAAGATAAGTGAAAGCATGGAAGTGGAGCAGCAAAAAGAAAAGAGACTGAAAAAATCTGAGGAAACTCTAAGAGAGCTTTGTGACAACCTAAAGAGAAACAACATCCACATCATAGGGGTTCCTGAAGAAGAAGAGAAAGAACAAAGGATAGAGACCTTGTTCAATGAAATCATAGCTGAAAATTTCCCTAAATTGATGTAGGAAAAAGTCACACAAGTTCAAGAAGCACAGAAAATTCCATTAAAGAGAAATCCAAAAAAATCTACACCAAGACACATCATAATTAAAATACCAAAGCTAAAAGATAAAGAGAAAATATTAAAAGCTGCTAGAGAAAAAAGGCTATCACCTACAAAGGAGCCCCCATAAGGATGACATCTGACTTCTCAACAGAAACACTTGAGGCCAGAGGGAACGGTAAGACATATTCAAAAAACTTTCGAATTATGGGTATTTCTTACAATCTTTAAAGCCAAGGTATTATTAAAGCATACCCAGCAAATATTTTAAGGTCAACTTAAAAAAATTTAAAAGGGGGGAGTCATATCCTGGAACTCCTATGGGTCTACCATATCATGCTTTTTACTTAAAAATTTTTAAATTTCTTTTGAATGCTGATGAACAGGAGATGCCAAATCTTCTTCTGCAAACTTCTACCTTGTTTTATTTGATCCAGCTAATAACACTGTTTTGTCTTTTTCCAAATAGCTCCAGATATACAGAAAAGGTTTATATAGGCAGATGGGGATCCTCAAACCCCTCAGTGAGATCTTCTGAGCATGGCTTTTAAGGTACCAAGAGGCAGAAAAAGCACAATAGAGATAAGGTGAACTACCAGCTCTTGGGATATGCCCTTAAAGACTCCAACGCCCCAAAGAAGTCTCATAGGAATCCATCTGGGTCCTGCTTCAATAGTGAAAAGGAAGGTCATTGAGCTAAAGCCTGCCAGGCTTACATGCCTTTGCTGTGAGGAAAAAGGGACACTGGAAGATAGGCTTCCCCCTCTCTCCTCTAAGGGAGGGTTCAGCCTCTTCCAGCCCTGCTCCAGCCACCTATGACCTAACCTTGCCCAGAATGCTGGGAAAGCTGAAGGTGCCCAGGGCTGACCAGGGCCGTCAGCCCCATCTACGACACTGTGGACAAGCCTAGGGTATTTATTCCAAGAAGCAGGTAAACTTATCTCATTTGCACAAGGGCCACATAACTATGTCTTGCCAGAATAGTCAGGTTTTTTATTCTTCCCTCAAAGATCTCTGTTGTGGGTGTTGATAGTCCTATTTTCTGCTACTTTGTTTAATATATAGAGTTTCCTTTATTCCTCCTACCTCAATGCCCCACTCATATTTCAAGCTCAGACCTACTCCTAATTTAGAGCTCTCTCCCCCCCTTTTGCCAAGTTCTATTGTGAATTTACCTTTGCCACCCGCTTAGTGTATCCCAAGGTTCTCTTTACCACGGCACAGTTGCAGAGATCCAGGGAAAAGCACCCTGGTCTCATCTCTCTAGGCAGAGAACAGAGGCTCCATCTCCACACATGCTGCAGATGGTTTTTCCAGTCTACCTGAATCATTACCAGCTAGAAGCAGCGGTCATTGGGACTTGGATATGAGTTGCAATGTATAGAATTGTGACAACAATCCCAGTGCCATGTGGACTTTTCCTGGATGTGGACTTTTTCTGGACTCCTGCTCCTTGTGATAGCTCCTAATGGACTGAACTGGGGAGAGGTTGCATTCGTGGGGATTTGGAATGGTGTTGGTGCCAACTTGGACTTGATGAACATGTTAAGAACACTACTCTTTTATGGATTCTTGTTGTATTGGCCAAGAGTTTGCTTAAAGGCTTTAATCACAGTAAAAAAAAAAAAAATATATATATATATATATATATATATATATATATTTATATATATTTTTATATCCAGTTTATATATATATAACTGGATAAAGAAGATGTGGCAAATATACACTATGGTATACTACTCAGTCATAAGAAATGATGACATCAGATCATCTACAACAAAATGGTGGGATCTTGATACCATTATATGGAGGGAGATAAGTAAATCAGAAAAAACCAAGAACTGCATGATTCCATACATTGGTGGGACATAAAAACGAGACTAAGAGACATGGACAAGAGTGTGGTGGTTATGGGGAGGAGGGAAGGAGGGAGAGGGGAAGGGGGAGGGGGAGGGGCACAAAGAAAACTAGATAGAAGGTGACAGAGGACAATCTGACTTTGGGTGATGGGTATGCAACATAATTGAATGACAAGATAACCTGGACATGTTTTCTTTGAATATATGTACCCTGATTTATTGATGTCACCCCATTAAATTAATAAAAATTTATGTATTAAAAAAAATACATTAAAAAAAAAAGACATATTCAAAGTAATGCGAAACAAGAGCCTACAACCAAGACTTCTTTAAATGATAGCAAGGCTATCATTTAAAATTGAAGGAGAAATAAAAATCTTCCCAGACAAAAGAAAACTCAAGAAATTCATTATAGCCAAACCAATGCTGCAAGAAATGTTAAGGGTCCTGTTGTAAAAAGAACAATGGAGGGAAAGAATATAGTAAAAGAGGAATATATCTTTAAAGAATAAAATGTCAATAAACAACTACATATCAATAATAACCTTAAAAATAAATGGATTAAATACTCCAATCCAAAGACATAGGGTAGCTGAATGGATAAGAAAACAGGACCTGTACATATGCTGTCTACAGGTGGCACACCTCAAAACAAAAGATACACATAGACTGAAAGTAAAGGGATGGAAAAAAATATTTCATGCAAATGGAAATGAAAAAAAAGCTGGGGTAGCAATATTTACATCTGACAAAATAGACTTTAAAACAAAGACTATATAGTAAGGGATAAAGAAGGTCACTACATAATGATAAAGGGAGCAATCCAGCAGGGCGAGATAACCATTATAAATATATATGCACCTAATATAGGAGCACCTAAATAGATAAAGCATATATATATATATATATATATATATATATATATATATATATATATTTTTTTTTTTTTTTTTTTTTTTTTTTTTTTTCCTGAAGCTGGAAATGGGGAGGCAGTCAGACAGACTCCTGCATGCGCCCGACCGGGATCCACCCAGCACGCCCACCAGGGGGTGATGCTCTGCCCATCTGGGGCATCGCTCTGCCACGACCAGAGTCACTCTAGCGCCTGGGGCAGAGGCCAAGGAGCCATCCCCAGTGCCCGGGCCATCTTTTGCTCCAATGGAGCCTCAGCTGCGGGAGGGGAAGAGAGAGACAGAGAGGAAGGAGAGGGGGAGGAGTGGAGAAGCAGAAGGGCACCTCTTCTGTGTGCCCTGGCCAGGAATCAAACCCGGGACTTCCGCATGCCAGGCCGACGCTCTACCACCGAGCCAACCGGCCAGGGCAATAAAGCATATTTTGATGGACATAAAGGGAGAAATCAACAGCAATACTATAATAGTAGGGGATTTTAATACCCCACTAATATCAATGGATAGATCCTCAAGAAAGAAAATTAACAAAGAAACATCAGAATTATGGGATACACTAGATCAACTGGATTTAATAGATATCTTCAGAACCTTTCACCCTAAAGCAGCAAGTGCTCATGGTACATTCTCTAGGAAAGACCACATATTAGGGCATAAAACTAGTCTCAACAAATTTAAGAAGATTGAAACCATATCAAGCATCTTCTCAGACTACAATGGCATGAAACTAGAAATCAACTACAATAGGAAAACTGAAAAACACTCAAACACTTGGAAACTAAACAGCATGTTATTAAACAATGAATGGGTCAACAATGAGATTAAGGAAGAAATAAAAAATTTCCTGGAAAAAAATGAAAATGAGCATACAACAACTCAAAATCTGTGGGACACAGCAAAAGCAGTCCTGAGAGGGAAGTTCATAGCATTACAGGCATGCCTTAAGAAGCTAGCAAAAGCTCAAATAAACAACTTAATCCTGCAACTAAAAGAACTAGAAAAAGAACAGCAAGTAAAGCCAAGAGGAAGTAGAAAGAAGGAAATAATAAAGATCAGAGCAGAAATAAGTGACATAGAGACTAAAAAAACAATACAGAGGATCAAAGAAACCAAGAGCTGGTTCTTTGAAAAAGTAGAAAAGATCGATGAATCCTTAGCCAGACTCACCAAGAAAAAAAGAGAAAGGACTCAAATAAATAAAATTAGAAATGAGGGTGGAGAAGTAACAACAATAGCAGAAATACAAAGGATTGTAAGAAAATACTATGAAGAACTGTATGCCAAAAAATTAGACAACTTAGGTGAAATGGACAAATTCCTTGAAAAATGTAATCTTTCAAAAATCAATCTAGAAGAATCAGAAAACCTAAATAGACCAATTACAACAAATGAGATCGAAACAGTTATCAAGAAACTCCCAACAAACAAAAGCCCTGGGCCAGATGGCTTCATAGGCAAGTTCTACCAAACATTCAAAGAAGAACTAACTCCTATCCTTCTCAAGCTATTTCAAAAAATTCATGAGGAAGGAAGACTTCCAAGCTCCTTTTATGAGGCGAGCATAATTCTGATTCTAAAACCAGGCAAAGACAACACAAAGAAAGAAAACTGTAGGCCAATATCCCTGATGAATTTAGATGCTAAAATTCTCAACAAAATATTAGTAAACCAGATCCAGCAATACATGAAAAAAATCATACACCATGATCAAGTGAGATTTATTTTGGGGAGGCAAGGCTGGTACAATATTCGCAAATCAATCAATGTGATTCATCACATAAACAAAAGGAAGGACAAAAACTACATGATAATAATATCAATAGATGCAGAAAAAGTATTCGATAAAATCCAGCACCCATTTATGATGAAAACTCTCAGCAAAGTGGGAATACAGGGAACATACCTCAACATGATAAAGGCCATCTATGACAGGCCCACAGCCAACATCATACTCAATGGGCAAAAGTTAAAGCAATCCCCTTAAAATCAGAAACAAGGCAGGGGTGCCCCCTTTCACCATTCCTATTTAACATAGTTCTGGAAGTCCTAGCCACAACAATCAGACAAGAAGAAGAAATAAAAGGCATTCAAATTGGAAAAGAAGAAGTAAAACTATCATTATTTGCTGATGATATGATACTGTACCTAGAAAACCCTAAAGTCGCAGTCAAAAAACTACTGGACCTGATAAACGAATTCGGCAAGGTGGCAGGATATAAAATTAATACTCAGAAATCAAAGGCATTTTTATACACCAACAATGATCTGTCTGAAAGAGAAATTAAGAAAACAATCCCCTTCCTATTGCAACAAAGAAAATAATATACCTAGGAGTAAATTTAACCAAGGAGGTTAAAGACTTGTACTTGGAAAATTATAAAACATTGATAAAAGATATCAAAGAAGATACAAACATGTGGAAGTATATACCGTGTTCATGGCTAGGAAGAATAAACATCATTAAAATGTCCATATTACCCAAAGCAATTTATAAATTTAATGCAATTCCTGTTAAAATACCAACGACATACTTCAAAGATATAGAACAAATATTTCAAAAATTCATATGGAACCAAAAAAGAACACATATAGCCTCAGCAATCTTGAAAAAGAAGAATAAAGTGGGGGGTATCACACTTCCAGACATCAAGTTATACTACAAGCCATTGTACTCAAAACAGCTTGGTACTGGCAGAAGAACAGGCATATATCAATGTAAGTCAGCGGTTCTCAACCTGTGGGTCGCAACCCCGGCGGGGGTTGAACGACCAAAACACAGGGGTCGCCTAAAGCCGCCGGGGTCGCGACCCACAGGTTGAGAACTGCTGATGTAAGAGAACAGAGAACCCAGAAATAAACCTGCACTTTTATGAACAATTGATATTTGACAAGGGTGGTGATAGCATACAATGGAGTAAAGACAGTCTCTAACAAATGGTATTGGAAAACTTGGTCAGCTACCTGCAAAAAAATGAAACTAGACCACCAACTCACACCATTCACAAAAATAAACTCAAAATAGATAAAAGACTTAAAGAGTAAGTCATTAAACCATAAGCATCCTAGAGGAAAACATAGGCAATAATCTCTCCAACATCACTCGCAGCAATATATTTGCTGATTTATCTCCACGTGCAAGGGAAATAAAGGACAGGATAAACAAATGGGACTATATCAAACTAAAAAGCTTTTGCACAGCTAAAGACAATATGAACAAAATAAAAAGGCAAACCACACAATGGGAGAACATATTCGACAGTATGTCTGATAAGGGGTTAATAACCAAAATTTATAAAGAACTTCTAAAACTCAACACTAGAAAGATAAACAGTCCAATCAAAAAACGGGCAAAAGAAATGAATAGAGACTTCTCCAAAGAGGACATACAGATGGCCAATAGGCATATGAAAAAATGCTCAACATCACTAATATTAGAAAAATGCAAATTAAAACCATAATGAGATATCATCTCACACCAGTCATAATGGCGCTCATTAACAAAACAACACACAATCAGTGCTGGCGAGGATGTGGAGAAAGGGGAACTCTCCTGCACTGCTGGTGGGAATGCAGACTGGTGCAGCCACTGTGGAAAACAGTATGGAGATTCCTCAAAAAATTAAAAATCGAACTGCCTTTTGTCTCAGCCATCCCACTTTTAGAAATATATCCCAAGAACACCACATCAACAATTCAAAAGGAGAAATGCACCTTCATGTTTATGGCAGCATTGTTTACAATAGCCAAGAACTGGAAACAGCCCAAGTGTCCGTCAGTGGATGAATGGATTAAAAAGCGGTGGTACATATACACAATGGAATACTATGGGGCCACGAAAAAGAAGGAAATATTATATTTTGCGACAACATGGATGGAACTGGAAACTATTATGTTAAGTGAAATAAGCCAGGCAGAGAAAGAAAAATATAATATGACCTCCCTCATATGAGGAATCCGACGAACAATATGAACTGAGGAGTGGAATAGGGACAGGGGCGGGATCAAAGGATCCAGAAGGGAAGCAGACCGAGGGAAAGGGGATGATAGGGTGAGAGGATGGGATGAGAGCAGAAAAGCAAATCCTGGAGGGAAGGGGGGAAGGCTTTATGGGGAGGGGGAAAGGGGGGATGTAAGTAAAAACCTGTCTACTCATTCATTTTCTTCCCCTCTCCGTTCTTCCCTTTATTTCAGAAATAATTCAAGATGGACTGATGGGAACTTGATACAGGTGCACCAGAACTAAAGTTAATTAAAGTTATTTGTACTAATATACAACAATTTGTAATATTACATTTTGATTATGGGAAACTTACCTTCTGAATTATGCTTTCGGGCCATTTTATTTTATTTTTACTTCCTGAACAGGTCCATACTCTAACAGCAGGAACGCTGCTCCCAGAGCGTGGGAGGTTGGGAGAGGCCAGCCACTATTTAGGAGTGGTTGTGGACAAGGTACCCTTCATATTGGGTTTAAGATTCCCTTCTGAGAATGAAAATTAACATAGTCAAACTGATTAATGGGATTGGTAATCTGTAACAATAATATAACCAGAGATAGCCTTCTTCTTCTTCTTTTTTTCCAAGTGAGAGGAAGGGAGATAGAGAGACAGACTCCCGCATGTGCCTTGTCCAGGATCCAGCCAACAACCTCATCTGGGGCCATGCTGGCAACCGAGCCAGTCCTAGCACCTGAGGCTAAGCCTCCAAGGGTGTGCTCAAACCAGTTGAGCCATGGCTGCGGGAGAGGGAGAAAGAGAGAAAATGGGGAGGAGGGGTGAAGAAGCAAATGGTTGCTTCTCCTGTGTGTCTGACTTGGAATTGAACCCAGGACATACATGCCAGGCTGTAAGGCCAGTGGCCATGGCCAGGGCCACCATCAGAGCAGCCCAGCCCTTGCAGGTTCGCATTGGATTCGGACAGTCGGTAAAGAAACAATGGAGCCAAGAACTGGGGGGCCACCATCTTTAATTCTAGCTTGCACCCGGCGGGCAAGTAAAAAACACACACTGGGCTCCAAAACCCACTCACATTCAGTGCTCACAAAGCCACTGACTTATCTGAGTTTCCTAGAATCAAAGGTTTCTAGCTCACCAGCCTTATTCTCCTCAGTTCCCCATCTCCTTCCTTCTCCCTGCATAAACTGCACAAACTGGCCTTTCACTCAACACTCGCCATCTTGGCTGCTTCTCCTGGCCTACTCCACGTGGCCTTTCTCTGCTCTCTGCTGTCTCCTCTAATGATAATCTCAGGAACTAAGAGAGCAAGCTCCCGCTCCGTCCCCATTTTATAGCGTAGAAATCCAAACCCTTAATCCAATATACAAAATAGGGAAGTCTCTAATACAAAGTCACTTCTCTGAGGCATGATTGTATTATACCACCCCACATCAAAACGGGTGGGAAAGGCTTAATCCCAAAACCAAGCCCCAGGCTACAGGGATTCTGCCTGCCCACAGAGACACACATTAATATCACCTGGGCAACGGCCTCCACGTGGGCGGCGCCACTTTAACAAAGTGAGCATAATACATTTTATCTGCCCAACACAGGCCAACACTCTACCACTGAGCCAACTGAGCAGGGCCAGAGATAGCCTTTTAATATTTGACTAGCATTTGAGTAATACCCCAATTCTAATCAAGTTGATCTGGCTATTATTTTAGAGAAGACTTCTACACATATGACTAAAATTAAGAAAGCTTAAACCTGCCCTGGCCGGTTGGCTCAGTGGTAGAGTGTTGGCCTGGCGTGCAGAAGTCCCGGGTTCGATTCCCGGCCAGGGCACACAGGAGAAGCGCCCATTTGCTTCTCCATCCCCCCCCCCCCTTCCTCTCTGTCTCTCTCTTCCCCTCCGCAGCCAAGGCTCCATTGGAGCAAAGATGGCCCTGGCGCTGGGGATGGCTCCTTGGCCTCTGCCCCAGGTGCTAGAGTGGCTCTGGTCGCAACAGAGCGACGCCCCAGAGGGGCAGAGCGTGGCCCCTGGTAGGCGTGCCGGGTGGATCCCGGTGAGGCGCATGTGGGAGTTTGACTGTCTCTCCCCGTTTCAAGCTTCAGAAAAATAATTAAATAAAAAAAAAGAAAAAAAAAAAAAGAAAGCTTAAACCTTATCAATCATGAGCTCTTTCAGAAGATGTATTATTGGGGTTGGGGAGTATACAATGCCTATAAAAACCACTAGGAGCCCTGGCTGGGTAGTTCAATTGGTTAGAGTGTCATCCCAATATGCTAAGGGTGAAGGTTTGCTCCCCGATCATGGCGCATACAAGAATTAACCAATGAATGCATAAATAAGTGGAACAAATTGGTGTTTCTCTCACTCTCTAAAATCAATACATAAAAATTAGTAGAAAGCAAGCGTTGGTCATGTGTCTCCTAGACAGAGTAGAACAGAGGGTTTTAACCAGCCATCATTCAGTTCACTTGGAAATATTTATCCCTATGAATAATGTGTATCAGGTAAAAGCCATTAAGGTTACCCAGCCAGACCCTGGCATACTCCCTGTGCCACCTGCCCATGTCTACTTGGCTTCTTGTACAGGTTTACCTGCAGCCAGCCTCACCTGATGCCATTCTAGTCTCCTTAGATCCATGGGGGCTTTAGGAGTCATTTAGTTTAACCTCTTCTCAATACAGGAGCTCCCTGTCTTATCACTTCCTACCCTGGACCCGCTATCCATCATTCTTCTAAAACTTGTTCTAGTCCTGAGTAAATTTTCTCTCCCAGCTGCATTTTTAAGATTTTATTAGAAGAAAATTCTTCAGGCCTCTTTTAAGGCTCCTGAAACCCAAATCCACTTTTATGAGGTAAATATGTTCTCATAACTTTATTTTGGGGGAAAGGAAACCAATACAACTGTTATTTTAATTTCTTTATTTATCAATAATATCCACACACACACAAAAAAGGAATGAGAAGTTACAAAACCAAGTTAAATGCAATATAGAAGCCTACTAAATACAAATACAATTCACAAACACATAGGCAACAGAAACTTGTTCAAATTGCATCTTAAAATTTGACTATTTAAAAACATGAGTATAAAGGAAAGACATTCAGACTGGTTCACATGGATTTATTGGCAGAGGGAGGAGCTTTGTTTTCTAAAAACAGTGATGGAGCCCAGAGTCATGGCATGTGAGGTTTCCACAGACTCTGGCTCTTACAGATGCTGTAATTAATGCTCATAAAACGGTATACACAATAAGAAAGCCCAAGGGACCTTGCAGACTAAGCCCTGTGCTTTTAGAGATCTGGAGAACTGAATCCAATTTAATCCTGTTTATTTGGTCTATGCAGGACTCCGTACACTAGGCTGTTTAGCAGCTTTCCATGAATGGTCACCTGGTTGTATGATTCTATAGTGCAGACAATAGCTTCCTCACTTTCAGGAGGAATGCAGATTTGCTCTTGGGAATTCAGTGTTGCAGGGTAGAGTAAAGCTTGGATGGCAACCACTGTCCTAAATGCAGCTGGTGAGGAGACACTGGTTTTCTTGCTTAAAACAAACCGGTGCTCTTGCTCTCACTCGCATAGTGTCCGAGTGTGGACGAACTTGATCAGGGTGTGCTGCTGGGAGTGCCCCAAGGCAGGGCGATGCGTTTCGGACCACACCAGCGGGGTTGGAAGAGGAGCTTGTAAGTGGGATGATGGATAAAAGCTCAGAAAAGCAGAATGTTCTCCTTTCCTTTCAAAGGAGAACAAGGAAACTTGTGTAAAAGAAATTCCATTTTCAACACAACTTTCTCAGAGTTGCCTGTGCAGCACAATCTACATCATTTCCCTCTGATGGTCTGTAATCTGCTTTCGGAAAGGGAAATCTTTTGTCAAGTTTTTAATCTTTGTTATTCCAAACGCATCTGAAATGTGGTATTGAGTGGGGTTAGTAACTACACAAGCCAAAAGACACAAGAACGGACTTTTCACCAATCACAATTTCAAGATTAAATTTCCATCTTTTCCACCTCTTGAAATGTAAAACCTCCTTTTGTCCTCATCTCTAAATGAAAAGCCATTTCTGTCCCCAAGAAGGTTGAAGAGGAAATGCAGAAGTGAAGAAGGGGAGTGGTTCTGCTCCCCACTCTTTGCCAGGGCAGGGTTTACGCGAGAGGCTCTGCATCACAGCACGACCTGTGCGGCCATTCAGACCGAGGTCAGATTTGGGCATCTTGTCTTTGGTTGTCTGAAGCTTCTTGTTATGACAACTTTTCATTTACCCTAAGGAGAAGAAGGAAAATCACAGGAACCTGTCTGCTAGGGACGAATGATCAGAGCAACAGACGATAGTTTATGAACTTGAAAGGTTAATGCATTCCTACCTGCTCACTGAGGAAACTAGGCCCAGAACTAGGAAGAAACAAGGCCATAGTCACTTTCCTAGTTAGTGGAAGATCAACGAACATGTTGATAGCCTGGGATAGCTAAGCTTTGCTTAGCTGCACTTGTCTCTGTCTGAAATACTGATGATTTGCATGAACTTAGAATAACTGAAAACAAATCAGGTTTTGAATCTTGAAAGCTTTGTACGGAGATGCGCTCTTCCCCTGGCTTCTGTCTGAGGCCCCACTGCTCCTGGAGAGACTGCTGAGCCACCAGAACTGCACTGGGGCTGGGGCGCACTCTGGACTGCGGCTAGCACGGGGCATGGTGGGAAGTCTGGGCTAGAGCGGTCCCCGCACCAGGAAGAACCCCAAACCCCCCCCACCTCTGACATGGCAGGACTACTGAAAAATAATTACAAAAACTTAATTTCTAGTCAAGAAAATAAAATATGAAAAAACAACAATAAAACGATAATAACTGAAAAGTGAAGTCAACTTGCTAAAAGAAATTTTACAGAAAAATAGCACCTTTGGTAACAAGTAGTTTGAAAATTTGGCTAGGTCTCTAAGGGGCTGAAAGTACACAAGTGTCTGCATCATCTGTGTGCGCTCTTCCATGAACTCCTCTAGTCTGAGGGACACTGGGGAACCAGCCAGACAGCTGTGTGTCTAGAGGTGGTGGCTGGGGCAGAAGGAGAAGCAAAGATGCTGGAGTCTTGTATGCTCATGGCAACAGAAAGGACTGGAAGCAGAATGCCTTCTCTCCAGTGAGCTCCCCTCATCCCTCCCCTAGGGACAGTCTGTTGAGTCCTCTCTGCACTGCTTGTCTTCCCTGCGGCGTGTTTATAGCTCTCGCAGACTCAGAAGTGGTTCAGATCTGGGTCCACTCCCCTCCCTAACCTGATGCAGTTTATTCACTTGCCTCCCGCCCCCCAGCCCCATTTATACAGTTTCTTTCAAATCGCTCCTAGAAATGAAGGCTATGGCCCTTCCCCTCCTAGCCGGCCACCCAATTTCCTTTACTGCAAATAGACAAAATAAAACTTGTTGATATACAAGCAAATACTGGTGAATTGGCGATTGTAGCAGACACTTGTGTATACTGGACTCGGCGCTGAAGTGAAGGAGCAGGTGCCGGGCTCCGGACACCGTTCCTAGATGCCTCCTTGCTAGATCTCTTTGGCGTTCACTCTCTTGGTCTTTTCAGCTGTTTCCTTCAAGAAGCAAGAGAAAATAAATGATACCAAATATTTTTAAAAATCACTGGTATTTATCTAGTCCTCAAGACTTTTATCTAGCATTGACAAATACATGGTTTTCTGAATTTTAGTTCTGTTTACTTGTCTATCTCTTCCATGGATGGCCAACAACTTGAAGACAAGGATCATTTCTTCTTCTTCTTGTAATTATTATGATTATTATTATTTTTATTTTAGTGAAAGAGGGGAAGGCAGAGACTCCTGCATGTGCTGGGACAAGGACCCACCTAGGAAGCCCACTAGGGGGCAATGCTCTGCCCATATGGGCTGTCACTCTATTGCTCAGTAACCCAGCCATCTTTTTTATTTTTATTTTTATTTTTTAGCACCAAAGGCGAAGGCCAGGGAGCCATCCTCAGCACCAGAGGCCAATTCGCTAGAATCAATCAAGCCATGGCTGTGGGAGGGGAAAAGAGAGAGAGAGAAGGAAAAGGGAGGGATGGAGAAGCAGATAGTTGCTTCTCCTGTGTGCCCTGACATCCACATGGCAGGCACATGCCGGGCCGATGCTCTACCACTGAGCACACTGGCCAGGGCCCGATCATGTCTTATTTATGACATGGTTACTGAGGGACTGTCACAGACATTACTATCCCCATTTTAAAGAGGAAGAGAAGGATACAAAATGGAAGTGCGACAAGATGTCCTGAGTCCAAGTCCAGAGAAGTGTTATGGACAACAGGCTCTGGAGGCCCAATGCCCAGGCTTCAAGCGTGGCTGTGCTACTTTCTGGGGGACTTGGGGTATATTACAAAACTTTCTGTGCCTCACTGTCCTTAACTGCAGAATGAGAGTAATGAAGTGCCATCTCTTACAACAGTGACACATTTCTTTAAAGACAACATTCTCTTTACAGCCAGTAAGCACCTGAGCTATTCAACTTCGATCACTACAGAAACGCATACCAAAACTACAATGAGATGCCACTACACTAGGCTGGCTAAAAGAAAAATGGACAATGAGAAATGTCGACAGTTTGTGAAGAAATTGAAATACTACTGGTAAGAATATAAAATGGTGCGGCCACTTTGGAAAACAACCTGGCACTTCTTCAAAAGATTAAATAGAGTTACCATACAATCCAGCAATTCCACTCCTAAGTGTACACCCAAGAGAACCGAGAACACAAAAACTTGTACGGAATGTTCATAACATTATTCATCATAGCCAGAAAGTGCAAACTTAAATGTCCATCAAACTGATGCATGGATATACATTATGTATTGATCCATACCATGGTATGTTATTTAGACATGAGAGATTAAAATATGTATGTTGACAGTAATTGAAAAAATTTTTTAGTTAAAAGAAATGAAGCACTGGTTCATGCAAGGATAAACCTTGAAAACATCATGCTAAATGAAATAAGTCAGAGAACACCATATACTGTATACTCCTATTTATGTACGTCTAGAACAGGCAAATCTATAGAATTAGAGAGTAGAATAGAGGTTTCCATGGAAGAGCGAATGCAGAGTGACTTCTAATGAATATGAGCTTTCTTTTGGAGATGATGAAAATATTCTGGATAGTGATGGTGGCTGACCATCTTGTGACTATACTAAAAACCACCGGATTATACACGTTAAAGGTGTAAGTTTTATATGTGAATTGTATCTCAATAAAAAAGAAATAGGAAATAAAAACAACAGTGCCTGGCAACTAGCAGACACTGTTGGTGCCCTGTCTTTACCATGCTTTACCGGCATGGCTTCTTACTGCCAGCGCCTGCATCTTTCTCTGGCTGCTGGAGCCCGCTCTGTGCACACGGGTTAGCAGGCCAGCAGTACCAGGTAATTTATGTTTGCTGGCGGCAGCCCTCACCAAGGGCTGCCGGGAGTTTGTGTAGGGATGTCTTCAGGCATGGTGTCTCTGTTCCCAGAATTCTGCACCAGGACTAAGCTCCACTTGTCTACAGTGGTAATACTCCTGGGCACACAGTCCATTGTTTCCTG
Organism: Saccopteryx leptura; assembly: GCF_036850995.1. Classification (NCBI taxonomy): domain Eukaryota; kingdom Metazoa; phylum Chordata; class Mammalia; order Chiroptera; family Emballonuridae; genus Saccopteryx; species Saccopteryx leptura. The sequence continues at coordinate 49,728,314 of NC_089510.1, forward strand.
CCCTTCCAGAACTCATTTTCCAAATACCTTTCTGGTGTTTCCTGGGATTGCCTCCCAAATAAAATCATGTACTTGAGTCCTTGCCTTCCTATCTGCTTCGGAGGGAACTCACAGAGACAGAGACACTTAAAAATAACAGCTATTATAATTCACTCCCCACTCTCTACTCTCAGTATCTCTCCATTCAAGATGGAAGGAATTCCTATGGAGTTCTTTCTTTCCTTTATGAAGTTGTACTCATTGGAGACTCAAGGTTGCTGAAATATGGAAAATCTGAAGGACAGGAAATTCTGCTTTGGTTAAAAAAACTGACATGAGGTTTCTACATTCTTAAAGACAATAATGATAAAATGCATATAAAATCAATAAAAAGGAGTAACTACTATTAATATAAATAATTCTTTATTTTCAAATAAAATATTTCATTTCAATAGTTCAGCAATTATTGTGACTGTCATAAACACTTCTACATCAGCCCTGGCTGGGTAGCTCAGTTGGTTAGAATATCATACCTGATATGCCAAGGTTGCAGGTTTGGTCCCAGTCAGGGCATTCAGGAATCAATCAATGAATGCATAAATAAATGCAACAACAAATTGATCTCTCTCTCTCTCTCAAATCAATTTTTAAAAAGGCAAAAAGAAAAAACAAAAAACCCTTCTATGTCAGAGAGAAGGCTTGTATTACCAGACCCAGTCTACATACAGGTGATCTAAGGTACAATATGCTTGTTAAGACTATCTGGTAAACTAGTGGAAAGACTGACCCAGGGATCCAGCATATCTGTGTTTTCTCTCTAGGCCCTTAGCAAAGTATGTCAGTGCATCACTATTCTGCAAAGAATATTTTCCCCAAGAAGGCTGTTGGGCAAATGAGTTTGTAAAATTTGAATTTTTTGAGTTTGCTCACTTTTATTGTTAAAAATGGCACTGGGCAACTGCCAGGTATGTAATCTGTGAAACTGCTAATTACCTTCCTGCTTGGGAAGGGCCATTGTTATGCTAAAGTTGCTGGAGGAGGTTTTGGTGCCAGAAAAGTATTAAAAGGAGAGAAGGAGAAGGAGAAGAAGAAGGAAGCCAGTTTTGGAGAGTGAGAGCAGAGAGAACGCAGAGTGCAGAGAAAGAAGCCAAGATGGCAGGGAAAGAGAGAGAAGCCAGTTTTGCAGAGTAAGAAGCCGTGTTGGCAGATGGGGAACCAGAAGTGAGGGGCATTCGGACTGGTGAGGCCTTTCATTCTAGGAGAAACCGGAGAAGATTCCCCTGGTTGTGGTACCGGATAATGTGTCAGTGGCTTTGTGAGCTCTGAGTGAAAGGGAAGTATTTCCCTGTGTTTCTCGTCGGCCGATGTTTGTGAGACTTGAATAAAGGAATGGCCCACCATTTTTGGGCTCCACTGTTTCTTTACTGTCTGTCCGAATCTAATGTGAACCTGCAAGTGAATGGCAGCGACGGCCGTGACTGCTGGCCATACAAAGGCCTTCAACTTGACATAGAACCTGAACAGAATTACCTTCTCAAGTCTCCAGGAAGCAGAACCTTCAAGTTCCCTGTTTGTCAATCCCAGGCTGTGTTCTAGCCAGCTGAGCATTTAACTCAGCTCCTTTCTGAAAGAGTCCAAATCCACTAATTTCATGCTCATTGAGAGCCAACTATATACCAAGCCCTGTGCTAAATACAGGGATGCAATGGTGAGCAAGCCACAGAGCTTGGCCTTCAGGAACTCATGGTCCTCGAGTCTGGGCACTGGTTGTGACAGAAAACAGTTAACTCCTTTAGTCCATGCTCATTTGTAAACCACTTGCAACCCATTTGCAAATCACCAACTGGCTGATTCTCACTTGTAATGCAATTTACCAAGTTGTAATCTACATCTGCTAAGACCTGCAGGATCCTACAAGGACCCCATCAGGGAATGGAATCATGATTTGATACTACAGGAGTATCATTCAGGACCCACTGTACTGAACAGAACACATATTTTTGGTCTCCGGGGACATCAGGAATGTCTGAGTGGTGGAAGGGCTGGTGGTGGCAGAGAGACCCGAACCAGCATGGACGCTGCAACTCACCTGGTGCTTCTGGAGTTGGAGCTCCTGGACATATCTGGTCATCTCCTCCTCTGTCTGGGTCTGAACCCCCTTCTGATTCTTTCCTGCAAGAAGAATCAAGGCTCAGAGCAGAGGTGGCTGAGGGCAGCCAGTTAGGGATCCCGCTGATACCTACTTTCTAGGTTCTTCATTTCATCTCCCATTTAATTGTGGGAGAACTCCTCTGACACCTGCAAAGTAACTCACTGCAAACACGCACTCGCCCCGCCTCTGCTCCGGCCTCTGTTCCTAGTGTCAACTGCTCCAGCACCTCCTTTCCAGAGCGGGCCTTGCCGAGAGAGCTCTGGAGAAAGTCTGGATTCTGAATCCTGACTGAGTTCTCCTGGAGCAGAGATTGTCTACCTTTCACTGGCCTTGGAGAATGTTTCCAAATATAATTGCTTAGACTGCACCTTCAGAGATTCTGATTTAATGGTTGTGAGGTGGAGCCTGGGCACAGGGTTCTGATGTGCAGCCGGGGTTGATAACCACCAAACCTATAGTGTTGACTGAACCTGCACAGTGAAAACTAAAAATCACAGAATACATCTTAAAACACAGGTTCTAAGCTGCTCTTTTGCAGTAGGTTTGGGACGCATCCCAGGAATCTGTACGTCACTGAGAATAGTGTGTGTTGTTAGGGACCCATGGCTTCCTGACTTCAGCATCCAGCTGCCCCTCCCCCCATGGCAATTTCCCTTGGCGCTGGTTCCAGCTGGCTTCACCTCTCAGTGCCCCTTTTTCCTAGACATTGGGATTGATCATATTTCCCCATGTATAAGACACTCCCATGTATAAGACGCACCTTAATTTGGGGGCCTGAAATTTGAAAAAAATAAATGTATTACATATAGTTATTGAACTCAAGTTTTATTCATCATAAAATTCATATAACATCACTGTCAAAACTCCTACCCATTAGCTTTTCCTCATCTGTGTCTGATGAGAATCACCGTCTTCAACAATGAGTGCAAAAACAAGCGCGAAAAAGCAGGAGACGCAATAAAAAAATCTACAATCACCCAGTTTTTAGACCCCAAAATTTTCAGGAAAAGGTGAGTCTTATACATGGGGAATGTGGTAGTTTCTGACTTTCAGACGCTGACCTGGAGATGCCTTGGAATTCCACTCCTACAATGTCCTCTCAGGTCCACGGCCCACACACCAAGGCCCCCGAGGCACCGCCACGGAGGGTACTGTTTATACCCACACAGGGCTCTGAACGTGGGCCATCCAGTGTTGCTGTGGACATGGGCACTGTCCCATGGGAGCAATCATCTGGATTTTGTCTGATGCACATGATGGGGCCCATTATCCAGAGAATCACAAACCAGCTGTTCAGCAACTGCCTGCATCTTAGAAACAGATGGCTCCCTTCACTAAGCCAGACCAGAGCAGTTAGGTGCGGAAAGCTATAGTGGAGAGTTTTGGGAAGACAAAGTACATGCTTCCTGGTTGAGGCAGGCTGGGTACCGTTTCGAGATGTTCTCTCTTGGCTTCAGCATCTACTGCATGCTTGGCCTGGATACCCTGCCCTTGATTTGGCCTCCAGCAACTTGTAGGCATTTGTAGTCTCTACACAGCCTTTCCTGCTCTTTCTTTCAACCGTCTCTGGAGTTAGGTTGGCCTCCCGCCCTCCCACACTGAGAAGACTTGGTCTCAGGGAGTGGGAGACAAGGGACCCCCTGGGTAGTACTGAGTTCCATCTGTACTATTGGTGTTGCTGGACTATTTTATTTAGAAGAACCTCTTCCTGGATCCCCAATCTGTCTCCAGTTACCAGTTTACTTTGAACATGATCCTGGGACCAACCTGCTTTTTCTTATGTCAGTTGGTTTTGAAGATATAATTTTAGGTTCACTCTATTTGATGCAAATTTGGGGCTTGATTTCTTCCAACAGACCTTTCTTCCCAGGGCACATGTGACCTGGCTTCACCCTTCTCTGTCTTGCCTCCACTCTGAATGGTGCCTGGCTTTTTTCCTAGTGCTCAGCTTTAACCTTTGACATCATTGTAGCCCAGGACCCTAGTCATTCCAACATATCCTTTGGCTTCTGCACTGGCCTCCCAAACTCTCTGATATCCCCAACCCACCTTGCCCAAGTCTCAAATACCTCAACTTTCCCTTTTTTTTTTTTCTTTGTATTTTTCTGAAGCTGGAAACGGGGAGAGACAGTCAGACAGACTCCCGCATGCGCCCGACCGAGATCCACCCGGCACGCCCACCAGGGGCGATGCTCTGCCCACCAGGGGGCGATGCTCTGCCCCTCCGGGGCATCGCTCTGCCGTGACCAGAGCCACTCTAGCGCCTGGGGCAGAGGCCAAGGAGCCATCCCCAGTGCCCGGGCCATCTTTGCTCCAATGGAGCCTTGGCTGCGGGAGGGGAAGAGAGAGACAGAGAGGAAGGAGGGGAGGGGGTGGAGAAGCAAATGGGCGCTTCTCCTATGTGCCCTGGCCGGGAATCGAACCCAGGTCCCCCGCATGCCAGGCCGATGCTCAACTTTCCCTTTTTTAAGGGGTATCTAATTCTGTTCAAATAAGGTCTACAAACATTTTTCCTTTTTCTGCTGAGAATGGGTGGCGAGGAGGAGTTGTTTTATCTTCCAAACACCTGAGTCTTTTATATACAGTATGGGGTTTCCTAAGCTGTCACAAGAGTTAAGTGGGTTAATAGGTGAAATACTTAGAAAAGGGCCTGGCACATTTTTCTCACTAAATAACTGTTTCCTTTCATTATTATTATTACTATTCCAATATCATATCAACATTTGATCTTGCCCTGGGTCTGGAACTCCTTTTCTTTTTTCCAAGCCTCTGGAGCGATATTCAAACCTTACACATCTGGGATAAGTGCTTTGTCCTCGGTGCTGCCTCGGGGAGCTCCAGCAGGACAAGTCTGAGTAGTCTGTCTCTCGCTGCCCAGGCTCCTTGCTCCCAGCTCCTGCTGTATTCTTCCCCATCACCCCCACCCTGACTTCTCTCGGGTGACTTCATGAAGGAAGCTCTCTCCCTGTTATCCCTTCTTTCTGCCTGAGGCGCAGCTCACCGTCACAGGTCATGGCTGTGCACACCCAGTTTCCGCAGGCACAGACGCATCGGTTACAGTCCACCTCGGTCTCTGCTCCATCTGTGTATGTTTCATCCTCCAGAGCACACTCTGTTGGGACCAGAGAGAAGAGGCAATAGTTTGGGGTGAAGGTGGAACAGGATATCTTGACGACAGTCTGTGTCCCTCACCCTTTCCCCAGACAAGACCTGCCATATCTGAGCAAATGAGACCATTAACCAAAGGTTTCTGGACCTGAACACTATGGAGATGACAGGTTGGAGCCAACCTAAAATAGCGGGAGGGAATCTTCTGAGCAAGCTCTAGAGCAGGGGTCCCCAAACTTTTTACAAAGGGGGCCAGTTCACTGTCCCTCAGACCATTGGAGGGCCAGACTATAAAAAAAACTATGAACAAATCCCTATGCACACTGCACAGATCTTATTTTAAAGTAAAAAAAACAAAACGGGAACAAATACAATATTTAAAATAAAGAACAAGTAAATTTAAATCAACCAACTGACCAGTATTTCAATGGGAACTATGCTCCTCTCACTGACCACCAATGAAAGAGGAGCCCCTTCTGGAAGTGCGGTGGGGGTCGGATAAATGGCCTCAGGGGGCCGCATGTGGCCCACGGGCCGTAGTTTGGGGACCCCTGCTCTAGAGCGTTCCGTCAGTTTTGGCCCCTCCTAGTGCTCCCACCCCTGCAACTCCCTATTGCCTAGGCTAAGCGTACTCTTCTCTGGAGGGTTGAAGGACGGGTTGAGGCACTTGAGGAACTCTTGGAAGCTGAGTTTCCAGTCGGCGTTTTCATCTGACAGTTCAATGAGAGCATCGACACAGAGTCCTCTGAAACGAAACACAAGAGAGATGTGTCAGCCAGACCTCTGCACACTCCCGAAGAAAGGAAACAAGCGTCAGGACCACACACCTGGGCCCCCAGAGGAGGCCAAGGGGGTGACTGTTAATTGAGAAAATTTTTCTCTACACTGACCTCCCCCCACCATCAACCATCCTCACTCCTATAAGCACCCAACCTTCAGTTTGTTACCCCAAATATTAGGTCACTCAAATGTTCCTCCCAAGACAACTAAAATTTCCTGAGTGGTTTTGTCCATTTTTTTTAAGTGTTATTTAACATATTTCCATATTGCTTATTTTATTTATTTGTTTGTTTATTTATTTATTTATTTTTTACAGAGACAGAGAGTGAGTCAGAGAGAGGGATAGACAGACAGGAACGGAGAGAGATGAGAAGCATCAATCATTAGTTTTTCATTGCGCATTGCAACACCTTAGTTGTTCATTGATTGCTTTCTCAGATGTGCCTTGACCACAGGCCTTCAGTAGACCGAGTAACCCCTTGCTGGAGCCAGTGATTTTGGGTTCAAGCTGGTGGGCTTTTTTGCTCAAACCAGATGAGCCCGCGCTCAAGCTGGCGACCTCGGGGTCTCGAACCCAGGTCCTCTGCATCCCAGTCCGACGCTCTATCCACTGCGCCACCGCCTGGTCAGGCGGTTTTGTCCATTTTTGATTGAAAAATATTTTGCTATCTATACCCGCTCACCAGTAATTGCCATTCTCTATGGTATAAGCACCAAGCCAACCAAACTAGGGAAATCAAAAGAGAAGAGAGAGAAGTATGGTATGAAAAGAATGTGTGATTTGAAAGAATGTAGAGTTCAAGCAAGTGTCACCATTCTAGAAAGAGATCTTCCAGAAAAGTTTCATGGAATCCCTGCTCCCTCATGCTCCTGTGGCCTGGATTTGAGCCCTGTAACAATCACTTACTACCCAAACGGCCTTGAGCTAGTTATTCAACCTTTCTGTGTCTGTTTTCTCATCTGGAAAATGGAGACAAGGAGTCCTCCTTCACTGGGATGTTATGAGGATAAAACGTTGAACTTGTAAAATATTGTCTAATTTTAGGTTATCAAAATATGAAGGATTTCAAGATATTATATTTAGGTGATGGACTATTATTAAGAAGGAATTTTTCTAGAATCTGGGCTTCGTATTTTATACTTCTTTTAAACAAAGTGGTGTTTAAATTATTTTTAATTCTTGCCAATGTACTGGAACCATACCAGAAGTATCTTAGGAATTCATTTTTATTACTACTCTGAAATAATACTAGAAAAGGAGAGAGATGTACTCACGTTTGTAACAACTAAGGTTTTCTACATAAAATAGCACCAACTATCTTAAAAATCAGAACTAAAGCTATTTCAGACCTACAGTTAAAGAATATTTAAAGTAATTCCTTCAGAAAATTAACCATTAAAACATTACCCACAACACTCAGAAAGAACTTTGCTCTGATAAGTCTTTGATAATTTATTTTAAAATTACATTCTTCTATTCCTTGCAAGTTCTAGCCCAAAACAATAACTGTTTGATCAGATACCAGTGGAGCTCAATATATTAGTTCATAATGTTCACAATGTTCACAGAATAGAACAAGACAGAATTCCTGTTTTGCTTTTTATTTCACATTAACACTGGTGGCTCCTTTGCAGGCAGGAAGGGGTTCAGACCCCCTCTCCTATCCAGCCTTCCCCTCATGGACCCCTCCCTCCCCCTCTCACTCCACTCACCTAAGCAGCTTGTTGTTCTCCTGGTCGGCATATGTAGTTATGTTAATGGCAGTTTCATTCTGCTCCACGAATTTTAGGAATTCACTGGAGTCTAAGCGAGAGTCACCATTATCAAAGTTCTAGAAAGGGGGTGAAAAAAACTTTCAGGATGTTTTGTATAACCCGGTTATAGCATTCCCCCACTGGGCTGGACCTGCATCTGTTTCATCTTGTTTTTGACACGTTCCCACCAACCCTGCCCTGGCTTGGCCTCACACAGCTACAGTAACAAGAGCTGGGATCCCTGGGCACGAGGGAAGGGGCCTGAGCCCCAAAATGAGAGCGTGAAAGTCCCTGGGCAGAGGCCACGGGGGGCCTTTCAAACCCAGGCCCACCTCAGGGGGGCAGCCCGAGCACAGCCTGCATCGCCCCAGAAGCCTCGGTGGCTGAGAGACTCTGCAGACAGCCTCAGCGGCACCCCTGGCTCAGGCCAGCCGCCACAAACCCTAACACATGTGCAAAATGAAGACGAGTCAGAATTTCTGCGGCAGAGCCCCGGGTAAATATTTTTAGCACACTGCTTAGGGACAATGACATAGGTGGCCCTCAGAGTTCACAGAACCATTTCTTACCTCTTGATTTCCAGCTTTCCTGGCCTGCTCAGTGCTTAACTGTCACACTGGTAGCCAGAGCTGGCTCCTCAGTGAGGAGTCAAAGGCTAGTAAGGGCCTGTATTAAGAACCTGCAGGCGCCGGTGGTGCCAAGTCCCCACCCCTCTGTCCTGGGCTGTGGGCCCCACTACAGCCGTGCACGGGTCCTCAGCTTACCTGGGGCAGGCCACCCTGGGACCCAGCCGACATCCCATGAACACAAGGGAAGGGCGTAGTGAGCTCAGGCATTGTCCTCACTTTGTTAAGATGCTAAACCAAGACTTTTCCAAGACCTTAGCTGTAGGAGGAGGTTGTCAAGTTCAAGGCTCTGACCAAATTCCAAGCTACACACTGTTGTTTTCCTAAATAGTTCCAATGGGAAGATTTTTTTTCTTTCAAAATCCTTTCCTTGGGCTGCCTCCTACCGCTGCCCTGGGAAGTAATCAGCACCGCCATGGTGCCTCAGCGTGGCTCCCCAGACGGCACAGAGATTCTGTAAGAAAAGTCTGTCCAGGTTTCCAGGTGGAAGGTAAAGATCCAGCCACCAACTCTCCCTCCACAACTGTCATGGTCACATGTAGTACACTCTAAGATTGTAAGTCTTTCCATGCCACGCATTACGGCAGGAGGGTCTACGACAACTATGACAACCCTCATTTAGTACCTGTTTATCATTCTTGTCCTAATTCCTAGGAAGAGGTCTCAGATGTTCTGTGGTCACTATACATTCAGTGAGGAATCTTCCCTAAGTGTCCATCTTGTGAGGTTTCGATTAATTAATGGAGAGAAATGAAGTAAGGTTGGCCAGGTGCCATGCTTAGCAGCACAGGACTTTCTTGAGTTCAAATGTTGTAAGTGCTCAGGAGGGTCCAGCTGGACTTCTCCAGGCCAGGTCTGTGTGTGGAATTCACAGGAGAGCAGTCTGATACAAGCCCCGGAAATAGCCGGAATCCCTAGGGAGCTGCATGTAGGGGTCATGAACCTGGACCGTGAACCAATCCAATTCACTTGGCCTCTGTTCAATCAACCAGACATAGGCATAGTACCTCTTTATACCTACCTGTATCTCCCAGCTCTGTACTTGAAATAACAATCCTTTTTCCTATGTAACCACAGGGTGGTGGGAAGACAGGAACATGTGCTATGAGACCCATGTCTGGGGCGTACTGCAAGTTTGGAGGTTATTGAAAGGAGGCGGCTAGGCCAGGCGCTCACTCAAGCACGCACAGCAGCTGTGGCGATGCAGAATGTCATCCCAGGGTCAGGGAGGTAGCAAGGCTGGATCCAGGTTCAGCCTGGCCACCAGGAGTCTACCACCCAGAGTCCAGGGTGTGTGTATGACATACAATGAGAGGCTTTTCCCCTGGGTCTCCCCCTAATTCTACTCAGCTTTCTTTAAGAAATAGTGACTGAATCACCAACTGAGGTGAAAGTCGACTTTGGCCTTATCCACAATCTGATTAAATTTGTTCTTCAACTAATTTTGCTGTAAGAAATGCCAGCTGGGCTAGAGAGCAATTCACTGGTTCAGAAGCAGTCTCTGTGAGATAGCGGACCACGTTTGCCTGGTGGGAGGGAGTCTCCCTTTGAAGATGGTGCCACAAAGGTCCCAGATAATCATCAAAAAGTAGACAACAAAGGACATGTAAAGAGCTTCCCGGACAAGAAAAAGAGGACGGAGTTCATCACCACTAACCAGTATTACACAAAATGTTCAAGGGCCCTCTTTAAGAAAAAAAAATTAAAAATCTGAACAATAAATTGGCAATGAATACATATCTAGGAACAACTAAAAACCAAAATAAGCAAACAAGTAGAACAGAAACAGACTCATAGATACAGAGAGCATTTTGATGGTCACCCGATGGGAGGGATGTTGCAGGGATGGATGAAAAAGGTGAAGGGACTGGGAAGTACAGATCGGCAGTTACAGAATAGTCACGGGATGTAAAGTACAGCACAGGGAATGCAGTCAGTAATATTGTAATAGCTACGTATGGTGTCAGAAGGGTGTGAGATTTATCAGGATGTCCAGCTAGTAAGTAACGTAATGTCTAATCACTGCAGTATATACCTGAAACTAATATAATATTGTATGTCAACTATAATTAAAAAATAAAAAGTGGCTCTGGCCGGTTGGCTCAGCGGTAGAACATCGGCCTGGCGTGCAGGAGTCCTGGGTTCGATTCCCGGCTAGGGCACACAGGAGAAGCGCCCATCTGCTTCTCCACCCCTCCCCCTCTCCTTCCTCTCTGTCTCTCTCTTCCCCTCCCACAGCCAAGGCTCCATTGGAGCGGAGATGCCCGGGCGCTGGGGATGGCTCTGTGGCCTCTGCCTCAGGTGCTAGAATGGCTCTGGATGCAACAGAGCGAGCCCCAGAGGGGCAGAACATCGCCCCCTGGTGGGCGTGCCGGGTGGATCCCGGTTGGGCACGTGCGGGAGTCTGTCTGACTGCCTCCCCGTTTCCAGCTTCGGAAAAATGAAAAGAAAAAAAAAGAAAAATAAAAAGTAATTTAAAGTAAAAAATAAAGTAGACAGTGAAACCCCTACTTGCTTGGAAGACACTGCCAGAGAGTGAGGGAAGAGCGAGCACTGGGTGCCAGTCATAGTCAAGCTTTCTGGCTGGGAGTGAGAATGCCTTAGACAAAAGTTACTTTCTCAATGGCCTTGTAGGTTCCCAACGGGAGCCTGTTAGAGTATGTTACTGTCAGTAGTGGTGGAGCTGTGTAGAGGGACCCCAGATACTTGGAAATCAAATGAATACCAGGTGCCAGTGATGCCCGAGGCAGCATGCCCCCAAAGGGCCACTGAGAACAGAGCTGGGATCCCAGAGGCCTCTTGGAAAGTGTCCCGGGGCCCACAGCTCCCGCGCTATAATGACCCAGCTGGTGCGTTCACTTGGCTTTTGCAAAACCACTTTCTGCTTCTAGCTCTCCTGGCTCAGCAATTCAGTGTTTGTGTTTCTTTACCGGAGGAACCCTGCCTTCCACCCAGGGTTCCACAGTGTGGGAGGGGCTGAGGAACCGTGCCTTTCACCCAGGGTTCCCAGTGTGGGAGGGGCTGAGGAACCGTGCCTTCCACCCAGGGTTCCACAGTGTGGGAGGGGCTGAGGAACCGTGCCTTCCACCCAGGGTTCCACAGTGTGGGAGGGGCTGAGAGCGAGGGCAGAGTGAGAAGGGCTGTGCTTGAGCATCCAGACGGAACCTCATACACTTGGAATCCAGAGAGATATACTTTCTGCCATAGAAGAGAGAACTCTCTGTCTAAAGACAATGACACAAGCAAGCTCGTAAATGACCAGCTACTGTATTTCAACCCAACCCAGTATGCGGGGTCCATAATGTCAGTTAGAAAGAGGACTCACAGACTGGGCTGGTGCTGACCACATTTGGTGACTACAGAGCTGCCAAGAAATCCCACATGTGTCTGGAGTTGCTCCCAAGGCCCGGCTGGCGAGGTCCTGGGCCAGAAGACCCTGGGGGCACATGAGGGTGTGTATCCCTGGGGAAGAGCATCTGAGGGCATCCACACAGAGATGTGTGTCTGTAAGTGGAGGGGCTTTTGTGTAACTGAATGTGTGTGTCTGTGGGTAGGAGGTGTCTCTGTGTGGCGCGTGCATCTCTGTAAGTGGGGGGGGGGGTGTGGGTCTGTGTGTACACGTGGGCATTTGCTTTTGCATGTGGTTTGTTATCTCTGAGAGTGACGTACATATTTGTGCATCTGTTCTTGTCCATCAGCTGAAAGAGCATCCTTAACTGCTTCTTCCAACAACTGTCTCAAGTTCTCTGAAAGATCTCCATAGCCATGTGGCCCTGGTCATTGCTAAGTATTATTTCTTCCCTCCTGCTTTTTTTTTTTTAAAGTGAGCAAGCGAGAGAGACAGACAGACAGACAGACAAGAAGAGAGAGATATGAGAAGCATCAACTCACAGTTGCAGCACTTTAGTTGTTCATTGATTGCTTTCTCCTATGTGACTTGACCAGGGGGCTCCAGCCAAGCCAATGACCCCTTGCTCAAGCCAGAGACCTTGGGCTCAAGCCAGCGACCTTTGGGCTCAAGCTAGTGACCATGGAGTCACGTCTATGATCCCACACTCAAGCTGCATGAGCCCGTGTTCAAGCCAGCAAACTCGGGGTCTTGAACCTGGGTCCTCAGCGTCCCAGGCTGACGCTCTATCCACTGTGCCACCACCTGGTCAGGCCCTCCTTTTCCTTTTTTGAAGCAGCATCTCTCCAGTCCCCAGTGGGAACAACGGTTCATGAAGGATCCTGGACCCATGCATGAAATGCTAATCCATTGACTTTTCTCAGATGACAGTTGCTCTAGGGGTATGGATGGTCAAGTCAATGACAGAGAAATGTCAAACTGGGTGGCAAAGAGGCTACAGCAGCCTGGGCCTGAGTCAGATCAGAAGGACTTTGTATCGGCAGCCAATTCTCTAAGGTGTCATGGAACAGGGGAATGGAACCTGGCTGCATTTTCCATGGATAAGCTTTTTAACACCTTTGTGACTTTAACCGCCCAAGGGGAGCAACACATGTGTGTTAGACTGGACTCCCACCGATCAAGCTGGCCAGAAGGCAACTTTCACTGCTCCATGGAATGATCTATGATGAGAAAACGCTCAAGGACTCTCTGTGGGTTTGTATTTCCTCAGGGTCTGGGCATAGGAGAGGGAGTCTCCCTTCCTCTAGAGCTAACCAGTCTTTGACCTCAACTTTGGATTACCTTAAAGTACTTGTCCAGGATTTCACTGTAGTTGCTGCCTTTAGAGAACCAGCCATCCGGAATGATCTCTGTTTCCAGCCACTGAATGATGCGACGCCGGAGCTCATCACGGTTGGACTGATAGCAAACGACTGCAGGAAAGGGAGAGAGGTCAGCGGATCGGTGAGGATTCCGGGGTCACCCAGAGCCAACTACATGGAAGCCTCGCACCTGGGCTGTGCGTGTGTCACCTCACGGAACTTCCACAGCACTCAGGGACACAGGGTGACCATGCACACAGGACAGAGTAAAGCGTCTACCTCAGGATTCAAGCTCATATCTCTAAAACATTTATAAAGATCAAGAATATTGAAATAGAGAGACTATGTTGCTTAGGTGAGAAAAAAAGAAGTTGAGAAGCAAAATAAAGGACATTAACTTTAGAAAGCTGAGAGGGGGAAAAATCAATCAACAAAACTCTGGGTGATGGGGATGGAAGGGCTGAGCAAAAAAGAACAAACAAACAAAAAAGAAAACGGAGAGAGAAAACTCATGGACACGGACAATAGTGTGGTGGCTGCTGGGAGGTGGAGGGGACGGGAGTAAATGGTGCTGGATGAAGACCCGACTTGGGGCGGTGAACACACAAGGTGGTGTAGACAGAGATGTGTTGTAGAACTGAGAACCTGAAACCTGTATAATTCTGTTAAACCAGTGTGACCCCAATAAATTCAATTAAAAAAAAATCAACAGAACAGTTCTCTTGGCTCAAAGATAAGCTGAAACAACAAGTGAACAAAGGAGAATGTTGTAATTCTTTATGCCACTGGATTTCTGAGTCTCTGCATAGCTTTCCTTGGCTTGCCAATTGGGTCTGTCAAAACTTTCTCCCACCTATAATTTTACACTGCCTGCATTACCCTTTATTATCGGCTACAGAAAACAAGGCCAAGTTGAAGGCAGGCTCTGGACAGTTGTGTAAGCCACGTGGAAACAGAGTTGGGTAGATGGGGAAGCAGAGAAGGGAAGACTTGGCAAAAAGGAATTAATTCCTGCAAGACAATGCCTGTTAGGGTGTGAAACGGGCACAGAGTCAGCGAGTGAAAATCTGGGCACTTTTCCCCACTCTGACACTTTTTAGCTGTGTGATCCAGGGAAATTCACTTGGCCTCTCTGAGCCTCAATTTCCTCATCTATAAGATAATTACAATAACATCTTCCTCAGAAGGTTATGATGAAGATTTAAGGGAAAGTATATGCATGTTAAAGGGGTCTATAACTATAAATCATAATGAAATTTTACTTTTTATTCATAGAAAATCACAGAAGAAATCTTACTGCCATTTCATATTACTCCCTTTCAAAAAGAGTTGGGCCTTCGGCCCTGGCCGGTTGGCTTAGCGGTGGAGCATCGGCCTGGCGTGCGGGGGACCCAGGTTCGATTCCCGGCCAGGGCACATAGGAGAAGCGCCCATTTGCTTCTCCACAACCCCCCCTCCTTCCTCTCTGTCTCTCTCTTCCCCTACCGCAGCCGAGGCTCCATTGAAGCAAGGATGGCCCAGGCGCTGGGGATGGCTCCTTGGCCTCTGCCCCAGGCGCTAGAGTGGCTCTGGTCACGGCAGAGCGACGCCCCGGAGGGGCAGAGCATCGCCCCCTGGTGGGCAGAGCATCGGCCCTGGTGGGCGTGCCGGGTGGATCCCGGTTGGGCGCATGCGGGAGTCTGTCTGGCTGTCTCTCCCCGTTTCCAGCTTCAGAAAAATACAAAAAAAAAAAAAAAAAAAAAGGAGTTGGGTCTTCTGATTCTGTTCATCCCACGACACCAGCATGTCTTATGAAGGAAGGACTCGGAGGCTTTCTTGTCCTTGCAGTTCAATCACTACTCAGCAAAAATGCAAAACACAGTCAGCATTCTGACTCAACCAGATGCTTCAAATGGCAAACACAAAAAATAAAGTTTTGCAGTTTTGAGCTGTGCCGCTGAGTGACAGTTATGGGTCACAAGGGCTGACGCATGGAAAATCTTGTGATCTTCAGCAGGGATTGTGGAACATGAAATTTCCATCATGAAAAGAATCCCCCCCCTAAGATGCACACTGTAGAAAAACAGGCACTCACCTGGGCTGGCAGACGGACTTACAAATTTCTTCTCTAAAAGACAAAAGAAGATGCATAATGCAAAGTGAAGAAAAAAGAAAATTTCTGTATATTACTAGGATTAAAACTGCTCCACATTAGCCTGACCAGGTGGTGGCACAGTGGATAGAGCGTCGGACTAGGATGCGGAAGGACCCAGGTTTGAGACCCCGAGGTCGCCAGCTTGAGCGTGGGCTCATCTGGCTTGAGCAAAAAGCTCACCAGCTTGGACCCAAGGTTGCTGGCTCCAGCGAAGGGTTGCTCGGTCTGCTGAAGGCCCGCGGTCAAGGCACATATGAGAAAGCAATCAAAATCAATGAACAACTATATAAGAAGTCGCAATGCGCAACGAAAAACTAATGATTGATGGTTCTCATCTCTCTCCGTTCCTGTCTGTCTGTCCCTGTCTATCTCTGCCTCTGTAAAACAAACAAACAAACAAACAAAAAAACCCTGCTCCACATTAAAGGGAACACTTGTACCCCTTTTATCATTTTGTCTTAAGTTCTTGTCTCCTTTCCTTCTTCCAGGACCCAAGTTTGGGGGTCTTTGCTTTCCTGCTTTGTTTGATATTTTGGGGCCACTGAGTTCCCTCCTGGTGTCACACCTCATCCTGCTAGGTTGAGGGGTTAGGGAGGTCACTGGGACTTTGAGAATTCATATGGAATCACTATGGACACAGAAATGGAGTGGAGACCAACATGTGGGAAATAGCTTCTTGTTTCTCCAGTGAAATTCAAGTGTAAGAAAAGCTAGGCAGGGGGCTAATGTCTCATTAGCAACAAGCACAGGACCCCTTCCCTCTTATTCTAATGCCAGTGGTTTCCGTGTAAAGTAGGAGAAATATAATACTACCAGGACTGACTGGTACCCACCTTTAAAAAGCATAGGAAAAGTTGAAATTTACCTGCTTTTTAAAAAGATACAGAAGTCACTTAAACACTTCCTTATTATTACTGATGACTATTATTGATGTGGTTCCCTACCCACTATCCAGCTGCAGACAGAGCAGGACGCCCCTCCTCCCTCTGGCGGGTCAGATGCAGGAAACCCTGGGCAGGGAGGGGCCTGGGCCATCCAGGATGAAGCCAGCAAACTCATGAATGTCCAGACAGAGTGGACAGGACTCCAGTGCTCCGCTCCCTGGCTCCTCACAGCTGCAGCTGGGATGGGGTGGTGAGAGTACTCCTTACCTTTGCAGTGTCCGTCGTAATTGACCTGGATTTTGGACCCAGTGAGGCAGGCATCTCGATGCAGCTCACAGTGGTTGAGGTAGGTCTTGCCGTTGCTGCCGCACACAGGCCTCTTGTGAGGTTTGCATTGCTGAAACAGACCCGCAGAGGGCGTTCGAGCCAGCACACACATGCGCACTCAGCGCCATCTTGGGAGGGTGCCCTGCCAGTGGAGACGGCCTCTATCCAACCCGGGCAGAGGGGCCGCAGCTCTGGCACCTGTAACCCTACCCCACTCAGTGTTGGAGGCGCTTTATCCTCTTGCAGCCCACAGGGCCCTGTGTGCTGATCCTGGTTCAGGGTCATCGTCTCTATTCTCTATTCAGTGAAGATGCAGAATCCCCTCCCGGGCCCACCCCCATCGAATGAGCAGAAAGGGCATTTTCAGAGAAGTAAGGAATTTGGATTTTCCATCACTTTATAGAAAGTAAAGTCACTCAGTTCCTTTGAGTGATCTAAGATCCCTTGAAATTCCAACGTTCTATGACACAAACAGCCAGAGCTGAGAGCTGGCAATGTGGAGACTGAAAGCAGGTAAACACCCCGTCTCTGCAACTCCTCCGCGGCTGAACCCTAAGAATCACTGCTCTCTTGCTTTGTTTAGTATTTTGGGGCCATTCTGTTTTCCTCCTTATCTTACAATGCCTGTTGTGAGGCCGAGGGTGGGGGTGCCTGTGTCTTTGTGAAGTACTAAAGAGAGAATCGTTACAGACGAGGACATGGACTCAAGTTTGCTTGGCAACTCGGTTCTACTTAGCCTATTTACAGGGCCATGGTCACAGGCAAGTTCAGTTTCTTAAGACTCTTGTGACTTTTAAAAGGAGAGAAGGAAAGGCAAGTTTGGCTCAGACCTAATAAAGGCACCAAAGCAAGAAAGAGCCGATGTAGTGAAAGAAACATGGAACGCTGGGGCCGGAAGTCCAACCTTTCCCATTCACAGACGAGAATACCAAAGCCAGAAGGACAGATGTTTAGCAGATGCTTAGTACTGAGTTCTGCCATGCACTGGGCACTGGGCACGGGGCAAAGCCAGAATGGTCTCTGACTTCATGGCATCCAGTGGCAACTAGCCTGCTCAAAATCACTCAACTGTATGGGGCGGCGCTGAGAGCCGACGCCAGGTTTCTGAACCCCAAGTCTGGGCTTCAGCCACCACAGTGGCCAGGGCACCTCCATGAGGCCCTGCCAGGCTCCCCAGCACATCCGCTTTTCAGGTTTCTAAATTGGAGGACTTCCTTTCTAGGGCAATAGATCAGGATCCTTCACTTGGGTAACAAGTTGGGTGTATTTATTTGGAGAAAGACAGACGTGTTTCCAGGCCTGGGTTGGTTTCATAGAAAGGGGTAAAAGGGCACACATCCAGGGTCTTTATGTTTGCCCAGAGTGAGAACTTATCAGAATCCTGCTTGCGAAAGAAATATTTCTCAAAGACTCACTCTGCTTTTTTTTTTTTTTTAATTTATTGATTTTAGAGAGAAAGAGGAAAGGAGAGAGAGAGAAAAACATCAATTTGTTGTTCCACTTATTAATGCATTCACTGGTAGATTCTTGTATGTGCCCAAACTTGGCATATTGAGACAATGTTCTAACCAATGGAGCTACCTGGCTAAGGCCTCGCTTTGCTCTTTATAGTTCATTAAAAACCAAAGCAAACCTGAAAACCCTGCATTCTGTCTAGCGAGCCCTAGTGGGAACCAACCCTAGAGAATAAAAGCAGCAGCATGTAAGGCTATTTGCACAAGGATGTTATTGTTTAGTTGGAAACAAACTAAGTGTCCATCTATAGGAAAATAATTATACAAATCTGATTCACTTATACCGCTAAAGATTATGCAGCTACTAAAATACTGAGTTACAACTCTACATGTTGACCTACCTGCAGGGCTTCCCATGATATATGAACGCGTACAAAATGCAAGTTGCACATATCTATATATATTGTGATCTTATTTTTGTATAAAATAGAAGGAACCCCTATATGTTTATAGTAGCAAAGTAAAAAGAAAGGGGGAACAAATATATTATAAACTGTTAATACTGGTTAACTCAGACTAACGGGATTTAAAGGTTCCGTGGAAGATTATTAACTTTAGGTTTGTACAATTATCTGTACTTATTTGACTTACATAAAGCAATGATTAATTTTGTAATTTAAAAATCTTATAAAGCTAAACATTTTTTTTAAAAAGAAAAAATATCCTTGTATTGACATCTGATTTTTAACTCCTGGGATGAAAATTCCATACTTTTCAGCTAGGCAGGGTGTGGTTTTTTATGAAGATGATGAAGCTGTTGGCACTGCTGTGGTGACTTGGCAGCTCCAGCGAGGCAGCCGCCCTGGCCTGGGCCACTGTCCTCTGGCCCTGGCCTCGGGACTTACCTCAATGCAGAGGCAGGTGGGCTCTCCCTTCTCCGTGACGGCACACTCCCGGCCGGCTCCACAAAACACATTGGCACAGATCTTGGACTTGCTCTTTAGTTCTTCCTAAAATACAAAATCATAAAGAAAACCATGCCACTGAAGCCCTGGCTGGTTGGCTCAGCGGTAGAGCGTTGGCCTGGCGTGTGGGGGACCCAGGTTCGATTCCCGGCCAGGGCACACAGGAGAAGCGCCCATTTGCTTCTCCACCCCCCCCCTTCCTCTCTGTCTCTCTCTTCCCCTCCCGCAGCCGAGGCTCCATTGGAGCAAAGATGGCCCGGGCGCTGGGGATGGCTCCTTGGCCTCTGCCCCAGGCGCTAGAGTGGCTCTGGTCGCGGCAGAGCTACGCCCCTGGTGGGCGTGCCGGGTGGATCCCGGTCGGGCGCATGCGGGAGTCTCTCTGACTGTCTCTCCCTGTTTCCAGCTTCAGAAAAATACAAAAAAAAAAAAAAAAAAAAAAGAAAACCATGCCACTGAAACAAGCCCATCATGGGATGAGCCAATGGATGGCGATTATCTTTTAGGCCCAGGGCTCAGTCTAGAGTCATGGCTTGTGGGGTTGAGGGGCCCCGAACAGCAAGAATTTGTTCCCAGCAGCCAGCACCAGCCTTGCCGGCACCGTTCCAGCCCAGGCCGACTCTGAGTCCCTGAGATTGTTTCTTAAAGAGCTAGAGCCCCTATCTTGCAGCCTCCCTTTCTTCTAAGAAGGTTTACTGGGTAATATAGTATCCATTACATGCCAACACTACCCTAAGGCATGGAGATATGAGGGCACAGTCCTTATCCTCAAGAAACTCCAGGACTCTCTGAGGAAACACAAACCGAGCGATCTTAGAGAGCAATGTGGAAACATCAGGGAGCTGGAGGGGAGAGAGGGCAGGAAGCACATGAGCGACTCTGAGACAGGAGGCCTGCACTGATCCGAAAGGCTGAAGAATAGACGAGGCAGAAATGGAAACACTGGAGAGAACTATGGATATCCGAGGGACCAAACTCTCACTGAGGAGCGTTCAAGGCAGTATCATCCAAAAGGCAAAAGAAGAAAGGCTACGCCATTGAAACATGGGTCTGCAATTTGATATGGTTTTATTCAGCCCCTGTCCACATCTGCCAATAACTGCAAGACCCAGAGGGCCAAACCACCTGACAAGCAGCAGAACTATCCTCAAACCTCTTATGGTCAGACATTCCTGTTCAGACACGCACCAGAACTAAAAAGGCAGGGATTGGCTCCAGTCTGTGCCTCTGAAATGTGGGTGTCTGGCATCACTCATCTGTCAGTGGCACATTCATTCTCTCACGTTAATTGGAGGCTAAAAGCCAGTCCCACCTCATTTGCCACTCAGGCCAGCAGGAGTGGTGGCTGAAGGAAGGAGAATGTGATTCCTCCAGCCACTCTTCCTGACTGGCTGCACAAGCAATCACCACAGGCCTCTGGCCCCTGGTCACTGGGGTGACACTGGTTGTGACAAAACCGACAAAGATGGCAGGAGCTGTGCTGGGGTCATGGGATTGGCTGTAAGAAAGGTGAGGACGGAACCTAAGAGTCTGCCCTTCAGGTCATGTCTACTATGTCATGCGAGAACTCACACTCACAAACTAACTTCGGACAGTAAATTCTTAAGGCTGGAAAATGTTTTATATCCAAGAATAAGTCAAAGAAAGCAAAAAAAACCAAAAACAAAGTAGATAGTGAGAGCTGAGAGGCTGGGTCCAATATAGCTGATGTGTTGTCACCTGGAAGCTGCTTTGCAAACTCCAGGTTACTATTCTGTCTCCTGAGCCAGCCTGCTTGTCACACAAGGCTCCCATTGGTCTAGACACCCTTGGCATGCTCACACTTCATTGGTTCACATGCTGTTGCTACACCCATTTTTTTTTGGATGTTGCTAAGGCGAATTCAATAAAGCTGGCTGGCAGGAAAGAAAAGAGGAAGTAATTCCCAGAAGGCCGGGAGGACCGGAGAGCTGTTGTTTGTGGAGATAAAAATCTAGCTTATTTCTAGGCAGAGCAGCCCTCTCGGAACCTGTGCCTGGGAAAAGAAAGCGGCTCTGAAGAGGAAGAGGAAAAGGCTATCGCTGACCAGTGTAAAAAAAAAAAAAAGATCTCAGATAAGACTATCTTCTGCCCTTCCTGTTAGGAAACAACCTGTGAATAGAGGGATACAGACAAATATGTAACCCTCTGTGAGTGTGTCACAGGAGTTAGATACAAATGCATAAACAAGCATGCTCAGGTATAAGCCCACACTGACAGACAAGGCAGCACACGGCTTCGTGGGCAGACACCCTCAACCTTTAGCACTCATTAGCTGTGTCTAACTAGTCACGTCAATCCTTTGAGCCTCAGTTTCCTCCTCTGTAAAACAGGGATAAAGACCAACCCTGCCCTGTGATGATGGAATGAAATAACGCATTTGGAAGTGCATCATCAACTAAAATGAACTACCTATGAAAAGTGATTAATGTTAATGCTCACAGAGCTTCCTGCAGAATAGCATGTGGCACTTATGGAGCCTCTTTTTAGTCTTATATTGTTGTTTTTAGTGAGTATTAAAAATAAAAGCTTTTAGTTGTAGGTTGAATTCAACCCTAGTAATTTTGTAGAAACAGTTCTCAAAAATCCCTGTAAGGAAACAGATACTCTTTATTTAAAATATAAAGAATAAAATTTACAAAGTGTTTCCATACATATGATGTCATCTTACTGTGTGGACAACCTTGCAAGAACATGTATGCTATTAGCCCCATTTCATAGGAAAGAATACTAAAGATCAGAAAGATCAAGGAACTTCCCCAAGGTCCCAAAGCTAAAAATGCCAGGAGCTAGGATTCCAACTCAGACCCTCAGAAAATAGATGATTAAGTTCCCATTTATAAATACCTGGCACTACCTAACCAGGCGGTGGCGCAGTGGATAGAGCGTAGGACTGGGATGCAGAGGACCCAGGTTCGAGACCCCAAGGTTGCCAGCTTGAGCGCGGGCTCATCTGGCTTGAGCAAAGCTCACCAGCATGAACCCAAGGTCACTGGCTCGAGCAAGGGGTTATTCAGTCTGCTGAAGGCCTGTGATCAAGGCACATAAGAGAAAGCAATCAATGAACAACTAAGGTGTTGCAACGAAAAACTAATGACGCTTCTCATCTCTCTCCATTCCTGTCTGTCTGTCCCTATCTATCCCTCTCTCTGACTCTCTCTGTCTCTGCAAAATTAAATTAAAATAAATAAATAAATAAATAAATACCCGGCACCATGCTAACTGATTTTTTATTACATGTTATCTTATTTAAGCTCTACAACAATGCCATAAAATCAACATCATAATTATTCTCATTTTACAGATGAGGGAACTGAGCCTTATAGGATAAATAAATAGAAAGTTGCAAAGGTAGGATTCTACCTAATCTAAAGAAAAGGATTTTTTTTTTTTTTTTTTGGTTTTTTTTAGAGAGAGAGACAGAGACAGACAGAAGGGAGAGAGATGAGAAGCATCAACTCATAGTTGTGGCACCTTGGTTGTTCACTGACTGCTTTCTCATATGTGCCTTGACCAGGGAGCTCCAGCATAGCCAATGACCCCTTGCTCAAGCCAGTAACCAGGGGCTCATGTCTATGATCCCATGCTCAAACCGGCCACTCCACGGTCAAGCTGGTTAGCCTGTGCTCAAGCCAGATGAGCCCGCGCTCAAGTGAGATTTCCCAACAGCAACAATGGGGCTTCAAACCTGGGTCCTCAGCATCCCAGACTGATGCTCTATCCACTGCACCACCACCTGGTCAGGCAAGGAAAAGTTGTTTTATATTTATTTTCATGCCCAGATGATTTAAGGTTGAGGAAATTATAATGAGGGTGTGATTTTCATAGTTAGTAAATGTCAGGAGCAAGTGTCTAACACTGCTGTCAGAGATAGATTTTAATTCCCACATTCCACATCTGCTCTTTAGTTGCCCTGGTAGTGGACAAGGCACTGTCTTTAAACCTCAGTTTCCTCATGTGTACAATGAGAACGCTGATCTCTGCGAGGGCTGTGTGCGGATTAAATGAGATTACTGAAGTGGCCATCATTACAGTGTAAAACTGATTTTCAAACAATTTTCTCACTGAGATGCTGTTACCTCTTTGGGCTGTCATGTCTCCACCCATCTTTTCTTACATGAAATGACTATACTGAGAGCAAGAGGCCAGACTGAATGGAAAAAATGAAGGGCCTACTAAGCCCTGTTATTCTGTTTGAAGATCACAGAGAAATGCTCATTATAAAAGCATTCCTCCTTGCAGGTAGCGTATCTGTCGATAGGTGGCAATCTCTCTCTGTCTCACAGAGCCCAGAGCCGCAATGCAGAGTGCAGCTCCTCCCAGCTCCTCCTCTGCAAGCGGTGGTGGGAGCTGGGAGTTTGCAGCAGGTGCTCCGCAGGCACCAGCAGGGGGAACCAAGAACTGGGGATTTGCCAATGTCGGAAAGAATGTCTTCCCTGAAACCCTCATGGTTCTCCCCAGTTCTTCCCCTTCACAGGCATGCTTGGGAATGAAACCAACAATGAAGAAAATTTTCTCCCAAGAGGTAGAGGTGGCTTCTTCTTCTTTTTCTTTTTTGAGATAAAGAGAGAGAGAGAGAGAGAGAGGAAGGGAGAGATAAATATCAACTTACAATTGTGGCACACTAGTTGTTCTTTGATTGCTTTCTCATATGTGCCTTGATATGGGGGGTGGGCTCCAGCCCCAGACAGGGACCCCTTGCTCAAGCCAGGAACCTTGGGCTCAAGCCAGCGACCACGGAGTCATCTCTATGATCCCATGCTAAACTCGGTGACTCCATGCTCAAGCCAGATGAGCCCACATTCAAGGAGGTAACCTCAGGGTTTCGAACCTGGGTCCTCAGTGCCCCAGGCCAATGCTGTATCCACTGTGCCACCTCCTGGTCAGGCAAAAGGTGGTTTCTTTGTGCCATTGAAGGCCCTTTTCCATGGCCTTGGCCAGTTGGCTCAGTGGTAGAATATCAGCCCATGGTTCAATTCCTGGTCAGGGCACAAAGAAGAAGTGACCATCTGCTTCTCTACCCTTCTCCTTCCCCCTTCTCTCTTTTTCTCTTCTCCTCCCGTAGCCATGGCTCAATTAGTTCAAGCACACTGGTCCTAGGTGCTGAGGATGGCTCCATGGAGCCTCTGCCTCAGGTGCTAAAAATAGCTCAGTTGCGAGCATGGCTCCAGATGGGCAGAGTGTCAGCCCCAGGTGGGGG
Organism: Saccopteryx leptura; assembly: GCF_036850995.1. Classification (NCBI taxonomy): domain Eukaryota; kingdom Metazoa; phylum Chordata; class Mammalia; order Chiroptera; family Emballonuridae; genus Saccopteryx; species Saccopteryx leptura. Next base: position 49,752,403 of record NC_089510.1, read on the forward strand.
TTGCTGGGTGGATCCCAGTCAGGGCACATGTGGGAGTCTGTCTCTCTATCTTCCCTCCTCTGACTTGGAAAAATAAGAAAAAAAAGAAAGTCCTTCCCCAAGCCCTATCTGCCTTGGGAGCAGCAGTGTCAGGAGCATTCCCGAAGCTCCTGGAAACTTCCTCAGGGTGGCAGGTGGCATTACCCATCTGCTGAGTCACTGACTTTGAGCGGGAGAGAATATGTTGAGATGTTCATTGCAAGAACTCGCTCCCGGGTAGGGAGGGGTGTGGCACGGCACAGAGCGATGAGGAAGGGCGGCAGGTGTCGGGGAGCAGGCCTTGCCGGCGGAGCGAGGGGCTCTCTGTGGGTCTGATGGGCAGTGAGGACCTTGGGAAGTTTGAAGCGGGGCCAGCGACACGATGAATACGGTGCTTTGGCATACTGTGTCTGGCCTCTTCCAACTTGGATATTCCAAGTCCAAGTGCAGGGCAGCCTGGATAGAGAGAGGCTGGAGGCCGGGGAACCAACCTACCACGTGTGAGGCACAGATCTTGAGGGGGGGGTGTGTGACTACTAGAGCCCGATGCTAATATTAATTAGAGCGCCTACAACTGAGGCTCTTCACAGATAGCTCTGTCCTCACAACATCTGAGAAGGTTTCCATCTTTTTTAGTTCCATGTAACAGATGGGGAGGATTTGAAGATTTAGAAAAGCTGTGTAATGTACAGAGGCTATATAACTAGTGGGAGCTGAGTCATGATTGGCACTCAGGTCAGCCTGACCCCAGAGCCTTGATGATACTCCTTTACCAAGAACAGTCAAGGGCGCGAGCTTTGGAGAGAGGGTACAGCTACAAGGGCAGGCACAGGGAGAGGTCACAGAGGACAACACAGTCCTCACAAATGAAACAGAGGTATTTGCTTTAGCACCTAACAATTGCAGCAATCAGGTCCCAAGGCTGTATGAGAATTTCATCTACATACAGATAAGCACACTGGCTTATGAATATCCCCTAGAAGTGTGAGGTCACAGGTACACAAACCCATCTGTCTGAATGCACCTGGGAGAGTGTGACTGATTGGGGAGAGGAGGCGTGTTCTGGAAGTGTAGCAACCCTGACATACTGATAAAAATCAACAAAATACTTGCTTCCAATAGAGAAGCATCAGGTTTCTAGCTTTATCCATCTACAGCATCTCCCCAACTTGCTTCTACGTTGTTTTCAATTATGTGCTGCAAGCCATGCTCTGGGGATTCGGTACCATGGTTACTCTGCACAATACAAACTTCTCTGGTAAAGACTGATGGGGAGCACTGCTGACTTTTGCGAGGGCAAAACTTCCTCTCTGAGTAACTCAGCCTCAGCATGACAATTTTCATTAGTCTGTAATTTTTACTATCTTTTTTTTTCTTTTTTTTTTTTTGTATTTTTCTGAAGCTGGAAACGGGGAGAGACAGTCAGATAGACTCCCGCATGCGCCCGACCGGGATCCACCCGGCACGTCCACCAGGGGCGATGCTCTGCCCAACAGGGGTGTCACTCTGTCGTGACCAGAGCCACTCTAGTGCCTGGGGCAGAGGCCAAGGAGCCATCCCCAGCACCTGGGCCATCTTTGCTCCAATGGAGCCTCCACTGCGGGAGAGGAAGAGAGAGACAGAGAGGAAGGAGGGGGGGGGGGTGGAGAAGCAAATGGGCGCTTCTCCTGTGTGCCCTGGCCAGGAATCGAACCCGGGTCCCCCACACGCCAGGCCGACGCTCTACCGCTGAGCCAACCGGCCAGGGCTTTTACTATGATTTTTGATTCTCAAACCTTTTTGGGATAGGCAGACAGGGGTTATCTCTAAGGCCCTTCCAGAGGTAGCATCCGATAATGAAGAAGAAACAGATTCACACACAGCCACATGTGACCAGTCCAAGACCCAGTGGGGCCTGACCTGAGATCTCCAAACTTTAATCCTGCCCTGTTTCCACTAAACCACTTTGCCTCTTTACAAATCAAACCTAGAGTGTTGTCTTGGATCCAAGGTCTAAAAAACCAGGAAATACTTTTGCAATTGAAAAAGCAAGTTATTTGCAAAACCACCACTAGAGGCGATCGTGTGTCTGAGTCTCTGCGTCGACCAATCTTAAGTCTGAACATAAAATATGCTTTGAATGTTTAAAGTCTTCTGAAGTAAAGCAGTTTCTGGAAGAGCAGTGTGCTTTGGCAGGGAGAAAGCTCATAAGCAAAGGCATAAAACTGCATCTTAATATAGCGTCAGTCACTCACGTGAACTGGGTTGGCTCTGTGCCTTCTGTCCCTTTATTTCTTCCCAACTTTCTTTTTGAAAAAAACAAAAACAAAACACAAACAGCCTTTACGTGTCCAAGGTGGAATTTGGGTTCCGCATGCCACTAATCTGTGACAGAGCGGTTCTGTTGACATGAGAAAGGCTCTCCTTGCTCTGCCAGAATTAGTCATGGAAATTTCACAGAAACACCAGGCCCCTCAGATTCGCCCAGCATCATGGAATTGGGGACAAAGGAGCTCACAGAACCGGGGAGAACAGGAGACCCTGGTGGGCATAGGGCGGGATGCTGGCTGCTCCGGGAGATCATTCTAGAATGGAACCTAGTGGCCCAAGCTTGAGGACGCCAAGGAGAAAGCAGAACCCCTTTAACGCCTTGCAATCTAGCAGGAGCACCATGTGACCTAGCTAAGTTCTGATTCCCTTCTCTGAAAAGAACATGTTGGCACATCCTACATATTCAGGAACAGAGGAAGGCGTGGTGCCATCCAGCAGATGTCCTCACAAGCCTGGCAGTAGGCACTGCATTTGCAGGGACAGTGTCCCCCTGTGCTCACAACCAAGCCCTCATCTCGACTTTATGCACCAGAACCCAGATCCAGATTTTGTGGGGCGGACGCTTAAAAAATCTGAGGGGCCCTCGTTAAGAAAAAGATTATGCAATGATGGCTGTAAAATTGGGCACAGGGCCTTGAATGGGGCCTGGTAATAGGTTTGAAACTGAAGTTTGATTAGCTTCACAGTAAATCTGACACTCCATCTAGCCTATATTTTCTTCAGAAACAAGAAGGTGTCTGCACCTTTGGTCTGGTAGAGTCTTATTTAATATTTTATGCACATATAGCTTATCTCAAGGAGACCGAACGCTTGTGAATTTTGGCTTCCCACAGACCCACCACACTGTCCGCCTGAAAAAAAGCTTAGTGAATGTTTTTTACATTAAATGTCATTTGGGGACTATTCAGATTAGTGTCAGTGGCCAGTGACAATGGCATTCAGGATGTTTGAGGGAAGGCATGGCTGGGCTTTATGACATCAAAATAAAGGATGTATCTATCACCCAAAAGGATTAAGCTTTACTCGATAAAAAAAATCTATTAAGGACCTGTCATTCAAGAATTATCCATTTCTTCTTTGTATTAATGTCTATGTCAGCCTCTATCAGAGCTTATGGGATAACACGCTCTCAACACTTTTTACTCAGGTGCTAATTAATCTATTGTGTCCCTGAAAAGAACTACTTTTGAAATTCAAACGGGACAAAGCTGCCTACCTTAACCATTGTCTTTATTATTTTACAGATTCTGTCACATTCTCAAAGTGTCTGCCCTGTCAGACGGAAGGACCTGAGCCACCATCTTCAGAGGGAGCCCTTCCTCTGGAATGCCTCCCTTCCATACACTGGGTCTTTCTCGCGGTGGCCCAGACACAGCACAGCATCCGGATGCCTGGTTTCTCCACAATGCTAAGTTCAGTTTTCTGTGATGGTCCTGTCCAGTCCTAGCAGAAGTATACAGCAGCATTTGGTGAGCACCTACAAAGTTAGAAATATGCTAGCCACTTCCATACAGTTCTGAAAATAATCTCACGAGCGTCTAGGAGGTCGAAGGATTCATCTCTATTGGCAGTGAGAAGACGGTGAGTCCGAACTGTCCCCGGCACCTGCAGAGGGTGTTTCTGCTCTCTGCTTTCAGGTCCTGGTCCACTGTGATGAGCTGGGGTGTCTCCCCAGGGCGTGCCCTGGGGTCTCCTAAACTCAGGGCCCTCCAGTGACTCCACTGACTGAAACGCTCCCCAATACCAGTTTATCGTCCTCGGAGTTATCCCTGGGAGTGCCCAAGATAACCAGTCGTCTTCCTAAAGACTGCTTTTTGCAAGTTCCCTACTTTCACCTGTTAAGATTCTTCAGAACACCTGGGCAGAACCAATTAACCCAGACCATCTTCTGCTGTGAATTAGCCTGTTAGATTTGAGCATGCTCTTTCCATTTTCCATTCTCCAACTATCTGCCTAAGACTGGCCTACTTTAACGGACAAAGTAGGGATCCAGATAGTCCTCTAGTCTTCAGTAAAGGACGAAGCAAGTAATTTAAACCCATCAGAAAGCATATTTGCTGAGCGCCCATAATGACAAAACAAGAATAGCAATCGTCTGTGACCAGCATGGTGCAAGCGCTATGGCATAAACTCGAAAGGAGCGGCCTCTGCCTTCGCAGCAAGTTTCTAACCTAGTCAGGACGACGAAACCGACACACACAGACCAATGCAGTCCTAAGGAAACGGGGCTGACTCCAGGAGGTGGAGCTTCGTGGGCGGAAGGGGACTTGGGCTGAGCCCTGAAGAATGGTAGGCTCTGGGCCCTGGCCAGTTGGCTCAGCGGTAGAGCGTCGGCCTGGCGTGCAGGGGACCCGGGTTCGATTCCCGGCCAGGGCACATAGGAGAAGCGCCCATTTGCTTCTCCACCCCCCCCCCTCCTTCCTCTCTGTCTCTCTCTTCCCCTCCCGCAGCCAAGGCTCCATTGGAGCAAAGATGGCCCGGGCGCTGGGGATGGCTCCTTGGCCTCTGCCCCAGGCGCTAGAGTGGCTCTGGTCGCGGCAGAGCGACGCCCCGGAGGGGCAGAGCATCGCCCCCTGGTGGGCAGAGCGTTGCCCCTGGTGGGCGTGCGGGGTGGATCCCGGTCGGGCGCATGCGGGAGTCTGTCTGACTGTCTCTCCCCGTTTCCGGCTTCAGAAAGAAAAAAAAAAAAAAAAAAAAAAAGAATGGTAGGCTCTGGATGGAAACCCTGGAGGTTCTGAGCAGGAGGGTGTTCAGATCAGTGTGGCAGTAATGCATGGGAAGAAACGGGTGAGGAGGAACTACTGGAGGCATAAGGAAATCAGCTAGGTGATGAGAGTCCCTTAGAAGATGGGGGCAGGGATACAGAGAAAGGAAGGAATCCAAGAGAAATTTCTGAAGGTCAAGGAGATCTAGCAACATACCGAATGGAGGCGAGGAAGGAGTGAATCTGGAGAGCTGCCAAGATCTTTGGCTTTGAGAGCCTGGAGGGCTGCTGGTGTGCCTGTCAGAGACGAAGCCATGGACGGGCCAAGTGGGGGAGGGGCACGCAATGACGAGTCAGTGACGGGCTCGAGGCTGAGGGATGTAAAACACCCCACCGACAGCTGAAATGAAAGGACTAGAGATGCACATCTGGACATCATCCGCGTAGGAGTGAGAAATGCAGCCAAGAGAAGAAATGAGCTCAGGAAGAAAGGGTGGACATGGAGGGTTGAGGGCAGCTGAGGAGAGGAAGGGACAGGATGTGCACCGAGAGGGGCAGGAAGGAGAACAGGCTTCCACCAGCCCACATGGGCTCTTTGTGCAAACCGGGAAAGGTGCCTTCCCCTCTGGGCAGGGTGCAGGGCTTGACAAGCAGGGTGCAGGCTGCAATCCAGCCCCCCTCACTTTCTGTGCAATGAACAGCCCGCTTACCGTGTGAGGGCTCTGAAGGCAAAGCAGCCAGGCAAGCAGAGTAGGCGCATTCAGAAAACTGGGAGCAAAACTAGGCAGTTTAGAGAGCTCCAAGAAATGGATGCCACTGTATAAGAAATGACTTGGCAAATATTAGAATGAGACTCCTCCCCCCCCCCCCCCCCATAAAAAGCCTTTAAACCTCTGCTAAAACCTAAACCAGTAACCCAGAGGGCAGACCAGACAGAGGCACTGAGGTTCTATGTAAAGCAAACTGAGGCAGAAGCCTGGAGGTAGGCCTGACATTTATCTGCCTCTAACACACTGTGTGGCTTAGGGCAAGGTGCTTGATCTCTCTGGTCCTCAGTCTCCCCATCCATGAAAAAGAGGGATTGTAGATGTGCCCAAGTCCCTTAAACTGTTAGGATTCTCTTAATTAGAAAGTACAAGAATTTACCATTTCAAATGTTTCTGAATACCAAACTGTATTTTCCCAGGAAAGCACCCAAATGCCCCAACTAAAGAAGACTGTTTACATATAGAACCTCTTGAGGATATTCCAGCGTTTTTGCTGGCAAATTAAAATTGGCTTTCATGGTCAAAGAAATAAGCAATGCTTTTCCATCCCCTCCTGGGTCATGGCAGAGGAAATCAGGTGAGCAGTAATGGGACCCCAATTGAGTGGCCTTATTTCACTAACCTTAAGGGTCTGGAATCCTCTACTCCCCTAGAATGCCATTAATAACATTTTTATTCTATTTGTGTTTGCCTTGTAAGAAAAAAAGGAAAGAAAAGAAGGGAGAGAATGGTTAAAGGAAATTCACATGAGATTCACAATTCTTCATTTCTGCCAAGAATCTGTCACTGAAGTATGTCTGGGACTGCCAGGGCTCACATTTACTCAGCATTCATGGTCTAATTATTTCCACATGTAGTTCAAGGAGAGTGGTTGATTAAAAGTTAGAAAGAAAGAAAGAGAGAGAGAGAGGAAAGGAGAGAGAGAGGAAAGGAGGAAGAAAAGAAAGAAAAAAAGAAAGAAAGAAAGAAAGAAAGAAAGAAAGAAAGAAAGAAAGAAAGGAAGAAAGAAAAAGAAAGAAGTCCACATACTTAAATCCCAATACCCTCCATTAAAGAAGGGAGACAGACCTAGGGCAGCTGTGGGAGAGTGTCCCCTACAGTGCCTGCCACATCTGGAACAACATTCCTGCACATTTTCACCACCCAAGCAAGCCAACCTTCCATCTCCCTAAGCTTCCAAGACCAGATAGGATTCACATTCATGGGCTTCTGAGTGGAATGTAAATTTATCCCCCTGCTTTGGTGGGAGGCAGGTGAGATAATGGATATAGTCTAAGAGCTAAGAGTTCTCTCCACCTTCCTGCTGCAGGGTCTACTGAATTTAGGTAGCCCCTGGCTAGTTCCTGACCCACACCTACTAAGGCAGAACGCCACTGTGGCAAGGCAGAGAACTTGGGTTCCTACCCTGAACTGGGAAATAGTGCCCCTGCATCTGAGGCTCCTTTCCATTATCCCAATTTGCACATGGCTCTCCCTAAAACTCAAGGCTAAACCACTGATCTCCAAGATGATTCACATGACCTGGCACTGTTTCAAATGCCTGACACTGTTACCTACTGGCATCTACTTGGCCACATTTAACAAGGTCTTTGGCACGTGGCTCAGAGTCTTCTTCCTCTCACCTGGGTAACTTCACTGTTAACGTGGCCTCAAGATGCTTGGCCTCCTTACCTCCAGTAACTCTGGTTACAAGAAGTTTCAGCTGTGCCTATGGGTAGAGCAGGTAGCCACAGTGTATTTAAGTCACAAGCAGACTAAAATACAAGGTATAGGACTCCTGAGGTTCTATATTTTGAAATGAGAACTCATTACTCTTTGAAAATGCCAGTACCATTAAGGATAGTTAGATGCTTCTTTAACCTTCACGTGGGCAGAGAACGCCCTACAAGCCCAGCTAAAAAGATGTCACTATCTGGAGAGTCTGATTTATTGTCTGGATTGAAAAATTCTTCTTGTCCTTCAAAGCTTAGCTCAAGTTACACCAGTCCATCCTCAGTGACCTTTTCCTTTCGGTTGATATGAATTCCTTCTTCCTTCTCTGAACTTTCATTCCACTTTGTCGACATATTTATTTTGGTCACTTTTGAAATATTTTAATTGCTTGTACAAATTTTGTCTTCCCAGCTGAACTATAATTTCTAGAAGACAAAAATTATGTTTTAGAGTTCTTTCGTAGGTCCCAGCATAGTACCCTGCGCCATTAAGCAACCTTTGTTGAAAACATAAAAGAGCTACTGAATCACACTGCCCTGAGGACTTGGAGTAGGGACAGACAGACAGGGCCTGTGCCAACTCTTCTCCTGGGGCTGCCTCCGTCTGGGACCACTCTTTTGGGAGAAATACCCCGAAGACCCCACACTTCTCCACCTGGCCAAAATATTCAGCCTGAAAGTTCACTAATTAAAGATGGTCTTAGGCCCACAGAAAGACACTGGTTGTGTGTGTGTGTGTGTGTGTGCGCGCGCGCGCGCGCGTGCGATTGTTGCTGAAATAGACAGGAGAGCAATGGGGAGACTTAAAATGGCTTCCAGTAATTTCTTCTGCCCACCAGCAATGTACAACCCAGCTGACACGTGGAGGGAATGAGAATTTGGTGGAGGGAAGAAGGTAGAGATGAGGTAATGTGGGACTATGAAGACCCCTGGAGGAAGGCAAAATAGGGTGAGACTTCAGAGTGAAGGGTGGTGGTGGTCTAAACGGGGAGAAGCAGAAATGAAGAGCAGTGAGAAGAGGCCAACAGAAATTGTGAAAATGCGATTAGCCAAGGCAGCTGTTTTGTGTTAACTCTTCCCAGGAGCCCCACCCCTCCACTGTCCTATGAGGTAGAAGGGAGGCCAGTTGGTCAGTCTCCCGAGACCAGAGAAAGAAGCTTCTTGCCTTGTTCTACTCCTCCCCATCCTCAGAATGTCCCAGGGTCTCCAACCTCTCCCCTCTGGCTCACCTTGCGGTGTGCTGCCAGGGAATGGTGACTCTTTGGCTATGCCCATGTGGTTTACTTCTCCTGCGGCCAGGCACCTTTAAAGGAACCACGATGTCTAACCAACAGCTAAGACAATCTGACAGATGACGGGGGTGGGGGTGGGGCGACTGCGAGGACATCAGGGATGACTGGAACACAATGGGGCGGAGAGAGCCAGAGACCCAACACAGCATAGTAACACAAGTCTCCACTTGAAAAGCACAGGCAAAGGCCCGGGAATATTTGGGGGCAGTGCAGCTGGAAGCACCTGACAAGTTTCTAGCATCTTGGCAATTATTCTCCAGCCTGAGGAATGCAGAAGGGGTTAAAACCCAGCAAGAAACTTCAGGCTAAATGAAGTCTCCATATGTGTGTCTTGGTATGGTTCTAGGAGAAGCAGACAGATGCAATTAGAAGTTCTCAGATGCTGTGTTGCCATGGCAACTGCTGGCCAGGAGAAAAGTGGGGAAAGTCAGGAGTCCGAGGCATAGTCTTCCAGAGAAACGCCAGAGGCAGGTGGTGTTCATCCCCCGCAGGGCTCCCCAGCCTGCCTTCTCCTCGACCTTCAAGGACCCTCCCCACCCAATTTCCCCTCATCCCCCGGATCCAGATCCAGCACAATTCCAAATGTAAATGAAGGGCTCCTTTCAGATGGCACTCAAAGGAAGCGATTAGAGAGGAGTCAGACTCTTGGGGGAGTATGCGACATTGTTCTCTGGGTGGTTTCTAGATCTGAGTCTGAGGCTCAGTGAAGGAAACTGTAAGCTTAGTTTACGGTCACCATGGGAGCGAATTTCTCCATGTGGGGGATGCTGGACGGGTGCTGCGGGGCACGCAGGGGTTTGTGGGCTTGAGAATATCTGAGTTCAGCAGGGCAACCATATATTCTATCGGCCAAACTTGGACTTTTCCGAAACTAAATGGAGACTTTAAATACATGTACTTGGACAACAGGCAAACTACGACACATGGGCACCTTAATTAGGCTGCCTAAAGGGAAAAGACTTTTTTTTTTTTAATAGAGTGGGATTCTAACCTGGTGTCTTTGAGTCCACAGAAACCCAGCTATGGAATTTGAAACTCGGTTTTTCTAGGGCATAATCTAGGAAAGATAAGAAGCCCAGTGAAGGTACCAACTCTGGACATAGACTGCCTCTTGCAGCCTTAATCTCCATGGATTAAACCATTCCATAAAGCCAGGGTTCCCCAAACTGCGGCCCACGGGCTGCATGTGGCCCCCTGAGGCCATTTATCCGCCCCCCGCCGCACTTCTGGAAGGGGCACCTCTTTCATTGGTGGTCAGTGAGAGGAGCATAGTTCCCATTGAAATACTGGTCAGTTTGTTGATTTAAATTTACTTGTTCTTTATTTTAAATATTGTATTTGTTCCCATTTTGTTTTATTACTTTAAAATAAGATATGTGCAGTGTGCACAGGGATTTGTCCATAGTTTTTTTTATAGTCCAGCCCTCCAACAGTCTGAGGAACAGTGAACTGGCCCCCTGTGTAAAAAGTTTGGGGACCCCTGCATAAGGCTATGCGGGGAAATCTGCTGCTAGGAGGCTGGGGAACCTGGGCAGATGGGACCGCTTTTGCTTCAAAATCTTAGTCCTTCCAAGCCCTTCCAACTGCTTCTCTAAAGAGAGAATCATTCATTTCATGCATTGTTGCCAAAGGAAGATGGTTCTCCGAGTTTAAGGCAATAATGTGGGCAATAGAGTGGGATCATTTCACAGCAGAAAGAGCTACTAAATCTCCCCCTGAAGAAAGGAGGCTTTTGGGAATGCATTCTTACACATTCCTGAACAACTGAACCAAAAACAGTGGCTTAGTGATCCTGTGGTCACGAAACCCAGGGAAAGGTCAGACTCTCCCAGGGACCCAGCAGAAATGACTGCACTTTAGGCATAATGTAGCCAGCCTAGAAATTATGAGCATGTGGTTCAGCCACAAGTGCAGTTACGTAATTGTAGGATGTTTAAAGGGCAAGGCCCACCCAGGGTGCATCCCTAGTATTTTCTCAGGGACTCTGGTAGTCACAGCCATTTGGTAGGAGTTCCTGCCAGTTACTTGGCAACCACGGCTGGTGGTGGTCCTCTTCTCTCAATCCTGGCTTAAGGTTGGGAGTCATTGGGGCCAACCTGACTTACTACCTACACCTAAACCCAGACAGGTCCCGGAAAGTGGAGCACAAATCTCTGAGCTTAAAGTGGAGCTTCCCCATGATTTTAGGTGACAACGAGGGGCTCTTTAAAATCTGTAATCATCAATTAACACTGCTGGGCATGCACACAGGAAGTTCTGACACTGACTGCAGACACCCTGGATTTTAATAATCCACCTTTCAAGAATGTTAATCTTTTTGGGCAAATTAAGAACTACATAAAATAAGTCCCTTCAGGGAAATAAAAAACAATATCCCATACACAAATTAATTTGCATTTCCTTATCGTCGTCCAAAGTGGAATTGGACAAAAACCTATTTCCAAGCAAATAAGCAATACCTGGGACAATCAAGCAACAAAATATCAAACATCCTGCTTCATACTGGGGTTCAGGAAGAATAAAGCACAGTGCATGTTCCCACGCTGCTGACAGTGTAGATGGGGAGATGGGGCACACATACATGGAATTTTAAATAATAGGATCCAATTTAATAAAAGATAACTCAAAGCTATGTATGGCTAAATACAATGTATGGTCAAGTGACAAATATTAGAGCAGTCTGTCCAATAGGAATATAGTACCAGTCTCATAGATAATTTAAAATTTTCTAGTAGCCACATTTTAAAAAGTCAAAAGAAACAGATAAAATTATTTTAGTAATTTAAGTTAATATAGCTAAAATATTACCATTGCAGCATGTAATCAATATTAATAATGAAAAATATATTAATGGGATATTTTATGAGTTTTTTCCATAACAAGTTTTTGAAATCTAGCATGTCTTTAATGGAACTAACCACATTTCAAGAGCTCAACAACTAGTGGCTTTTCCTACCAAGTAGCACAGCTCTAAACAGGAAGCTTGAGTAGTTCTGACAAATTACTGAGGGCTGAATTGAAGAGGTGAGTGTAGGTAGAAAGAGTAAGAGTTCAACTAGGGATGTTTTAGAAGGGATGTATATAACTTGAGTTAACAGGTACTATCTGAGCACATGGTGAAGCAGCATACTGAACTGCATCTGGGACGGAGATCTGAAGTAATGAACAACCAAATGGGCAGATGTCATGTGCACTTAAGCCTAATTCTGGCTTTGCTTTCAGTGCCCGTGGACAGTGTAAGGACTATCTCCTCTGGTCTTCTGTAAGAAAGATAAAGTGTTTGCCACCTCCTCTCATTAAGACTCGATATGGCTGCTCTCGCAAAACAATGAAAAGGGGCTAATCAGACTACATAGTCGGAGCTTCTCTTAACTATTTAAATACACTTTCTTTGTATTAAAGTCTGTGCACAATTTTGGCAATGAAGTGGCTATTCCTCAAAACGTTTTTCTCAGTTTCTTGGCTCAATTGCTATACTCCTGCTGCCAGCTTTCAATAATATTACACACACACACACACACACACACACACTTCTAGCGCCTTGAGACTAAAGTCAATGAAAACATGCACATTCTATTCTTCTTGAGACATTCCCGTCTTGCATTCTTTCTTTGGAGCAGTTGGGAAGTCACAGCTGGGGGGAAGGACTGTAAAACCCACTTGTGCTAGCCAATCAGGGCTCAGCTGACAGGAGGCTGGCCAATGAGAGACTGCCAGGTATTCCGCTTCATTATAGCAAAATTCCCTATTTTGGCAGAGTTGAAAATCCTGTGGGACCCTCAAACCAGAACCAACAATGCACAAAGACCTCCTTTTTTGTTCATTTTCTTTTCCCCCAAAGACTGCATTAGAAACTCTACACAAAAACCGACTAGCTTAGTGGTGAGTACTCTGTAACAGATTCTCTATCATTCAGGCTAAAAACGCGCCCAACTAGTATGTAGCAGTGTAGTTCTCAGGTCTCTGTTCTCCTTCATTTTTAACTGACTAAACACTGGAGAAATACCACATATTTAGCTGATCTACGTTACCCTGACTCCACTAAAAAATGGAGCAATGGGCTATGTAAGTCCGTAAACTTGGCCTGTGGGTCAACTGTAAGAGAGTTTATGTAAGTGGGGGACCTGCTCTCTGGGTCTCCACCCACTGCTGATAACTGTGCTTTTGGTGGAACTCTCCCTAAGACAAAAGACTTCTTTGAGATCGAGTGTATAAAGCAGCAACACTGTCTCACCCATACTAGGGACATCACAGTTGCCATTCAAATGAAACAGGAGAGAGAGCAAGAGAAGAAAGGATCCCCAAAAGTAAAGATCTCAGCATAATGGTAAAGTCAGAAGACAAAGTGACCAGAGGCTTTGGGGCAAGGAATCACCAATAACAGAATTTAGTCCTTTATTTTATATTCCTTGGGATTTTAGCTTACTCTGAGAATGATGCCCAGTGAAATCAGGATTGCTGACCACAGAAAGAAAGAATAAAAATATTCACTATTCTGCTAGCCTCTGCTTAAATTCTGATGTCACCTGGAGCTGAGAGAATCAGAATCCAGTGCCATACTAAGCTAGTCCAGCGTTACTGCCATATCCAAGGTTAAGCAGTGTTGATGAGAAAGTGCTGATAACTATCTTCCCAGCTGCACAAGTATTATATATACTTGCATTTTCCAACACAGAGATGACCGGGGTACAAAGTTTACAAGCATCTTCTCATATCACATAGGAAACATTTGGATTCATTAATTGATCCATTTGGCCAGTGTATTATTGCAACAAATATTTACTGAGCACCTACTCTATGCTAAGCTCATTTCTAGGTGATAGCGATTCACTGGTGAATGAGACAGAGAAGGGCTCTGTCTTGAAGGAGTATGTATCATAAAAGGAGGACAGTGAATAAACACAAATACTAAGATCATATCAGATTGTGATGAACATTTATTAGATATGTTTACCAGCATATATTTGACAGAGAAATCTGGGTGAGAGGGCACCACTTAGGTGGAGGAGTTAGGGAACCTCTCTTGAGCTTAGACCTGAAGGGTGAAAGGAGCAATTCAGACAGAGAAAAAAAAAATACAATGGTTCTGTAGCAGGGTGGGATTTCTTATGTTCCTGGAACAGAAAACTGTGTGGCTGCAACACAGGGTTCAGCAGGGAGAGCAGTGGGAGGTAAAAACGGGAAAAGAAGGCTCTGGGCTGGAACATGCAGGACCTTGTAGGCACTGATGAGAACTGCATTTTATTCTCAAAGACACAAGGGCCACTGGAGGGTCTTACATAGGACAGTCAGGTGATTAGACATTGTTTCACAAAGTTTCCTACTCAGGCTGCTGTATGGAGAAGTAGATGCAAAGAGGCAAGAAGGAAAAAGGGAAGATCAGCTAGGATGCTAGCAATAGTCCGGGCACAACATGGCGATGGTCTGGACCTGGAAGGTGGTGATGGAGACCAAGAACAGTCAATGAGGGCATGGCATATTCTGAGAGAAGAGCCAACAGGACTTGCTGATGGACTGGGACAGTGAATAATCGACAGGAAGGTGCCCGAGTACTTCCAAGTTGATAAACAAAAAAGCCCAGCTAATTCTAGGCGGTGTACGGTCATCGCCTTGCCCAATGGTCCAGAACGGAGTCACTCCCAGGGGTCCAGTTAAGTCCATGGCCTAACCCTGGAGTCCAGATAAGTCCATGCCTTCTTTTTAGATGTTTTAAAATTCATTTTTAGAGAGAAAGAAGAGAGGAGAGAGAGAGAGAGAAGGGGGAAGGAGCAGGAAGCCTCAACTCCCATATGTGCCTTGACCAGGCAAGCCCAGGGTTTTGAACTGGCAACCTCAGAGTTTCAGGTTGACACTTTATCTACTGCACCACCACAAGTCAGGTCAGGCAACCATGCCTTCTTGATAAAACCAAATTAGTTTACCAGTAGGAAAGTGAGTTCACTTTTCTAAAGCCCACTAAGACCTGGGGTCAGATGTAAATAGCCTATGCTTATGAAAATCTGTCCAGAACTGACCCAAGTTTCCAAATTGTTCCATGGAATACTAGCCTTGAAATATTTGTGGTATTTTTTTGAAATGGTTTTCTGTGGTAGAATGTTGGGAAACACTGCTTATAATAATTTTCTCCCAGAGAGGAGGATACGTATTGCACATGAACACTGTAAGGCTCTGAAAAGTCCTGCAACTAAAAATCCATTTAACCTAGGACATACATTAATATCACTCACACACAGTTTGAGAACTATGGATCTAGGCTCTGTATGTTTCTCCCTGGGGTTCTACCGGCCCCGGAATTCAAGTGAAAACAACCAGAAGAGAAACTACTGTTTACTGAGTGCTTACCTTGCATAAGGTACTTTAGATCATTGTCTACCTTGATACACACCATATACAAGTGATGTTTTAATTTATACATTTTACATTATTGTTTGCTCTTGTGAGTTTTGATTACAGGCCATATAGTCACTTAGCAAAAGCGGACATATAGCTTTTCTGATCATATACCTCAGTAGCGTTCACTCACAGTATTTCCTCTTGAAGCTGTAAGATAAAGACCAGAAACTTTTCTCTGGATTACCTCATCTTCATTTACTTACCCCACAACAATTAACAGTGACAGTTCCCCCTTCCCCACTGCCTCCCTCCTATTCCCCCACTCCTCCTCGCCAGTTTTCCTTCTTCCTATTTACTACATTCATTTCTCAAAAGGAACCATTTTGGGTGGTTCAGATGCTTGGAACACCGGTGGCTGGGCTTAGAATCCCTAATTTTTGTCTCTCCCTCAAAAAAAAATGTCATGACTTTCAGAATATGGTTGTTGTCACATCTAACTCACAGACTGGTAACCTAGAGCCCATAATAACCCTCAGCTATCTGAGGACACACACACACACACACACACACACACACACACACACACACACACAATCAACCTAGGCAAAGAGAAGACTTATTTCCTGTAGTTAAACAACAGTTCACCTGGGAATGGGGACGTCTTTACATTCCAGAACACTGTAATATGAGTAATTAGGGACACTAGATGACAATATTATTTATCCTGGGCAAAATAATGATAACATTACCGAGAAAAATAACCCAATCACCAACTGAAATACAGCCACTGGGGAGGAACCCAGCTTGCTCACTAATCCACGCAGCAATTCACTGAAGCAACCTAAGCAGAAAATACAGAGCCTTCTATTTGATCAAACGTGTAAAGGGAATTTAACTAAGTTGTAAAATGACCAACACACACAGTGGGGTTAATAATCCTCAAGCGCTGGTTGTTCTTATAGGACTTTGTTATCTTCGTGGTTTCCTTCTTTTGCCTAAATAGGGCTGTAACAAATGTCCACAAACAAAAAAGTTTTATAGTTTCTTATCATCATCCAGGCCATATTATACACGTTTTCCTATAGGAAATAAAGAGAAACACAAAGATTCTTTTCCAGTTGTATCTCTCAGAGATAAAGCTGTTAACTTGGTAAACTGTCCTTTAACAATATGGCTCAAAAGAACCTTAGGAAATTTTATTAAGAATATAATCTGTAGTGAGTAGTGAATTTATTTCTATCTAACATTTAGCACAGACTTGAATGTCTGGCCTCTCCTCGGAACACTTCCCCTGTCCCTTTCTTTCTCCCTCTCGTCTTGAACCTCAAGAAAGGAAACTGAGAAACCCCCAAAGGACTCACACCTGAAGAGGCTGTCCTTGTGCTGGAGTTTCCTTTGATCATGAGCCAGCAGCCCTTGATGCCATGCAGAAAATTACTCTTCTGTTGAACGTGATGCAGACACCAATAATACAGAAAGTGAAAGGTTTTACCCTAAAATAAGTAGCTAAAGCAGGAAGTCGGCTTCTCTGTGTGTGGCTGTTGGCAAGGCCAGGCCACACAGGATAAGAAAGGAAAGAAAAGGAAAATGCCAAGGATAGAAGACTCGAGGAGGGGTGGGGGAACAAAGCACAAATGGACACATTCCTGAAAGATTTTGAGGACTTTAAGGAAAAGCCAGGTAAGTTTCCTGCTTCCGATGTAGACCTCAGCCTGGTTCTAATTAATTGTAGCATTGTAATAATAACATACAGTAAAGACCCAAGGATGGGGATGCCTTTGGAGACATGAAGCTGAGTGTTCTAAGGATCTGTGAAGTCTGCCTCCATCCCAAAGCAGGTTTTTGTGAGCTGGGCCGGGACGCTGAGAGACCACACCTAAGCCCTCCAGATAGGGTCTCAAACAGTGAAGGCAACTCAAGAATGTCTGACTCTGCTCCATTCAGTAGCTTAGTCGCTTTAATAGAAATTTCACACATATTAATTTCACACTAAAGTTTAGATGAGCCTGGTGACAGTCACCAGAAACTTCTCTGAACTGTCTTTTGAGTTCTTTATTAATTTTATTTTTCTCTGTTGCAAATGTTATGCCACAAACGTGCATGCTTCTCCATAACTGAAAACAGGCTTAGTAAGCCTAATGCTAACAGAGAAGTGAGTGGGACATGCTAGTCATGGGATCTGAGAGGAAAAATATACCTCTGACTTTTGGGATGAGGTAGAAAATAAATGGAATAAATGAATGAATGAATGAATAACATACATTATGTTAATGTTCATTAACAAGCAAACTTCACAACCATAAAAATAAGCACTCCTCATCACTACTTTCCATATGCCTAGGCTCAGAAAGAATCAGGACAGCATAGCAGAAATCAAATATTAAACTTAATAACCTAGATGCTTCTCTCCATTATTTCCTATAGGAATTAGTTTCTGTGATGGAAGTGGATTTGAGCTATAGGCAGATGGCCATGTTTTCCAAATAGTGAAATTTAAGTCAATTAAATAGTGTTAAGGAGTGAAATTTATGTGTGTCTGTGTATGTAATCTATCCTGGAGCACAGCCAATTTTAAGTCTATTCTGACCCTGAACAAGTAGCCTTGTAGGAAAGACCCACGCAACATTGGGCTGGACCCTAATTAGCACCAACAGCCAGCACAATTAGCATATTGGGACTGTCTGGTGGGGTTCAGGAGCTGGGTTGCAGTTAATGCACCAATCATTTAAGCAGGACTAACACATCTACACTGGCCTCTGTTTCCTTACGGTGTTCACCCCAGCAAGTCGCTTAATTTAACCCGTGAGGTCAAAGCCAAAGAGCAGTGCTCTCAGCTGTCACCAAAGCCCTGAACTGATTTAAAGAGAAGGGACCAGGGCAGCAATTTCATCAATACCTGCTCAGGAAACCCAGGATCCTGGTCACGGGCCAGGTAACATGGTAAGAAGGCAACAAGGGCTCCAGAAATTACAATTAGGGTTCGTGCAAGATTTTTAAAAGAAAATGTGAACATTTAAAAAGGTCAGAAGAAAATTTTGTTTGGTTTTTAGTAAGTTCAATAAAAGTTGAAGTTGTACACTTTGGAATTTTGGGTTGTTTTCTTTAAAAAAAAAAAAAAAATTCATTCTTTGCTCAACCCCAGAGGAACCCAGCATTCTTCATTTCTTGCCCCGTGCTGACGAGCAGCAGGCTTCTGAAGTATAAAAATCAAGCGATGCCTTTCCACCTGAACTTCCTGGGCATGACTGTTCGGTGCCACACGTTGTACTGTTTACATTACACTCACTTAGGCGTTAGGAAATAAGGGACACAAAATGCCTTCTACTTTTACTCTTTCTCTTTTTCCACTCCTGCATTAGCTTCTCTGTCAAACTGCTCCTCCCTGGGCAGACAATTAAGACAAGAGCTAATCAAATATCCTAACTCCATTAAGTAGAATGTTTTGATAATCCAACCTAAAACTTCTGCCTCCTTTTTTACGGGTAGGATTTCGGACCTGGATTTTAGAGCTCACCTACTGCATTTACTGTAACCCCCCTATTTTGCAGATGAGAGGTCCAGAGGCTTGCTCAAGCTCACAGCTACCCATGAAGGGCACGGAGCTCATCACCTGGGTGCCACAGTGTGTCCTGGGTCATTCACTCCAGCCTATCGCTGGCCAATCAGTGGAGGCTTGTTTGAAGCCAGCCCACATCAGGGATCTTTGTAAGCTCAGTCACAGCTTCAAGCAGCACTTGTTGGTATTTTCTCAACTCTGAACCTCTGAGGACAGTGGAATCCAGACAGTCTCATAAGTTCATTCACCTGCAGTCATGTCAGAAACCCTGAAACAGCTGAAGGACGACTAATAAAGCTGGGGAAACGAGTGAGGAGAGGAGCCCACGTCAGGACGGCAGAGCTGTGCAGACTGTGCCGAGGCCCAGCGCCAAGCAGACACTGTCTAGACATTAACTGGCCTCTCCAGAGGGGGGTGCGGGGAGGAGGGGAGCGAGGCCGGAAAGCCTGCTTGCTTTTTGTTCAGCTAATGCAAACACATGACACAACCTCTGACAGGCTCCAGGCTGGGAGCTCACTGCCTACCCACCTCTTCCTCCGGGCTGGAATTCAGCTGTGGGCTGAGAAGGGTGCTAATCCAGCAATCAGGGGGAAGTGGGGAGGCTTTCCTTAATTCCTGGGGAATCCCAGTTCCCAAACGAGACTGAGTTGGGCAACACCTAAGTGTTGCCCAACGGTGGGTGGAAAAAAAAAAGCAGATTAAAAAAAATTCCATTTGTATCCCCTTAATGAGTCCAGGAGGAAAATTTGCAAAAATACGGGCTTTGGATGGAGGCCTGTTATAAAAAGTTTATAAGACTGAATGATATCAATTTATAAAATGTACAGATGGAGAAATGGCCAACAAAGTCCAAAAAGCATCATATATCTGAGAGGAAGTGTTGTGTTTAGGAGCTTTGCACATCAGTTAGACAAGACGTGCCCCTTCCTCTGGGTGGGCACACAGCCCATGCCAGGGCACACGGCCTGGTTAGCCGAATGCAGCATGGTACAGGCCTCAGCTGTCGCTTCACTGGTCACAGGGGTGCAGCAGGCGGTCTGAACCACCACACCCAGCAACTCTGCTGGAGTCTTAAACATGCCTTGCATTTTGGTCTTATTCGGTGTGGAACAGGTATGAATATATCTGAAAGACAAAGAAACTGCCATAAAACATCACCTGAGCCACTGACCGTTATGTTACAAGTGCTCTTGGAACAACTATGCTTCAGTGTGGGTCAGAGAAGCAGCTGCGTCGGTCCTGAGAAAACACCACGTGGCGACTATGCCCGTAATATCGACTCAGCCCTGAAATGTGGATCCAGCACTCAGCTGACATCAGGTTAAGAGGCCTAGACTGTATTCTTTCTTTTTTCCTTTCCTTCTTTCCCTCCCTTCCTTCTTTCCTTCCTTCTTGCTTGAGTCTCTGTTACCTAGAAAAAAATGGTTTTGGTTTGTTTTCAGAGTCACTTTAAGAAATAAGACACATCGAGTCTAGAAGAGCACAGAGCATTTACCTTGAGAATCAGAGTCCCGGGTCTGTACCCTGGCCTTACTATGTACTAGGGTAGATGATTTTGAGTAACTAACAGCCCTCTGAGCCACAGTGTCTTTTTTTTTTTTTAAATTTTATTTTTTTAATGGGGCGACATCAATAAATCAGGATACATATATTCAAAGATAACAAGTCCAGGTTATCTTGTCATTCAATTATGTTGCATACCCACCACCCAAAGTCAGATTGTCCTCTGTCACCTTCTATCTAGTTTTCTTTGTGCCTCCCCTCCCCCTCCCCCTTTCCCTCTCCCTTTCCCCCCCTCCCCCCCCTTAACCACCACACTCTTATCAATGTCTCTTAGTTTCACTTTTATGTCCCACCTACGTATGGAATAATGCAGTTCCTGTTTTTTTTTCTGATTTACTTATTTCGCTTCGTATCATGTTATCAAGATCCCACCATTTTGCTGTAAATGATCCGATGTCATCATTTCTTATGGCTGAGTAGTATTCCATAGTGTATATGTGCCACATCTTCTTTATCCAGTCATCTATTGACGGGCTTTTTGGTTGTTTCCATGTCCTGGCCACGCCACAGTTTCTTCATTGATAAAATGAAGATTATAATAACTTCATTATGAGTGAGAATTAAATTAGATAAGGCTCTTTCCCTCTCTGCTGCTGTTGTCCAACTAACTAGCACTCACTTTTCAGGGCTCAGCTTGTGGGGGGCTCAGTCCAAACACTCCAGGATGACCTCTAGGCAGTGGTGGAGGAGGAAGATGAGAACAGAAAGGAGGAACAAGAAGGAAAAGGAAAAATGAGAACAGGAGAGCAAAGAGCCACAGGAAGAGAGACCCGGCCGGGGGGTCTTGGAATGGGTGGTCACGTGAGGCTGCAGTCAGGGCTGGACACAGTGCCCAGACTCAAGGTTTGTGTGCAAAACACCCAAAGCGTTGCCATGGTTCCCAAAGGGAGAAATCCGGCCTGCTCCAGGAATACTTCCTATCCTGACTTTAAGAGGTGATTATTTATTTTTTCAAACAATGAAAGCAAAAGGTTCTATTCCTTTGTCCGATTATATTTTTCCAAACTCCACATTTAGAACTGGTGGCCCAGTAACAGATGTACTATGGGGACTACAGCAAGAATATGTGAAGATGAGCATACTACTAAAAAATTCAAGATATCTGGTGGCCACCTCCATATTTTTAAGGAGGGACATAAAAGAAAAACTGAATGTGGCAAAATTCCAGAGGAGTTTCATTACCTTTCTTCTTTGCCTTTTCTCACTCTGCTTCCCTTTCCAGCTCTGCCTTTAGGAAGAACCTTTGCCGGTTTGCACAGTCCACGGCCTGTGCATGGGAGGTGCTCAATGAATACTTCATTTTTCTCCTGGAGGAATGATAGGGCTCTGGCTTCACAGAGGAAACACTATCTAGAAGTTTGAAGGCAAGATTGGCTCAGTAGAAGCAAGGGCTCTGACATGAATTCTGGGCGTCAAAGTATCTACTGAAATAAATACCCTAATTGTATTTTTAAAAGAACATGATCCTTAATCTCTGGGGAGAGTAAAAGAGGCAAGGGGACTTGTGTAAGCCACGAGTACCCACACATATGTGCACACACCACACACATACCATGGCTTTTGAAGTATGATAATAGCTAACACCACACTCTATGTGCTGAGCCACTTCTCTAGTTGCTTTACTTGTAATAAATAGCTTGTTTGATTCTTACAAGTAACCTCTGGGGGAAGTACTCTGTAGTAAGCCTATTTTACAGATAAGGAAATAGGCCCAGAGAGGTTATGCAACTTCCCCAAGATCACAGAGCTTTAAGGGCAGTGCTAAGATTTAAACTTGGGTAGTCTAGCTTCAAGGTCTGAATGCCCAACCATTATGCTGCACTTTCTC
Organism: Saccopteryx leptura; assembly: GCF_036850995.1. Taxonomy (NCBI): domain Eukaryota; kingdom Metazoa; phylum Chordata; class Mammalia; order Chiroptera; family Emballonuridae; genus Saccopteryx; species Saccopteryx leptura. The sequence continues at coordinate 49,774,486 of NC_089510.1, forward strand.
TAAAGAACAACCTGAGCCAGCACACAGATCGGACAAATACAGACAATGCAAAGTAAATGCTAATGTGTAAAGTGAGAATTCTCTTGTTGAAATCATTACAGTCACAAACATTGTCAGTGCCTAGCAGGGATTGGTGAGAGGCACTTCATCTCCTGCAGATGTTGGTGTTGAGTATGCGCCATAAGCAGAAGCAGCCTGTTTCATTATTAAGTTGGACAGATGAGCAGAGATAGCCATTACTCTTATTTTCCAGATGAGTAAAGTGAGCTCAGAGAGGTTAAGTAAATCGCACAAGGTCTCACAGCCAGATGACACCAGAAGTCAAACCACTGCATTACTCCAACGGCCTTGCTCTTAACTGAAGCTACGGCCAGAGATACCAGGTGGCTTTTAAAAGGCAACATCAGCAAAAAAGGAGTAGAGCATGCCTCCTAAGTCCAGGACTCTTTCATTACTTTATAATAGCCTTCTTTAAAAATGAGGAGCCTCAATAACAGTGTTCATGTCAAAGATAAGAGTTGGGAACAGTCTGATCTGAGAACAAGGGAAGACAATGAGGAAAGGAACTAACTCGGTGGGAAGCTGCAGTGATATGAACATGGGCAATCAGAGGAGAGGACCGGCACTCCAGGGACAGACCGTTTCTGCTGAAGTTCCACACAAAAACTGCTACCCACTGGACTGACTGGTCACGGGTCAAGGTGGACAGGCGGAAACAGCCCCAGCAGCTCCAGCAGAGCCTAATTCTGAGAGGGTGCCCATCCACGGTCACATTTCAGGGTTCTCTGAACCAGCAGCAGGAGGTAAGGAGGGGGGTGGAGGTTTCTGCCAAAGCCATAGATCTGGCCTCCGGACAGCCGGGTCCATTTGAGCTATCCAGTAGCTCTGGTGGTGGCAGCTCCTTTGGAATAGGGGCGTTGTTGGTGTGCCTTTCAGTTCCACACTGCTCTTCATTCATAGCAGCATCTGTACAAAGTGACTAGCACGAATGGCTGGCATGTCTGCAGAAGATTCACAAATTATACTCATTTACTATGGTTGGAGGAAAAAGGAAAGACTGTGGGGAAAAAGACCAATTTTGCCTCAGACACAAGATTCTAAATCTTGAACACCATAAAGAGTGTAAGGGAGGCATTTTCCCTACATCAATTCAAGGCTATATCCCATGACACACACATATACAAATCTGGGCCCGCAACATGTCACGGCTTTAGCCATGTGTCACATGACTTGTTTTGGCAACAGCTTAGTTAGTCACAAATAGTATCAAGGATTATTTAGGGGACATTTTAAGGGTCATAAATTCAGACTTACGGTAATCTTAGAAATACCTTATAGGTGGTGGCTTCCAAATGAGCATATAAAAAGTCTGTGAAGAGATTACATGGAAATCCTACAAACACAGCAGATACAGATTTATAGAATATGTTTTATACTCCAACTACCCAGAGCTTTCTATAAGCAGGTTATCGCCAGATGACTGCTAATGCAGAAAGTTATCTGTGACAGCAGTAGCTCTCAGAGCCTTAGCAAAGCGACTGTTTAACCCATCAGAACAGCCAAGAAAATTCTTATTATATATATTTTTTTCTTATTATATTTTTGTTGATGCTAATATTAGGCTTGCCTTACTTTAAGGCAGCGGTTCTCAACCTGTGGGTCGCGACCCCGGCGGAGTCGCCTAAAGCCATGGGAAAATACATAATGCATATCAGGTATTTACATTCCGAATCATAACTGTAGCAAAATTACAGTTATGAAGTAGCCACCAAAATTATTTTTTGGTTTGGGGTCACTGCAACATGAGGAACTGTATTGCAGGGTCACGGCATTAGAAAGGTTGAGAACCACTGCTTTAACATGTCTGAATTCATTTAAAGAACTTAGAAGCTTGGGCCAAGAACAAAGTGCTGTTTTCTCAACATTTTCATCTATTTGCTACTCTGTTCCTATCACATATTACCCCTTGTCACATAGTCCCAAACTCTGCCTTCTAATCACCTTAATTGTGGCTAAAGATACACCAATATTTGTCAAATTGGACTGAGTTTTCTAGCAGGAATGCCAAGTATCTGTATACTACTGTAGATGTGAACAAAACCAACTCTATATCTGTGTTCTGAATTTCATTTCATTTTTAGGTTTTATACTGTGACCTCTGACCAACCTCGCCATCTTTAGCAAGCTTATTAAAGCTTTCTAGTTGATTACCTATGTTCTTTAAAATGTAGTTGTAAAGCCAGTAGCCACGGCCACCATCACAGCCGCCTGGCCCGTGCAGGTTCACACTTGATTCGGACAGACGGTAATGAAACGAGGGAGCTAAGAACTGGTGGGCCATTAGCTTTAATCCTAGCTTGCACCCAGCAGGCAAGAAATACACACAGTGGGAAGACACTTCCCTTTCCATTCAGGGCTCCCAAAGCCACTGACTTATCCAAGTTTCCTAGAATCAAAGATTTCTACCTCACCAGCCTTATTCACCTCTGTTCCCCATCTCCTTCTCTCTGCACAAACTGGCTTCTCCTTCAGCACTCCGCCAGTGGCCTTTCTCTGCTCTCCTCTCTAATGCTAATCTCAGGAACCAAGAGCAAGCTCCCGGTCTGCCCCATTTTAAAGTGTAGAAATCAAAACCTTTAATCCAATATACAAATAAGGAAGTCTCTAACACAAAGTCACTTATCTAAGGCATAAATGGGATTCCTCATAAGAGTGCATCACCTCGTATCATGCAACAGTCAAGAGTGTAAGGAAAAGCTTAGTCTTAAAACTAAGCCTTAGGCTATAATGATTTTGCTGGCTTACACCTGTCCCCCACACCCAATGCAAACTATAAGCGAGCAAATATATGTATCATATTTACAAACTTATTTGACCAATAGTAGTCATAAATACTTTTAGTCAGTAACAGCTGGAATAGCATGACATCCATGATAAGTATCAAACTGATAATAGTATCAATTACTAGCAATTATCTATCACAAGACCACCAGAAGCTATGGCTTCTGGTGCTACTGCATTTTTTGTCTTGCCAGTCATGAGCACTTAGGTTATACTATGAAATAAATAATGTAATCATTAGCACCTGAGTTATGCTATAAAATAAGTACTGTAGTGGAGAATAATCTGCAGACTGCTGGGTCATCGTTTCCACCCTGACCTAATCTTCCCATAAGTAAAATTAGCAAATTCTGTCATATTCTCTGGCATTGCCTGCTTCGTTTTTTGGCCTCAAAGTACTTTCTCGTTATGGTGGCCATTATACTTTTGACCCATTGTGAACCTTTTATCTCACATGCCGACCAACTGATTGCTACTGGCTACTTAGAATATTGCTGAGAAGGATTTAAAAACTGCCTCCAGGCTCATAAGAATAGCATTCAGTGATTGATTAACAATGTCTGTCATGGGTAAGGGAGAGGTTAGTAGTGATATGCATGTCATGCTTGTGCTATCTCTGTGGTCCATTGCCTACAGTGTCTAGTAGGCATATCACATACATCTGATTTTTTATAATTTCTCTGAAAGGAGGGATAAAGGGCTTGGTTTATCTGTGGGTGGTGGAATTATAGGTAATTTCATTCTTTGCTCTAGTTTTTATCCCTATATTCTCTAAGCTTTATGAGCATATTTTATCAGAAAGTAACACATTAATATTTATTTAAATAAAATAGCATATATTAAGAGGGTAAATTCCTCTTGAAAAAGGAGATGGATCACAAGAATCTTCATGATGAATTGCAAGACTTTTTTAATACTTCTCTATAAATTTTTACACAGTTGTGACGATAAGGCATTGGTGTGAGGGGTGTTGTTTGGTAAATAAAATCATAATCATTTGCAGAGCCTTAAAAATTTTTGTAACTGTAACTTTTAGCAGTACGTATTGCTATTAACTCTTAACTCTTCTATTGTTCAATATGTAATAAGTTTTAAGTTCTTAGCTATCATAAAAATGCAACAGGCCTCTAATGTAAAGTCCTTTGAAAAGTAATCATTTTCACCTGACCAGGCGGTGGCGCAGTGGATAGAGCATCGGACTAGGACATGGAGGACCCAGGTTTGAAACCCCAAGATCGCTGGCTTGAGTGTGGGATGATAGACATGACCCCATGGTCGCTGGCTTGAAGCCCAAGGTCGCTGGTTTGAGCAAGGGGTCATTTGATCTGCGGGAGTCCCCCCTCCTTGGTCAAGGCACATATGAGAAAGCAGTCAATGAACAACTAAGGAGCCACAACAAAGAATTGATGCTTCTCATCTCTCTCCTTTCCTGTCTGTCTGTTCCTATCTGTCTGTTTCTCTATCTCTCTGTTTCTTTTCTTTTTTTTTTTTTTGTATTTTTCTGAAGCTGGAAATGGGGAGAGACAGTCAGACAGACTCCCACATGCGCCCGACCGGGATCCACCCGGCATGCCCACCAGGGGCGATGCTCTGCCCACCAGGGGGCGATGCTCTGCCCCTCCGGGGTGTCGCTCCGCCGCGACCAGAGCCACTCTAGTGCCTGGGGCAGAGGCCAAGGAGCCATCCCCAGCGCCCAGGCCATCCTTGCTCCAATGGAGCCCTGGCTGCGGGAGGGGAAGAGAGAGACAGAGGAAGGGGGGGGTGGAGAAGCAAATGGGCACCTCTCCCATGTGCCCTGGCCAGGAATCGAACCCGGGTCCCCCGCACGCCAGGCTGACGCTCTACCGCTGAGCCAACCAGTCAGGGCCTCTATCTCTCTGTTTCTGTCACACACACAAAAAAATAATCATTTCCAGGACAAAGTAGTCAAATAGAATTATTTGAGTTTTTTTTCTTTGATTTAGTTTCTCAGTGTAGATTATATTGAGTTTTAAAAAATATTTTAAATCGTTTTTTAGATAGAGGAAGAGAGAGAGACACACACAGGATCCTCTGACTTCACCAAGTTGCAGTGATCGAACCCGCAACCTTATCCCATCTAGGCAACACTGCAGTTATTCCTCGGCTTTTAGTTTTTATTTATTTATTTATTTATTTTTATTTTTTTGTATTTTTCTGAAGCTGGAAACGGGGAGAGTCAGACAGACTCCCACATGCGCCCGACTGGGATCCACCCGGCACGCCCGACCGGTATCCACCCGGCACGCCCACCAGGGGCAATGCTCTGCCCACCAGGGGGCAATGCTCTGCCCGTCCGGGGCATCACTCTGTTGCGACCAGAGCCACTCTAGCGCCTGGGGCAGAGGCCAAGGAGCCATCCCCAGCGCCTGGGACATCTTTGCTCCAGTGGAGCCTCGGCTGCGGGAGGGGAAGAGAGAGATAGAGAGGAAGGAGAGGGGGAGGGGTAGAGAAGCAGGTGGGCGCTTCTCCTGTGTGCCCTGGCCAGGAATCAAACCCGGGACTTCTGCACGCCAGGCCGATGCTCTACCACTGAGCCAACCAGCCAGGGCCCCTCGGCTTTTAGTTTTATTACTATTTATTTTATGCCGAATTTACTCCCGGACCACAAGTTTTTGTTTCTTCAGTTTCTTCTGGAATATCTTCTTCTTCTGTGCAACTTCCTCTTCTGGTTTAGGAACAATCTGCTCTTTTTCAGTAAGGATCATCTCAGGGTGGTGGGGAGAGCTCGTGGAAGGGTTAATCTGCCCATGAGCTCTGGAATTTCTACTCTGCATCTTGGGAACAGCTCTCCTGGATATGCTCAATGACCACAGAATCTACCTTAAGTTCAGTATTAAACCCTTAAGTTCAGCATTACTCCGCATTTTTAAGCATGTGCAGCAAAAATTCAGCACTCTTTTTGGGCCATCAACCCTGTGTCCAGCCCCACTGTTTGGCCTGGGCACATCTACCAACCCCACCCTTGTAATGACAGAATGGCACACATTGCTTCTGCAAAGTGACATCCTTCAGGTAGTTGGTGACTTTTTTTTATTAAGAATTTTTAAAAATTTTTTTATTTATTTATTCATTTTAGAGAGGAGAGGGAGAGACAGAGAGAGAGAGAGAGAAGGGGGGGAGGAGCTGGAAGCATCAACTCCCATATGTGCCTTGACCAGGCAAGCCCAGGGTTTCGAACTGGCGACCTCAGCATTTCCAGGTCGACGCTTTATCCACTGAGCCACCACAGGTCAGGCAGTTGGTGACTTTTTGAATATGCATACCCTTGATGGCCTAGGCAGTTTCACAAATGTTCTTAAAGTGAACTTGAAGGTTTTAACCTCTTGATTTGACTGATTTTGTGAGGTTTTCTGGGTCAAGTGAATAGCAAACCATTTTCGGAGGTCACCTATGGCCGTTTTGGGGAAGAGTTATACAGAGTTTTGAAATATCCACCTGCAAAGCAGTCAAGTCAGCTACCCCCAAACTGGTCCAAAGTTTGTTAAGATAGATTCATGTCAATAAAGACTGTATTTGCTACATATCTTATAGTTAATAAGGAAAAGATTTTGTACTGCAAGCACTGGTAAGTACATATGAAAATACTTACAATAACATCTAAATTGCAAGTCTCATTATCAGTAGGATTAATTTACCTTTTCATTATTAAAGGTTTATAATTGTTAAAATATGAATAAGCAAATGTTACTAGGGCCAGATATCAAGAGACTGGACTAATTAAACCACAATGATCCTTGAGTAATGCAATGTAATCTTGGTCATTTCTACTGCTCACTTTTCACTGTGTTTCCATACACCGAGTTCTTATCCTCCTTTCCGACCCCCTTAGTCTTGTGGAGCGGCTATATGGGTGCAACCACATGTAAAAGTTCAATAAGCTATACATTAAAAATTTGTGGATTGTACGTGTGGGGGACCCGGGTTCGATTCCCGGCCAGGGCACATAGGAGAAGCGCCCATTTGCTTCTCCACCCCCCCTCCTTCCTCTCTGTCTCTCTCTTCCCCTCCCGCAGCCGAGGCTCCATTGGAGCAAAGATGGCCCGGGCGCTGGGGATGGCTCCTTGGCCTCTGCCCCAGGCGCTAGAGTGGCTCTGGTCGCGGCAGAGCGATGCCCCGGAGGGCAGATGCATCGCCCCCTGGTGGGCAGAGCATCGCCCCTGGTGGGCGTGCCGGGTGGATCCCGGCCGGGTGGATCCCGGTCGGGCGCATGCGGGAGTCTGTCTGACTGTCTCTCCCCGTTTCCAGCTTCAGAAAAATACAAAAAAAAAAAAAAGTAGTAAGAATCACAAAGATACTTGTTCACTATACTGCTCACAAAAATGAGGGGATATTTTATTGCTTCATATTCATTTTGAAATATCCCCTCATTTTTGTGAGCAGTATAGTTATAATAACATACATTGTAGCTGTCAGTTTAAAGCACCTGGTCTACCATTAGACTGTAAGCAACCTGAAGGCCTGTGTGTAGGGTGTGCTCAGCCTGCAGAGGGAATACTGACTGATGGGCATTGTGAAGGGAAGATCCATGTTTTAGTAACTCACCCCCTGGAGAAAGGACCCTGTGTCAAAGTCACAGGTGTCAGAAGATAGCACTTTAGAGTAAAGTACGGTATGCATTTGACCTGTAGGACATCAATCACCTGGCTTACAAAAGAAACCGATGTAAGTGTATTTTTTTTTAATCCTATAATCTGGTGTCATTAAGCTAATACTATTTGTGACTGCTAGACATTTTACATCTGGATATTTGAAGAGTAGGAAAAAGCCATGGTGACATTTCCAGTTCTCCATGTGTGACCCCTGGTATTTACAGACCAACCTTACTTTCTCCGTTCTCCTAGAAACACGTCTTCCTGCCTCACTGACTTGATTTCCTTCTCCGAGACAAGCCCATGTCTCCCAGGCTTCACCTCACAGCTCCTGGGACCTGAGTCCTGCTTTCCATCACCGAACTGTAACATGTCCCTCTTCTAAAGACACTTTCAGTGGCCGGACACTCGATTAGTAGGGCACTTGCCCATCTGTTTTGGCTCCTCAGCAGGGTCTCTGTTAAATTTTAACATTCCAATTTCCAACAGTGGTCTTTAAAATCATAGCATGTAGTTTACTTGCCAAATGATAAAAAAGAAACCCAAGAGATTATTTTATTGGTTAATGTACAACATGTACCAAGTTAATGTACCTAGTTTGCTGCAGCTCCAAGAAGTCAGAGGATATGGGTTAGAAGCTAGGCCTGCCTGAATACATGATTGGAGTAATTCTAAAAAATATGGAGGACATCCTACATCAGCCAATAAAACTCCTCATGGTTGATCAATTGTATGTTGATAATAAGGTATAAATGAGGTTAAGAAATCTGGCTTCAGAGGGACAATGCCCTAATAATCTCATCTGTCTATATAACTGTTATTGTTCTTGTTACTATTATCTTAAGTGATGCACTCACAGTTCACAGGTCAAGCATTCCCCTCCTGGAATGAATGTTCTGATTTGCAAATTAGTCCCTTGTACTTATGTGACTTATGATGAATTTACTGACCTGAAATGCTGGGATTCAGAGTGCCAGCAGAGACAACCACTACAGGAGAGTGCTTAGGGACTTGCCAAGGCTGTCTTTTGGAAGCAGGGACCCCTCCAGCCTGCCATGTTAGAATGGACTATAGAGGTACCTATTGACTCAAAGGCACATGCACTGATGCCCGGGTTCTCAATGTTTCCCAGCCTCAGTCAACTGCAGCAATTCTCAAAGGGTGGGGGATGGGTGAGGGAGAGTGAGCAGACCCACACTGCCCCCTCTCAACAGAATCTAGAAAAGGGGCAACTGTGCAAATGTCTGTTGAAGCACTCCCTCTGCTCCTGCCGCCCCAGTGGTGGGATTCAGCCGGTTTGCAATGGTTCGGCAGAACTGATACCTAATTTTCTGTTGAGTTTGGTGAACCGGTTGTTAAAATGGCATTGTAATCAGGGTTCTCTCTAACATGAGTACCTGGGCAGCCGCCCAATGTAGAAATCACAAATTTACATTCCTTACTCTTTTAAAAAAATTATTATTATTGTTATTATTATTATTGGAAAGGCGAGTGGCAGCTGCAGGTGTTATGGAGTCCTGTGCTGCCACAGTCTCACCAGGTTGCCCTCACATGCAGCTGGAGATCCTCATGGCTACATCCTCACTCTTTTTGAACATTCATCTGCACAATAGCATATTCTAAGTGCCCATAGTAATGTTTATTCTGTCCATCGGTGAAAAATATTTCATGGAACTATACTTGTAATATTTATTTCTTCATTTCATAAAACTCATACCTTTGATGAACTACTACATTTTAATTCCCTTACGTTTGTTACTTCAGTAAACAAACATATAACATAAAGAGAAAAAGTGCCAAATAACCAGGTGGTGACAAGCGATCATTGGAAATATCTTAAATACCAGTTTTATTGTTTTATGTCAGGTATTATTTAATATTTTTTCATTAATATTTTAAAACTCTTATAACAATCTAGTTTTGTATACCTCTTTTATTGTTCTTATTTAAGTATTAAATGCATGAAATAGTAAACTACCTTTCAGTATATTGTTTTTTAATACTTAAATCGGTCATTAGGGCAGAGAACCGGTTGTTAAATTATTTGAATCCCACCACTGTGCTGCCTCCATTCTTCATCCATACCAGATGCTAATCTATGCTCATCAACACTCCTTTCAAGCAGACTCTAAAGAGAGTGCATGGGTGTGAGCTCAGGCGGATGGAGAAAAATGTTGATGGAGGCTGCCTGAAGGAATACACTGGTGATAAAGAATGTATATAGAGCCTGACCTGTGGTGGCGCAGTGGATAAAGCGTCGACCTGGAAATGCTGAGGTCGCTGGTTCTAAACCCTGGGCTTGCCTGGTCAAGGCACATATGGGAGTTGATGCTTCCAGCTCCCCCCCTTCTCTCTCTGTCCCTCTCTCCTCTCTCTCCCTCTCTGTCTCTCTCTCTCCCTCTCTCTCCTTTCTAAAAATGAATAAATAAAATAAATTTAAAAAAAAAGAATGTATATAGACAAAGAGAAAAAAGAAGCAATCAAAAAAGCAACCCTGAGTTGCCAAGGAAGTAAGAGACCATGGAAAATGTTCACAATGTAACAATTTTCTTAATGAGATTTGTTAATAGATTTTTATTTATTTATTTTTTGTATTTTTCCGAAATTGGAAACGGGGAGGCAGTCAGACAGACTCCCGCATGCGCCCGACCGGGATCCACCCGGCACGCCCACCAGGGGGCGATGCTCTGCCCATCCGGGGTGTCGCTCTGTCGCGATCAGAGCCACTCTAGCGCCTGGGGCAGAGGCCAAGGAGCCATCCCCAGCGCCTGGGCCATCTTTTGCTCCAATGGAGCCTTGGCTGCGGGAGGGAAAGAGAGAGACAGAGAGGAAGGAGAGGGGGAGGGGTGGAGAAGCAGAAGGGCACCTCTCCTGTGTGCCCTGGCCGGGAATTGAACCTGGGACTTCCGCACACCAGGCCGATGCTCTACCACTGAGCCAACCGACCAGGGCCGTTAATAGATTCTTAACCTAACCAAACAGGATTTATAGACTGGCATTAATAATGATAACACCCACTTTTTCCCCAAGCTTGGGACACCTCTGATTCTGGAGGTCTACTGCTCCAAAGGCTTGGCTTCTTCACATAGCAATGTGACTTGTCAGTCAATCACATTTAAAAAAAAAATGCTGAATTGAGTGCTGGTGCTTGTATTCAACCAAAAACCATCAAGAAAATTGAGCATTATTTATAAATTTCATTATTAAGAAGTTCAACAATATTTGTACAATTCGAGCCTTAAAGTCAACTAAAGTAGATTCATATCAGTGGAGACCCACAAATATCATTATTTGGCTTTGTCTGATACATGTTATAGCTAACAAAGAAAAGATTTCTATTGCAGGCGCCATTAACTGCATGATAAAATGCTGAAAATAATGTACAAATTGCTGGCCCTGGCCGGTTGGCTCAGCGGTAGAGCGTTAGCCTGGCGTGCGGGGGACCCGGGTTCAATTCCCGGCCAGGGCACATAGGAGAAGCGCCCATTTGCTTCTCCACCCTCCCCCCCCCCCTTCCTCTCTGTCTCTCTCTTCCTCTCCCGCAGCCAAGGCTCCATTGGAGCAAAGATGGCCCGGGCGCTGGGGATGGCTCCTTGGCCTCTGCCCCAGGCGCTAGAGTGGCTCTGGTCTCGGCAGAGCGACGCCCCGGAGGGCAGAGCATCGCCCCCTGGTGGGCAGAGCGTCGCCCCTGGTGGGTGTGCCAGGTGGATCCCGGTTGGGCGCATGCGGGAGTCTGTCTGACTGTCTCTCCCCGTTTCCAGCTTCAGAAAAATACAAAAAAAAAATTATATATATATACACACAATTATATATATATACAATTATATATATATACACACACACAAATTGCTTGTTATTTTACCTTTTTATTAATGACTAACAGTATATTATTAAAAGATGGATTTAAAAATTGGCAAATGTTACTAAGGCCAAGAGATTGGATTAGTAAAAAGATAATCCAAGATCATACCTACACCTCATTCCTCACCTACCCTGAGTTCATAGACTCCTTTGTGCACCAACTTCCTCAGTTTTCATATCTCAGCAGTTTTTGATTTTGTCTTATTCCGCATGGATTTTGCCTGGGAATTCTGTGAGAGTACTCTCCGCTCTTCTACCTGAAGCTGGAAACTGCTGCTGGTGGACTTCCTAAGAGAACTAAGCTTTTCCCAGCAATGCAATGGGGGGAGGGAGTGTGATACAGGATACCCAGAATAGGTCCTGGACCTTGGGCCACACAGCTTTGTCGAAAGAGAAGCCACAGCCTCCTCACACCTCATACTGGCATTCCAGTTCATAGAGCAATTTCACACACTAGCTGGCAATTCCTAAGCCTGCTGTAAAACTAACCAGTGATCCTCCATCAAAGGACTGCAGCTGCCTTTTGAGGGCCACAGCAAGGGTGTTCCCTAGCCAGGACTAAATCAGCCAGTGAAGAGGGATCTTCCCTCAAATTCAAACCCTGGAAAACAACGCCTGAGAAGCTGATCTGGAGTTCAAGATGGGTTCCAAAGATGGAGAGAGCTGGGTTCTGATCCTTCTTCAGAACTAACTAGCTGTGTGACCTTGGGCAGGTTACCTAATCTCCCCAAATCTCCCGGACCTTATAAAGTTGGAGAAGCTCTAAAAGAAATGATGCATGTAGCCTAATGCCGGCTGTACAAGAAGCACATAGCAGTTGTGAAGTCTCTTTACAGGACGGTGTTTAAGAGCATGTGGTGTGATGCTGCACCATTTGGGTACAAATCTTACCCCTACCATCTAGCAACTTAGAGCACCAGATAAATTATGTAATCTCTATGACTCAGTGTCCTCATCATTAAAGTGGAGTTTTATTACAACACAAAGTAGATACCCAGTAAATATTAGCTATTTTTTATTTCACTGTAAAACAGCTCAACCAACACTGTAATAGTGAATTAAATGAGAGTTCAATATAGTAAGTATTTTTTTAAAGTGAAGACCTTGCATGCTTTTATGATTTTTCTAGGCAGAGTCACACGCTGTGGTACTAAGGGTGGGGCTAAACTGTAATACGAAGAAAAAAATTCAAAGAGGGAGAATAACCACCCACCAGGGAGCTGTTTCTTTTGTAATGTACATTCCATTTCTTCTCCCTCATGCTTTTTAATTCCTTCCACATTTCCTGCCATAATTATCAAATGTTTGGTTTCTGACCTCACTTTTCTGGAGACTAGAGCCCAGGGAATTTAGAATTGTTTATTTTCTGTCCATAAACCTTTGAGTTAATGGAAGGGCTTGTGAGTGAAGGGTTTGTTGGTTTGTTTGTAGTGTCTCAGAAAGGTCACCGGAGTTGAAAAAAAATTACCAAAAAAGTGCTGAAATACTTTGACTGGAAGAGTGGAGTCCTCCAAGAGCTGAGCAGTGGATGGCTCACACTTGGGCAACACTAGTTTAAGGGAAATTTTGAGGTTTTAATAGGCCGTTATGTGGGTCCTGACAGTAACACAAAATCTGAGGGCACTTTAAAAAGAAGGAAAAAAAAAATCAGGAAATTATAATCTTACTTCATAAAAGAAAAATATTTATTCCACCCTAAAAGAAGAATCTCGGGATTTTGTGGGGTGGGGGGCTTCCCCAAGAGACAGATTCAGAAGGAAAAGTCCCCAACTCTTCTCGGTTCCCTCCTAAAGAGAAGGAAAGAACTCAGGCGCCTTTTTGAACTCGGCTGCTGCTCTTGTCGCCGCCTCCGTCCCAAATGGCCCATCGCATCCTTTCCCTCTCCCCACTCTCCCTCCATATTAGCCGCGGTGGGGCTCCCGCTCACGGCCCAAACTTCTTTTCATGATTTCGAGGTTTAAGTTTCGTAAGTAGCATTCCCGCTCCGAGCGCCCTCCTTCCCACGTTCGGAAACTCCCCGTCCCACCCGGGAGAGCATCCCCAGGACGCAGCAGCGCCCGCCCCACGCGCAGACCTCCGCGGCCCCGGAGCCCAAGTTCGGACCTCCTCAGCCGCACACCTACCTCGGCGCGGACCCAGGCGACCGCCACCAGCGCGAGCGCGAGCCAGCGTGTCCACATCTGCGGGAGAGACAGGAGCGAGGCTGAAGGCGCCGGGCCCCGCGCCGACCCCGGAAACTTCCTCGGGTCCCCAGGCTCGTCCCCTCCGCCCAGCCACCCTCCGCCGCCCCGCGGGGCCCGGCCCCCGCGCTCGGCTCCGCGCCCTCACCATGGTCCGGTCCCGGTCTCCGGAGGGCGCGGGGCAGGGAAGCTGCAGCAAGCTCTACGGTGGAAGCTGCGCCGATCGCCAGCCTCGAAGGAAATCCGACCTGGGCTCGCCGCCCCTTAAGACCCCTCCTTCCCCGGCCGCCTGCCCCCCAGCTCCTCCCCATTCTCCTCCCCCTTCTGCAGCAGCGGCCCCGCCGCTCCGGCTCCGCTCCCTCCTCCCAGCCCCTGGCTCCGAGGGCGTCCCGGCGCCGCCGGAGCCCCGCTCCCTGCCCGGCCCCCAGGATGTGGAGACAGAGACAGAGAGGGGGTGTCCCGGGGGACACCGCAAACAGAAGTGCGGGGCGTGTGTGTATGGGGTTGCGGGGAGGGCCGAAACCCCACCCCCGGGAGGGGCCCTGGCTTGCGGCAGCTCCCGCGGGCTGCGGGCGCGGGCTGCGGCGGTGCCCAGGTGGGCGGTGCTGCCGGGGGCCCCGGCCCGTGAGCGGCGGGAACCTGGAGGAAAGGTCCCCTGCAGCCTAGGGAGCCGCAGCCGCTCCCCACTGTGGTAGGTAGAGCCGGAGCTGCCCGGGGACACCCACAGCTCGGGGGTCACTGCAGCCAGGGCTCGAGGACATGGGCGCAGGGCCCGGAAGACCGGCCTGCGTGGGGAAGGCTGCCTTGGTTTCAACTGTGGATTTCCTGGGGGAAAGGTGGCGGCTGCCCTGCTCGTCTGGAAAGATCCCGAGTCCCGCGTCTGTAGCAGCCTTAGCCCGTCCGCCCTTTCCTGTGTGGTCCAGCAACTGTGCCCCCTCTCTTCAGCCCACCGGGCACATGTGTCCCTGCTCCTATTCCTGTCATCTCAGGTACCCTCCATGGTCATGCTTTCCATCTCCACCAGCTTCTGCCCAGGGGCCTTCAAATATGTGCTGCCTCTTTGTATTGACTGCTCAAGCTCCCGGCTGTGGCCCCTTTCCTGTCGTGTCTCCAGTGCCCCTGGTGCTGGAGCAAATCCACTTGGCACCTCAGAGTTGACATGTCCAAGGCTGAGCCCCACTTCCCACGAGCTCCCAGGCCTGCTTATCTGCCTCTTTTGAAGTAGTGCCACAAAACGGTTCTCCATATCCCAGACCGGGGTTGTAACCATATCCTGGCAGTTTTCCCTTTGACATCTCCTATGCATCCCTTCACGGCCGTTCACATTTCCAGTTCCCCAGACCAGACCTTCGTCTGTCCTCTGGAAAGGACCTCTGGCCACCAGTCCAGCACCAGGCTCTCCTCCCCTTATCTCCACCACAACTCTTTCACTGCTATATTCTTACTACCTGATCTAAACATTGTCTTTTTGTCATGCACTTCCCCTGCTCAGAAACTTTCATCACTCTTCTTCCCACACCAAATCAAAACTCTACTTTCCTTGTAAGTCTTTCATTACTGGGGCCACCCATGCATCCAACCTTACTTCAGCCACTTAATATACTCCCTGTGCTCAGACCAGGCCAGTCTTCTCATTGTTCTCTGAACCTGTCCCATCCACTCTACTACCCTGGTGTGCTGAGTGCCTAATGTTTTGGTTTTAGCTTCAAGTAACACCCATATTCCCCATGCATACTCACAAGCCATTGAAATAACCACTAGAGTCAGGCTGTTGGAAAGAAAAATGTCAGCTTTGTCCCTGGTGAAAGCTGGGATGGTGGCCATGGCTTTAGATTTGTGGGGATGATGGACCTGCTCATACTTCACCCCAGAATTAAATAAAATAAAGCATGTTGAATGGATCCCTTAAAACCTGGCTGTCACACAAAGAGTTGGAAAATCTGCTTGGGTAAAATTGCAGTTTTACAGTTTCTGGAAAAGCAGAAAGAAAGCACATGCTTCCTAGGGCAGACCTGCTCCCCAAGCTTGAGGGCTCAGAATGACACATGCCTTCCAGCTCACCAGTCAGATAACTCACTCCTGCTTCCTTGATCTGGATTGAGAGAAGTGGCAATAGCCGTCCCGCACCCACTGCTCTAGCCCAGTCTCTGTACCAGGATTGGGGTGAACTGTGATGCACAGGTTCTGCTTCCACCCTCTAATCACTTACAAAACTTTTCATTCCTTACACATGCACTGTGTCCCCCAATCTGGCGTGATCTTTTCTCTCTTCCTTCCTCCTTCTGTCTATTCAAATTGTCTTCTTTTTTCTTCCAGGACTCAAAGTTTTATTGCTTCTCTCACATCTTTTCTGACAATAACTTGGCACAGTGGAAAGTATGTGAGGTTTGAGGTCAAACTAATCTGGCTTTTAATTTGGTCACTAACATTTATTTAGTTAGCTGAGTGACCTTCATCAGATTATTTAAACTCTCTGACACTGGGGGCCTGACCTGTAGTGGTGCAGTGGATAAAGCGTCAACCTGGAAACGCTGAGGTTGCCGGTTCAAAACCCTGGGCTTGCCTGGTCAAGGCACATATGGGAGTTGATGCTTCCTGCTCCTACCCCCTTCTCTCTCTCTCTCTCTCTCTCTCTCTGTATCCTCTAAAATTTAAAAAAAAAAAAAAATTAAACTCTCTGACACTGGGTTTCTGTATCTGACAATTACCAGAGATGATGCCTTGCAGTGGGCTGTGAAATTTAAATATATTATAGAAAGTATCTGGGGCTAGTAAACCTCTATACATTGTAGCCATTACTATAAAATATTTCACTGATGGGCTATGCAAATGAATTGAAGTAGGTACCATGTGCCAGGTACTACAGAGCCTTGCAACACATCTTATTTAATCATCACAACAAACTGAAAGGTATTTTTAAAATTGTTTTCATTTTACAAATAAGGAAACTGCACCTCAGAAAAATTTAGATACTTTTCCAAAGTTAACAGTTGTACAGGCTTACAGCTTTGCATTTTATTGCATACCATTATATCGCAACCTTTAACACTGTTCACATAGTTGTTCTCGATTCTCCAGCTAGATTTTAAGTTGCTTAGAGCATAAACAGTGTTTTTCATATCTTTAGTCTCTCTACATTTGAGGCACAATTGATGGATTTGACCATATTAAAATTAAAGATTCCTGTTCAATCAAGACCACCATAGAAAAAAATGATAGATTAGAAGAAGAGAATCAATATCTAAAACTAACAAGGAACTCATAACTACCAAAAACGTATATGCAACCCTTGCAAATCAATGAGAAAAAGAAACCCAACAGAAAAAAATGTGCAGAAGATATGAATAGACAGTTCCCAAAAAAGTCATCTCAAATGGCCAACTAGAGAAAAAAATGCTCAAAGTCACTGCTATTATTTAAACTACACAACAACCCTATGAATCAATATTGTTTTATTATTTATATTATTTTACCTATAAGGAAATTGAAATACAGAGACTAGTAATTTGTCTAAGATTACACGATAAGAGATAAATATTACTTTATATTCATCACGGTGGCAAAAATTAGACAATTGGACAATGCCAAATATTAGTAAGGAAGAGAGGCTTTCTAGTGTACTGTAAGTGATCAAGAGCATTATTAGTTCAGGAGCCATTAGACCAGGGGTAGTCAACCTTTTTATACCTACCACCCACTTTTGTATCTCTGTTAGTAGTAAAATTTTCTAACCACCCACCGGTTCCACAGTAATGGTGATTTATAAAGTAGGGAAGTAACTTTACTTTATAAAATTTATAAAGCAGAGTTACAGCAAGTTAAAACATATAATAATAATTACTTACCGCCTGACCTGTGGTGGTGCAGTGGATAAAGCGTCGACCTGGAAATACTGAGGTCGCCTGTTTGAAACCCTGGGCTTGCCTGGTCAAGGCACATATGGGAGTTGATGCTTCCAGCTCCTCCCCCTTCTCTCTCTCTCTGTCTCTCTGTCTCTCTCCCTCTCTCTCTCCTCTCAAAAAAAAAAAAAAATTACTTACCAAGTACTTTATGTCAGATTTTTGCTAAGTTTGGCAGAATAAATCTTTATAAAACAACTTACTATAGTTAAATCTATCTTTTTATTTATACTTTGGTTGCTCCGCTACCACCCACCATGAAAGCTGGAATGCCCACTAGTGGGCGGTAGGGACCAGGTTGACTACCACTGCATTAGACTTTGTTCAAATGTGTCTTGGTGCTAAATCTTGGCTTTACTACTTACTGTGTAAACTTGGGCAAGTTACTTAAGCTCTTTCTGTCTGTTTCCTTGTTTGTAAAGTGAGAATAGTAATAATAGTACTGATTTCATAGCATTATTGGGCAGGTTAAATGTGTTAATATATGTAAGTTACTTAGAACATAAATTACTTAGTACTTAATGTGTGCTAGTAAGGAAATAATTCAGTAGAAGGATCTTGCAGTTACTGATGATAATTCTGTGCTACACAGTATGGTTAACTTTACAATAAATAAAAAGCAAAACAAACAAACAACAATAACAACAAAACAAACAGCATGAAGGAGTTGGTAGTTAAGTGTATCAGTGAGGACTTTTTGGTTGCGGGTGGTTATTAGAGAAGCTAACTTAAATACATCGTTTATGCAATTAAATGCAATTTATTGGTCTATATAGCCAAGAGATCTATGGGTCGGTCTAGCTTTAGGAAAGACTTCATCCAAGGTCACCAAGGATCCAATTTCTTGCCAACTCTTGCCTTTACCTTGAACAATCTTATTTCATTCCTTGAACAATCTTATTCCACATGATGGCTCCTGGGAGTTCTGGTCTATGCTCTAAGGGGGGTAAACTGGCTGCAGTGATGGCCTCAGGATGCCCTTGGACTAACTAACCATCTTGGTGAGGGAGACAGCCTCTTCCCGGAGCTACTACAGAAGTCCCAGAATTCACTTAAAAAAAAAAAAAGCATAAATTGAGTTTCCTGCTATCTTCATATCCCCATGCCAATCACCGGGGGAAGAGGAAGGGTGGCACAGGAGTGGGATGTGGGATTGGGGGTGAGGACTCACTCAGGGAAAATCAGGCTTACAACGGGCAGGAAAAATGAAGTGAATGCTGGGACTAGCCAAACAATGTCAACTGCAGCAACAAATCACCAATATACACTGTGAAACCAGTGCTGCCCAAAGTGGGATGCAGGGTCCCCAGATGGTATGGGAAAATAATATATATTTTTGCTTATTTCCAACCTAAAAATAGAAATCCACTTTGCAAATATGTAGATAGATCATGGTGCCCATATTTGGTCCATATGTTAGATAGTCATGAGTTACACCCCATTGCCAGGCGCCATGCGGAGAGAGTGGGTGTTCTCCCACACAGAGGGACTGATAACAGCTAATTCCCTTTAACATATTGTGAGATACTCAAGTGTGCCCACTTAAATGGATTACATGTAATACTATCTAGTTTTAACTAGATAAAACATGTTTCAGCTATGAAACCAAAAAAATGAGGATAAAGATTTTTCCTATTAATAAGAAAAGGGCAGAGCTAACATATTTTATATTTACAGAGCTACTCTGTAAAGAGCTCGCTATCTGCCACATTAGCAAGGTAAAAATAATGACTCAATCAGATCTCACAATAAGTCAAAATATTCAGAAGTAACAAAAAGCTATTTGATATATGGATTCACATTCATTATTATCATTTTTAATTTTTTAATTTTATTTAGAAAATTAACTTTAACAGGATGACATTGATCATCATCATTATTATTAGTGATAGTCTCATCCCAAGCATGCTTTGTGGTATCAGTTAAAAATACTTAGGGTTAGCAAGAACTTTAGAAACTAGGTATGCAGAACATAAAATACCTACTTTTTCTTATTTCCTCTTTTTTATTTTTTATTTTGGTGATGCTTGAAGATGTGCAATATTCAATTCAGTACTCTAGGAAATTTTGCTCAACTTAGATGAAATGTTTAGAGACTTTCTTTTAGATTTCTTACTTAATGGCAAAAGACATGCCTTTAGGGGAAACAACTGTCTCCCTGCTCTAATCAGGAATTCGTAGAAGCATTACATGGAAAACAATACGATGACAAGCTAGAATACGTTCTTTGGTCAGCATATACCATTGAAATTGGCAAAAAAAAAAATTTCAGCATATCTGAATTTTAGCAAGATTATCTGAATATCTGATGATTAGCAAGAAAAACAATTATTAGAGCAAATTATACCATGCTGATTAGCTATACAGAAAATGAAAATATAGGTGTTTCAAATGTTTCTCAACTTATTATATTGGTGGAATTCTCTTTCAATAATGATATAAAGAAGTACTTTGTGAGCAACTAAGAAAAGTTATACTGGAACTTAATAATAAATTACTTAATAATAAATTACTTCTTAATAATAAATTACATCTTTAAAGAAGTATTTTCTCAAAGAATTGTGTAAGTGAAGCCACAGAGGAATGGCTGCTTTGAATGGAGCAGGACTCAGGGTGAAGTTCAATAGCTACCCTCCCACGTGGGAGCCTTGGCTGCACCATTCACAGATGAGTTATTGTAGCAAAGACATGAGGTCAGAGCTGCACAGCATGTTATAGAAAGTCACTGATGGGATTCATTTTATGTTAGCATATAGCAGAATATTTATAATACTTAGTAATGTTGTAGGAAGTCATTGTGTAAATATTTTATATCACATTGTGGCTCACAGATGATCTTAGAGGACATTATGTCCATTAATAACAAGTAGAATACTACCTATCAGTTTAAAAAAAAATGCACACACAATATACCACTTCAAGGAAAATTTGTGATGTTAATAATGAATGAGAAAGTAATTACTTTTAAAAACATGTGCTATGGAGAAAATAATTTGAAATTTTATATTTGAAAATGTTCATCATTAGGCAATTTTATTTATTTATTTATTTATATTTATTTATTTATTTTTTGTATTTTTCTGAAGCTGGATACTGGGAGAGACAGTCAGACAGACTCCCGCATGCGCCCGACCGGGATCCACCTGGCACGCCACCAGGGGGCGATCCTCTGCCCACCAGGGGGCGATGCTCTGGCCCTCCGGGGTGTCGCTCTGCCACGACCAGAGCCACTCTAGCGCCTGGGGCAGCGGCCAAGGAGCCATCCCCAGTGCCCGGGCCATCTTTGCTCCAATGGAGCCTTGGCTGCGGGAGGGGAAGAGAGAGACAGAGAGGAAGGAGGGGGGGGGGTGGAGAAGCAGATGGGCGCGTCTCCTTATGTGCCCTGGCCGGGAATCGAACCCGGGTCCCCCGCACGCCAGGCCGACGCTCTACCGCTGAGCCAACCGGCCAGGGCTAGGCAATTTTATTGTCTAACACAATAAACGTATGGCACCCATAAAAACTTTTACATATATGTACATTTTTAAAACATGAACAATATTTTCTAACCTGTTTTAAAATCTTTCAACCAAGAGTTCCAGTGGTTTATTTACCCATTTGAGAAAAATATTAAAAATGTAACAACTTCTAATTAATTTGAAGAACAAATAATTTCTAGAGAAGACAGAAAATTGCTAGCTATTTTTGTTTGAGACAAAGGGAGACTGACTACCACATGCGCCCCGACCAGGATCCACCTGGCAACCCCCGCTTGGGGCTGAAGCTTGAATCAACCAAGCTATCCTGAGCACCCAGGGTCTATACTTGAACCAATCAAGCCACTGTCTGCAGTAGGGGAAGAGGAAGAGAAGGGGCAGAAAGAGGGGGAAAGAAGTAGATGGTCACTTCTTCTGTGGGCCCTGACCAGGAATTGAACCCGGGATATCCATATGCTGGGCTGATACTCTATCCAATCAGCCAACCACAAATTTTGACTGAAACTTTTTGCATGATTGGTTCATAGGACTGAAAAATGAATGTTGTGATTTTGTAAGTAAATCCACGATAACATCTCCCATCTATATCTAATGTATATTTAGAGTATATTAGTCTGCTAGGGCTCCCATAACGGAATACCACAGACTTGGTTGGCTTATACACCAACAATTTATTTTCTCACAGTTTTGGAAGCTGGAAGTCCAAGATTAAGGTGCTGGCAGGGTTGGTTTCTGGTGAGGTCTCTCCTTGGCTTGCAGATGGTCACCTCCCATCTGTGTCCTCACATGGCCTTTTCTCTGTGTATGTGAATCCCTGGCATCTCTTTCTCTTCATATAGGGACCCAACTCCAATCAAATTAAGATTCTATCCTTCTGATTTGATGTAACCTTATTTACTTTCTTAAATACCCTATTTCCAAATACAGCCACATTGTGGGTTAGGGCTTTAACATGTATTTTTAAGACACACAATTCAATCTATAACAGTGAGCTGTCTTTTTTGCCTATGACAGTCATAAAACCAAATATCAAAATAAACTGGATTTAGAATCACATCTTCAACTATATCACAAAATGTTAAGCAAATATTTTCTTTTTTTTTTGTATTGTGTGAGAAGCGGGGAAGCAGAGACAAGACTCCTGCATGTGCTTTGAATGGGATCCACCCAGCAAGCCCACTAGGAGGTGATGCTTTTCCCATCTGAGGTGATGCTTTGTTGTTCAGCAACCGAACTCTTCTTAGAGCCTGAGGTGGAGGCCATGGAGCCATCCTCAGTACCTGGGGCAAACTCACTGAAACCACTTGATGATGGCTGCAGGAGGAGGAGGAGGAGAAGAAGAAGGAGGAGGAGGAGGAGGAGGAGGAGGAGGAGGAGAAGGAGAAGGAGGAGGAGGAGGAGGAGGAGAGGAAGAGGAAGAGGAAGAAGAAGAAGAAGAAGAGGAAGAAGAGGAGGAAGAAGAGGAGGAAGAAGAGGAAGAAGAAGAGGAAGAAGAAGGAGAAGAAGGAGAAGAAGAAGAAGAAGAAGAAGAAGAAGAAGAAGAAGAAGAAGAAGAAGAAGGGGAAGAAGAAGAAGAAGGAGAAGAAGGAGAAGAAGGAGGAGGAGGAGGAGGAGGAGGAGAAGGAGAAGAAGGAGAAGGAGAAGAAGAAAGAAGAAGAAGAAGAAGAAAAGAAGAAGAAGAAGAAGAAGAAGAAGAAGAAGAAGAAGAAGAAGAAGAAGAAGAAGAAGAAGAAGAAGAAGAAGAAGAAGAAGGAGAAGAAGAAGAAAAGGGGGGAGGAGTAGAGAAGCAGATGGTTGCTTCTCCTGTGTGCCCTGACTGGGAGTTAAACCCAGAACTTCCATAAGCCAGCCGACACTCTACTGCTGAGCCAACCAACCAGGGCCTGCAAATATTTTTTTAAATGTAATAAAAACAACACTTTCATTACATTTATTATTTTTTCAGTGAAAACAAATTTTTTTTGATCATTAAAGTAGAATGTTTTTTTAAATGTTGCTTATTATACCTTTAACTCATTCTGTTACTTTACATTTTATATATGTTTTATAATATACATAATATTAGCCCACTATTATTGATGGAGGCATATCATCATAATGTTTGAAGCCTACCACTATAGAAAAACAAATCTGACACTTAGGTCAAAAGAACACTTCTAGAATTGAGTACAATATTTATTATTGTTAATCATATTTATTGTGACATTAATCACATTCATTGTGACATTTTGTTTAATCATTGAGAGCATCTGTGAAAAGATGCTTTCATCAGCAACTTGGGGGGAAACAAAGAATTTCTTAACTATCCATGTGTTTGTTGACTTATATAAAGCAACATATAATTGAAATGTATGCCTATTCTGCCCTGTCTAAAGATGCTAATGCCACAGTCTCCTCATTTAATTTCTGAAAATTCTGTAAATTAGTATAAAATTTTCATATTACAGTCACAGAACTATGATTTATGATAATCAATCTACTTATCACAAACTTGGCAAGCTGATTACTTTGTATGCAGAAAGGAATTTTATATCATGAAATCCTCACGATACATATTTAGTACACATGTATTCCTATTGCAGCCAGGATGATTTCACTCTGTTTTTTGGCACCATGTCCACTTTCCCCCTAGAATACCATTCCTCTTTCACTCATTAGCTGTGAGTTCTGCTCCGCTCCAGAGGTAAAGCAATGATCTAGGTTAAAATAATCAGTGCATTTCATTCCCCTGGCTACATTTCAGGAGAAGGCATCTGACAGAAGTCAGGCCAACAGGGCCCATGAGATCCAATTCCAAGATTTTGGTTCTACCCACTAGAGAAACTGGCCCTCTCTTCCACTGACCTGACTAGATAATGTTAGTCTGACTGTAGGGGGCACCTCCTGGGGCCTGGGATACTGCCAACTCTACAGAGCCAAGAGGTGGAGCCCAATCATATCATCAGAGCCTCAAACTGAGCTGATTAGCCCCAGACTTTTTAGCTTTGTTGCCTGCTTGTTTTTGCTCAAGTCTGTTAAGCTGGGTGTTTTTTTTTTTTGTTTTTTTTATCACAATAGAAAAAAATCCTGACTGATCATCAGGTCATAAATATAATTTCAGTGTGTTTAAAATGATAAAATAGTTAGCATAAATAATGCAACAGTTCTTTAAGCCTAACATTTGTAAGAGCTATGAAACATCAAAGCTGGGAAAAGGAAATTATTTTCTCAAGCACTTGCAGAAGAGCAGACGTTCTGTCCACTGCGCCGGGCTGCCTTTCCATTCCAGCCTGCTGCAGACGCAGAGGTGTGTGTTATTTAAAGATATTTTTAATACAAGTGATTAAACTTATACTAGCCTGAGGCAAGAGGGAACTTATTGGTTTGTGAGGGTATGGAAAGTTGAAGAATGACCTTCAAGAACCAAGGTCTCAGGCATTTGAATGGGACCATAGTAGGCTAAAAAAATGATCCTTCCATTCCTATCAGGATTTACTGACATCCTAATCTCGAACCTACAAATGTGACCTTATATGCAAAAGAGTAAATATTGTCTCATATGGCAAAGATGTAAGCTAGGATTTTTTTTTTTTTAACAAGAGAGAGAGACCGAGAGAGACAGGGACAGAGAGAGATGAGAAGCATCAATTCTTCTTTTTGGCACCTTAGTTATTCATTGATTGTTTTTTCATATGTGCCTTGACTGGGGTGGGGGGCTACAGCAGAGCGAATGACCCCTTGCTCAAGCCAGCAACCTTGGACTCAAGGCAGCGACCTTGGGTTTCAAGCCAGAGACTTTAGAGCTCAAACCAGCCACTGTGGGGTCATGTCTATGATCCCATGCTAAGCCAGCAACCCTGTGCTCAAGCTGGTGAGCCCACACTTAAGCTGGATGAGTCCACGCTCAAGCTGGCGATCTTCAGGGGTTTTTTGGGGGGGTTTTTTTGGTGCCGAAACCCGGGATCTTCAGGTTTTGAACCTGGATCCTCTGTGTCCCAGGCCGACGCTCTAGCCACTGCACCACAGCCTGGTTAGGCTGAGAAGAGGAGTCTATCCTTGATTATCCAGGTGAGCCCTAAAAGCAATCACATGCATCCTTAGAGAAAGCACTTAGAGAAATCACACATAGAGAAAGCAACATGAAGATGGAGGCAAAGATGGAGTGGTACACCACAAGCCAAGGAACACCAGGGAATACTGGAAGAGGCAGGGAACAGCCCCCCCTGCCCCCCCGAACCTTCAGAGGGAGCACTACCCTGATGACAGCTTGATTTCAGTCTTGTGAACTGGGAGAGAAAAATATTTCTGTTGTAAGCCACTAAGATTGTGATAATTGCTTTATGGTAGCCCCCCCAAATAAATACAGGACTCAATGCTGTTAAGTTCTCTCTCTCTCTCTCTCTTTCTCTCTCTTTAGACTTTCAGCTTATTTTGCAGTTTTAGTTTCTGCACATGGCGTAGAAGATGGCTAGTGCAAGTCCCAAAATTGCATTCACCCAGCATTGGGACCCCAGCAAGAAGAGGGCATTTATTTTCCCAAGGTGCATATGTGCAACCCAGGGAAGGGTCTGATTAATCCTGTGTGTGTAATCATCCCCTTGCCCTCCTTGGACAAAGCATATTGCCGAGGGACAGGTCCTGTGGGTGGCTCTGTTTGCGTTATGATGCCATCCCTACAGCCGCAACATACTGTTTGATTGCTTCACAACCACATGGTATAAGGGAGGAAGTCTTCCCAAAGATGGGATCCTGGGCAGACCAAGACAACAAATACACATCGCAAGGGCCAGATTTCAGGGATCTTGCCCACCTTGAGATACCATAAGGACAGAAGAATAACAGAGTTGACCTGGGGACAGGGGACAGTGCATATTTCCTCCTCTAATCCAGATGTAGGAGTAAACAGCTGCCTTTGGAATTTACATGGAGATTGGAAAGGCTGCATGTTTGATTAAAATGATAGGCCCATCTTCTTAACATTCCAGTGTGAGTGGGACCGGTCTAGGCTGGATGAGAGAGGGGCATCAGTGGCCCCATGATGTTAATTGCCAGCATCAGTTTACGGACAGGCTGGGGCTCCCCTGAGAAACTCTCTGGGGATAGAGGTTGTCCATGGCCAGAGCCAAGGCTGGAGAGCTTTCTTCATTCTGTGGCTGTTTCATCTCCCCCTCACCCCTCTCTCCCATTTTAGTCTTCCACTCTTCAACATGCTCCCCTCCCTTTGTCATCTTTCTCTCTTCTTCTCTGCAGACTTCCACTTTCTCCTTCGGAAGAAGGAGGATGCTAATGTGCTAGCGTGGGCTTTGTAGAAGGCAGGTGATGCTTTATTTCCCCACGGAAAAAATACCTTCCCCTGCCTGGTTTCAGTGAAACATTCACTCTGTTATCAGCATAATCACTGACATTTACCATAAAACCTCCCTGATGGAGGTTCTTCCAGGGCCGGGGCTGCTCCCAGGCAGTAAATTATGTACTTTGAGCAATGACAGGGCTTCTTTCAGACCTTCAGCAATTATTTTTAATGCACCAGCAAAAAAATGAAGTGAATAAATGCAGCTGGTTAAAGGAACGGACCTGCACAGGAAGGTCACGCAGTAGAAGAATTTGGCTCATTAAGAATGTGTGAATGTGGCAGAAAATGCTCAATTTTACTGGCTTTTCATGATAAATAGAACCGGCTGAATACCACTCAGAGTGAGCCTATCAGAGAAGCCACCTGGAAGCTCCATCCAGCTGGGTCTGCCCCTTGATGTCTCCTCTTTGCCCTCATTAAATTTTCAGTTGCCTATGGCTACTTCCAAAAATACTGACTCTTTCAAGTCATTGCTTTAAATAGCTGTAATGGATGTATGAAGGAGGAAGTTGTAATATCTCTGCGAGAAGGAGACTTGTTTCCTTTTTCTATGATGAGGAAGTGATGAGACTTCAATATTAATTTTCACTCAGATGGACCCAATTAACTCTGTGTTGGAGGTCTCCAAGACCGTTCCCAAGTTCCACAATTTGCTAGGAGGATTCACAGGATTGACCACGTAGCTGAGCTCATGACAATGATTTATTCCAGTTAGAGGACACAAAGTAAAATTAGCAAAGGAAAAGGCACATGGGACAAAGACCAGAGGAAACCAGGTGCAAGCTTCCAAGAGTCCTCCCTCAGTACAGTCACACAGGGTCCGCTTAATTCTTCCAGCCACACATTGGGACCTGTGTGAAGTGTCCGCCAGGGAAGCTCATTAGAGACTCAGTGCCTACGGTTTTTGTTGAGGGCTGGCCTGCAGGCACTCTCTGCCTAATACGTACCAGGATTTCAGACTCTTAGAAGAAAAGCAGCCCTGGCCGGTTGGCTCAGTGGTAGAGCATTGGCCTGGCGTGCAGGAGTCCCGGGTTCGATTCCCGGCCAGGGCAAACAGGAGAAGTGCTCATCTGCTTCTCCACCCCTCCCCCCTCCCTCCTCTCTGTCTCTCTCTTCCCCTCCCACAGCCGAGGCTCCATTGGAGCAAAGATGGCCCGGGCACTGGAGATGGCTCTGGATGCAACAGAGCGATGCCCCAGATGGGCAGAGCATCGCCCCCTGGTGGGCATGCCGGGTGGATCCGGTCGGGCGCATGCGGGAGTCTGTCTGACTGCCTCCCCATTTCCAGCTTCGGAAAAATGCAAAAAAATAAAAATAAAAGAAGAAAAGCAGGTGTTCAGCATTAACCATAATGTTTGCAGTTTAGTTGCAGTGAGCCACTCTCATTATTTCTGGAAATGGTAGTGTAAAGCCAGGAGCCAGGGCCAGGGCCACTATCACAGCAGCCTTCTGGCCTATGCAGGTTCGCATTGGATTCGGACAGTCGGTAAAGAAACAATGGAGCCACAAACTGGT
Source organism: Saccopteryx leptura (assembly GCF_036850995.1). Lineage (NCBI taxonomy): Eukaryota > Metazoa > Chordata > Mammalia > Chiroptera > Emballonuridae > Saccopteryx > Saccopteryx leptura. The sequence continues at coordinate 49,802,200 of NC_089510.1, forward strand.
GGGCCATAGTCTTTAATTCTAGCTTGCACCCGGTGGGCAAGTAAAAACACACACTGGGCTTCAAAACCCACTCACATTCAGTGCTCACAAAGCCACTGAATTATCCGAGTTTCCTAGAATCAAAGGTTTCTAGCTCACCAGCCTTATTCTCCTCAGTTCCCCATCTCCTTCCTCATCCCAGATACAAACTCTACACAAACTGGCATCTCACTCAGCACTCTGCCATCTTGGCTGCTTTTCCTGGCCTCCTCCACGTGGCCTCCTTCTGCTCTCTGCTCTGCTCTCTCCTCTAATGACAATCTCAGGAACCAAGAGGTTATCTTAGTTCTGCCCCCATTTTATATTGTAGCTTCACAACCTCTAATCCAATATACAAAATAGGGAAGTCTCTAATACAAAGTTACTTCTCTGAGGCATGATTGGATTGTACCGCCCCACATCAAAAAGGGTGGGAAAGGCTTAATCCCAAAACCAAGCCCCAGGCTACAAAGATTCTGCCTGCCTTTAGTCCACCCCCAACACACATTAATATCACCTGGGCAACGGCCTCCTCATGGGCAGCGTCATATTTAACAAAGTGAGCATAATATACTCTATCTGCCCAACAGGTGGGAACTCTCCTGAAATCCAAGTTTCCTGATGCTAGCTATGGACCAACGTTGCAATCAGGGTTTTCTAACGATAGCTGTCTTAGGCCTGCTATGTTAATTTTTTAATCTCCACAGTTTACCTGTGGCCATGGCATTTCCTGTATTAACAAAAGCTTGAAGTTATAAAACAGAATTTAGTAGATATAAATTAGAAGATACACCTAGCTTTCTTCCAAATGGTATGTTGGGCAGATAAAATGTATTATGCTCACTTTGTTAAAGAGGCCGTTGCCCAGGTGGTATTAATGTGTGTTGGGGTGGGCTAAAGGCAGGCAGAATCCTTGTAGCCTGGGGCTTGGTTTTGGGATTAAGCCTTTCCTACCCTTTTTGGTGTAAGGTGGTACAATCCTATCATGCCTCAGAGAAGTGACTTTGTATTAAGAGACTTCCCTATTATGTATATTGGATTAAGGGTTTGGATTTCTACACTATAAAATGGGAACGGAGCGGGAGTTTGGCGCTTGGTTCCTGAGGTTAGCATGAGAGAGAGGAGAGAGTAGAGCCAGCAGCGGAAGGAGGCCACGTGGAGGAGGCCAGGAGAAGCAGCCAAGATGGCGGAGTGCTGAGTGAGATGCCAGTTTGTGTAGAGTTTGTATCTGGGATAAGGAAGAAGATGGGGAACTGAGGAGAAGAAGGCTGGTGAGCTAGAAACCTTTGATTCTAGGAAACTCGGATAAGTCAGTGGCTTTGTGAGCACTGAGTGTGACTGGGTTTTGGAGCCCAGTGTATGTTTTTACTTGCCCGCCGGGTGCAAGGTAGGATTAAAGGCTATGGCCCATCAGCTTTTGGCTCCGCTGTTTCTTTACCGACTGTCCGAATCCAATGCGAACCTGCATGGGCCAGAAGGCTGCTGTGATGGTGGCCCTGGCCACGGCTGCTGGCTTTACATGGTACTTACATGCCATGTGTTTATCCTGCTATCCTGGCCATTAATGATGGAACATGGAATTTCTCCTTAAGTCAAAAGCTACAAGGTATGGTTGGACATGACTGAGACCAAGACTCACAGGGTACGATGAATAAGGGGAGCTCCATATTCGAGGGTGGGGAGTGTAAGGCCAGGAGCCGCCATCGTGGCCATTCACATGCAGGTTCCCATTGGATTCGGGCAGACGATAAAGAAATGGCGGAGTCAGAGGACGGGGGGCCATCCTATTTATTGGTGTCTCACCAAGACAGGCAAACCACAAAAGAAGACAAGGGAAAAGCAGAAAACCAGCTCTTCCCATGAAGGGCAAGGGATCAGGGAAGCCCCTGCAATTGTGATAGCAGGAACTGTATGTCCAAGCTCCTGGTCTGTCCCACTTTATAGTGTAGAAAACCAAAATCCCTTAATCCAATATACAAACAAGGAAGTCTCTGATACAAAGTCACTTATCCAAGGCATAATTGGATCCCTCATGAGAGTGCACCACCCAGATCATACAATCAGTCAAGGGTGTGGGGAAAAGCTTAGTCCCAAAACCAAACCTTAGGCTACAACGACCTGGCCTGCTTATAGCCTGTCCCCCACACCCAATATAAGTCACAAGCGAGCAAACATATATATCACATTTACAAACTTATTTGACCAACAGGGAGCATTGTCAAACTGATCTAATTCACTGTCTTTGGAAAAATGGATGGAGAAAGGGAAAATGGGTGACTGGAGCTCAGACTGAGTAAGAACACTATTGAGTTATTGTTCCAGGGCTCTATGAAGCCTGGTATGTTCCTCAGTCTTGGATGTCCATGGTCAAGATGGAGGTAATGCCTCCTGGCTCACCCTGCATCTCCTTGCAATGAACACATTTCTTTCACTAATAGGGGTATGTCTTTTCCAAATAGCCTGAAAGAGCCTAGCCAGTCACAGGGATAAGTAGTGTTGGTCAAATAAGTTTGTAAATATGATATATATGTTTGCTGGCTTATAGTTTGCATTGGGTGTGGGAGACATGGTTGTAAGCCAGCAAAGTCATTATAGCCTAAGGCTTAGTTTTAAGACTAAGCCTTTCCCGCCCTTTTAATACTAAGATCTTCTCAACACTAAGCTTTTTCCCACACCCTTGACTGTTGCATGATGTGGGGTGGTGCACTCTTATGAGGAATCCCATTTATGCCTCAGATAAGTGGCTTTGTATCAGAGACTTCCTTATTTGTATATTGGCTTAAAGCAGCGGTTCTCAACCCGTGGGTCGGATTTCCAATGGCTTTAGGCGACCCACAGGTTGAGAACCGCTGGCTTAAAGGCTTTAATTTTCTACACTATAAAATGAGACAGACCAGGGGCTTTCTCTCTGGGTTCCTGAAATTAGCATTATAGAGGAGTGTTGGGCAGATAAAATATATTATGTTCACTTTGTTAAAGATGGCGCTGCCCACATGGAAGCCTGTCGCCCAGGTGATATTAATGTGTGTTGGGGACGGGCTGTTGGCAAGCAGGATTCTTGTAGCCTGGGGCTTGGTTTTAGGACTAAGCCTTTCCTACCCTTTTTGATGTGGGGTGGTACAATCCCATCATGCCTCAGATAAGTGACTTTGTATCAGAGATTTCCTTATTTTGTATATTGGATTAAAGGTTTTGATTTCTACACTATAAAATGGGGGCAGAATGGGAGCTTGCTCTCTTGGTTCCTGAGATTAGCATTAGAGAAGAGAGCAGAGAAAGGCCACGTGGAGGAGGCCAGGAGAGGCAGCCAAGATGGCGGAGTGTTGAGTGAGAAGCCAGTTTGTGCAGGGAGAAGGAAGGAGATAGGGAACAGAGGAGAATAAATCTGGTGAGCTAGAAACCTTTGATTCTAGGAAACTTGGATAAGTCAGTAGCTTTGTGAGCACTGAATGTGAGTGGGTTTTGGAGCCCAGTGTGTGTTTTTACTTGCCCGCCAGGTGCAAGCTAGGATTAAAGATGACGGCCTATCAGTTTTTGGCTCCGTTGTTTCTTTACCGACTGTTGGTCAAATAAGTTTGTAAATATGATATATATGTTTGCTCGCTTGTGACTTATATTGGGTGTGGGGGACAGGCTATAAGCAGGCCAGGTTGTTGTAGCCTAAGGTTTGGTTTTAGGACTAAGCTTTTCCCCACACCCTTGACTGATTGTATGATCTGGGTGGTGCACTGTCATGAGGAATCCAATTATGCCTTGGATAAGTGACTTTGTATCAGAAACTTCCTTGTTTGTATATTGGATTAAGGGATTTTGGTTTTCTACACTATAAAGTGGGACAGACCAGGAGCTGGCTCACACAGTTCCTGCTATCACTATTGCAAGGACTTCCCTGATCCCTTGCCCTTCATGGGAAGAGCTGGTTTTCTGCTTTTCCCTTGTCTTCTTTTGTGGTTTGCCTGTCTTGGTGAGACACCAATAAATAGGATGGCCCACCATCCTCCGACTCCACCATTTCTTTACCATCTGCCCGAATCCAATGGGAACCTGCATGGGCCAGGCAGCTGCTTTGATAGTGACAGCCATGGCTCCTGGCCTTACACCGACTGTCTGGATCCAATGCGAATCTGCATGTGAATGGCTACGATGGTGGCTCCTGGCATTACAAGGAGAAGCAGCCAAGATGTTGGAGTGCTGAAGGAGAAGCCAGTTTGTTCAGAGAGGAGATGAGGAACAGAGGTGAATAAGGTTGGTGAGGTAGAAACCTTTGATTCTAGGAAACTCGGATAAGTCAGTGGCTTTGGGAGCCCTAAATGGAAAGGAATTGTTTTCCCACTGTGTGTATTTCTCACCCGCCAGGTGCTAGCTAGGATTAAATGTAATGGCCCACCAGTTCTTGGCTCCCTTGTTTCATTACCGGCTGTCTGAATCCAATGCGAACCTGCACGGGCCAGGCAGCAGTGATGGTGGCCGCGGCTACTGACTTTACAAATACTATTCCCTTTACAAGGGGATTTGACAACTAAAATGAGAATAGTTGTACTAGACTAGGGCATCCAAGGAAACTTGAGAGAGTACATATAGTTCAGATCAATAACTGGAAGTAGTGCTTTACACTGCAAAATGGAAGTTTCAGAATACATTCCACTTCTTCAAAAACAAAAACAAACACACAAAAAACCATAAGCAGGCTTAAGAAATGCTTTAAAAATTATCTGCATGGTTGAGTCATAAGGAGTTCTTGGGCAGATAAAATATATTATGCTCACTTTGTTAAAGATGGTGCTGCCAACGTGGAAGCCCATCACCCAGGTGATATTAGTTGCCTTTCTTGCTTGGAATGGGTGTGATTATATTAATGTGTATTGGGGGCGGGCTGTGGGCAGCCAGGATCCTTGTAGCCTGGGGCTTGGTTTTAGGACTAAGCCTTTCCCACCCTTTTTGATGTGGGGTGGTACAATCCCATCATGCCTCAGATAAGTGACTTTGTATTAGAGACTTCCCTATTTTGTATATTGGATTAAAGGTTTTGATTTCTGCACTATAAAATGGGGGCAGAACGGGAGCTTGCTCTCTTGGTTCCTGAGATTAGCATGAGAGAGCAGAGAAAGGCCATGTGGAGGAGGCCAGAAGAGGCAGCCAAGATGGTGGAGTGCTGAAGGAGAAGTCAGTTTATGCAGAGTTTGTGCAGGGAGAAGGAAGGAGATGGGGAACAGAGGTGAATAAGTCTGGTGAGCTAGAAACCTTTGATTCTAGGAAACTCTAATAAGTCAATAGCTTTGTGAGCCCTGAATGAGTGGGTTTTGGAGCCCAGTGTGTGTTTTTACTTGCCTGCCGAGTGCAAGCTAGGATTAAAGATGATGGCCCACCAGTTCTTGGCTCCGTTGTTTCATTACCGTCTGTCTGAATCTAATGCGAACCTGCACGGGCCAGGTGGCTGTGATGGTGGCCGTGGATACTGGCTTTACAGGAGTTATTGGGGAATGTTCAATTTGTTGGGACTATTTCCTCTGCTGTGAGAAGAATGCCAGGAAAGAGAGTGATGGTTTCTGTTGGGCAGATAAAATGTATTATGCTCACTTTGTTAAAGATAACATGAGGAGGCCGTCGCCCAGGTGATATTAATGTGTGTTGGGTTGGGCTAAAGGCAGGCAGAATCCTTGTAGCCTGGGGCTTGGTTTTGGGATTAAGCCTTTCCTACCCTTTTTGATGTGGGGTGGTACTATCCAATCATGCTTCAGAAAGTGACTTTGTATTAGAGACTTCCCTATTTTGTATATTGGATTAAGGGTTTGGATTTCTACACTATAAAATAGGGACGGAGCGGGAGCTTGCGCTCTTGGTTCCTGGGATGATTAGAGAAGAGAGCAGAGCAGAAGGAGGCCACGTGGAGTAGGCCAGGAGAAGCAGCCAAGATGGCGGAGTGCTGAGTGAGATGCCAGTTTGTGTAGAGTTTGTATCTGTGATAAGGAAGGAGATGGGGAACTGAGAAGAATAAGGCTGGTGAGCTAGAAACCTTTGATTCTAGGAAACTTGGATAAATCAGTAGCTTTGTGAGCACTGAATGTGATTGGGTTTTGGAGCTCAGTGTGTGTTTTTACTTGCCCGCCGGGTGCAAGCTAGGATTAAAGATGAAGGCCCATCAGTTCTTGGCTCCGTTGTTTCTTTACCGACTGTCCGAATCCAATACGAACCTGCATGAGCCGGGCTGCTCTGATGGTGGCCCTGGCCGTGACTACTGGCTTTACAGTTTCTTATAAAATAGCCTGGTGTCCTTGGCACATATAATCCCAGGCAAGAGGAACCTAGGATGGTCTGGAACAAGGGTGTCCCTTGATGAGGCACCCAGCAGGGGCTGTAATGTTAATAGCTTCTAAGGTCTGAGCCCCAGAATCCTCAAACCAACATGAACAGTGAGCTTAACACGCTGATAGGTTCAGTGGGGCAGTGTTCAACCCCTGCACCCAAAGGAGGATTAGAGGTAGGACTATAGTGTATTTATCGACTTGCCTGTGGATTAAATACATCACAAAAGTCAGGATTTGGGAACTCTGCAAGGATGAGGGTAATTAGAAGTGTACTCCATGGGCACTGCTTAGCCGAGGAAGTCCCTGTGAAAAGCCCCTGAGAACACGCAATTAGTGTTGGGGGCACACCACCTGCCATCTGGCTGAGGACCTCAGAGACTCCCATTGACGTGTTGTTGGCCGAGGCCGACTGATTAGAAAGGATGGTTTCATTTCAACACCCTCACCTTCTTAAGGAAAGGATAACCTCTCTTTATCTGGCATGTGGCCTTTTAGTTGAACTTGAAGTATTTGGGGCTGTTCAGAGATAGTGCTAAATGGCCCAAGAATACTTACTCTGTGATGATTGTTCCCCAGAGAGCTTCCTGAAGGAAAGAGATAAGGGATGTCAGAGACTATCGGGTTTGGTCTTGGAGTCATTTCCATCCTTTGTTATTTAAAATGAGCTCCAGTTTTCTTTCTCTATAGGAGGAGGGAGAAATGAACAGCTTCCTTAAACGCTCAGAGCTTGTTTATGCTTCGAATACCTGGTAGTGTGGTTAAGATTAAGACTACAGGTTCTGAAGTATTTGAGTCCTGCAAGTGAGCTGCTTGGGCCAGTTACCTAAACTCTTTGCCCTTTATTGAATATTCTACTCCCTAATTGAAATGAACCTCAATAAAGAAAGAAAACCGGGCGGCTGCTCAGTCTGTGGAATAACCCACTCTCGGTCTCACTGCTTCACTAATAAACTCACTTTCTTTTTTTTTTAATTGATTTTTAGAGAGACAGGGAACGATGGAGAAAAAACTCAGGAGCATCAGCTCATAACGGCCTCACTTTAGTTGTTCATTGATTGCTTCTTGTACCTGCCCCAACCAGACAAGCTGAGGGTTTCAAACTCATGATCTCAACGTTCTGGGTGGACATTCCACCCACTGTGCCATGACAGGTCAGGCAAACTCTCTTTTTAAACGCTATGCTGGCTCTTGTTTGAATTCTTTTTAGCACAAATTCAAGAATCCACAGTGGGTTGTGAACCCTTGGATCTCTGGACCCTCAGAACATCTACATCATTTATTCTGCCTTTGAGGTCTGTAAAGCCAGTAGCCGCAGCCACCATCATAGCTGCCTGGCCCGTGCAGGTTCACATTTGATTCAGACAGACGGTAATGAAACAACAGAGCCAAGAACTGCTGGGTTACCCTTTATTCTAGACTGGTAGTGGGCAACGAGTAAAACACAAACACATGGGGCACCAAAACCCACTCGCATGTTCTCCTGTTCCACAACCAGGAGAATCTTTCTGTTTTTCCCTCGAATCAAAGGCTCCCACCTCCCTAGCTCCTCCTTGTTAAACTTTTTGGTGCGAAAACCCTCCCCCAGCACACATTAGCATAACCAAGCCCCTTCCCAAGCAGGAAGGTAATCAGCCGCCCCACATGGGCAGCAGCCATCTTTAACAATAAAAGTGAGCAAAACCAAATAACACAAATTTTATAGACTTATTTGCCCAACAAGGTCCATGAGATACCCTGGTATCCTTCCAATAAATTATTATTTTTTAAAATTTTGCTTATGATAGCTTGAATGGCTCTTGTCCTTGTGAACAAGTAGACTCTGCTCAATCCCCTTGGCAGGCCTGTGGTAACAGGTGCACCGAGGCAGGTATGGGACTCTTCCTCTGAGTTGGCTCAGTAGACATTGGACCTTGCAGACTGTTAGTATCAGCATCTCAATGGAGTGTGTAGGATGGGAAATACAAGTATCAACTGGAAGTCTAACTTTCCATTATACTTTACAGCTTTAGGGAAAGGTAAATCATATGTGTATTGGGAACATATTCTTCAGGGCACAAACTCAGGAGTAGGGTGGGGGTTGGGGAAGTAATATTTTTTCCTTTTTTTATGCTGATCTTAACTCCTATCTGCAGCCTCCTTCTACCTGACAGTAGAGTCTGAGTTTGCTTGCTGGGTTCAGTGTTTTTCCTATTTTCCCCTGGGGGAGTATGTTGTGGCAAATGGGCTATAACCCTGGGTCATCACCATTGATTGATGCCTGGCATCTCCAAAAATGTCTTTCTCACCCTTTGATCCTCCCTGCCCTCATTGGGGAGCATCTCCTGGCTCTTCTGCTCTTGGGTTCCCGACCTGCTGCCTGGACACACAGGGACTCTGAGGCAGCTCTGGTCTCTCTGCCTGCACATCTCTGGAGCCAGACCATTCAACAGCCCCCTGCCCCACAGGGGTGGAATCTTACCTCTCCCTGGGCTCAGATCTCCACAACAGAGTCTGAGAGTTCTGTTTACTTTCCTCCCTAGTTTGTGCAAGAGCACAGGTCTTTCTCAAGTTACCAAGGTGCCACCTCTCTTCCTTCCTGTGCAACCCTGGGATGAAGGACTGGATCATAGGCCCGCTGAAATTCTTCTCAGTCTACCATTTATAGCACATTTTCTTTTAAAACTTAGTGTTTTATTTTTATTAGAGTAGCTGCACAGAAATGGCATATTTTGTTATTTTCTTTAATTACAAAATAAACAGAACTAACAAAAAAAGACTTTTTATATTATTCTTTTAGAAACACAGGATTTACAATTTAATATAAAATCTGACATAATTTATGCCTTGAATCATTGTGGGTATTAGCACTTAAGACCAAGCTTTTGGATCAAAAAATCTTTTTTACTTGCAAAGCCTATTTTGAAATCCAAATGTTAGAATTGGCTTTGTTATTTGCATTTTGTTCGAACAAACCTGCCCTGAGGCAAAGACAACTTCAAGTTCAGGTTAAGAGGAGACCGATCACAGGATATAAGAAAGTGTGGGGATAGACAGGAGAACACATCAGGTTATATTATCCACTCTACATGCAACTGAAGTAGTCATGCATTTGGAGATTTAAATAGATTCCAGAGTTTCCCTTGCCAATGTCAAGGTTTTCCACTTTTGCAAGGTACAAGATTTTTCTTGCCAAGATTCTGCTATATGGGAACATCTCGTGGACCTGAAACAATGGGACAACCTCAACAATCTAAACACAGCCGGGGAGAGGAGGTAGCAAGCAAAGTCTGTAAGTCACTAAAACAGGTTTCATAGAAGCCATACACCAAAAAGTCCATCCATAAGCAAGCCCTTTAAATAAAGTCCATTTATTTTTATTTATATATTCAAACTCAGTTATCAAGTTTCTAAGGTTGGACTGGGGTGTAAGGCCAGGAGCCGCCATCGTGGCCATTCACATGCAGGTTCCCACTGGATTCGGGCAGACGATAAAGAAATGGTGGAGTCAGAGGACGGGGGGCCATCCTATTTATTGGTGTCTCACCAAGACAGGCAAACCACAAAAGAAGACAAGGGAAAAGCAGAAAACCAGCTCTTCCCATGAAGGGCAAGGGATCAGGGAAGCCCCTGCAATTGTGATAGCAGGAACTGTGTGTCCAAGCTCCTGGTCTGTCCCACTTTATAGTGTAGAAAACCAAAATCCCTTAATCCAATATACAAACAAGGAAGTCTCTGATACAAAGTCACTTATCCAAGGCATAATTGGATTCCTCATGAGAGTGCACCACCCAGATCATACAATCAGTCAAGGGTGTGGGGAAAAGCTTAGTCCCAAAACCAAACCTTAGGCTACAACGACCTGGCCTGCTTATAGCCTGTCCCCCACACCCAATATAAGTCACAAGCGAGCAAACATATATATCACATTTACAGACTTATTTGACCAACATTCCACCCCTTTTGCTCGCTTTACAATCTAAACCACAGGCATCTTCCATGATGGTCACTGTGCAAGGAGTAGGATACATTGCATAAACAGAAATAGTACCAACTACAGCAATAGGATTAACAGATCAAAAACTATGGGCGAAATGAGAGAGCTGTCAGTGGCACCAAGAGAGGCAAATCTTTTCCCTCTGGCAGAATACAGGCCAGAATTTTGTCTGCAGACAACACCGTAGCTGGCACCAGAGGCCGCCCTGAGCGGGCATACCAAACCTTATTGGCCAATACACCAGCATCTGCTGGTTCTATGTGTAGTAAAATAGGGGAACTCATTATTGGCCATAAAGAAATTACAAAGGTGCCCTTCAAAATGCTGTCCCCTTGAGCACTCAAGGGATAATACACTTCTACCTTAGGTGGCCAGGTGCTGGTTGCCCAAGGAGTTAACTGGAGGTCCACCTCTAACCCCTTTCCCCATGGTGCCAACAAGGCCACCCATCTCAGATGGGGGGCCTGTACAGTCCAGGGCCAAGTCCATTGAAGCCGTTGTCCTTTAAGAAGGGCTGTTGGAGCAGGCAAGAGCACGTTGCCCTGCTGTCCGAAACCTGGCTTGAGTAAAATGTCCTTGGTGCGTATCTGCAACTGAATAGGGGCAGCTGTCCAATGCAGGAGGGCCTCTACTGGAGCTGGGCTTCCCTGTCGAGGTTGCTCATTCAAAATCCGAAGTACTGTCCATAAGCGGCGTGTCCATCCAGTAAGAGAGCCGGTGCCCCCCTCCTGTCGCAGTCCCTGCTTTAAGAGTCCATTATAATGCTCAATGATACCAGCAGCCTGGGGGTGGTAGGGAACATGGTACTTCCAGTCCACCCCCAGCTTTTGAGCCCATTGCCTCACCATTGAACCAGTAAAGTGGGTACCATTGTCACTTTCAAGGACCAGCGGTCGCCCGTATGCAGCACTCAGGCGGTCCAGAGCCTGTATGACTGCCCTCTGGTCAGGGTTACGAGCGGGGTGAGCAGCAAGCAGCCCGGTGGCAGTATCTACACAAGTGACTGCATACTGGTACCCTTCTGACTTTGGTAAGGGTCCAATGATGTCTATCTGCCATCGTGTCAGTGGGACATGACCCCTCTGGATCTGTCCAGGTGACACCAGTGGTCTCCGAGGGTGTTCCTTGGAACATACTGCACATTGCTCACAGGCTGCAAGTACCTCTGCATAGAACACAGGCAAGTTCCAAGCCTTAACCGTAGCCCACATAGTTTTCTGTCCTGCATGGAGCAGGCGCCAGTGGAGCCACTGTGCCACATCACCTGCAGGTGCAGTCTCCAACCATCGCACCCTTGCCAACGTATCTGCCTCATCATTCCCAGGATGGGCTAGAGGGGCATGCCCTGTGACATGATATACTGTCACCTGCTTCTGGTGTCCTATTTCCCATAAGTCCTGCCACATGGCCTGACCCCATAATGGACGGTGCATTACCATCCACTGGTTAATGTGCCAAGTAGCAATCCAAAGGGTCAGTCCACGATAGACAGCCCAACTGTCAGTACAGATCACCAGAGGTGAAGGTTCATTATGGGCAACTAGCCAAACAGCTCTTAATTCTGCCCATTGGCTGCTTTGGCCTGTACCCGTGTCCATCCAAATAGTCTCAGTGGCCGGATGGAAGGCGATAGCCGTCCATTTGGCAGGTTGGCCCCTGCTGGAACCATCAGTATACCAGGCATCTTCAGGGATGGGCACTCGCCCCTCCTGGTAGGGACTGACCTCAGGTTCTGCCTCCTGAGCCCCAGTTGCACCTGACTCTAAAGTCGCATAGGTGACTGGACCCAAGACTTTCTGCAGTTCTGCCCTCAATGGGCTGGTGCTAAGAGCACAGCGTTGTTGCAGATAGGCACCCCACTTGGCCAGGGTAGACATTTGGGCCATACCACTACGTGGTTTAGTTGCCCAATCTCTCACCCATCCAGCTATAGGGTATGTTGTTTTGACTGTAACTGGTGTTGTGGTTGTAATACTCTCAGTTGCCAGGAGGGCAGCATACACAGCTGCCAGCTGCTTCTCTACTAATGAGTAACGAACTTCAGCACCTTTCCACAATTGGGACCAAAATCCAATAGGTTGCCGTAGGCGCTCTGTCCGCTGCCAGAAGCCCCATCCAAACCCCTCTGAGGTTACATGAACATCCAGCTCACAGGGCCTGGCAGGATCAAACACATTCAAGGCCTGTGCCACCTTGACAGCTCTCTTAGCAGCTGCAAATGAACCTTGCGCCTGCTCAGTCCAATCCCAGCGAACCCCCTTTCGAATAAGGTTGTACAAGGGGCATAGTAACTGAGCCAAATGCGGTATAAATGCTCGCCAATACCCCAACAAACCTAAGAATTCCTGTAACTGTTTTACCGTAGTGGGCACGGGGTATGCTTGAATCTTATCTATAACTGCGTCAGGGATAACTTTTGTCTTACCCGACCAGACAACTCCCAAGAATTTAACAGATAACCCAGGTCCTTGTAATTTGTTCTCGTTAACTGCCCAGCCACATGCTTTCAAACAGGATAGCGGGGTAGGGACTGCTTGCTCCAATTCTGAAAGAGAATCACTAGTTAGCATAATATCATCAATATAATGGTACATGCGGACTACCTCTGGCTGTTTCCATTTAGCCAGGTCAGCAGCCACCAGCCCATGGTACAAGGTGGGGCTATGCAAATAGCCCTGGGGTAACACTGTAAAGGTCCATTGTCTCCCTTCCCAACTGAAGGCAAATTGGTCTTGACTCTCTGCGGCTATATCAATAGAGAAAAAAGCATTGGCCAAGTCTGCCACAAAGTGGTATGTCCCCAACTCATGGCTTAGCCGATCCATCATGTTAGCTATCGAAGGAACAGCAGCGTGCAAAGGGGGAAACAACTTTATTAAGTTCTCTGTAATCTACTGTCATTCTCCAGGTTCCATCTGCTTTGCGCACAGGCCATACTGGGGAGTTGTAAGGACTGTGTGCTGGCCGGATGATCCCCACCTTTTCTAGTTCAAGGATTGTCCCTGTGACTTCTTCATAACCACCTGGCAGGCGGTACTGCTTGATGTTAGTCACACGCCAAGGGACGGGTAATTGCAAAGGGGAATGTGATGCGTGTCCCCGCAATACTGCCTTCACAACCCTGATCCGCAGCCGGAACTCCCCAGCTGTAGTTTCCAAACACAGTCCTTGCAAGACATCTACCCCCAAAATATATTCAGGAATAGGAGATACATACACCTTATATGGCTTAGGAGGCAGTCTCCCTATCCCCAATGGAATAGTTATTGGCTTCACTTGAACAGTTTGGCCCCATAACCGTCAATGGCCACTGGGGTCCCAGCAAACCGCTCTGGGTTTCCATAGAGAAGGGAACATTCTGCACCTGTATCCACCAAGGCCAACACCTGTTGTACATTGGAAGGGGACCAGTGGATAGCCAGTTCCACATGTGGCCTCCGGTCCCCGCCCATCCCCGTTAGACGGGTCCCTCGGCCTTTTTCCTATTCAAACTGGTACAGTGGGTCTTGGGAGTTCCCCTCTCCCTCGGCCGTCTCTATCATATAATCTTGTAACCGAGCTGTGCGCGCACCAAACGTTTTATTGGTAGCTGCTGGGGCCTTTCGTCTCAGTGGCTGGAACTTCTGTTCTGGTTTAAGCTGCCGCCAAAGCTCCAAAAGAATTTTATTAGACTGGCCATCCAATTTCCCCTTATCTGCTCCAGCCACAATCAAGTCTACCCACATCTGCGTTCGGGTAACCTTTACAGGCCCGTTTCCCTTGTTAGTTGGGGGGGAAACATAGGCAGCAGCCCTCACTGCTTTATGATCCCGAGCAGCCTCCAGCTCTCCCAAATCTGCTACCATCTGTGTAACTGCATTGATGGGCTGCCCCACATAGGGGCCCAAGATAGCCACAAGTGACCCAAAAAGGGCTGACGGGGTGCTAGCAAGGACAAATTCCCTCATTTTGGCCGTAAACACTTCCTCGTCTGGCCCACGAGACCCAGGGTTGAAAACAGCATTCTTCATACCTAGTTCTCGAAGGACCTTTACTAACTCACTGTAGCACTGCCACTGACTCATTGCCCCCGGCAGTTCTCCAGCATTCTGCCAGACCATACGAATGGCAGCCATCACCCATTCTAATAGGGTATGGTCTCCTGGGTTGCCATGGCAGTTCTGAAGACGCTGCCTCAAGGAAGAGTGTGTGGTAATGGCGGCCAATTTCTCCATCTCTGTTCCGGAGAGCATGATGCCATCCACCCCTATATCCCATAATCGTAGTAACCAGGCTACCAGGGATTCAGTAGGTTTCTGCCTAAATTGTGCCCCCAACTCCATCAGCTCTGCCTGGGTATAGGGCCGGACCACAGAGTGTTCCATTACCTGGGCAGGAGGCTGTGGCTGCCCCTGAGGGACTCTTTGTTGCTGGGTTTTTACCTTCTTGGCGACAACTGGTTGGGCTCTCAGTGTGCGTATGGCAGCTTCAGCCTGAGCCTTCTCATCCTCAGAAGAGGAGTCGCAAGCGCCTGCTCCCGCTGACTCAAACCAATCCACCGGCACGGATGCTGCTGCTCCTTTGGTGACCATTTAGGCTCTTGTGGCTGCTGGCTTTTGGCCAGAAGCTGAGACTCGAGCTCTTGAATCCACAGTTGTTTCTCCAACAACTGCCGGTGAACACGTTCAACTTCCAGGGTAAACTGCAACTCGCGAACCCATAATTCCTTCTCCAGTGCTCGCTCCAATTCCAGCCTTTTCTGCCATTCTATTTTCAATTCATACTGAAGCTTTTGACCTCGGGCAGTTTCCTCTTGAGTAAAAAACATGTAGCCCATGGCCCCTAAAAGGACAGCCATGGGGAGCCAGAGCAGCAACCAGTACTCTATCCCACCCATCAAGGGTGGTGGCTCCATACCAATCTCTGAATCCTGCCAGAAACTACGCCAGTTGTAAGGCCAGGAGCCGCCATCGTGGCCATTCACATGCAGGTTCCCATTGGATTCGGGCAGACGATAAAGAAATGGCGGAGTCAGAGGACGGGGGGCCATCCTATTTATTGGTGTCTCACCAAGACAGGCAAACCACAAAAGAAGACAAGGGAAAAGCAGAAAACCAGCTCTTCCCATGAAGGGCAAGGGATCAGGGAAGCCCCTGCAATTGTGATAGCAGGAACTGTGTGTCCAAGCTCCTGGTCTGTCCCACTTTATAGTGTAGAAAACCAAAATCCCTTAATCTAATATACAAACAAGGAAGTCTCTGATTCAAAGTCACTTATCCAAGGCATAATTGGATTCCTCATGAGAGTGCACCACCCAGATCATACAATCAGTCAAGGGTGTGGGGAAAAGCTTAGTCCCAAAACCAAACCTTAGGCTACAACGACCTGGCCTGCTTATAGCCTGTCCCCCACACCCAATATAAGTCACAAGCGAGCAAACATATATATTACATTTACAAACTTATTTGACCAACATGGGGTTAGTAAGCAACAGAAGGATCATATTGTATATTGTAAACAGCAAGAAAAACTGTTGATAGCATTAGATGGCAATGAAGGAGTAAGAACAACAACAACAAAATAAAACAGGTAGAAACATCTAAAACATCTAGGCTGTCTAAGGACTTTAATGTAAAGACAACATGTCTTAAATTTTTCATATGTTCTTATAACCAGTACAATAATTGATCAATATCTTAGAGCTCAGTTAAAATTCAGAGGAATCTAATCTAAGTATGATATATGGAATTCATAATTTAATAATATGACATAATAATAATAACATGACATGATTTTATATTTTTAGTCTTTTGGAGGCATTAGTTTTTGATAACTGAAAGCCAACTTTTATATCTCAGAACTATTTTTTTTTTTTTACAAAGATTGTTATGGGCTAAATTGTGGCCTTCCAAAACTCACATGGTAAAGCCCAAACCCCCAGTACCTCAGAATGTAATTGTAAGGGCCTGTGAAAAGGTGACTGGATTAAAATGGAGTTATAAGGGCGAGCCCTAATCCAATCTGACTGCTGTTCTTATAAGAAGTGATTAGGACACACAGGGAGACCCAGGGATGTATCCACATAGAAAAAAGACCAAGTGAGGGCGCATTAAGAAGAAGGCCATTGGAAGCTAAGGAGAGAAGCGCAGAAGAAATTCAGCGTGCTACCACATTGATCTTGTATTTCCAGCTTCCAGACTGTGAGAAAATGACTCCGTTGTTTAAGCCACCCAGTCTGTGGTATTCTGTTATGGCAGCCCTAATGAACTAATACAAAAACTATGTTAAAACCTAAACACTAAGAACTAACTTCTTTGTTATCTTCATTCTACTGAAAGAAGTCTACTTGAGGCTTTTCAATTTAGTTTCAGGGCAGTCCAGTGGTTTTTCCAAGATGTCCAGAAGACACAGAATTGACTGTAGCACTCTATCCTCTGGGCAGGCAGCATGGGGCAGCAGAAGGAACCTATGGCTTCAGCTTCAAATCTAGGGCCTGCCACTTAGAACATGAGCTGCAGTTCATAATCTCTTTCATTTCTCTGAGCCTCAGTTTTCTCCTTTATAAAACACAGATGAGCTGTAGAAACTACATAAGATGACATTCAGGTTGCATATGTCAAATACTTAACACAAGCCTGGCACATAATAGTTATGTCACAGATATAAGTTCTATGATTACTTCTACTCACATTATTAGGACCTTAAACCACTAATAAGAGTAAACTTTGTTTTGTTATTTCTGTTGAAAGAAGGGGGAAGTATATTATTTTTAAAATATATTTTTAACCTTGTGTGATAAGATCTGAATGTCTTGGTGGTTAGGGGATAGACATTAGGTATTCAGAATGCTGGATTACCCAGAACTGTTCTCCACAGCCTGTCAACAGCTGAGATTTCAGTGTAAACATTTTGTGTCCTCTGAACTGTTTTCAGTTCCTATACTCCCCGGGTAGTCCTCTACCTCACAGAACCCAGTTCTCGCAGTATGCTGCATGGCTTCTCAGAACCCCTCAGGACTTTTAAAAAATGTATTTTATTCTTTTTTGATTTTCCAAAATGTCTATAATGGCTGTGTATTAATTTTAAACCAAGAAAAGACATCATAAAAATCTACCAAGGGGTTAGGTAAGAGAGGTACACAATGAATTCGGTCATTTTGTCATTGCCACCTGTAATGGAAGGTGTTTGAAAGAGTGACAGTGACAGATGCCAGAGTGCATGGGTGGAGGGAAGACCGGAGAGTGAGGAAGGAAAAGACACGTGTGGATGGGAGGGTAAACATTAAGCTGGATTTGGGGAAACCTTTTCAGATGGAAAAACACTTGGATGTATTTATAGGTGGAGAAGGGTTTTTGGAGAGGGAGAGATTATAGAAATGTAGATAGACAAGAGAGAAGGCCCAGGGGAGATGGAAGGGGTTGGGTTTGAGGCCCACACAGTGAGGAGGTTTGCCAGGGACAGGCAGGAAGGAAAATTAGGACCGTGATAGGTAAAGTTAGAGGAAGAGGGAAGAGAGCTTGAGGGCTTTCTGTCTGAGAGCCCATTTTCTTTGTGAGGAATGATCTCAAATGCTGAGACTGGGGGGGGGGGGGGCTAGGGAGGAGAAAGGACTTATGGAGAGTGTGGAGTTGTCAACACAGAGAAAGAGCAAGGGCATTTAATAGGAGCAAGTGAAATCATTACTGGTTGGGGCTGAGGACTTGGTCAAGGTGAGAGAAAATCGGCTTATAGAAACTACTGTGAGTTACTAAAAGAGAGGAGTAATGTTGTAACAAATGTATTTCAGGACATTTTAAAAATGCTGGTATACCAGATGGTACAGGTGAAGTTGGCCAAATTTTAGAGTAACTGGTAATGAGGCCAAAGAAGGGATGGTGAGCAAGGTCTTCTTGAAGGCAGACCATCTAGACCTTTATAATAAGTGAGATATCATCAAACCACATTTCTCCTTGGCCAGCTAGCTCCCCGTGACATTGACAATTGAGGATGCCAGGGAGAGACTAGAAGCCTGGAAGAGATTCTTGGGACTATTTTGCTTTCTGTTCCTATTGGTGTCACCTCAGAAAAGGCTCTTCACCCTGTTGATAATAAATGGTCTGGTTTCTATACTTGTGAGCCAACTCTATAGACTCCCCTTAGAGATGCCAGCCTCAGAAAGCTGGCTCCTCTCCTCAGAGATCTGAGTTCCACTTTGATGGGTCCCTTCTCTGAGTTCCCAGATACTCCAACACCGGAAGGCAGCTTCCAAGTCTGGGCCCCAGCTCAATTAGATCTCTTCTCTGAGCTTCTAGATTCTGATAACTCAACTTCTTCCCTTTCCCTCGAGCCCTAAGGATGGTAGCTGCTTCCTGAAATTCTGTCACCTGTGTCCCCTCATTACTTTTCAGTCCCAATACCTACTTAACCAATTTCTTCAGTAAAATCCTTTTTGTAAAATAATCACTGAAGTGGGTTTTTCTCTTGATTAAATCCTTACGATAATCACCTTATTAGCCTGCTAGGGTTGCTGTAACAAATAACACCAAACTGGGTGTTTTAAACAATAAAAATTAGTTTCATAGTTCAGCTGGAGGTGAGAAGTCTGAAATCAGTGTTGGCAGGGCTGGATCCTTCGAGGGCCCTGAGGGAAGGTTCTCAGTGGGCATCAATTTCTTATATCTCTTTACATAGTCTTCCCTCTATGTGTATGTCTCCAAATTTCTCCTTTTTATAGTGACACCAGTAATATTGGATTACAGCCCACCTAATAACCTCATTTTTACTTGAACACCTCTGTAAAGATCCTCTCTTTAAATAAGGTTACAGCCTGAGGTGCTGGGGAGTTAGGACTTCAATGTATGAGTATGGCCAGGGTGGCGAAAGACACAATTCCATGTATAACTGTCACCTTCAGCAAAATGAACAGCAACTAGAAAAAAGAATGAGTTTGAGTTTTGCGTAGTCCACCTCTAGCTTTATGTCCTTGGGCAAGTAGCTTCATCTCTTAAAATTTCAATTTTTACACTCTATATGTATAAATGTATATAATTCTTCTAACTTCAAAGATTAGATAATAAAAGAAATTCCAGTTATCCTCTTTTTCTTTTTTTAAAATTATTTATTTATTTATTCATTTTAGAGAGGAGAGGGAGAGACAGAGAGAGAGAGAGAGAGAGAGAGAGAGAGAGAGAGAGAGAGACGAGAGACGGGGGGGGGGGGGGAGGAGCTGGAAGCATCAACTCCCAGATGTGCCTTGACCAGGCAAGCCAGGGTTTTGAACCAGCGACCTCAGCATTTCCAGGTCGACGCTTTATCCACTGCGCCACCATAGGTCAGGCTATCCTCTTTTTCTTTTTTGTATTTCTAGATCAACGTGTTGCTCCTTCCACTGCTGATTCTATTATTCTCACCCTATTTAGATGAAAAAATTCAGTTTGGTTGTTTACATCTGGCTTAAGACTGAACTGACAAGGGCTGTAGTGACCACTGAAGATTCACACTCCACTAACCACTCTCTGCCAACCTCATTCTTACCCAAGTCGTGTCACTACGGCTTCCCCCGAGCCTCCCGTTGCTCTGTAACTCATTTCTGGACTTCCTCTGGCATGGCCTGGGTGTGCCTCTGTTAGAGACCCCACTTTCCCAAACAAGTCTTGGCCCAGTTTCTCTCTGCTAACCACACCCCTGCCTCTCAGGGGAAAGTGCTTTTCCACACAAGACTTTGTTTAAAAATCCTTGTTCCTGGAAGCTAACAGGCTGTGAGTTGCTTAAAAAGTAACGGTTACCTACAAACAGCATAGCTAAATATAGTCATGCAAAGATGCAGTATTTTGAAACAGAAGGGCGTTGTTTAAACAAGAATTTGAATAGTTTTTTTTTTCCAAGTAGGGATATAATGAGAGACCTCAGTGAAGACTGTATTACATAATATTTTGAAAAGAAATAAAATTTTTAGAATTGGTGCAATGGTTAAATTTATGTATCAACTTGACAGCGTCACAGGGTGCCCAGATATGTGGTCAAACATGATTCTGGCTATTCTGTGAGGGTGCTACTGGCATCTAGTAAGTAGAGTTTAGGAATGCTACTAAACATACTGCTCACAAAAATGAGGGGATATTTCAAAATGAATATGAAGCGATGCAATATCCTCTAACTTTTGTGATCAGTACACAGTGCACTGGATAGCCCCCACAGAGAATGATCCAGCCCAAAATGTTGATAATGCCATGCTCTAGACACTTTGACTTAGCGACCTCATTCTTATCCATGACATCAACTACCTTTTCTAACTCCAACCCAGCACAGCCTCCTGGAGCGTCTGACCTCCACAACCCACAGCTTAGCGGGTATCTTTGCCAGGAGTTCTCATAGGCTTCTCAAATTCAACATGTCAAAAACTCACCTTTATTCTCAGTCATAAAACAAATATAAATAAACACTTATTATGTTGTTGAAGAGTAAAAAATACAGAGTCTCTGCCATCTAAAAAAAAAATCCTGACTTGGTGGAGGGTCTAAGCAGCCAAACAGGCAATTAATATTGAGAGGGAAGTGGTCACTAGTCCAACAGAAGACAGAATTTTAGAATCTGTGACCAGAAATACATCATAGGAACTTAACTCATATTTATATCAATCAGCCTGTGGTAAATTGGTCTCATTATATGTCCTTTCACTTAAAGTTGAAGTTTCCAAGAACCTATTGATTGAAGACATTAAGTGAGGACTTACTGTACGTGCATTCACATGTTGTCACACTGTTGGTTTCAGGTCCAAACTGAACTTTCTTCCAGGGCTAGTAACAAGTTCTCTGAGGGAGGACAGATGTAGAGTTGCGCAGTACAGCTCATTTCCAAGAACAGAATAAAAACATACTTATCAGAGGAGAAGGCATTCATAAATAATTGATATTAATTAGAGATAAGCAACAGCCTAGCTTGTTCTGTCAGCCATCGGTGCATAAATAGGCAGTGCCAGCCTAAAGGTACAGTGCCACGATGGACCCTCCTCCATGCCACCTGTCAAAATAGTTTCTGCAGTTGGCTAATCCCACGATCTCGCTGGCCCCTGAAGAGATCCGCACGCAGTGCACTGAGCAGCATCCTGTAACCTCCTTCTCTGTTGCATCCCTCATACCCACCCGGTTGGTCGGCCAGTCCGTTGGCTCTCCTCAGGATCCTCCTGTCACCCACCACAGGGGGCTCCTAATAGAATTTCATCAGATTTCAAAGCCAGAGGGAGCTTGCAGAGCATAATATCCAACTTCTTCATTTTACAGCCGAGGAAACACAACTTACATGGAGAACTGCTGGAGGAAGCCATTACTTCCTACATGGGCTGAGTAACAGAGAAAGGCTGGCTGCAGAAGAGAGGCCATGACGCACAGGCATGCTCAGGAAAGAGCGGGGGTCCGAGGCTGTGAAAGAGGATTCCCAGGCTGCCTGGTTTTGTTGGTTCTCGAGGTTCAGCTGCATTCCTACCCTCATGCTCCATGAAACTTCCCTGGACCCTAATTACAGTTTCCCTTTTCTGCTCATAGTAGCTGAAGTCAGTTTTGGATACATGTATGGCTGTTACTTCACACACATCATAAATCAAAATTCATGGTGTTGCTCTATGAATACCCTGGATCCCCAGGAAGACAAACAAGTGGGTCCTAGAACAAGGTAAGCATGAAGCATTTCCTGAGGCAAAAATGACGAAACTGAAGCTCTACTTCTTCAGGCACGTCATGAGAAGGCAGAGCTCTTTGGGAAAGACAATAATGCTGGGAAAAACAGAAGGCAACAGGAAAAGAGGAAGACCAAATATGAAAGGACCGACTCTATAAAAGAAGCCATAGGTGTGAGTCTACAGGAACTGATCAGGACGATTGAGGACAAGACATGTGGACACCACTTATTTGTAGGGTCTCCAGAAGTTGGAGCTGACTCAACTGTACGTAACACACAGAAACCACCTGTGATAGAAAGGGTGATTCTCCAGCTGGAACTGTAAGAACTGGTGTATTAGTTTCTTAGGGCTGCTGTAAAAACAACTACAAAGTCGGTGGCTTAAAACAACAGAAATTTATTTTCTCACTGTTCTTTGCCTCGTCCCTCTTCTAGTGGCCACAGTCATGCCTTGATTTGTGGTCACTGCAATCTTTGCTTTGGAGTCATGCTGCCCACTCATCTTCTGTCTGTGAGTCAAATCTCCCTACTCTTACAAGGATACCTGTGATTGTAGTTAAGTCCTGCCCAGTTAATCCAGGATAATAGCCCATCTCAAAATATTTAATATAGCCTGATCTGTGATAGCACAGTGGGTAAAAGCATCAACCTGGAACACTGAGGTTGCTGGTTCAAAACCCTGGGCTTCCCTGGTCAAGGCACATATGGGAGTTGATCCTTTCTGCTCCTCCCTCCCTTCTCTCTCTGTCTCTCTCTCTCTAAAATGAATAAATAAAATCTAAAAATATATATATATATATTTAATATAATCATGTCTACAAAGACTCTCTTTTGCCATATAAGGTAAAATTTACAGATTCTAGGGATTAGGATGTGGATATCTTGAAGGGGGGGCATGATTCAGCCTACAGCATTTGGGGTACTGTATTTTAAAAAACAAAATGCCAAATTTAAAAAGGAGTTAGCTGGCAATAGAATGGTAAAGACAGATAAAGAAAAAGCCAATGAGTGTTTTTAGTGCCAGGTCGAATAAAAGTCATCTAGATTCAACAGGACTCTGGTCTCAAGGTTGGCCTATTCCCCTGGAGGAGATCAATGCATCATGTTGTCATGGTTTATCCCTTGTTCTGGATGCTAGCTGAGTGATCACAAGAAATTTTCTAATAATTTAGCTGCTATATAGATTAAGCTACAGTGACAGAGTAAGCTGACTTGTATTCCAAAGTATTTGGTTTATTGGCTCATTATATTTCTCACTGTAAATGTCAAAATCGAAATTCTATTTTATTTATTAGTTTCTGTGAGTTTGCATAACACATCAGGCTCTTAAATGAGGTCTGTCCATTTTACAAGTTCAGATACATAATTTGCCAGCACAGTAATAGTGAATCTTTCCATGAAAGGGCAAACTGAGTTGTAATCTCTTGGTCCTAATTTCAAACTCTTAAGGAAGTAGTGCAATTAGTCAAATTTAAGTTAATTTCCTACCCTGGTGCAAAGGATTGTGGCCAGGGAATAAGTCCCCTTTGAATGTACTGCTCTTCATTTATCTTCATTTGGAAGGGTAGATCAGGGCCCTCAAAAGCTGGAGAATACGGCAAACAAAGGACATAAAAGTCCAGCGCAGTCTGTGTTGTACCTTAATTCCTAGGACGCATTCTATTTCCAAACATCCCCTGTGGCATCCACTAAGTCTTCATCATTAGTTGTTTGTGTGTATTTTCAAGATGCACAGTACAACTAGTTTCTCCTTCCTCCAATGTATTTTTCTCACTTCTATCAAATTAATCTCTATAAAATACCTTTGATTTATAAGCTATCATAACTATTACTCATATGCTATCTCTGTTTTTAGCTTTACCTATGTGTATCGTGTATTTCATTACTTAATATTTTTAATCAACTCACTCTATAATTAAATACATTAATTTAAAAATAAGCTCTTTCTACCATAAATAAAAAACATCATTTTCCTTAAATAGAAGATAATCATTCAAATAAATGTAATAGGATGTTAGAATGTGGTTTCTCAGCAGTTTTTGTTTTGTTTTGTTCTTTAGAGAGAGAGAGGGGGGGGGGGACAAACAGGGACAAACTGACAAGAAGGGAAAGAGATGAGAAGCATCAACTCATAGTTGCAGCACTTTAGTTGTTCATTGGTTGCTTTTTTTTATATGTTCCTTGATTGGAGGACTCCAGCAGAGCCAGTGACCCCTTGCTCAAATCAGTGACTTGGGCTCAAGCCAGTGACCTTGGGCTCAAGCCAGTGACCTCAGGGTTTTGAACCTGGGTCCTTAGTGTCCTAGGCTAATGCTTCATCTACTGCTCCACTGCCTGCTCAGGTTTCTAAACACAGTTTTGACTGAGGCTACAAATATAATATACAATATACATATACCAAAACTAGTGTAAGATGGACTCCTCACATGCAACTTTACAAAGAATATTGTGAAGAACAAGTTCCCTGGTGTTTGCACCCCTTAGCCAGATCAGTAATATTTGCAATGAGTCAGCTTGTGGAGTGAGAGCATCTGTGTGGGGTCTCTTAGGAGGGATCCAGTGATATGCCAGAGGCCCAAGGGAGAGTGCTGCCTTCTCTTCAGACCTGGATGATAAGCCTCCTTGGGACCACACAGAGAGCTAAGGCCGGTGTTCCCTGTAGTTCGGGGATATAGAGCAATAGCAATGGCAGCTGACTCCCAGCTAAAAAAGGGTGGAAGTGGCTGTGTTAGACTCGGCTGCATACCCAGAGTTTTGGGGACAAGGGAGGTGTGACTATTTTCTGTGGACCAGAAGTGGGCCACTTGGGAGAAAGCGAACTGGAATCTGGTCAGAGCATTAGTCCTTCTAACTGAGTGTCCTGGAGAAACTCCAGTAAGAAACTACAGGGAGATGCTGGCTTCTTAGGGCTGTGAGAGGAGTCACAGTTCAGACTAGGAATGCCTGAATTAAGTGCCCTGCCACAGGGACTGGTATAAATGTTTGTGAAAGTGCACAAGCAAGAAAGAGTCAAGTTTGTCCTAGTTGGCCCCCAAGGCTGTCCTTTCAACCACCAGCTGGAAAATACTGTCCTTACACCTTTACTTTTCCCTCTGACTTCTCCTTTTCTTTCTTTCTTTCTTTCTTTCTTTCTTTCTTTCTTTCTTTCTTTCTTTCTTTCTTTCTTTCTTTCTTTCTTTCTTTCTTTCTTCCTTCCTTCCTTCCTTCCTTCCCTTCCCTTCCTTCCTTCCTTCCTTCCTTCCTTCCTTCCTTCCTTCCTTCCTTCCTTCCTTCCTTCTTTCCCTTCCTTCCTTCTTTCCCTTCCTTCCTTCCTTCCTTCCTTCCTTCCTTCCTTCCTTCCTTCCTTCCTTCCTTCCTTCCTTCCTTCCTTCCTTCCTTCCTTCCTTCCTTCTTCTTCTTCTTCTTCTTTCTTTCTTTCTTTCTTTCTTTCTTTCTTTCTTTCTTTCTTTCTTTCTTTCTTTCTTTCTTTCTTTCTTTCTTTCATTCTTTCGTGAGAGGAGGGGAGGTAGTGAGACAGACTCCCGTATGTGCCCCAACCGGGATCCACCTGGCAACTCCCATCTGGAGTCAATGCTCAAATCAACTGAGCAATTCTCAGTTCCCAGGGCTGATGCTCTAACCCAGGGGTAGTCAACCTTTTTATACCTACCGCCCACTTTTGTATGTCTGTTAGTAGTAAAATTTTCTAACCACCCACCAGTTCCACAGTAATGGTGATTTATAAAGTAGGGAAGTAACTTTACTTTATAAAATTTATAAAGCAGAGTTACAGTAAGTTAAAGCATATAATAATAATTACTTACCAAGTACTTTATGTTGGATTTTCGCTAAGTTTGGCAGAATAAATCTTTATAAAACAACTTACTATAGTTAAATCTATCTTTTTATTTATACTTTGGTTGCTCCTCTACCACCCACCATGAAAGCTGAAACGCCCACTAGTGGGTGGTAGGGACCAGGTTGACTACCACTTCTAACCAATCGAGCCACTGGCTGTGTCAGGAGATAAGAGAGAGAAGGGGGAGATGGAGGAGGAGAGAAGCAGATGGTTACTTCTGTGTGCCCTGTCAACGAATCAAACCTGGGGCATCCATACGCCTGGCTGACACTCTATCCACTGAGCCAACCGGCCAGAGCGACTTCCCGTGCTCTAACCTGGGAAGGAGTAAACAGCAGCTAACAAGTGAAGGAGAAAGTGAGCAGACGCAAGGATATTGAAGGGTTGACTAGTAGCTAGTAATTAACATTCAAATTACTAAACTAAGACTGTGTGTAAGGCACTAACTAACACATCAAATATTGATTGATTGGTGTGTGTAGTGAAAAGAAATATGAAGTTAAATGCAAAAACCCTGGATTCTTCCAAATGCAGCAATTCTTCCAGAAGAGCAAGTCACTCTCTTCTCTGGGCCTTGTAAATACTGATAATGGAATCAAAACAATCAGGGCTGGAACGGTGCATAAACTGTCGGTGTCTTTTTCTTTTTTCAAATTAATTTTTCAATGACGGTGTACAATGCTATATTAGTTTTAGGGGTATAATAATAGAAATTAGACATTCATATACCTTACAAAGAGATAACCCCGATAAGTCTAGTATCCAGCTGATGCCATACACAGTTATTACAATATTATTGACAATATTCCCTATGATGTACTTTACATCCTTGTGACAATTTTTATACCTGCCAGTTTGTACTTCTTAATCCCTTTACCTTTTCCACTCATCCTTCAACCCTCTTGCATCTGGCAACCATTAATATAGTCTCTGTTTTGTTTTGTTTGTTCATTATTTTGCTTTTTAGATTCCATATATAAGTGAAGCTAGTGTATATGACATTTGTCTTTCTCTGTCTTGACTTATTTCACTTAGCATAATACTCTCTAGGTCCACCCATATTGTCACAAACGACAAGATTTTATTCTTTTTAAAAACTGAGTACCGGCCCTGGCCGGTTGGCTCAGCGGTAGAGCGTCGGCCTGGCGTGTGGGGGACCCAGGTTCGATTCCCGGCCAGGGCACATAGGAGAAGTGCCCATTTGCTTCTCCACCCCCACCCCCTCCTTCCTCTCTGTCTCTCTCTTCCCCTCCCACAGCCAAGGCTCCATTGGAGCAAAGATGGCCCGGGTGCTGGGGATGGCCCCTTGGCCTCTGCCCCAGGCGCTAGAGTGGCTCTGGTCGCGGCAGAGCGACGCCCCGGAGGGGCAGAGCATCGCCCCCTGGTGGGCAGAGCTTCGCCCCTGGTGGGCGTGCCGGGTGGATCCCGGTCGGGCGCATGCGGGAGTCTGTCTGACTGTCTCCCCATTTCCAACTTTGGAAAAATACAAAAAAAAAAAAAAAAAGGACTGAGTACCATGTATTCTTTATCTAATTGTCTATTGATGGGCACTTGGGTTGCTTCTATATCTTGGCTGCTGTGAATAACTCTGCAATGAACATATGGGTGCATATATCTTTTTAAATTAGTGTTTTATTTTTTTGGGTAAATACCTAGCAGTGGAATTGCGGGGCCATATGGTAGTTCCACTTTTAATTTTTTGAGGAAACTCCATATTGTTTTCCACAGTGGCTGTGCCAATTTACAATCCCACCCCAGCACATGGGGATTTCCTTTTCTCCACATCCTTGCTAACATTGTTGTTTGTGGATTGATTGCTGGTAGCCATTCTGACAGGTGTGAGGTGACATCTCATTGAGATTTTAATTGCATTTCTCTGATGAGCATCTTTTCATACATGTATTGGTTATCTGTATGTCTTCTTTGGAGAAATGTCTATTCAAACATTTTTAATTAGATTTTTTTGTCATTAAGTTGTATGAGTTTCTTATGTATTTTGAATAATAACTCCTAGTCTGATGTATCACTGGAAACATTAATGATCGCTGTGTCTTTCTGGTGGGTTCACTCTTATTATTATATAATGTCTCTCTCTCTGTCTCTGGTAAGTTGCTTTGCTCTGACATCTGTGTTTTGTATGATATATCTTTTTCTATCCATTTACTTTCAACCTGCCTATATCATCATATTTGAAGTGAATCTCTTATAGATAACATATATTGTTGGGTCATATTTTTCCATTCAATTTGCCAACTTCTGTTTTTTAATTGCTGCATTTTGACCATTTGTATTGAATGTGATTATTAATATCTTAGAGCCTAAGTCTTTGATTTAACTTAGTTTTTTGTTAATGAAAATAGCATTATTATATTAGGTAATAAATACATGCAAATATAAAAGCAGTCAGTCATTTTTTCCAAATGTTTTGATCAACTTACAGTTAATGCCAAACTAAAATCTATATACAGTCTTAGAACAAAAAGTTTTGTTTTAGTTGCTCTTTCTTTTGTATTTATAATTTGTGCCTTTTAAAATTGACTTCAAAGCACCAATAGTCATGCAAATACTTAAGCATTAAAGACGTTACATTTTGCAGGATCTATAATGTATGGTAAACAGGAACTGGCTACCAAGTAAAATGTGCTGATGACACAGATGTTAGATCTTTCCTTATGATCCCACAAGTCTGAGGTGCTGTTCATTTTTTCCAGTGTACTTTTTCTCTGTCTTTCAGATTGGTTATTTTCCATCATTAATTTTACTGCTTCTTTCCTTTTTCTTCTCCAATCAGCTGTTGAGCCCATGGACTGAGATTTTAATATTGGTTTTTGTATTTTCAGTTCTACACTTGGCATTTGATTCTTTTCCATGTCCTCCTTTTCTTTGCTAAGCCTTTTTATTTTTCATTTGTTTCCAGCATGTTTGTAATTGCTCGTTGAAGCATTTTTGTCATGGCTGCTTTAAAAGCTTTGTCAGATAATCTTAACATCTGTTATCTCAGTGTTGGCATCTCTTGATTGTCTTTTTTTCACTTAGTTTGAGATATTCCTGGTTTTATATGACCAGTGATTTTTAAATTTTTATTTATTCATTTTAGAGAGGAGAGAGAGTGAGAGAGAGAGAGAAAGAGAGAGAGAGAGAGAGAGAGAGAGAGAGAGAGAAAGGGGGGAGGAGCAGGAAGCATCAACTCCCATATGTGCCTTGACCAGACAAGTGCTGGGTTTTGAACCAGCGACCTCAGCATTCCAGATCAATGCTTTATCCACTGCGCCACCACAGGTCAGGCATGACGAGTGATGTTTGATTAATATTTGGCTATTTGATCCATAAGGTGGGAAGCCTCTCGTTACGGTCAGACAGGATTGGGCATTCTGATTCTCCATGTGGTCTTTACTGGCCCATGGTAGAGGTGGCCTGGCTTCCGCAGCATGATGATAAAAGTCCTGACTCTTCACCAGGCCTCCTCTGATGCCACGCCAGCAGGGAAGTTGAGCAATGTCGCATCACTGTGGGATGGGGATGGAAGTCCAGGCTTTCCACATAGTCTTCACTGACACTGTTGCACCACCCCAACCAATATCGGGGTTTCTCATTATAGGCTCCCAAGGATGGAAGTCTAAACTCCCCACAAAGACTTTGCTGGTGTAGAAAGTTTGAAACAGGGTTTTTCCTTTACGTCACTGGAGTAGAGTTGTTTTGTCTAAAAGTTTTCTGTCTTGCTACAATACCTATTTTCTGTTCTTTGGCTAGAGAGAGCAGGCTTTTTTTGAGGGTTCCTTTTGTCTGTCTCTGTTAGCATTTCTGGGCTACATGCTCTTCAGCTCCAGGTCTGGAATTTGTGAGGCCAAAGAACCCAGAGAATTTACCACCACGCCTTCCTCAGGTCCTGAAGTCTTGTATTCTCTCTACCTTTCAGTCTTCTTAAGTTTGTATATTTCATGTCCAGGGATTTAGGTTGTGTTTAGTGAAAGCAATAGGAAAAATTAGTAACTGTGTCTCTTTGGTGATTTTACTGTGGTAGCTTAGTTCCTCCCTCCCCACTCTCATTCTTACTACAAAGACAAAAGAATAAATGCACCAAATTAGTAATATATTTTTAATTAATTAGTTAATAATATAAATATGTTTAATTAATCAGAAGTTGAGCTGATTTATAACACATACTGGCACCAGAAATTGGGGAACTGTGGTTATCTTCCAGAGGCCCTCAGAGTTGAAATCTTGGGGCTAGAAACTGATAGTTACCATGGACACAGAACCCTGGGTCGAATCAAAAGTTATGTGTTTATTATTCTGCACACAGGCAGTGAATTAGGGCAATTTGGCTTCTGGCTTCCTAATACACATATTCTCATTTATCAGTCCTCTAGGATAGATACAGTAGGATAGTCAGACAGACAGACACACTATGACAAACTATGCTAATAGAAAAGTGACTGAAACAGTCTGAACAGAGGAAAAAGGCATGTGAAAAATTAAGTAGGAGGCATGGCATGGGATGAAACTAGCAATTATTGATCACATAACATATATCAGACACTTTTTTATTGCTTTACTGCCTTTTGACTAAGATCAAGTGTAGTAACATGTATCAGACACCTTTAAACATTATCTCATTTAATTCTTTTTTTTTTTTTTTTTTTTTTTTTTTTTTTTTGTATTTTTCTGAAGCTGGAAACGGGGAGAGACAGTCAGACAGACTCCCGCATGCGCCCGACCGGGATCCACCCGGCACGCCCACCAGGGGGCGACGCTCTGCCCACCAGGGGCGACGCTCTACCCACCAGGGGGCGATGCTCTGCCCCTCCAGGGGGGTCGCTCTGCCGTGACCAGAGCCACTCCAGCGCCTGGGGCAGAGGCCAAGGAGCCATCCCCAGCGCCCGGGCCTTCTTTGCTCCAATGGAGCCTTGGCTGCGGGAGGGGAAGAGAGAGACAGAGAGTAAGGAGGGGGGTGGGGGTGGAGAAGCAAATGGGCGCCTCTCCTTATGTGCCCTGGCCGGGAATCGAACCCGGGTCCCCCGCACGCCAGGCCGACGCTCTACCGCTGAGCCAACCGGCCAGGGCCATCTCATTTAATTCTTAAAGGTTGATATTGTTACTCCTTTTTAACAAATAAGTAAACTGAGACTTATGGAGGTTAAAGAACTTGCCTATTCTAATAATTGCAGAGCCCAAATTCAAACCCCAGTTTGTCAGTCTTGAAAATCTTCTGCTTTGCTGCCTGTCTCTCAGTTAGAAGGTGGGGCTTTGCCACCTGTCTTCCAGTAAGAAATTAACATTAGAGATGCTTATTCAGTCCGTGAGGTGGCCACAGAGGATTGACAGATGTGGCTGGGCTACCCTGTCTTCCTCAGCCTCTCCTATTTTGCAGCTGTGCTGGGCACTGTCCTCAAGTCTTCAGTCTTCTCCTTCCAGCATGAACTTTTACTTAAGGTAAAAGTCTGGGCAGGGTTCTTCTTTCCTCTCCGATCTGAAGGGAGTTGGCCAAGTCTCCTCTTTCTGAGTGTACATGACTAAGAGAAACGGAGGGGGCCTACAGCACAGAGATCCATTGCCAAGAACATCTCAGGGTGGAGAGAACTTTGGGACATTTTTTCCGCTCTGCATCAGACAGGGTAAAATTGATCAGCATTTAATTGGTTTCAGCTGTTCTTAACATATTGCATAGACAACTTTGATGTACATTGCTAAATTCAATATTCCTTATGGTTAACAGATTAAAAGCCAAAAACACCCTTGAAGAAACACCAGAAATCAGTGTTTTGGATCACACTGAGTTCTTTGCTATTGTTCACCCACTTGGAATGCTCTGGGAATACTAACTACTTTGGACTGAGGATGAGAAAAGAAATAAATCTATGTCTGGTAAGACTCTTGCGTAGATAGTTTCCTGGACACCAAGATATCTAGATTGCAATTCCAGATTTCCCTGTGCAGCCATGTGATTCTGATGAAACTTCACCTCTCTGGACTGTGCTCAGGTTTACAATCCAGACAATGAAGAGAATGAGCTCAATGAGCCCAAAGGTTACTTTCATTTTTCAGAATTCTCTAAGTATTTTTCATTATTCTGATGCTTCATTACAATTGTGGAAAGAGAAAAACACATTGCTCTCTGATCAAGAAGTGTGCAGAATGGCAATGGCAGATTGTATCTCGGAACTCAGGAAGAGGTCTGAAAGAACATACGGGTTAAGGCTTAATCGATACATTTTAGTCTCCAAAGGTCAGAGGACAAATGAGGGGCTGGAGAAATCACTGGCCATTTCACTGTGTGTTCTTGGGCAAGGATATTTCAGCCCCCACTATTTATGTCTCCATCTATGAAATGGAGATGAGGACACCTACCAATTAATGCAAAAATCTTTGCTTAAGGCCCTGGCTGGGTAGTTCAGTTAGTTAGAGGGTTGTCCTGATATGCCAAGGTTGTGGGTTTGATCCCCCATCAGGGCACATGCAAGAATCAACCAATGAGCCTTGGCTAGATAGCTCAGTTGCATAGAGAATCATCCTGATGCGGAGGTTGCTGGTTCAATTCTCAGTCAGGGCACATACAGGAACAGATCAATGTTTCTGTTTCTTTATCACTCCCCCTTCCTCTCTCTCTCTCTCAAATTAATAAAAACAAATCTTTGGTAAAAAACTAGGTTGCAAATAGTGTATATCAGACATGGGTGCCATGTAGTGGGTGCAGCTATAGTAACTGCTCTTTCTTAATCCCCTTTCCTGCTCTTCCCTGCATTCCCTCAGATTTATCATTCTCCTGTTCTCTTTGCCTTTATTTCTTCTTCCTTGCTATCTCTGCCTCGCTGAGTCACCTTCACTGGATCGTCTCTTTACTGATGCTCATCGATGGCTTTGTGGCCCCTACAGTGAAAAGCATAGGAGGATCTGAGGGGCAGCCTTCAAATCCCTGCTTGCTCCTATCTGGCTTCAGAGGTTCTCCAGCAGTTGTTGCTCCTTTATCACCAAACCCCAAGTGAGCATTTAGTTGCCTAACTTGCAGGCTTAACCCAAGACCTGGAGAACTCCTGACCCATCTCTAGAGCCCTCAGGGCTGCTAAGATTAATGTGGACTTACTTAAGCTTGAGAAGAGAGAAAGATGTGAGGCACCCCCACTCAATGCCTTTCTCATCTCCTAAAGCCAAGGATTCCCCTATGTTTCCATGAATTGGTTAATGCTTGAAATAACTTAGCCTGCTGGACCCATAGCTGGTGCTGCTATATCCATGGTGCAGAACCCTCTAGGGCCATGATGGTGAACCTTTTTATAAAAACCGCCCACTTTTGCAGTGCTGGTCAACCTGGTCCCTCCCGCCCACTAGTGGGCGGTCAAGCTTTCATGGTGGGCCAATCGTGGCACCGTTTGGTTGCTCTGCTACCACCCACCATGAAAGCTGGAATGCCCACTAGTGGGCAGGAGGGACCAGGTTGACCAGCACGGCAAAAGTGGGCGGTTTTTATAAAAAGGTTTGCCATCAGGGCTCTAGGGTCACAAGGCTTTCACAATGGGAGCAAGGCCAAAGCTGGCTCTAGCAAATGCTAGAGCCTTACAGCAGGTGGTAACATTGAAAAAAATGTTACCGTTGACTTTGGCTGAGGTGGTTCTCCATGAGTTCATGCCCCTCACAGGTGAAGTAAGTTTGTGTTAAGAACACACAACAATGATATTGAAGGCAAGACTAGCTATTGGAATATTCAGGCTGCTTGTAAAACTCTTTGAAGGTTATTGTATCAATCTGGATGCCTCTTTCACAGAACCAAGTCATGCACTGAGTATCTGAAGTGTAGGAGAGAGCTCAGCCTTGGTCCTTAACCCACCCATATGGGGATGCCAGCCTCACTAGATTGGAAGAAAAAGCAATAGATACTGTCCTTTCCCTCTGGAAATGTTATGGGTCTACCCGGGAGGGGAATGAAAGCTTGTAGGCAGCAAGGCCTTCCCAGTCCCATCTGGTGGCTTTTTACTACAGTCTGGGTAGTAGTGGCCCAAACATGTTTATTTCCATTGAACATTCTGTCTCCCTGAAAACCCTAGGGGAGCAGAACAAAACTGAGCCTGCTGAGTGGACCTACCAGCTCAGCAAGCCCGTAGTGCTTCACGCTGTTACGTGCTGACTATTTCCTCAGAACCTGGGGTTCTCTCATGATTTTATTGAGAACTCTCTGCTGAATATTTCCTGGGCTTGGGAATTATACATATTTCAGACATCATTTCTCTTAAGAGTTTACCCATGGTTGGAAATGTGAGGAGTTCCATGGAATAGAAACGATAAACAAAAGATGAAGGTGCTTTGTAAACTCTAAAGGGCTAGCATCGTTTATGACTGTTGTTGGTGTAAGAAACCTCACGGACCCTCCCCCAGTGGTTTCTATTTTCTGTGTGTTCCGTCAGGGAATGGGGCCCTGTCATCAGGTGATTTATGTGCTCATATTCCTCAGGGAGAAGCCCACTCCCATCCTTCTAGCCTGGCCAGCAGCCCAGATTTATCTTGTTAGGTCCTGGTTTGGCTCTTTCTCCCCAAACTCACAGCAACACCTGTACTCACTGACCTCAAGCGTTCCCCCTAATTTCTCAACTCTAATTCACCTTGAATTGCAAACAAATGGTGAAAGATCACATAATGTTCTTCGTTTTGATTACAAAGAGGGAGCATGAGGGAGTTTTAATTCTTGCAGTCACTGTGCTCCTGGTATGCTCTCCCTCGGTCCCGGAGAGGAGGGTGTGGTTGGAACGGTGCCCAAGCCCCCTCAAGCTCTCAGCACAGCCCGTTTCTCCTCTGGATTTTCCTCCAAGCCCTTCTGAAGGCTTCTCTCTCTCTGGCATCCTTTTCGTCTGAACTCATGTAAACTATTAATGAGCCAGGTAGTGTTTTCCAGTTTTTATAAATCAAACGATAGAGGGTTATGAGAAGAAAACAAGCCATGATTATGAAAGGTGCCATGAAAATCAAGTTCTACACTGTTGCTTTTGAATTGGCCTTTACTAAAAACTGATTGTAATTCTTCTGTGGTCAAGACTGCTAAAAATATTAGGAATTGACTTGGAAATTCTATGCTTTTACTATGCCCATTTTTCCTAAGTATTTTTTTTTTTTTTTGGCCAGAAAAATCTGAAATCTTAACATATGTTGCTTTTGCCATAAGCCATGAACTTAATTTTCAGCTGCTGCATCTTGAAAACCTAAGATTCTCAGAACGTTGTTACTTATATTCAGAAAAAATATTGTATTTTCATCAATAAGGTTGACTTGACCAGTAATTAGGTCAGCTGAAATAAACTTCCATTTCCGCCTTCTTCTTTAATGATGATGAAATTTTGGAAACTATTGTAGCTCATAGTCATACATTTAGATATTTTGCTATCAAAAACACCAATAAAGGAAAAACAGTGAAATAAAACAGATAAATAGGAGAAAATTCTATTCCCTTCCCTCCCTCCCTCATATTTTTGGCTATTTGAACATAAACAGTGTTACTAAAACCTAGGGGAGTTTAAATTCTACTTCTTGCTAGAATGACTATTATAAACTCCTCCCTAAGTGAAGATTTTGTGTTCTGAAGTCACTGTGTTTTTAGGCTTTGGTCCAAAGTGACTTCATTTTCTGTCTGCTGGGATTTAAGAGAGACTGCTAATGTAAGGGCGGCAGTTTCATGAGCCAAAGATGTCTTTTTT
The DNA here is from genome assembly GCF_036850995.1 of Saccopteryx leptura. NCBI lineage: Eukaryota > Metazoa > Chordata > Mammalia > Chiroptera > Emballonuridae > Saccopteryx > Saccopteryx leptura. Next base: position 49,837,642 of record NC_089510.1, read on the forward strand.
TCTGACTCATGCTAACTAGTACTGAATTGTGTGTTCAGATGCCCGTCAAGTTTCTTCAAAATTTTAATTAACTTTTGCAGAATTCTACTTGGCTCAACCATGGAGTTAATTAAAATGTACATTACAGCTTGACAGGTGGTGGCACAGTAGATAGAGCATTGACCTGGGACACTAAAGACCTAGGTTCAAAACCCCAATGTCGCCAGTGAGAGCATGGGCTAATCCGTTTGAGTGCAGGGTGGCCAGCTTGAGTGTGGGATCATAGAGATGACCCATGGCTGCTGACTTGAGCAAGGGGTCACTGGCTCAGCTGGTGCACCCAGGTCAAGGCACATATGAGAAAGCAATCATTGAATAACTAAAGTGCAGCAACGAGTTGATGCTTCTCATCTCCATTCCTGTCTCTCTGTCCCTGTCTTTCTCTCTGTAAATAAATAAATAAGCATGTTAAAAAATATAGTAGACTCCAAAAATTAATCATGGTTATTTCTAGGGCAGTGCCCAAAACCTGCATTTTTTTCTCACTGCCCTTTTCTAGATGTTCTTTGTAGTAAAAAAAAAAAAAAGAGAAATACACACCACAAAAATACATTTCCTTTGCAAAATCTGCTGAGAGATATTGCATATTTTAATCTCTTATTTTTAAACTTGAACTTCAAATTACTTGGCTTTTTTAGAGATGCATCTACTGTTTATGTTTCTCATCAGTTTTTAAAAACTATCTGTCACTTCCTATCATATTTGAAAGTTTTCTGCTCTGTACTTATATGGTGCTTTGGGGAAATTAAATTTGATTATGCTAACGTCATCCGAAATGGTCTTAATTTTGTTTCTTTGAAGCCTCTTTAAAAGTTGTTAGTTGGTGTTAATAGGCTGTTAAATTGGTCAAGAGTCCACAAGGCCTGAAATAAAACAGTTTTTTATTACTGCAATTACCTCTGTGGATGAACTCCACCCTCAAAGCAACATGCAGACTGAAAAGAAAGACATCCATGCTAAGCCAGAGTTCTGCATTCAGAGCACAGATTAAACTACTTCATGAAAATAGAGAATAGAGGTTCTGACCAATAGGATTGTGCACTGGGGAGAAGTCTGGCCTTGGGTCAGTACATTCTTGTGTGGGAGAATCCCTGTCCACTGAACTTCATAGCACAAATGAGAATGGCTCTTGGTTAGATGAAAAATTCCAATGAACCCTATTATCTAAGATATGAAATTAAAGAATTACTGTATTAGCTGCTCCTGATTTGAGACACATGTGTTAAAAAACAGAACATATCTCTCTCTCTCTCTCTCTCTCTCTCTCTCACACACACACACACACACAGACACACACACACACACACACACACAGACACACACACACAGCAGTGGAAGGATAGAGACATTTTAAGATTGTGACTCTTTATAGCAATAGCCGGAATCCTCAGTGTTCCCTCCTGCACAGCTCTCTGCCCATGACCTGGAGCATCTCCTGTCTCTCTTGCACTCGTGTCTTACCCCTGCTCCATCCCCTGCACAAAGTTTATGCCTGAAGGATAACGAAGCAGTCTTAGGTTTCCCAGGTTGCTCGCTCTAGGGAAAGAGACAGCAGAAACTCGAAGCCACAAGAAGTGTAGCTGCTGGCTTAGGGGGGTGCGATACAGGAGGATGCAGTTGCTTGGTGTCCGTGCTATGGGGATAAGGAGATCCAGGTTGGAGGAGGAGAAGAGTAGTAAGGAAGGGTAGAGAGAGACCCAACGGAAAGGATTAATAATAAGAGCAAGATCAGAGCACCACCCATGGCATAGGCAGGAAAGAGTGAGGAAGGGGTGGTCTGGCCGCAGAGAGCTGCTGAGGAAGGGCAGGGTAGGAAGCCTGGTTGGCAAAGCATTTTCTTTCAGGGAAGGTCTGCAGATGACAGTTTTAGTTATGTGTCTGAAAATCTCTATTTTCTCCATCACTTAAATTGTGGTTAAATCTGGATAGAACTGCTTTATTCATCATTTGTATCATTTAATGTTGCTGCTAAGAGGACTGATAGTGTTATTCTTCATGTATATTCTTTATGTATATATTCTTCATGTATATTTTTCTGGGTTTTCTTTCTGTCACATTTAAGATTTCCTTCTATTCTTTCTGTTTTAAGTCTCATGAATGTTTGTAGGTGGGGATTTATTTATTTATTTTTTATCCTTTTGTTACCAAGGGTAAACTTTCGATCTGAGGACTTACATCTTTATTTTGCTCTGGAGAATTCTAAGCCTTTTTTTTTTTTTGTATTTTTCTGAAGTTGGAAACGGAGAGGCAGTCAGTCAGACTCCCGCATGTGCCCAACCGGGATCCACCCGGCATGCCCACCAGGGGGCAATGCTCTGCCCATCTGGGGTGTTGCTCTGTTGCAACCAGGGCCATTCTAGCACCTGAGGCAGAGGCCATGGAGTCATCCTCAGTGCCCGGGCCAACTTTGCTCCAATGGAGCCTCAGCTGCAGGAGGGGAAGAGAGAGACAGAGAGGAAGGAGAGGGGGAGGAGTGGAGAAGCAGATGGACGCTTCTCCTGTGTGCCCTGGCTGAGAATCAAACCCGGGACTCCTGCACGCCAGGCTGACGCTCTACCACTGAGCCAACCAGCCAGGGCTAAGCCTTTTTTTTAAAGCCATTATTTATGTTAAGCACCTTAGGTCCTTCTCTGTCATTCTTTTCATTCTCTTTTTTTCTGGGACTCATGTTCTATGCATTTAACTACGCTTTGTCTCTGTTGAATTTGGGGTGAAATCCTCAATTTGATCTTCCCAGTCATCAATACTCCCTTTATTGAGTCTAGATAGAGTTCATTACACCTATTAAGTATTTTTATTTATTTATTTATTTTTAAATTTTATTTAGAAAATTAAATTTAACAAGGAACATTGATCAATAACAGTACATAGGTTTCAGGTAAACATTCTGTAGTATTTGAACCGTTGATTATGTTGTATACCCATCACTCAAAGTCAAATAATTTTTTTTCACTGTATATTTGTCCCTCTTCACTCCTTTCCCCCACCCTTATACAACATCCCCCTCCTCCTGGTAACCACTTCACTTTTATCTATGTCCATAAGTCTCAGTTTTCTATCCTACCTATCTATGTGTGAAGTCATACAGTTCTTAGCTTTTTCTAATTTACTTAGTCCACTCAGTATAATGTTCTCATGGTTCACCCCTGTTGTTATAACTGATACTATGTCATCATTTATTATGGCTGAGTAATATTCCATTGTATATATGTACCACATCTTCTTTATCCAATCCTCTATCAAAGGAAACTTTGGTTATTTCCATGTCTTGGTCACTGTGAATAATGCTGCAATGAACATGGGCGTGTGTATATCTTTTTTTTTTTTTTTACAGGGACAGAGAGAGAGTCAGAGAAGGGATAGACAGAGACAGACAGACAGGAATGGAGAGAGATGAGAAGCATCAATCATCAGGTTTTTTTTGTGACACCTTAGTTGTTCATTGATTGCTTTCTCATATGTGCCTTGACCGCGGGCCTTCAGCAGACGGAGTAACCCCTTGCTCGAGCCAGTGACCTTGGGTCCAAGCTGGTGAGCTTTTGCTCAAACCAGATGAGCCCGCGCTCAAGCTGGCAACCTCAGGGTCTCGAACCTGGGTCCTCTGCATCCCATTCTGACAGTCTATCCATTGAGCCACCGCCTGGTCAGGCCATATATCTTTATGTACCAACGTTTTCAAGTTTTGGGGGTAGATACCCAGTAGAGAGATTGCTGTATCATATGGTAGTTCTATACGTGTGTGTGTGTGTGTGTGTGTGTGTGTGTGTGTGTGTGTGTGTGACAGAGACAGAGAAAGAGAAAGAGACAGACAGGGACAGGAAGGGAAAGAGATGAGAAGAATCAATTTTTCATTGTGGCACCTTAGTTGATCATTGATTGCTTTCTCATATGTGCCTTGACCAGGGAGCCACAGCAGACTGAGTAACCCCTTGCTCAAGTCCATGACCTTGGGCTCAAGCTGGTGAGCCTTGCTCAAAGCAGATGAGCCTGTGCTCAAACTGGCAACCTCGGGGTTTTGAACCTGGATCCTCCGCGTACCAGTCTGATGGTCTATCCACTGCACCACCGCCTGGTCAGGCTGGTAGTTCTATTCTTAATTTTTTGAGGAACCACCACACTTTCATCTATAATGGTTCTACTAGTTTGTATTCCCACCAGCAGTGGATGAGGGTTCCTTATCCTCCACAGCCTCTCCAAGACCTGCTATTACCAGTCTTATTCATAATAGCTAATCTAACAGGTGTAAGGTGCTATCTCATTGTAGTTTTGATTTGTATTTCTCAAATAGCTAATGAAGATGAACATCTTTTCATATATCTGTTGGACATTTGTGTGTCTTCTTGTGAGAAGTGTCTGTTTAGGTCCTCTCCCATTTTTTAATTGGATTGTTTGCTTGTTTGTTGCTGAGCTTTGTGAGTTCTTTATATATTTTGGATATCAATCTTTTATAGGAGCTGTTGTTTGCAAATTTTATCTCCCATTTAGTTGGCTGCCTATTTGTTTTGTTGTCAGTTTCTTTTGCTGTGCAGAAGCTTTCTAGTTTGATATAGTCCCTTTCATTTATTCTTGCCTTTACTCCCTTTGCTTTTGAGGTCAAATTTATAAATTGTTCTCTGTGGCCAAGGTCCATGAGTTTTGTACCTACATTTTCTTTTTTGTTGTAATTTATTGTTTCAGACCTCATATATAGGTCTTTAATCTATTTTGAATTAATTTTTATACAGGGGGACAAACTATAGTCAAGTATCATTCTTTTGCATGTGGCTTTCCAATTTTCCAGCACCATTTATTGAAGAGTTTTTCTTTTCTCCATTGTGTTTTTGGCACCTTTGTTGAAGATGATTTGTCCATATATATGTGGTTTTTTTCGTAGGTTCTCAATTCTGTTCCATTGGTTTGTATGTCTGTTTTCCTGCCAATACCATGCTGTTTTGATTATCATGGCCTTATAGTATAATTTCAAGTCAGGTAGTGTGATACTGCTGGCTTCATTCTTTTTTCTCAGGATTGCTTTGGCTATTCAGGTATTTTTATGGTTCCATACAAATCTGATGATTATTTGTCCTATTTCTTTAAAAAATGGCATTAGGATTTTGATGGGAATTGTATTAAATTTGTGTATTGCTTTGGGCAATATGGCCATTTTAACTATGTTGATTCTTTCGATCCATGAACTTGGAATATTTTACCATTTCATTGTGTCTTTTTCAATTTCTTTTAATAATGCTTTGTAGTTTTCAGTATACTGGTCATTTACATCTTTTGTGAAGTTTATTCCTATGTATTTTATTTTTATTGGTGCAATTGTAAAAAGAATTATTTTTTTGAGTTCATTTTCTAAAGTTTCATCATTGGTGTATAGGAAAGCCATGGACTTTTGTATATTGATTTTGTATCCTGCGAATTTACTGTATTGGTTTATTGTTTCTAATAGCTTTTCAGTGGAGTCTTTGGGTTTTCTATATACAAGATCATGTTATCTGAAAAATAGTGATATCTTTACTTCTTCTTTCCCTATATGAATGCCTTTTATTTCTTTCTCTTGCCTGATAACTCTGACTAAAACTTCCAGAACTATGTTGAATAAGATTGGAGAGAGTGGGAAGCCTGGTCTTGTTTCTGATTTTAGAAGAAAAGACTTCAGTTTTTCACCATTTAGTATGATAAATATGAGCTGATGATTTGTCATATATGGCCTTCATTATGTTAGGTATTTTTCTTCTTGACCTCTTTATTGAGTGTTTTTAACATAAGGGGATGTTGTATCTTACTGAATGCTTTTTCTGCATTTATTGATAGGATCATATGATTTTTTGTTCTTTGTTTTGTTGTATTACGTTGATCAATTTTCACATTTTGAACCATCCTTCTGCTCCTGAAATGAATCCCACTTGATCATGAGGTATTATTATTTTTTAATGTGTTGTTGTATTCAATTTGCTAACATTTTGTTTACAATTTTTGCATCTGTATTCATTAGAGATATTGATCTGTAGTTTCCTTATATTGTGTTGTCCTTGCCAGATTTTGGTATCAGGGTTATGTTGGCCTCATAAAATGTTTTAGGGAGTATTATCTCTCTTTATATTTTTTGGAAGATTTTGAGAAAAATAGATACCAAATCTTCTTTGAATGTTTGGTAGCACTTAGTAGTATAGCCATCTGGTCCTGGACTTTTATTTTGGGGGAGGGTTTTAATAGTTGTTTCTATTTTCTTTTTGCTTATGGGTCTATTTAGGTTTTCCACTTCTTCTTAACTCAGTCTAGAAAGATTGTATAGTTCTAGGAATTTATCCATTTCCTCTAGCTTGTTTATTTGGTGGCATATAATCTTTCATAGTATTCTACTATGATCCTTTGCATATCTATGATGTCTGTTATTTTCTCCTCTTTCACTTGGGATTTTGTTTATATGAGTCCTCTCTCTCTTTTCCTTAGTGAGTCTTGCCAGTGGTTTGTTGATTTTATTGATCTTTTCGAAGAACCAGCATTTTGCTGTATTAATTTTTTAAATAATTTTTTTGTTCTCTATTTCATTTAGTTCTGCTCTAATTTTTAGTATTTCCTTTCTCCTGCTGACTTTGGGCACCTTTGTTCTTCTTTTTCTAGTTCCTTAAGATGTGATGTTAGTTAGGTTGTATACTTGGGATCTCTCTTGTTTCCTGATATAAGCCTGTAATGATATAAACTTCCTTCTTTTTTTTTTTTTTTTGTATTTTTCTGAAGCTGGAAACGGGGAGAGACAGTCAGACAGGCTCCCGCATGCGCCTGACTGGGATCCACCCGGCACACCCACCACGGGGCAATGCTCTGCCCACCAGGGGGCAATGCTCTGCCCCTCTGGGGTGTCGCTCTGTTGCGACCAGAGCCACTCTAGTGCCTGGGGCAGAGGCCAAGGAGCCATCCCCAGTGCCCGGGCCATCTTTGCTCCAATGGAGCCTCGCTGCGGGAGGGGAAGAGAGAAACAGAGAGGAAAGAGAGGGGGAGGGGTGGAGAAGCAGATGGGTGCTTCTCCTGTGTGCCCTGGCCGGGAATCAAACCCGGGACTTTCGCATGCCAGGCCGACGCTCTACCACTGAGCCAACCAGCCAGGGCCTTAAACTTCCTTCTTATTACTGCTTTTGCTACATCCCAGAAATTTTGATATGTTGTGTTATCATTTTCATTTGTCTGAATGTATATCTTTTGGTCTCTGCTTTTATTTCTTCATTGACCCTGTCATTTTAGAGAAGTATGTTTGTGGGTTTCTTTTTTGCAGTTGAATTCTAATTTCAAAGCCATATGGTCAGAAAATATGCTTGGTATAATTTCAGTCTTCCTGAATTTGTTGATGTTAGTTTTGTGCCCCAACATGTGGTTGGTCGGTCCTTAAGAATGTTCCATGAACATTGGAAAATAAATTATAATCTGATGTTCTTGGATGAAATGTTGTATAAATGTCTATTATGTCCATTTGGTCCAGTGTGTTATTTAAGGCCAATATTTCTTTATTGATTTTCTGTTTGAATGATCTATGTAAAACCGTCAATGGTGTGTTGAGATCTCCAAGTATGATTGTGTTTCTGTTTCTGCTTTTAGATCAGTTACTAGATGTCTTATATATTTTCGTGCTCCCTGGCTCAGTGCCTATATATTAAGAAGTGCTATGTCTTCTTGATACAATATCCCCTGTATCATTATGAAACGTCCATCTTTGTCTCTGGTTACCTTTGTTGTCTTGAACTCAGCATTGTCGGATATGGGTATGGTTACACTTGCTTTTCTTTGGGTGTTATTTGTTTGGAGAATTGTTTTCCAACCTTTCACTTTGAGTCTACTTTTGTACTTGCAACTTAGATGTGTCTCTTGAAGGCATCATACAGTTGGGTTTTGCTTTTTGATCCAATCTGCTACTCTGTGCCTCTTTATTGGTAAATTCAGTCCATTTACATTTAGGGTAATTATTGACACTTGAGAACTTTTTATAGCCATTTTATGTTTTACTCTCTGGTAGCTCTGTGTCTCATTTGGTCCTTCTCTTTTTTGTTTCTGTCAGTTGTTTTTGTGTGATGGTATTCCATACTTCTTTCCCATTTCTTCTTTTTTTTAAAGCTATGTATTTCAGTAGTGTTTTTTTTGTGGGTGGTTACCATTAGGTTATTAAGAGAAAAATTGTTATATGTACAAGAGTCCATTGTCTTATGAGTGCTCCTGCATTTCATCCTCCTTTGCTCCTACAGATCTTTATCTTCTCCCTTTTATGTTATTGATGTCAGAGATTAGCCTTGTTTTTATTGTAATCTTGTTGGAGCTTTTACTTGTGGTTTTGATTTGTTTTGTTCTCTGTGTCTGGTAGAATAACCCCCTTGAGTATTTCCTGCAGTGGTGGTTTTCTGGGGATAAAATCCCTCAGCTTCTTTATGTCTGGGAAAGTTTTTATTTCTCTTTCATATTTGAAGAATAACTTTGATGGACATAGTATTCTTGGCTGGTAATTCCTCTTTTTCAGTACTTTCAATGTTTGAGTCCACTATCTTCTGGCTTTTAGAGTTTCTGCTGAGAAGTCTGATGATAACCTAATGGTCCTTCCTTTATGTGTTATGGTGTTCTTTTCCCCAGCTGCCTTGAGGATTCTTTCTTGGTCATTGATTTTTGACAATTTTATTATGATGTGCCTTGGAATAAGTCTGTTTGGGTTGAAGTAACCTGATGTTCTGTTTGCTTCTTAGATTCAAAGCTTTAACCCTTTCTATAGGCTTGGGAAGTTCACATCAATATTTGTTTGAATAGGCTCTTCATTCCCTCTCCCTCTCTTCTTCTTCCAACATCCCCATTATTCTTATATTGCTCTTTCTGATGGAGTCAGACAATTCTTGTAGAGTACTCTCATTTTTTAAATTTATGAGTCTGTCTCTGCCACTCTCCACACCTGTGAGGTGAGGCAAGTAGGCTCTGGGAGCCTGGGGGTCTTCACTTTGGTTTTAGCTGTCTCTGCACTGAGTGCATGCAGCAGGCAAACCATAGGAACACTGGCCATGCCACCTCATTCTGCCACCACTTTGGTTTATTATCTCCCCGTTTACCCCCCAATCTCTCCACTCCTCCTGGCAGAAGGAAACTGAGTTACTTTGGGCTTCCCACTTTGTATCCCTGGGGGACATAGTTCAGGCAGCTTCAGTTTTCTTCTTCCCCTTAGTCCCAGCAGAGAAAAAAAAACCCAGTTACTTCTCTCCAGAGAGGATTGCGTGTGTGTTTTATCTTTCGCCCCCCTTTTCAAACCATCCCATCTTTAGTTCATTCAGTGTGCAGATCTTTCAGGCACACCTGTGAGTCCAGCAGGGATTCCTTCACTGTTATAGTTTCTCAGTTTGTTGAAATTTCAAGGGGAGAGATCAGGAGTATCTCTCATATCACCACTACTCTGAGTTATTTTCAATTAAGTATTTTAAAAACTTACCATTCTACTTCCAAGAGTTGTATTTGTTTATTTTGCAAATCCATCTGTTCTTGCCTCATTTATGCCTATTTGTGTTTTTTGTAATGGGTAGTTATTTAAAATTTTTTTTTAAATTTATTTATTGATTTTAGAGAAGAGAGAGAGAGAGAGGAGGGGGAAGGAGCAGGAAGCATCAACTCCCATATAGTAAGCCCAGGGTTTTGAACCGGTGACCTCAGCGTTCCAGGTCAACTCTTTATCCACTGCGCCACCACAGGTCAGGCCTGGGTAGTTATTTTTATGGTTATTCTCTTATCTCTTTGTACCTCTTTGTTTTAACCAATTTGTTACACTGCTTACAAAATTATTTTTTGGAGTGAATTTATGTTCTGATTTCATACTTTATTGACTTTTTATGATTAGATTTCATGGATTTTGGAATTTTTATTTGCAAGCTTAATTTTTTATTTTATTTTATTTTGTTTAGCGAGCAAGAGAGAAACTGACAGGAACAGGCAGACAGGAAGGGAGAAAGATGAGAAACATCAACGCATCGTTTTGGCACTTTTAGTTGTTCATTGATTGCTTTCTCATATATGCCTTGACTGGGAACCTCTAGCTGGGCCAGTGACCCCTTGTTCAAGCCAGCGACCTTTGGGCTCAAGCCAGCAAAAATGGGGTCATGTCTATGATCCCACAGCAGGTGACCCTGGACTCAAGCTTGCAGGCCCGCACTCAAGTTGGATGATTCTGTACTCAAGCCAGTGACCTTGGAGTTTCAAACCTGGGTCCTCAGCATCCCTGATAAATGGTCTCCCCACTGTACCACATCTGGTCAGGCTTTGACAAATTATTTTGAATTGAGTTATTTTTCTTGTTTATTTTCAGTCTGTTTTAATCTTTTTCTCTCCTGTGTCTGTGTCTTGAAATCTCTTGGTTTTGTGATTGTCTCTTTGCTTGGACCCCTGGAATTCCATTTCATAACCAGATGCTACAAAGGCAATTCAGGGCATTGACCATAGTGTTTTCAGGAGTCTCTCAGGTCCAGTCATGGGGCCAACATGTGGCTTGGTTCTTGTCTTTATTTGAAGGCTGGATCTGTGTCCTCTCATCTCCTTAGGTACACAGCTTCTCCTAAGTCACAGCTCATGCAGGTTTTGGCTAAGGCAGTCATCCTAATTCAGGTCCCTTGTCTCAGTGTACTCCACTGTGGAGCAGCCACCAGCACCTAATTCTGGACCTAGAGACTAACAGGCTGATAGCTGCAGCCCAGCTCACTCTGTGGCATTCTATTGCCTTTTCTTATTGGTGGAGATAGCAATCTTTATTTCATCTTTGAACTCTGTAATGTCATTTTGTTTTCTTTTTTTTTTTATAGTTTATCTAGCTTTACCATGTGTTTGAGGGAAGAACAGAAATGCCAAAGTGTGAACTTCTCACCCCATCTTGTTGGAAGTCCAGCAGCTATTTAAAAAAAAAAATCTACCTTGCCATTAGTTATTACACATGCTGTGGGTTGCATATATTTCTGTGACAGACAAGTAACCCTTAATTAGTATACATGCTGTAGGTTGTATATTTAAGGACTAATTGGAATTTTGTATTTAGCAAAGTTAAAATGACTTGCTGGTTATAAAAATAATATGCCATGATTTTCTTAGTCAAGGATCAAATGGTTCCCACTGATTTAGATAATTCTGTAGTTGCTCAAGACCTAAAATCCAGAAAATGCTAAGTATATCCTCTAATGTTTTTTTTTTTTTTAAAAAAAGTAAGTAGCCATAGGATTTTAGATCAAAGGAACATTAAAGATCATATATTGTTGGCCCCTCATTTCTGGACCTGAAAACACAGACTGAGAAATTAAAGGTGTTGCTCAAGTTTACATGGTTTATTGGTAGTAAAGCTAGAGCTTGGATAATTGGATTCTCCTGGTTTGTATTTCTCCAACTACATTGTCTGTAGTATATATCAGAAGTGATAGAACTAGGACGCTGATAAATGGTTTCCACTGCAGTGTTTAATTATTTACAGAGTGGAGGCATTTCACAGAACAAATCACATCCAGGTTTCTTAAGGTCTCAATTTCAATCCACAGTGTGTTTTTTAAATGCAAATATGTGCATACCATCATTTCTTGTTCTAAATAGAAAACACGGTTAGCCAGCATGCTCCTTATTTTCACACATAGCCATGTCCTAATAAGTATCTAATTTAGATAAATGTCAGAATAAAAAATAAGAGTAGATATAAAAAAAAGAACTAGAGTGCATTTCAGAATCCATGGTTACAAGAAATTAACCCTGGCTGATTCAGCAGAAAAGTACCTTATTACAACAGTTTTGTGTAGCTTACAAAATCCTTGGGAAGGCTAGACTCAAGCTTGAGGAAAAGCTTCCAGAAATAGGCTTCAAACTTTAATTTTTATTTTATTTACTCATTTTAGAGAGAGAGAGGGAGAGGGAGAGAGAGAGAGAGAGAGAGAGAGAGAGAGAGAGAGAAGGGGGAGGAGCAGGAAGCATCAACTCCCATATGTGCCTTGACCAGGCAAGCCCAGGGTTTCGAACCGGCGACCTCAGCATTTCCAGGTCGATGCTTTATCCACTGCACCACCGGCTTCAAACTTTAGAAGTAGCCTTCTGAGAAGACCACTCCTGCTGCAGCACTGAGCACTGAGATATTATAGTGAACTAGACACTTATAGGGACCTGGCTTTACTAAAACTATAGTTGCCACCAGCATCAATGCCATTTCGGTGCAGAATGTACTGTGCTGCGAATGACACCTGGAATTGTGCAGTGTGTCTGTAGTGCTCCAGTCATGGGAGCTCAGCTGTCCTCTCCCACCATCCTCGGCAGCAAAATGATTCTGTCCAAAGCTTTCTTCTTCGAGCAGGAACTGCTATGCTTAGATATGTCTAATTGATGTACTCTGTCTCACATGTTAGCAAGCTAGCTGAAAATGAGAGGCTGGGAAGCAAGTTTTTTGTCTTCTATGTGGAAACTTGGCCAAATATAGCATCATTTTTCAGGTATCAGGCATCTAGAAAGTTTGCCAATGTTTTCTATGTTTAATAAAATTGGCAAACAAACAAAGGAGCCAAAGTGCCCATGGAGTTGCATAAGGGGCAAGACCGCCCATTGTGCTCGATAGTCTCCACTCCCCCCGTAAATGCACTCACCCTGCCTCGTGCCCCAGGAGGCTGACCCACATGCCCTGCATCGACCAGCTTTTATGCTTTCTGCCCCCAGTTGGGTTGGCCAGGGGGAAGGGCTGGCAGGGGATGGGAAGGCAGTAGTAGAAGTACAAGGTTTGGGCAATTAGATCCCCAATTCCCTTCTGGCTGGATTGCAGGTCGTTCCTCTTCTGAAGGCCCGTGTTGGGAGGCCTCTCTTACAGAGGAGGGCTGGCTACCACTCCTTTCTCTTGTCCCTTCAGGACTAGAGGGTCCCCTTATTGGTAGCCTCGGGCATTTACCTCACCCTTGTGGTTTCCCTCACCTCTCTCCACACTGTGTAAACAGCTCTTTTAAACTCCCTTCCGTCAGTCCCTTGCTGGGATCCGGAAGTATACCCCTATCCCCACTGCGACATGCCTGCCTCTTATTTTCTCATCTCACCCAAGTGCTGTAATGTGTTTCCTTTTGTTGTCTTCTCAAACCCAAATTGCCAACTGAGTTAGATAGAGACAATATTATAAAATATGACAGTAGGAGAAACCGTGTCGTTAGGGTTTTGAAATTTATTTGCTACAGCTATAGCTAAGTTTCTTCCAGTCCTAGCAATGCGTCGTTAAAAGCTCTTAAAAATCACTAATTTGAAGTAATTACATAAATATAATTCAATTTATATAATTGAATTCACTATCTATATCTATATCTATAAATATATCTATATCTATAAATATAGATATCTATATCTATTTATAGATATAGATATAGATAGTGAATGTCTATTGGCAGGCTGTGAGGCAAAGCACAGAGAGGTGGTGGTAAGGAGGAGTCACAGAAACAGCACACACTGGTGACACTGCTCCCACAGTCCCCATGTTCCAGTGGACACACTGCCTCCCTCCAAGGGTACAACTCTGAAGAGGCTAAAATTTGTTTCCTGAGTAATTTCTTTTTAACAGAGAAAAATTATATGTGTCTGAACTCTCATAAAACTCTACAAAGGGCTTCCTTGCTTAAATAGCTGTTTTCCCCAGCTGCTTCTGATTGATAGATCATTTTCTCTCCCGTTCCAACAGATGTCAGCCATTCTGTCACCTGTAAGATAGAATCCTCTGCACCCAACACCTTTACTAATATGACACAGTAATGAATCAACTGCAACTTCCAATGCACTCTGCTTAAAAAAAAAAAAAAGAGGCCCTGGCCGGTTGGCTCAGCAGTAGAGCGTCGGCCTGGCGTGCAGGGGACCCGGGTTCGATTCCCGGCCAGGGCACATAGGAGAAGCGCCCATTTACTTCTCCACCCCCACCCCCTCCTTCCTCTCTGTCTCTCTCTTCCCCTCCCGCAGCCAAGGCTCCATTGGAGCAAAGATGGCCCAGGCGCTGGGGATGGCTCATTGGCCTCTGCCCCAGGCGCTAGAGTGGCTCTGGTCGTGGCAGAGTGAGGCCCCGGAGGGGCAGAGCATCGCCCCCTGGTGGGCAGAGCTTTGCCCCTGGTGGGCGTGCCGGGTGGATCACGGTCGGGCGCATGCGGGAGTCTGTCTGTCTCTCCCCGTTTCCAGCTTCAGAAAAATACAAAAAAAAAAAGAAAAAAGAGCACCCCAATAAAACATAGTCATACAAAGGTACAAATTTTAAAAAGTCAGCTGGCAGTATGGGTTCAACCCGCACTTCTATGTCTGATAATCATGCATGTCATCGCAGATCTTCAGAATTATAGATGTGAAAACTGCATTATCTTCAGTCTTAAAAGATATTTCATTCTGTTTAATATATATTCTTATAATATTCTCTCTATATGTTACTAAATACCTTTTATATGCCTCGCTCTCCTCCAAGCTTTATAGGGAATTAAGAAATATAATACGCAGTGCTTTCTTTTAAGGAGCTTTTGATATAATGGGAACAACAGTGAAAATTATGGAAATTATATTAAATAGTTTTTGTTTGGCATTCCATGGAGAGAAGTTCGGAGAAATCTGTTGTGTTTCTGTGTGACACGTATTGTAGTGTTTCTAACCGCTCAGCCAGCCTACGCCAGTCAATGGTGGTGGATGTTCCGCTGGCAACTGTGACCACATCTCTCTTCCCAAGCTTTCTCTTAATACAAGTGGAAATTGTGTTTTATTTTTAGCATCCACGTGACTACTTCTAAAATGGTTTTACAATAATGATTTGAATGCTAGATTTCTTGTACTCTACACTTATGCAATATATTTTTGAACTTGTAAATAAAACTTGACACTCATCCCTATTCAATTATTCTGATTGTTTGAGGCCCAACATTCCAATTCATTAAAAATAACTTAGACCTTGTTTAGATTCATTTCATTTATTTGTTTTCCATCCCAACTTTGGTCACCAGAAACTTGAACTTACATATATCTTAATTATAAGGAATTTTGGTGCATTGTGAAGTTCATGAAACCTTGTTGTTTATGTCATCTCATTTTGCCATCAATATTTTACAGGTGGGGCCACTGGAAATCAGAGCAGCAAGATGGCCTACCAGCAAATGCATGTCTTCAGTATACGTGTCTTCAGACTTGTACCTTGATGCCTTCTCTTTAAAATATTATATACTATTTTAAAAGAGGTCTTTTTATTTATTTATTTTTAATTTTATAAGTAATATGTTAAGTAACAGTAACATTAACATTGCATAAAAGCAAACATAGATTAAATGAATAATCTTTTGGCCCTTCCTCCACCCCATGTCCCTCTCCAGAGGTATTCAGCCAACTTGGCTTGAAATATATACTTTCTTTTTGTTTTTAAAGCGAGAGTGTGAGAGACAGACAGAGAGGAAGGGAGAGAGATGAGAAACATCAACTAATACTTGTGGCCTTAGTTGCTCATTGATTGCTTTCTCATATATGCCTTGACCGAGGGGCAACGCTGAGCCAGTGATCCCTTGCTCAAGCCAGCGATCTTGGGTTCAAGTCAGTGACCTTTGGGCTCAAGCTAGCGACCATGGGGTCATGTCTATGATCCCACACTCAAGCTGGCAACCCCGTGCTCAAGCTGGTGAGCCTGTACTCAATCACGCAGGTGACCTTGGGATTTTGACCTCGGTCCTCAGCATCCCAGGTTGATACTCTATCCACTGTGCCACCACCTGGTCAGGCTGACATGTATTCTTCATGTCCTTTTCCCGTGCACTTCTTCCCTCCTGAAAATAGTTCATTTCTGGGGTTTCATATTATATTTGTTTTTCTGAAATTTGTCCTTTTCACTTCATAATGTTTTAGAGACTTTTCCATGTCAGTATTTACATATATTACTTATATATTTTTTATCTGATACACAGTGTTTCATTGTAGGGATGTGTATAACTTAATTAACTTTCCTTTTGTTGACAGAAATAAAGATTGTTTTCAGTTTGTTACTTAAAAAATACTGTAATAAATATTGTGTACATGATTCATGTACATGCGTAGGAATTTCCCTAGGCTAGATACCTGGAAGCAAAATTGCTTCTTGAAAGATACATGCACTCAAAATCTTGATAACCGATACCAAAATTGTCCTCCAAAATGGCCTATTCATGTATATTCCCAACAGTGTGTACAAGGGTAGCATTGTCCCACACTTTTAATAATATTTATTTATACTAATTGCTTTACTTTTTATTAATCTCAAATTGTTCTAATTACTGAGTTTCAGCATCTTATAATTCTTCTATGACTGCTTATTCTTATTCTTTTTATAATATTCTCTCTACTACACTTTATATTGTCTTCAAAGAACCTCCCCCCAAAAGTACTGAATCAGACAAGAGCACATACAGAGCAATAGCAGCCTTAGAGGCCTTCCTCTATGACAGACACGGACTCATGGACACGGACTCATTAACAGGCATTTGAACGCAATTTTCTGGCCAGCAGTTGGTGCCTCTAACCAGTTTACAAATTGGATGATGTCCTTCTTCTTGTTCAAATGAATGTTATGAATAATTTGCAAAATTACAGTGCTGAAGAAAAAGATTAATTGTGCCTGGTATTTTTTTTTTTTTAATTTTAGTGAAGAAGGGGATGAGAGAGAGAAGTGTCATTTTTTTTTTTGTTCCACTTATATATGCATTCATTGGTTGATTCCGGCATGTGCCCTGACTGGGGATCGAACCCACAACCATGGTGCATCAGAACAACAACTAACTGAGCTACCTGGCCAGAGCCTGGTATTCTTATAATCCATCTATCTTTTGCTCTATCAGAAAATATAAAGTTAGTTTCACCTGATTTAATGGTTAGTTCACAAATGTTTTTATATGCATTCCAGAATACTGTAGAAAGTAATGCTAAGTTTGCTCACTCTAAATTCAAATAATTCTTTTTTTTTTCCTTTTAAACAATCTGTATTTTCACCTGGCTTAGATTTCTGGCACCTGTCCTGTTTTCAATTGCCCTGAGCTGAGGGGCAGTGGTTCTGTTTATAATCTTGTTCTGTCTGCAAAGCTGTATACTGGGTTCTCTCTGACTTGTTCCTTGTTCAGGTTGGGCTTCAATTTATTCTCTGTGATATCTGTTATACCCTTCTCAGTTTGAAGATCATGTTCCTTGCTGGGGAAGAAAGAAGCAATTGAGTAGCTCTGCCTTTTCTCTGTTATCATTGAACAGAATCTTCTCTAAGCAGTCCGTTTATCCTTTCCTTCATCTTCTTGTTTCAGACTGTGTGTGTTTTTAAAGACCTCTCTGTGGTCCTGGTCATTTAGCACTCCTCAGCTCATTCTGGGTTTTGCCTTCTGTCACTTTCTTACAGGGCTTGTATAACTTTCTTACTCACCTTGGTTTGTGTCCTTTCTCTCATCTTTTGGATGTGTCATTTCAAAATATGGACTCATCAGAGAATGCCATGTTGGGTCATATCAGCTTCTGCAGGTAATTGCTATAGTACAAAGTTTAATTTTTCAGTTTCACAATTTTATGTATGTGTGTATTTATTTTTCCATTGATTTGAGAGGGAGGGAGGGAAGGAGGGAGGGGGAGGGAGAGAGAGAGAGAGAGAGAGAGAAGAAGGGGAGGAAGAGGAAGAGAGAGAGAGAAGCATCAACTTGTTGACCAGGGATTGAACCCACAACCTCAATGTGCCCAGGATGACGCTCTGTTCACTAAGCCACCTGGCCAGGGCCCCAGTTTCACAATTAAAAAAAACCCCATGTTTTCCCATCTTAAAGCCTCAATTAGATGTCTTTCCTTCCCTATTACAGATTCTATGATGCATCCCTTTCTTTCATCTTCAGGAAGGCAAGGGATACATTTTATTTCCTATGTTTGTTCAAAGATTTCTATCATAGAAGCATCAGCGACAAATCCTCCCGTGCCGGTCAGAACTGAGTCTAGTGTGACAGTTCCTTTCATTCTTTCTTAGACTTTTTGAAAGATGAAATTATTAGGAAGGCAAGTCAAGAATGTATTAAATTCTAAGGTCGTTGTAGAGATTTTAAAAAGATAGCTAAGGAATTGAAGTAACATATATTACATCTTGCCTCTGTGACGTTTTAATCATTTGATTTAGAAAAGCATCCTTCAGCTCTTTCATTTAGCCTGGCAGCCTCAGCAAGCTCTCCCCCAAATAACAGCCCTCCCTCACTCTCATTCAATCCTTTCCATATGCTGTATGCTGTACTTTTGGGTTCATATATTTGCAGTTTTGACACATGGTGGTACTATATATCCATTTTTATCAGATTTATTTATATGGAAAAACACATACCATTTCATTGCTTAAACCAATTCCATTTCACCAAGTCTCAGGATCATCTAGGAAACTATCTGTGGAGTGGATGCTGTGATGGACCACCTGTTCCGTTACTGCAGCTCCGGGAGTGTTATACAAGCTGGTCTCTTCGAGGATGGCCTCAGCTGAAGAGAGCAGCCTCATCTCCCAAGGCCCTGTCCCTTCAGAGTGGCCTTCGTTCAAGGACTGATGTGGGGATGAAGGGTCTCGCCCCCATTCAGGACAGCTCTGAGGTGTCGTCCCAGAGCTCCTTGGCAGGGCTGGCTGGGGTATTTCCATTGACACAGCATGGGAACTCCACTTCTGCCTTTGCTCAGTTCTGCTTATTTTTCCACTGCTCCCAACACACACAGGTGTTACTCTCAAGTTTATCAGGAAGTTACCTGATAAACTTCCTGACAGCTGATCTCCAGCTTGGGGTTTATTTCCTGAGATATCCAACTTGGGACAATCTGCTTGTCTTTTTTTTTTTTTTACAGGGACAGAGAGTCAGAGAGAGGAATAGATAGGGACAGACAGACAGGAACGGAGAGATGAGAAGTATCGATCATCAGTTTTTCGTTGCGACACCTTAGTTGTTCATGGATTGCTTTCTCATATGTGCCTTGACCGTGGGCCTTCAGCAGACCGAGTAACCCCTTGCTCGAGCCAGCGACTTTGGGTCCAAGCTGGTGAGCTTTTGCTCAAGCCAGATGAGCCCGCGCTCAAGCTGGTGACCTCGGGGTCTCGAACCTGGGTCCTCCGCATCCCAGTCCAACGCTCTATCGGACTGTGCCACCATCTGGTCAGGAAAATCTGCTTGTCTTAAAGTTTCAGTTTTATTGTATTATCTAGGGCATTGAAATAGGAATAATTGAGCCTTAAACATTATTCTCAGTACTGGTTCTCTGGTATTCTCTTAGAATCACTGGGCTTCTCTTTCTCCCATTGTAAACCTACCTGTCTATGACACTTATGTCAGCTTCTGTTTATGTGATTTAGAAATTTCTTCTGAATCTTTCTCTCCCTTCCCTTCAAACTGTATGTAAAGCTGTTTGACTATAACCTTTGTCCTTAAAACATTTTTTAATCTTCCTAACATGTATTTCTTGCTTGCCAGGAATCTGTCATTTTGTTATTATAAATCAGAGTTGAAAAGAAAAATACTGACACCACCTTCTGAGACACCTTTTTCGTTCCAATAATCTTCTTAATCCTCCAAAGGCACCACTTTTAACGGGGAGAGCTGAGATGATGCTGATGTAACCAGGCCTCTGCCTGCTCCCCTTCCTAACCAGCAGCCCAGGGGCCTCGTCCTGAGTGTCCTGCTGAAGGGATTCAGTGCCAGCTCCACCTCTCAAGGGGGGCCCAGTGGGCTCGTACCCTTGGAGTTCAGGGACCAGTGGGCCTTGGGAATAAGTTTGGGCCCTCTGGGTAAGATGATGAAACAGAGTCAAGAGTTCAAGACTCAAGGTAAGGCCCTGGCCAGGTGACTCAGTGGCTAGAGCGTCCTCCCAGTGCTGTAAGATGGTAGGTTTGATGCCCAGTCAGAGCATGTGAGAAGCAACCAATGAGAATACAGCTAAGTGGAATAAGTTGATACTTCTCTCTCTCTCTCTCTCTCTCTCTGTCTCTCCCTGCTCCCTCCCCTTCAAATCAGTGAAAAAAATAAATTAAAAAAGAGTCAAGATAAAAGGGGAGGAAGATTTTTCTAGGGCAAGAAAAGATTTCAGACTGTGAGGCAGCTCTGACACCTGTGAAAGGAAAGTTGGGAAGAAGCAGAATTGGGCAAGAAGGGCCTCAGACTGAGCGGCAGATCTAACGGTCTTGACCACCTCCAAGGGGAGATTTGGACCAAAGACTGCTGGTTGGAGGGGTCCTGCAACAGACAGGAGCAGCCAGGCTGCCTGGCAAGAGCATGGCCTGGGCTCCACAGTGAGGCAGGTCCTGCTGGTGCTGCAGCCGGAGGCTGTCCCCTGCGTGCCTTGCAGCTGAATGCCAAGTTTGCTCTCAAAGAGAGATCCCAGGGGGCGCTCCATGACAGCCACCATTCTCGTTCTCCCTATACCGTTAGGGCCTCCTCTGTAAGGCAGGAGCAGCCCCTCCGGGCCTGCAGTGAGCTCTTCTTCCTGAGGGGACGTGTAGAGGAGGGACTTCAGTGGGATGAACTGCAGCCCCAGAGCTTACAATACCCCCACAGCGGGGTTCTCACTGCCAGGGGGCAGCGAGTGATCCCGGCCCAGCACCTCATCACCTCATCATATCATCTGCTTTGTTGAACCTTTGTCCAGAACAGTTGTGACATTTGGGGCCTCCAGGAAGCAGATGATCAGATACAGTTGGGAATGCAAGATGTTTATGGGGGGAGGGGTGAGAGGTGGGGATAACCAACGCCTCAGAAAGATAAAGGGAAAGAAACAGGACAGGGTAGGGAAAGCCTTTTGACCAGGAGCGGACCTGACATCTGTGAAAATAAAGGAGGAAGAAAGCAGAACTGGGGAGCAAGAGCAACCGGCTGCGATGCAGATCTGATTCTCAGCGAGCCCGGGGTGGGCTGGGGAGCTCGGGACCAAAAACTGTCTGTTAGAGGAGTCGGTCCTGCACTCAGTGGAAATGGCCAGGCCCTGGCCCCAGGCGTGCTCAGCTCTTGGCTGGGGGCTACTTGGGAAGAGCATGGCCTTAGCGCTGCAGCTGCATGCTGTCAGCTAGCTGGATCTTTGCAGCTGAGAGGCAAGTTCTTTCTTGGAGGAAAATCCAAGCAGCACACCGCCATGCCCCCACACCTTGCCTATGCATGCCAGCTCAGGCTCCCTGGCACTAGGGAAGCGACGCCCAGCCCCTCTTACGGCACAGTCACTTATCCTGGCTTAACCATGGTTTTCCAAGGTGACACCCCATCAGGGGGCCTAGAAATCTAGGAGAGGGAAGGTTTTGTCTCTAAAATAAAGCAATTCACCTCATGAGGAAGTAGTCTTTCTAGACTAGTATGAGAACACATGGCTCTGGGCAGTTGGTTCAGTGGTAGAGCATCTGCCCAGCATATGGATGTCCCCGGTTTGATTCCTGGTCAGGGCACACAGAAGAAGCAACCATCTGCTTCTTTTCCCCTCCCCATCAGCCTCAGATGCTGAGGACAACTCTGTGAAGCCCCCAACTCAGGTGCTAAAAATAGTTTGGTTGTAAGCCTGGACCCCGATTGCGAGCATCAGCCCAGACCGGGTTTGTTGGGTGGATCTTGGTCAGGAAGTCTATCTGTGGGAGTCTGTCTCACTATCTCCCCTCCTCACACTTGGAAAAGAAGAAGAAGAAAAAAAGAGAGAGACAGCGTGTGTCATGAGTACCCAGTGAAGTGGGGGGTGCTGCTGCTGCCTCTGTGTTCTGGCGTCTCCCTCCTTGAGGAAAGCCCTGTGGGTTCTCTGGTTCCATTACGCACTTTTTCCCACTTGTCGACCTCTTGAGAGTTATTTTGTGTCAGCTCCACCTCCTCAGAATATTTTTTTATTTCTGATTTCTTTCCAGTACTATTTATTTAAGACTATTTGGGGACTCTCTCCCTTTCTAATGGTAAGTTATAGCGTTAGAAAGATGAAAAGAAAACACTTCTATTGCTAACATGCATGTCAGGTGGACACAAACATAGTTGAAGACACTTATCCATTTCCCAATAAGTGGCAAGAAATTAGGCGTGGACAACTGAACCGAGAGGGTGGGTCACAGGCACCCTGGAGATAGCCTAGCCTAGCCTAGCCTTGTTTAGACCCCAGGGGCCTCATTGTTCATGAGTGGACTGTAGGTTGGATGGGATTAAAAAGGTTATTGTCTGTGAGGAGAAGTGGAGAGAGTAAAGGGGGGGTAGGTGGTGATGGAAGGGAACTTGACTGGGGTGGTGAACACACATTGCAGTGTACACATGATGTATTAGGGAATTGTACTCCTGAAACCTGTACAATTTTATTAACCAATGTCACCCCACCCAATAAAGTCAATTAAAAATGTTATTGTCTGAGTAGAGTGACCTAGGCAAGAGCTCGTTTATTCTAAGATGCAAGGGAATGGGAGAGACTTAGAGGCTAGGGAACAAGCCTGGCTTGTGACTTAGATTCTCTAGATTGGTGGGTTTCTCTGTGTTTATTTTCCCATTTGTTAGTCCCCAGTCTGTGGGTCAGCCTTCTCTGAACAATCCTGCCTCGCAAACACTGTGCTACAGCCTTCAGGGGTAGGGTCATTTGTCTAGGCTTTGCTCAGAGCCTTTGAAAAGGAGATGCTCAGTATAAAAGGACAGACCCTAAAGACAAGGTGACTCTCATCAGGATGTTCTTGTCTGTCAACCTTGAGGATGGCACATTTCCCACAGGGCTCGTCACCAAACCTCAGTGTTCTCTCTCCTAGGACAGCGACCGTCTTGTACATACACAACAAATATTTGGTTAGCAACTTCAATTCCCATAGCATCTTCCTCAAAGAGTAATCTTTCTCTGCCTTAAATCCTTTCTCATAAATAAATAATTTTATTAGTAGTAGTGGCTAACACTTAAGCAGCGATTACTATCCAGGGACGTTCTGAGGATCTTACTATATTACACATGGACCCATTTGCTCTTCATAACAATAAACTCTCCGAGGTGGGTGCTGTTATTTCCCCCATTTTGTATATGGTGAAACTGAGGAGTAGAGAAGTGCTGCGACTTTTCCAGTCACCGGCAGGTGGTGAAGCCAGGGTGTAGAATAAAGCAGCTCGACTCCAAGCTCACCGGGAAACCTTTGGAATACACTGCCCATGGAAAGATTCATCAAACCTCACGGTGGTGCCTTGAGAAATTCTATAGGAAAATTATAAAATAGGTTGTTACTTGGTAAAGTGTTAGCCAAAAAAGGGCCTTATGCTGGGTGGGATCTCCTACTTGCATCTCCCAGTGGGAACCACTATTGCCATATGCTGGCCTGTGCACTAGAGCTGTTGTGTCAGGGTCTTCTTCCAGAAGGCTCCTTTAAGTGTGAGGCTGGGCTCCTTTAAGTCATTGCCCTCAGCTTCCCCTTTCTACACTACTTTGGCCTATCAGCAAAATGATTAACACCTGGAGAGGAGTTTACTTCCCAGGGACATTCTACAATAATTTTATTTATTTATTTATTATTTATATTTATTTTGGATTCTTTTTAATTTATTCATTTTTAGGGAGAGAGGGGAGAGACACACACAGAGAGAAGACACAGTTGGCTGCTTGTATGCATCAAAGTGAACCTCAAACTATATTCCAAACCTTATGGAAAAATTAACTCAAAATGAGTCAATGGAAGAATACAAAGAAGAAAATATTTGTGAGCTTAACTTAGGCATGTGTTCTTAGAAAAATCAAGCATGATCCCTTAATAAAAGAAATTGATACATGGGACTTGATCAAAATAAAAAATGTTGCTTTGCACAGAAATTTTTAAGAGAATGAAAGATAAATTACAAACTGGGTAAAAATATTTGCACATGGCATACCTGACAAAGGACTTTTATGCAATATATATATATATATAATATTTTTGTGCAATATATACTCATATAAACTCTAAAATCCCAACAGTAAGAAAAGAAACAACTCAATTTAAAAATAAGCAAAGATTTGAACAGATATTTTATCAAAGAAGATAATACATGGATGGAAGGAATATCAATATTATGATGTATTATGGAAATGCAGATTAATACCACAAGAAGATAAGAGTACACACCTACAACAATGTCTAAAACAAAACAAACTGACAGTTCCAAGAGCAATGAGGATGTGGAGTTACTGGAACTTGTATATTACTGATAAGAATATAAAACAGTACAGCTACTTCGTTACAAATGTTGGCAGTATTTTATAAAGTTAAACATAGATTTATCATATCACCTTGCAATCTCACTCTTAGGTACTTATTCAAGAGAAATGAGAACTTATGTTCATCTAAAAGCCTGTGTACAAATATTTATGACAGGTTTATTTATCATTGCCAAAGACTGGAAACAACCTCAATGTCCTTCAGCTGATGAATGGATAAACAAACTCTGGTATATCCACATGGAATACTACTCAGCAATAAAGAACGAACTATTGGACATAAAAATGAGACTAAGAGACATGGACAAGAGGGTGGTGGTTACGGGGGGCGGGGGGAGGGAAGGAGGGAGAGGGAGAGGGGTGGGGGAGGGGCACAAAGAAAACTAGATAGAAGGTGACGGAGGACAATCTGACTTTGGGTGATGGGTATGCAACAGAATGGAATGACAAGATAACTTGGACATGTTTTCTTTGAATATATGTACCCTGATTTATTGATGTCACCCCATTAAAATAAAAATTTATTTATATATATATATATAAAAAAAGCATGAACTATTGATACTGTCACCAAAATAGATGATGGCTTAAACGCATTTTTCCAAGTGGAACAAGCTGTCTCCAAAACCTACATACAGCATAATCCCCTTTATATAATGGTCAGGAAAGATAGAAATCTACAGAACAAAGAACTGACCAGTGGTTGCCAGGGACTAAAAGAAAGGGGAGTATTTTACTACAAAAGGGCAGCATGTATGAGGGAGCTTTTTTCAGCGTAATGGAACTATTCTCTATCTTAATTGTGATAGTGGTTACATAGCTTTGTGTATGTGTCATGAGTCAGAACTATATGCCAAAAAGTACAGTTTTTGGCTCTGGCCAGTTGGCTCAGTGGTAGAGCGTCGGCCTGGCGTGCAGGAGTCCCGGGTTCAATTCCCGGCCAGAGCACACAGGAGAGGCGCCCATCTGCTTCTCCACCCCTCCCCCTCTCCTTCTTCTCTGTCTCTCTCTTCCCCTCCCACAGCCAAGGCTCCATTGGAGCAAAGTTGGCCCGGGCGCTGAGGATGGCTCTATGACCTCTGCCTAGGCACTAGAATAACTCTGGTTGCAACAGAGCAACACCCCAGATGGGCAGAGCATCGTCTCTTGGGGGGCATGCTTGGTGGATCCTGGTCGGGCGCATGCGGGAATCTGTCTGATTGCCTTCCCGTTTCCAACTTCAGAAAAATACAAAAAAAAAAAAGTACAATTTTCACTTATGTGAATAAAAAAAAGAATTAGTTAAGCCATATCTGATTTAAAACTGCCAGTGAATCCAGATCAATATTTATTACATGAGTTCCTATTATGAGCAAAGCCTGAATTGGTGGTATGAGGAAAACAAGTCTCATAATCAGTTTCTTGGCTCTGTAGACACCAATCCACTGGAAGACACAAACAGGTACATAAGTAACTCCCAAAAGAAAGTGGGGGAAATGTGCCAACAAAGGAACAAAGAATATATAATTGGTAGACACTGGGTTCTTCTTACAAGAAGAATTGTAAACTTGAAGAGCGATAAGGCTGAGTCATGCAGCAATAAATAAGATTTTATGCGGATTAAAAATTAGATGGAATAAAGTTATAAGCATGGAAAAATGTGATTATTGATCAGGGAGGGTAAGGAAATAAAGGCAAACTCTAAATATAATGAGAATGACTCAAAGCATGTAATACTGTTTTTAAAATGCAAGTCAGATAATTCAATCCTGATTCCTCCTAAGGAAGTGAAATGACCAGATCCAGGTTGTGGTATGAGGTTGTGTTGACTTTAGATTCCATAAGCAATTTCTTTTTTTTTCTATGTATTTATTATAGATATTACAGAGATCTTTATAAATAGTTGCATCTTAAATGCTTTTAGTATTTTATTTATTCATTTTAGAGAGGAGAGGGAGAGACAGAGAGAGAGAGAGAGAGAGAGAGAGAGAGAGAGAGAGAGGAAAGACAGAGAGAGAGAAAGGGGGAGGAGCTGGAAGCATCAACTCCCATATGTGCCTTGACCAGGCAAGCCCAGGGTTTTGAACCGGCGACCTCAGCATTTCCAGGTCAACGCTTTATCCACTGCGCCACCACAGGTCAGGCAGCAATTTCTTTATTCACCTCCCACGCCCAATAAAAAATAGTTCCCTCTTTTGAGAGCACTGTTGGAAGAAAACGCAGATTTTCCATATGTGGAATATGAAGGTTATTAGCAGGAGAGACCTCTGTCCCTCCTGGGAGTGTAGGAGTCATGTAGTAGTTATATTCTAAAGAAGAGGGGTTGGTATCACAGAGGTATAATATCAAACTGCCCCATTATAGCATCATGTGTCTAGGGTAGTGGTTCTCAAAGCACTGACTCTGGAACAGCAACAAAGCTTCATTTGGGAACTTGTTAGAAATGCAGATTCTAAGGCTTTGTGCTAAACCTTTTGAATCAGAAACTCTGGGGTTGATCCCAGCGATCTGTGTTTTAGTAAGATCACCAGGTGATTCTGAGAAATGTTTGAGAAGATACCCAAACTGAATGCTGTGCTTAACTACTGCAACCAGCGAAAGCTGAAAAAGAAATACCAAATTCTAGTGACTCCCTCATCCAGATCCTTACTGGGCTTACCTACCTGAAGATTCTCCAGACCGATAAACAATGGAACTTGTTTTAACCAATCACGTAGGATGTATCGTTTTGCTTCATTCTATTAGACCCTTGGTTTTCAACGCTTATGTGATTTGACCACCTTGAATCTCCTCCACCTTTCTAAAGCACTTACAAAATTCTGATTTTTTCCCCCTTTGCAAACTAGCCAGTGAATTTTATTTTACTGATGAGTATTTTCATGTCAGGCAAATAAATACTGTAAACTCTAAACTCCGCTTCTTTTACTGTTAAGCACTGGTAGTCTCTGTTTTATCTATCTTTCTTTTTTATTGATTAATTTTTTTAGAGAGATAGAAAAGAAGGGGGAGAAAGAGAGAGAGAAGCGTTTGTTTGTCGTTCCCCCAGATGTCTCCTGACCAGGGATCTACCCTGCAACTGTGGCCTTTCCAGATGATGCTCTTACCCACTGGACTAACCAGCCGGGGCTTGTTTGATTCTTTTGCAGAGAGCAGGCATCAGCGGAGGACTCTAGGATAAAGTTTACTTTTTCATCTCTGGACAAGTACCTTAGAATCAGAATGTCTATAATATAATCCTTGTGCCAATCCAAATAGTTGGAAGGCTCTGGGCAAGCTACTTAACATCTCTAAGAGTCAATTTTCTCATCTTTACAGAGGAAGGAGGTAATTATCCCCACCCTGATCAGCATAAGGGCTGTGAAGTTGCTTAGTAAAGTGGGAAGTGGATACACATGTAAACATTATTACCATTTTGTAAGCCTTTTCCAATACTGCACTCAATACCCTCACTATCTTCTCCCTGTCATACATGAAAAGCCTGCAGCCCAGGCAGGGGCCAGACTCCCCTGGAAGCCTCACCAACAGGGCAACCATCATTGCTTTGGAAATACTCTGAGTGAATAAAATAGCAGAAAATATTCCAGCCTGGAGGATCTTGTGTAAAAATATTAGATGATTATAAGAATACATTATAGACTTTCTGTCAGAACTTGGAAATGACATTGCAAATTGGTGTGTGGTTTCTAATAAAAAAATGCTCTGATCCTTGGAATGAGCAATTGGCTTATAGCAAATCCGAGCTTCCTCAAATAACGATCTACTGCAAGTGTTCTGCCTGTCTGGCGTCTCATTACCTGACACAACAAATAGGGTACCGCTGATGTCAGGGTCGAGCAGTCCTAGCACATAAATGGCTGCTTCTGATAAATAGGTAGTAATTTATGTAGAATTATTTGCTTAGGGACAAATTAGTCCCTTGTAGTATGTACAGCATTTATGAAGAATAAAGAGATGAATGCTTTCCTGCTTAAATAGAATCTCGACCCAACACAATTATTGCTGTAATGTATTTGACAGGAATGATCATTACACTTCCCCAGGGCCTTTAGGAATAAGAGGATTTTTCTAAAGTATGCTAGTGTTGAAAAAGAAAGTAGTAAACATCCAGGCTTGGCTTAAAAGAAGCAAACAGAGCATAAGTTTGCTGGAGACTTGTGAACGTAACTTATCCTCTACCTAGCACTGTGTACCAAGCGCTGCACTAAATGTTATGCACAGGAGCTCTATCCTCACAGTAACGCTGAGGCAGATTGACATTTTCAGCCTCATTTTGACAGAATAGGACACTGGCTCAGAGAGAATTGAGTGGCTTCCACAAAGTCACACAGCACCCAGTTTAAGGCAGAGCAGTAGGAGGTCTCTCGGCTAACAGCTGCAGCAACGCCCTGTGCTAGATGGCTTTCCTATGCCTCTCCAGACCCCCTTTGTCCCCCTCTCCAGTTCACTGTACCCTAGGAGGCTGCTCCAACTTGCCTTCTGGTTTCCAGTTGTTTGGCCACTGAGAGTAGTGGTAGGAAGTGAGAAAGAGGGAGGAGAATGAGGCCAAGGTTTTAATCTACCCTCCTCAGCTCTCCGCTGCTCCATCAACTGGCAGCCTTAGCTCCTGGCCATGTAGAATTCTTCCTCGAGGTTTGATAACCTCTCCCTCCTCAGAGAGCCCTGTGCTCTGGCCACATCGTCTCAAATCTCCTAGTTTTCAGAGAACAATATAGTTACAGTAAAATTTAGCTTGGCCAGTTTATAAGACATCAAGGCTTAGAAATGACTGCCCCTCCATTTTGTTTTGTTGTTGGTTCTGATTCAAATGAAGTTGCATGATGGACACATTCTGCTTACTCTACAGTGTTCTAGCCGAATACCTTCATGTTTAGAGAGCGTCTCTACCTCTGGCTCCAGCTCAGAAAGACAGAAGGGTTTGTTTTTTTTGTTTTTTTGTTTTTTTCCTTTATTTTTTCTGAAGCTGGAAATGGGGAGAGACAGTCAGACAGACTCCCGCATGCGCCCAACCGGGATCCACCCGGCACGCCCACCAGGGGCGACGCTCTGCCCACCAGGGGGCGATGCTCTGCCCCTCCGGGGTGTCGCTCTGCCGCGACCAGAGCCACTCTAGTGCCTGGGGCAGAGGCCAAGGAGCCATCCCCAGCGCCCGGGCCATCTTTGCTCCAATGGAGCCTTGGCTGCGGGAGGGGAAGAGAGAGACAGAGAGGAAGGAGGGGGGCGGGGTGGAGAAGCTTCTCCTATGTGCCCTGGCCGGGAATCGAACCTGGGTCCCCCACACGCCAGGCCGACACTCTACCGCTGAGCCAACCGGCCAGGGCCAAGACAGAAGGGTTTTTAAGAGAACAAACACCTCACTGAGCCACATGCAGTTTCTGAATGATGACATTCAGAGGTTGGTGAAAAATAATGACAGAACCAGATATTTCTAAAAAATTTTATAGTTTACTTTCATAAATTTCCAGTAAAGGATATACTATGTGTGTCCAGAAAATATTACTGAGCATGAAGCTACAGTGAAGTTATATTTTTAAAGAAAAGGAGTAGGTGAATTCCAATCAAGACACACAAGAGCTGACAAAGGTCTTGTTCCTGAAGGCCTTGTCCCTAAACTATTTCATTAAGCTAATGGAACTGGTCTGTTTTGGCAGTGCTAACTGACTCCTGTTTCCGAGTGAAGTCATTATCCATGATTTTAGAAGAATAAGGGGATATAAAAGCATACTATTAAACAATTGATGCACTGAGTAGTTTTTATATTTGTTGATGCTATAGGCACCAATAAAACCTTTGGCGATCAGCAAATGTAACAGTTCAAGCTAGCATTTTCAAAGGTGTCAATCTTAAAAGTCTAATGTCGTGGATGGGCAATAGTTTTTAAAAATTGGTTTCATCATAGTTTTATGCTTGAAATGACAAAGCATTTTGGAATCATCATCTTATTCTGTGATTAGGTAGTTATAGCACTTCACACAGGAAAGGAAGATAGAAACAGGTAGTAGTATTTAAAATTGCCTTTCTATAACCGTGAAATTTCTCTTTTAATCTCTAGCAATACTTCTTTCCCTGACAGCTTTGTCTGATTTTTTTTTTTTCAGAGACAGAGAGAGAGTCAGAGAAAGGGATAGATAGGGACAGACAGACAGGAACAGAGAGAGATGAGAAGCATCAATCATTAGTTTTTCGTTGCGACACTATAAAGCCAGTAGCCACAGCCACTTAGGGTGGGAAAGGCTTAGTCTTAATACTAAGTTTAGGCTATAATGATCCTGCCTGCTTACAGCCTGTCCCCCACACCCAATGCAAACTATAAGCAAGCAAACCTATATATCATATTTACAAATTTATTTGACCAACATTCCACCTCTTTTGCTCACTTCACAATCTAAAGCACAGGTATTCCTGCACAAGGAAATTAGGCACATTACACAAATTACAACAACATGACAAATCATACAATTTCAACAATTACAAAGGTACATTTCACCAGTCTCTGAGCACTTTGCCAAAAGCACAAAATATCCTTGGCCTTCTTTCTAGCCATGGGAAAAGCTTCCCAGGGCAGGAGAAGGGCCTTCAGAAAAGCCACCCTCCTCCCCCATCAGGGTATTTCACATTGTCCAAAATCCGTGAGTCCATCCAACAAAGGAGCCAGTGCTCACTCTGGTTATAGTCCAGGAATCAGTCCAAGCACATGGGGCGTCAGCCACCGCCCTCATCCCTGCCGTCCTGGCAGGTCTTACACTGTTCCAAAGAGGAGCATGTGACAATGGCAGTCAGCATTTCTAACTCTGCTCCTGAGAGCATGATGACATTCACCCCTATGTCCCAAAATCGCAGACCTACCAGGGGTATAGTAGGTACTCCTTGCTGCTGGGCTCTCACCTTCTGGAAACTGCAGATTGCAACTCCAGACCGATTCTCCTCATCCTCCAAAGGGGAACTGAAAACATCAGCTCCTGCTGCTGGCCTTGCAGCCCTGGGCCTGGCCTCAGCCCCGGCCTCCTGCTGCTGCCGGCTCTCCACAACATCCAGGGCAATCTGCAACTCACAAACCTGTGATTCCTTCTCCAGTGGCTGCTCCATTTCCAGGTGAATCTCACGAACCTGGTCGGCCTCCTCTGGTGCTTGCTCCAGCTCCAGGGTAGGCATCTCTTTCTCCCACGTTTGCTCCAGCTCCTTCCACTGCTCGGTTTGCAGGTCCCGGGCAGCCTCTTCCACAGAGCTCTTGGTTTCCTCACGCATGGCTGTAAAAGTCAGCCAGCCTACGATCCCCAAAAGGACAGCCATGGGGAACCATAACAGCAGCCAGTCCTCTACTTTACCACTCAAAGGTGGTGGCGGCCCCATACTGATCTGTATCAAATCCTGCCACAGACTGCACCAAATGTAAAGCCAGTAGCCACAGCCACCATCACAGCCACCTGTCCTGTTCAGGTTCACATTGGATTCGGACAGACAGTAATGAGACAATGGAGCCAAGAACTGGTGGGCCATTAGCTTTAATCCTAGCTTGTACCCAGTGGGCAAGAAATAAACACAGTGGGAAGACACCTCCCTTTCCATTCAGGGCTCCCAAAGCCACTGACTTATCCAAGTTTTCTAGAATCAAAGGTTTGTACCTCACCAGCCTTATTCACCTCTGTTCCCCATCTTCTTCTCTTTGCACAAACTCTGCACAAACTGGCTTCTCCTTCAGCACTCCGCCATCTTGGCTACTTCTCCTCTCCTCCACGTGGCCTTTCTCTGCTCTCCTCTCTAATGGTAATCTCAGGAACCGAGATAGAGCAAGCTCCTGGTCTGCCTCACTTTATAGTATAGAAATCAAAACCTTTAATCCAATATAAACAAAGAAGTCTCTGATACAAAGTCACTTAGGGTGGGAAAGGCTTAGTCTTAAAACTAAGCCTTAGGGTATAACAATCCTGCCTGCTTACAGCCTGTCCCCCACACTCAATGCAAACTATAAGTGAGCAAACTTATATATTATATTTACAAACTTATTTAACCAACAGACACCTTAGTTGTTCATTGATTGCTTTCTCATATGTGCCTTGACCGTGGGGCTGCAGCAGACTGAGTAACCCCTTGCTTGAGCCAGTGACCTTAGGTCCAAGCTGGTGAGCCTTGCTCAAACCAGATGAGCCCACGCTCAAGCTGGCGACCTCGGGGTCTCTAACCTGGGTCCTTCGCATCCCAGTCTGATGCTCTATTCACTGCGCCACTGCCTGGTCAGGCTGCTTTGTCTGATATTAAGATAACCATACCAGACTCACTTTGATTAGTGTTTGTGTAGTATATCTTTTTTTCAACCTTTTTCTTTTTATTTAATGCAAATATCATATATCTGGGTTTTGTTAATTCAATCTGACAAACTTTTTAAATTAGATTGTAGACCATTTACATTTAAAATAATTATATAGGCCCTGGCCAGTTGGCTCAGTGGTAGAGCATCAGCCTGGCGTGCAGGAGTCCCGGGTTCGATTTCCGGCCAGGGCACACAGGAGAGGTACCCATCTGCTTCTCCACCCCTCCCCCTCTCCTTCCTCTCTGTCTCTCCCTTCCCCTCCTGCAGCCAAGGCTCCATTGGAGCAAAGTTGGCCCAGGTGCTGAGGATGGCTCCATGGCCTCTGCCTCAGGCGCTAGAATGGCTCTGGTTGCAACAGAACGGTGCCCCAGATGGGCAGAGCATCGCCCCCTGGTGGGCGTGCCAGGTGGATCCTGGTCGGGCGCATGCGGGAGTCCATCTGACTGCCTCCCCATTTCCAACTTTAAAAAAATACAAAAAAAATAAATAAATAAAGAATAAAAATAATTATATAGTTTGTTTAACAGCTTGCTATTTGTCTTCTATTTGTCCTCTTATATTTTGCTCCTTTATTTCTCATTTCTTGCCTTCTTCTGGATTACAAAATCATTTTTTATTTTATTTTTCTCCTTTATTTGCTTTTTAGTCATATATTCTTACATGATTCTTTTAGTGGTTACCTTAGCAATTACAATAGCATTCTTTATATGTGATCGTCTACCTTAAATGAGGACTTTTGATTTTACTACTTTTAAATAAGGTAAGAAAGACCTTTTGCAAAATATAACTACCTTCCTATAGTTTGTGCTGTTGTTATCATGTACAGCTAGTGCTCGACTTACGACCACCATTGGTTCCGACAGACTGATCGTAACACAATTTGGCCGTAAGTTGAGTAGGCTATATGTACAGTATTGTGAAATGATGTTATAAAAATCTTTAAGTCATATTTTATCATTATTTTCTCTCATTATTGTTATATATCATAATTTTCTTTGTTCATTTTATGCCATTTGTATCATCTCTACACCATTTTGTTTCTTATTTTTACATTTGTCAGGTTTAAGTATTGTAAAACACTGCATTACCAGTACAACTGGTTTAATATTTGCAAAACATACAAAATTACAAAATACAGGTGCATACAAAAATACAAAATACAGGTGTAAAAAATACCATGGGAAACATTTTCCCAATTGCAAAACATATCAAAATGTATAAACATGTACCAAACATTTTATTGGCTGCTGATGCTTGGCTGCGGATTGTTGATGTTGTCATCTGAGGCAGCAGTTGGGGTTACCAGAGATAGTTTTTTCATAAACATGTGTGATCATGTTTCTTCCCTTCTTTGTACTTGTTCATTGATTGCTTTCTGATATGTGCCTTGACCCGGGGGTTACAGCAGAGCGAATGGCCCCTTGCTCAAGCCAGTGACCTTGGGCTCAAACCAGCGACCATGGGGTCATGTCTATGATCCCATGCTCAAGCCAGCGCCCCTGCACTCAAGCTGGTGAGCCCACGCTCATTTTCGTGTTGAGATTGATGGCCTTTCTTTCCTTCTTGGCAGGCTGAGACGTAGACAGTGACAATTTTCTCTTGGTAGACATCTTGGGAGGGGTTTGATGAAAAATATCCAAGATACAAAACTCAAATTGCTGTACCGAGTCTGGGATAACAGTTGAAATGGTGCACGCGGAGATGGTAGTGCTGCCGGAAGCTGGTCCGCATGCACTG
Organism: Saccopteryx leptura; assembly: GCF_036850995.1. Lineage (NCBI taxonomy): Eukaryota > Metazoa > Chordata > Mammalia > Chiroptera > Emballonuridae > Saccopteryx > Saccopteryx leptura. The sequence goes on from NC_089510.1 coordinate 49,871,819, forward strand.
TGGTATGCCCAGCTGGGCAACGCTTGTGCTGCCAGACACAGAGCAGTCGTGGCTAGCGATTGTGGTCCTAAAATCGAATGGTCGTAGGTTGCATAGGTCGTAAGTAGATCAATATCTGTATTATACTTCTACATATTAGTAACATGGCAAGTCTCTATCTTATTTCAACTGTTGTAAACATTTAACATTTCTCCTATATTAGCCAGAGCAGTCTAGCAGTTTTAACATTATTTAGATCTCTAAGGCTTAGTGCACAAAATTTATTTTTTTTACTCACGCAAATTTTAATGTAGGTGTTCTTGGTTGGGTGGTTCTTTTAGGCACCTCTTTTTTGACTCAGTGGTTCAAATTCCTTTCACCATACTACATAAGCATCTTCAGCATACACTCTCCAGGGTTTCTGTGGATGGGAGGACAGCATGGGGCAGATTCATTTAACCACCTTGGACCAGAATGACCTATACACTTGTATCCATGTTTCTTTAGCCAGAACTAGTTACATGGCACCATTTAGGGAGTTGGAAATGTAGATCATCATTGAGCAAATGCTTCTCAACATCAACTCTGTACCACAGAAGGGGCTTGTGAATTTCCAGTGGCCAGCCTGTTATTTCAGCTGCACTCCTTCCTTCTCCTCTTACCACACATCCACCCACGTAGAATCCTCTGTGATCTTTCCTAACGTAGGTATCACTGTGACTTCGCCATTTAGATTAGCGGTTAAATAATTTGGCAACAGATTAATTTAACAGCTGAACTGATTAGCTGCTGGTCAGATTAACTGGTAGTTGGGCGCAGCTTTTAGATTAGAGGTTGATTAGATTAGCCGTGCCTAATGGGGGTGGTTGATTAGATGAGCAGTTGGGCTAGATTCACGGTGGATCAGATTAGCCGCTAATGAGATCTGCACCTGATTAGATTACCCACAGACCAGTCCAGGGATGGCTGATTATATTAGCAAGATGTACTGCAGCTGATTAGTTTAGTGGCTGATCAGATTAGCGATGAATTAAATGAGCTGAGATTAGGTTATCGCTGATTAAGATTAGATGTCTGATCAGATTAGTGGCAATCAAATAAGCAGTTGATTGAATGTGCGCCCAACTAGCTGCGCCGTTGATTATATTACCAGGCAGCTGGGCTAATTTGGTTAGGTAAATGAGTAGATTAGGTGGGTGATTAGACACAGGATTAACAACAGGGCCTGCTTTTGTCAGTAACAGTATCTAAATGGTGATGCACCAGGTTTGCTAGGTATTTCTCTTGACGTATATTAAGATGTAGCTATGCTTATCTCTGTGCCAGTAAAAATCATTGTGATGCTTCCACTTTGTGAAATTAGTCTGATTCTTTTTAAGTCATAATTTTTGTTTATAAAGGCTTAGCAAATTATTCAAAAGTTAGTTGGCCCTGGCCGGTTTGCTCAGTGGTAGAGCGTTGACCTAGCGTGTAGGAGTCCCAGGTTCAATTCCCGGCCAGGGCATACAGGAGAAGCGCCCATCTGCTTTTCCACCCCTCACCCTCTCCTTCTTCTCTGTCTCTCTCTTCCCCTCCCACAGCCAAGGCTCCATTGGAGCAAAGTTGGCCCGGGCGCTGAGGATGGCTCTGTGGCCTCTGCCTCAGGTGCTAGAATGGCTCTGGTTGCGGCAGAGCAACGCCCCAGATGGGCAGAGCATCGCCCCTGGTGGGGATGCCGGGTGGATCCCGGTTGGGCACATGTGGGAATCCGTCTGACTGCCTCCCCATTCCCAACTTCAGAAAAATACAAAAAAAAAAAAAAAAAAGTCGTGAAAATTGAAATTGTGATCATCTGTATGGGCACAGAGGGACTTGGATAAAAGAGGCACAGGAGGAGTTTCTGAGTTGCTAGCATGTCATATGTGTTGACTCCAAAGCGGCTACCTGGATATGCACCTAATTAGATCAGCCTGATTAGATCAGTGACTAAAAAGAGATCGGTGGTGATTAGATTAACCATTAATTAGGTTGGGTTCACTGGATTAGTGGTTGGTTGAATTGGTGGCCAATCAGATTTGCAGCTGATCACAGATAGCTGACTAGATTAGTGGTCAATCAAACTAGCAATTGATTAAATTGGCAGTTTATTAATTCAGCTGCCGATGAGATTAGCAGTTGATCAGATTACGGCCGAGCGGTTTAGTGGCTGATTAGATTAGTGCTTGGTTTGATTGAACGGGTGATTAGATTAGGTGGATGATTAATTGCAAGATTAACAAGAGGGCCTGCTTTTGTAAAGTAATAGTATCTAAATGGCAATGCATAGGGTTTGCTAGGTGTTTTCATGACACTCATTAAGACATAGCTATGCTCATCACTGTGCCAGTGAAAATCGAGATGCTTCCATTTCGTAAAATTAGTCTGTTTTTTTAATGCCATAATTTTTGTTTACAAATACTTAGCAAATGGTTCGAAAGTAAGTCCCCTGTTGAGATATTGTTGGACAGATAAAATATATTATGCTCACTTTGTTAAACATGGTGCTGCCCATGTGGAAGCCCATTCATTGCCCAGGTGATAATACTAGTTGCCCTTCTTGTTTGGGATGGGCATGATTATGTTAATATGTGTTGGGGGAGGGCTTTTGTGCCAAAAGGTTTTAAAAGGAAGAGAGATCACGTTGTTCTGGGGAAGAGTGATAACGTTCTAGGAGGAGCCCATGCTGTAAGAGAGCAGAGTAAGGCCACATGGAGGAGAGGAGAAGCAGCCAAGATGGTGGAGTGCTGAAGGAGAAGCCAGTTTGTGCAGAGAGAAGGAGATGGGAAACAGAGATGAATAAGGCTGGTGAGCTAGAAACCTTTGATTCTAGGAAACTTGGATAAGTCAGTGGCTTTGGGAGCCCTGAATGGAAAGGGAAGTGTCTTCCCATTGTGTGTATTTCTCGCCCACCGAGTGCGCGCTAGGATTAAAGCTAATGGTCCACCAGTTCTTGGCTCCGTTGTTTCATTACCATCTGTCTGAATCCAATATGAACCTGCACTGGCCAGGCAGCTGTGATGGTGGCCGTGGCTACTGGCTTTACAGATACACTAAGTGAACAGGAATCAAAATGAAGTTCCAATAGGGCAAATGTTCCCTGTCTGATGACACAATCATTTCATGACCTCCATCACAGAAAACCCTGGCGAGCAGGGAGAAGGGACTAGGCTGGATGAGAGTTGAGTTACTGGGTTCAAAAGGAGAAGCAGATTTTCAGGCATTCAAGCTTCTGAGGGAAAACCAGGCTAACAGTTCATCTGTGGGACTTTGAAGGACCAGCACAGAACTATGACTTTGGGGCCACATCTGTACCCAGGTTTCTTCTTGGTGCCAGACATCCCAGATCTAGCTGAAAGGGAAGAACATCTGGGGTCAACACAGGAATTTGGAAGTAGTGGCTTGCTTCCTAGAACTTTGGCTAGGTAATATGACTTGTTTCCAATTTCTCATGCACAGCCCCAGCCAAAAATGATTCACTGTCATGGGCTTAAGTATTTTCAAACAGTAGCAGTTGGGAAGAAAGCAAAGGCAGGAGAAACCAACAGCTTGAGTTTATCAGAGTCTTGCAGTTGATTGAGGAGAGATGTCAATACAATGATACTTGTTTCTCTTATGTTAGAATGTTTTTTGCCCACATTTTTAACACAAACAAATCAACTCCTTCTTCAAACAAAAAATACATGCTCAAGAGAACAAGATTGGAGGATTTACAAATAACTCCTTACTGCCCCCACATTAGCTATCTCTTGGATAAAACTGCTGCTTGGGACTCAGATTTGGAGTCCATTCCCAAAAGTGGGGTCATGAAGGCTTGGCCATAGCCTGAGGCAATGCTCATACTGAATACTCACAAGGGTAAGCACATAATTTTGCCTGGAGCTGGGACTAAGGCCAGTCCCACAACCATGCTTTGTGACTCAGGAGCCTGACAACATTCTCACAGACCGAATATTCCTTGGAGACCATCTCAACAGGATGATACCCCACCTTCTGTGACTGTTCCCAAAGCCCCACCCAAACGATTATCTAATCTCTGGTCAGGAATCAAATTACTTAATGGTTTTATTTCATTGGGTTGAACAGGCTCCTTTGTGCTTATAGTTCCTGGAAAAAAAAAAAAAAAAAAAAAGAGATGCTCTTATTTCAATTATCATCCTCTCAGAGGTCCCATTACTTCATTTGCCCCACATTCATTATGGTAGTGGTCATGAGAACAGATTCAGCTGTGTAGTCCTTGATGGAATGTATTAGCATAATTGAGTCTTAAAAGAAAAAAGAGTGAGAAAGAAAAGCACTCAGTGCATGAAAAAAGATTTTGCATTTTAGCAAATTAAAGAAATTATTGTATCTGCTCTTCCAAAAATAATCAAAGAGATAGCTGACAATATTTTTTCTTCTTCCAGAATCTTTGATTTAACTATGCTTAAGATATTGCTGAATTACACGAGGTCCTGACTCATTTTACTGACCTCTTGCTTGCCAACCTCTTTTGTCCCTTTATCATTCCCACTCTCTCCTGGTATCCCTTATCTCCCTGTATACACCATCCTTCAAGTCTGTCTCTGCTTTTGAGCACATGTATGGGTATATTTGAGGGCCGTTTACACACCAAGGATTCAATCTTCTGTTAGGTTAAGATTTGAGAGGCTTCCTCTGGACAAGGCGCTCTAGGTAAAGGAAGGGCATCTATCTCTGTGTGATAATATGTCTCGGTGCTTTTTTCTATATGAATGTGTCCTTAGGATTTTCTTCTTGTATGACTCTTGGTTTAAAACTTAAATCCAGATCTACTACCCTGTTTTGGAAATCTTTAGTGATTTCCATCCATAAGATCAAGTCCTAGTTTGTTAGTGTATTAGTATTCAAGATCTTCTGTGACTTGCTTCCAACATGCCTTTCCAAAAAAAATCAATCTCTCGAGCCAAAATGAGAAAAGCTGTAAAAAGTATCTAAGTATGTAGCCTCTGGGCTCAAATTCCAGCTCAGTCACACAAGCTGTGTCCTCAGGTTACCTAAACTTCTTCATTCCTCAGTTTTCCTAACTATAAAAATGGGATAATAACGATAATTTGAATTACATGAGAATCAAGAAGATTAATAAATCATAGTCCCTAAAAACAGTGTCTAATGCATGATAAACATCATTTACTACTATGATTATGATTATTCCCTATCCTCAAAATATTTACATTCTTTAATTTTTGTACCTTTTCTCATAGTTACCAATTTCTGGAATGTTCTTCCCTTCTCTTTGTACCTCTAAATTCTAATCCTTTAAAGTTCTAATTTTAAAAAAGTTTTTTCTTTTTCTCAGATGTCACTGGACCATTCTTTTATTCTTTTCTACGTATCAGTAGTTCTTACTATCTCAATAATTTTGCAAATGGTCATTTGTCACTTCATGGCACTCTGTGTATTGCTACCATGTGATATTAACTACAAATGTGATTTCACCTGGTCTCTCCCAGTTAGCCTGTGATTTTTTTTTTGTATTTTTTGTATTTTTCTTAAGTGAGAAGTGGGGAGGCAGAGAGACAGACTCCCACATGTGCCCAACCGGGATCCACCTGTCATGCCCAATAGGGGGCGATGCTCTGCCCATCTGGGGCATTGCTCCATTGCAACTGGAGCCATTCTAACACCTGAGGTGAAGGCCATGGAGCCCTCCTCAACACCCAGGCCAATTGTGCCCCAATGGAGCCTTGGCTGTGGGAGGGAAAGAGAGAGATAGAGAGAAAGGAGAGGGGAAAGGGTGGAGAAGCAGATGGGCGCTTCTCCTGTGTGCCCTGGCCAGGAATCAAACCCAGGGCTTCTGCACGCCAGGCTGATGCTCTACCACTAAGCCAGTTGGCCAGGGCCAGCCTATGAATTTTTCAAACACATGACTCACGTTTGTCTTTGTACAATGCTCAGCACTTAGTACATTCCTTTCCAATAGTAGCTCAAGGAATATCTGCTTACTTGACTTGATTTGATCCACAGGTTGAATGCAAGTTTGCAAAATGCTTTTGGCAATGGTGAGCTAAAGGGAATGTAGAGCAGTGGTGGGATTCAGCCAGTTTGCACCGGTTTGACTGAATTGATACCTAATTTTTTTTTTTTTTTTTGTATTTTTCTGAAGCTGGAAACGGGGAGGCAGTCAGACAGACTCCCGCATGCGCCCGACCAGGATCCACCCGGAACGCCCACCAGGGGGCAATGCTCTGCCCATCTGGGGCGTCACTCTGTCGCGACCAGAGCCATTCTAGCGCCTGGGGCAGAGGCCAAGGAGCCATCCCCAGAGCCCGGGCCATCTTTTGCTCCAATGGAGCCTCGGCTGCGGGAGGGGAAGAGAGAGACAGAGAGGGGGAGGGGTGGAGAAGCAGATGGGAGCCTCTCCTGTGTGCCCTGGCCGGGAATCGAACCCAGGACTTCCGCACGCCAGGCCGATGCTCTACCACTGAGCCAACCAGCCAGGGCGATACCTAATTTTTTGTTTAGTTTGGTGCACAAGTTGTTAAAAAGGTACTTGTAATCAGGGTTCTCTCTAAGGTGGGCACCTGGGCAGCCAAGCAATGTGGAAATCACAAATTTACATTCCTTACTCTTTTTTAATGTTCATGTGGGCAACAGCGTATTTTAAGTGCCCATAAAAATGTTCATTCCGTTTATAGGTGAAAAAAATTTGATAGAACTATGCTTGTAATATTTATTTATTTGTTTCATAGAACTCATTATGCCTTTGATGAAATGTTACATTTTAATTCCCTCACGTTCCTTACTTCAGTAAGCAAACATATAACATAAAGAGAAAAAGTGCCACACAACCAAGGGTGACAAACCGTCATCGGAAATATCTTAAATAACAGTCTTTTTGGTTTTTGTTAGGTATTATTTAACATTTTTTCTTTAATATTTTAAAACTCTTTTTTATAATATAACCTAGTTTTGTATAACTCTTTTATTGTTTTTATTTAATTATTAAATGCATGACATAATAAACTACCTTTCGGTCTATCATTTTTTTATACTTAGAACGGTCATTAGGGCAGAGAACCAGCTGTTAAATAATTTGAATCCCACCACTGATGTAGAAGAGTTGGAACCTTTGCTATTCATGTATAGAACATATATACAAAGTATCTGTGCAAGGTGCTCCACTTCCACCTTGCACCTGTCAGGTACATCCCCCTCACTCCAGGAGGAGGACTAGGACTGTCTGATTGGTGGAAATCTACTAGGTTGAGCAGGTACTGTTTTGGCCAGGAGGGGGCAGGCTTGGCAGTCAGATGGGTTTTTAGACCAGCAATTTGGAGGGATGCAGGGGGGGGGGGTCCCCAGGGCTTTAACATAAAAAATTCTCTTAATTAGCAGTTGCTTCCACAATTTTTTTTTTTTTGCAAATTCAAACCTTCCTCCTTGGTTGCTCAGATTTGCACTAAGCATTTAAAAAGGCCAGGGTCAGGTAAAATAGGAGAGGAGCTAGTGTGGATAAAGACATCTAGATTCTTTTACTAACTTTCTGAGTGGCTTGGACACTTATGTCATTACCATATTCTCAAGTTTCCTCATTTGTCAGTGAAGTTGTTGGATCAATATGTAACCTCTAGGGTCCCTGCTCTGTCTCTAATATTCTGTCACCCTAAAATTTGTTTCATAATGAGGTCACTGGTAGCTATAAGGGGAGAAACAGAGACCTCCCTTGGCCAGATTTCAGATTCTTCTTCTGGCCAGTGAGGCTCAAGTGAGTCAGTCCCTCGAGTGTGGGATGGTCTCATTAACTGGGAGGGGCCTGCTTACATCAGTCGGAATTTTTCTCCAGATCCACTAAATCTGAAAAAGTAAGGACTTGAGATATAAGAGAATGAAGAGATAGCAAAGTAATAATGAGGCGTTGGGCTCCAACTAGAGCCATGTCTGTTTATCTGGCCAACTGTCCTTGCCTCTGAGTCATCGCTGACTGTTCCCTCGTTGCAATCCTGACGAAAGGACTGAAGTCACAGTTGCCGAGAATAGTAGACAGAGGTCCAGCGAAATGAAGCAAGATTGCACTGAGGCTTGGTGCCAAATATGCCCAGGTGGTAAGAGAACCACGCAGGCCTCGGGCTCAGCCGTACTGGTCCATTCTCCGGGCCCACCCGTCCCCCCTGCTGCCAGAAGGCACTCCGTCCTGCCAGTCACCCAGACATCCTCCGCAGCTTCCCGCAGATGCCCCTGGCAGCTCCTGCTCCGGCACCACCTCTCCCTCTTAAATGGAGCTCACAGTAGCTTGTCCCACTAATTCACATCCACCCCGCAGCTGAGGCAGCCCGTCTGCTTTCTTCACTCACATCAGGCTCCTGGGGCGTGAGATCACGGCGGTCACGTTTCTGTGCTTATGAGCCCATCTTGTGTCTGAGAAATCATGCTGAGGAGGAGGATCCTGCTGCGACCACCATGGGAAACTGTGCTGTGTCCTAGGATTTGGGGAACAGTGTGGCAAGCAGATGGCTTCTAGGGCAGAACATGTACAAGGATACAAGTTCTTGTAAGACAAGCGGTCAGACACGGAAATGAACATCTGTCCCACTTATTTCACTTTCTTACTTTGTTTTCCCCTTCCTGGCAATACCACAGCCCCTGCGGGTGCTTGGCTCTGTGACACGTGCTGGAGAGGAGTGGGAGGGAAGAGCGAAAACACGTCATCTTAACCTCCAAGGGGCTTGCAGTCCGGCCAGAGAAACAAGGCAGATACACATTTGCAAGAGTTTATAAGGGTGGCCATAAGTAGGGGAATTTCACCTGGCATCCATGTTGAGCTTAAGCATCTAAAGATCCCAAGTTTATTTTTCTGGAAAGATGATTCATAATTGTCTGATTTCAAAGACACAAGGGACCTGCAAAGGATGAAGACCTGAGCTCAAGTTAGAAGACATGGGCTGGAGTTCATACGTGCTAACTGTGTGATAGCACATTGCCTAACCTCCCTGACCCTCAGTTTCTTAATCCCTGAGATGAGGGAATAATTTCTGCCTTTCCTATCTCATAATGTGAAGATCAAATGGGACAAGTATGCAAAAGTGTTTTATAAAGCACCATATAGGTAATAGGTATTAATATTTAAAACCAAACCAGAAGGCCATACAAAATGACAGAACATAAGGTTTATAAGAAACTTGGAGATGCTTATGCCAGTATTTTCCTCTTGCAGATTATGAAATTGAGACCCAAGAAGGTAAGTGGCCCAAAGACAAATAGCTAATGTGGGGCAGAGAAGGGCGGGGGGAGCTTGGAGGCCAGGGTCCAGAGCAGCTCCCTGCCTCTGTGAGCGGGGGTCCCTGTTTGCTGCAGGCGGGGCCTCTTGCTCCCGCAGTCTCAGGGAAAATCCATGTGGCTAAACCTGGATTGATTTACCCCTCACCCTCCTGTGCTCCAACCCTTATTACCACTCCTTACCACCCAGCCAACCCCTGTGAAAACAGTTTCCAAGGGGAATCTGGGTTTCATGTTACATCATCAACACATAATTGATGTCCCTGTGGGAGAGATCCAGAGATAAGCTGGGGACAGCTTGTGTGGAAAAGTGAGAGGCCTGGTAGCCAATTCAAATATTGCAGGGCAATCCAAACATTGCAGACAGAATTTTTGTGGACAAGGGCTTTCGGAAAACCATTTGCCATGATAGCTCTTGTCTTTGTAAGGTAACACCTACGCACAAGTTCATGAAACAACTGTCACAGAGGTGGCTTGATAGCAGGGGCCCCACATGTTGGTGAGATGTGGTGGTGGTGGGGGGCGGGGCTGTGGGCCTTTCATGGGCCCATTTGTCTCAACTGCAGCTAAAGGCCTCTAATGCTCTATGCATTCTTTTCTTTCCCAGTCTAAGAGAACGTGGGGAGCTGGCTCGCCCAGATCACGCGTCTGTCCCTACACTGGACGTCACCTGCGTCAGTGCAGAACACACGGCTCTGTCCTTTCAGTAAATGCTTCCGGAGCGGAGAGCCCAGCTGCTCTCTGTGACCCAGTCCTGTGTTTAACTGTCCGACCTTGGAAGGTGGGCCTCCCAATGGCCTTAAGACACCACCTCGGCAGTTTGTTTATTTTCTCTGGCTCCTACTGATTAGAGGTGGGTGATAGCCACTCACCAAAATTTCCACTTAAAAGTGTGCTTTCAAATACTTGATCACAATGCCCCCTACCCTTAACCTATATTTATCTAGACCTAATAATTTAAAGTGCATTTTATACACTCACTTACTTGATTATAATCCTTTCCAACTGTTTTGTAACCTCTCCTATCCGACCCCCAGCTCTTTAACCCCCAAAACATCCCTTCACAGACTCCCCTCTCCTCTCTAGGCACTCGCCTCGCTCCCCTAAGAACTTTTTCATCTTCGATTCGCCAGCGTTTGAACAGCTGTATAAGCACAAAATGTTTAATTCGGGAACAGTGTCTGTGGGAAGGAATGCTTTGTTAGTTTTCAAAGAAATGGAAGCTTAATTTAGAAAGTCATATAGCAATTCTTTGGTTCTGGAAATCACAGAGATTACGGACTGCATTTCAGAGGCAGCCTGCTGACAGCGCTGGCACTTCCGGTGCTGGGCTTCCTGCAGCGGCAGCTTCCTTGTTCCCACTCGGAGACCCAGTGGGTCGGCCTACTGGAAGCATTTGCTCCCTGAGGACAGGGCCCCTGTCTCGTTCAGTCTCTCTACGTGGCCAGGACCTAGCAAGGGCAAACAGGTGGAAGGTGTCTTTACATGTTGGACTGCATTATATTGCCCCTACTTCCTACTTTGGTCTTAAACTTGGTTCACATAGGTTCTAGAACTAGAAAGTGATAATGGTTACCAAGTATTAAAGATGGCAGGGGAAGGTGTGATTAGATCACACCTCTACCACCTTCCTTGACTCCAGAAGGCTTAAACAAAGTTGAAGTGCTAAGATCAAAGGGTATCGTCTCCAATTAGCTCTAATGTGACAATCTGTCCTTCAGGGACACACATGATTAGGATCTGAGAAATAATGGGAACCTGGACAGAACAGGATACATTTGGAGATAGGGACCGTAGAATGGACAGCTGGTGGGACACATCACAACCACCAACTCCTTAGCCGGCGTATTTGGACAGGCTCCTGCTGAGTCACATCGCCCTGGAGCCTGTTCAGCGTCCTCATTCGGCTTTTGTGGGTTCTGGGCAAAGCAGCCTTCCATTAGATGTTGGGGATGCTTTTTGACTGTCATGGAATGTTCTGGAACCTTAAAATACATGTTCGGTTACCGTATTCCCCATGTATAAGACACTCCCATGTATTATTGTATAAGACGCACCTTCATTTTGGGCCCGAAATTTGGGGGAAAAAATGTATTACATAAAGTTATTGAACTCAAGTTGTATTCATCAGAAAATTCATACAACTCCTCATCACTGTCAAAACTCCCATCCGTTAGCTTGTCCTCATCTGTGTCTGATGATGAACCGGTCTTCATCTATTGCCTCATCCTCAGCTCCATCTACAGCATTTGAAATGCTGCACTTCTTAAATGACTTGACAACCACTGTATAAGACGCACCCAGTTTTTAAAACCCAATTTTTTTTGAAAAAAATGTGCGTCTTATACATGGGGAAATATGGTACATTTCTTGATTCCCTAGGGCCCAAAGCCCAGTTCCCTAGAAGGGGTTAGATATATACAGATTATGTAATGAGCTGGAGGTCCCCAGAGGTCAATCTGGAGAGAAAGACAATAATGAGGATGCCCGAGAGAAAGTCACCATGTGAGTGAGGCTACTCGGCGGAGCGGACCCGACCCGGCCGGAGCACCTGAATACTGGAGGACGAGAGGTCCCAGGTGGAGTGCAAGGCGGCGTCCCTCCTTTCCTCACCTGCAGCCTTTCAGCCCTCAACCCTAAGAGTTCCTGTGTGGCTTGGAAATGAGGGTGGGGGGATGCTGGGTCTTAAGAAAGGAAAACTATGTCATTAGAGGTCCAACTCTTCTGGTGTGGGCACATTCTCTGAAAGCCTGGCAGACCTTGTCCTCCCGGTAGAGGAGAGAGATGACCACACGAGGCAATGGTCTGGGAAAGGCAGGCAGCAGCCTGGGCAGCAGAGAGACTGTAGGCTGGCAAGGGCGACATCCCCAGAGGACAGAGGCAGGAGAATATACACAAACAACAATACTGCACAGCTGAGTGGTGACAGGATTGGCCACTTTTGCTGTAGAGCATATTCTACATAGTCTAAATTTTCTCTCAAGTGTTAGTTTCTGCCAGATCCTGAAATATTTCAGAGCTCAGCCAGTGGGTGGATTCACTTCTCTTCATTTTTCATTAACATTTGCCAGGGAGCCTAGGATGATACAGAGGAATAACAAGAAAGAAGCACAGACAGAAACTCAGATTCAGAGAGAACCAAAATGACAAAAAGAAACACACACAAAGAGATACAGAGACAGCTAGAGAAAAGGGATTAGAGGTAAAGGAACACAGAAAGCAAACTGGGGGAGGGAGGGTGAGAGGCAGTAACTGAGCCTATTAAAGCTGTATTCTGTGAGAAGCTACCTTGTTTCTTCAGAATGCAGACCAGGGCGTCCTGGATTAAGAACTCAAGAGAAGCTGCAGACCTGGCCTTGTAACTCAGTGGGTTAGAGCATCATCTCAATACCCTAAGGCAGTGGTTTTTAAAGTGTGCGCCCTAGAAGATTTCCAGGTGTGCCCTATGGTGTTTCAGAGAAATATGTGCCTGTTGGGGACCAAAAAACTAACAGGGTTTTTGGAATTTAGATTCTTGGAGGACAGAGGTGTGAGGCATTGGCTTTAAGCTGACAGCCTGCCCAACCTCCCACCTCACTTGCCTGATTAGGTTGCAAAAGGCTGTTAAGCTGTGGTGCTGGATTGTTTACACTACCCCCCATGTTCCCTGGAAAGACTGGAGGCAAGTTTCTTCTATCCTTTGTTTGGTGTAAAGTTAAGATGATATGTATGGTGAGGGTTTTCTGCACTCAACACAAGAGTAAAAAGAGAGGAATTCTTCAATATATTGACAAGGAAATGAGAGTTTGCCTTTCAAATATATGCCCAAACATTGAAGAAATTGCTAGGACACATCAGGCTTATGTTTCTCATAAACACAAGAATGAAAAAACTTAACACATTTGCTCTGGGACCTGCTGAATTTACTAAATCTTACTAAGAATGTATCTATATATATATAAAAAATAACTTTTTTGTCATTTTTTAAAATTTTTTAACCCCTCTTTTTTAAGGATTATAAAAAGCATAACTCAAAAAATGTAACATAAAAATGTTTTTTAATGTCATAATAAATTTAATTCTGTCATATTTATTTCGTTTAATTACCATAAAAGCAGGCTTGGACTTTATATTTTTTTCTTTAATATTTGACTTAATTATTATAACATATTTCTCAGAAATTTGTATATAGTGCGCTTACAATTATTTGTAGGATTTTAAATATGCCCTGACTTCAAAAAGTTTGAGAACCACTGCCCTAAAGTAATGGGTTTGATCCCCCATCAGGGCACATGCAGGAATCAACCAATAAATGCATGAATAAGTGGAACAACAAATTGAACTTTCTCTCTCTCTTTCCCTTCTCCTCTCTCTAAAATCAGTCAATAATATATCATTTAAAAGGAAAAAAGAGAGAGAAACCACAAAAGCATATTCTGTTTGTTTGAAGGTTTGGGTTCCTGGCAACATGGGTGCTGGCTTTCTGAGACACTGCTGGAGTACCCCCTGCTGGCCACTCTGCAGAATTTCACCATCTGGGTCCAAAATAGAATGGGATTACGTAATCCTTCTTGAATTTTGCCCACCCATTGTTTCCTCTCCTTTTCTTTTTAAAAAATTTCCCAAGTTCCTGGGTTTTTCTAAGCCTGGTGTCTAATGCTGGGGCTTGACTATCCTGACTGATTGCTATGCTCCTGTCACCCAGTGAGGGCGGTCCTGAGAGACCCATCCTAATGAGGACGCCAACAGGAGGCTGGCTGAGCAAACATTTATTGAACACGGTGCCAAACACAACACGCTGTGGAAAGACCTGAAGGGAGATCATTTGACCTTTAGTCTTCTGGCCTCAAAAGTGCCTGCTACAATTAAACTGGCCTTCTGGGTTGGGGTGATGACACTCTCCTGTCCAGATCTGCCAACCAGACCAGCCTCCCAAAATAAGTCCTGAAAGAAGCCTTGAGTCCTAGGGGTGCCCCTCCCTCCTTCATTTCCTTCTCTCTCACCCCGTTCATCTTCTCTGCTTGAAGAGGAGGAATTGCAATGTGCAAAGCCTCTGGAGCTGGAAGGAGAGAAACACAAGTTTCCCCAAATGCTAAGTGGATTTTACTGCTAAGAATAGCTTTTATCTCCGGGAGAAAAGGCAGAAGACCTGGTCTTCTCTCTCCTCTCATCTCTCTCTGTCTCAGCTGGAGGTTGATTTTAAAGGGGCAGCGCCTGGTCATAGGAGGACTGTGCCCTGTCTTTCCTAAAGTGCTTGGGCTCTGAGTCACAAAGCCTGGAGAGGGGCAATGTGAGAAGAGAGGACAGAAGTCCAGAGGACCAGGGAAGGAGGTAAGGGAGGAGGCAGGAGGGAAATGGGGGGGGGGGGGAGAGAAAGAGCAGGAATCTGAGGAACCCTGAGCCCTGGCTTCCACAGCCCTAAGCAGACTGATGGCGCCGGTCCTGAGGGCAGCACGGGAGCCAGCTGGGGCTCCATGCAGTGGACCCCGCCTGACTTTGGCTGTACATGGGGATCATCCTGAGGGAAATGGACAGATTTCCAGACCTCTGGCGAGGATTATGCTCACAATAAGGAATCTTAGTACCTCCTCTCAGAAGTTAGAAGCCCCGATCATCTGTCTGAAAGTTGAGTTTACCTTCATAAAAGTGCTGTGTTTCTCTTCGTGCAGAAAGCAGAAATGTTCCTGAAACATTAAGTCAGAGGCAGAGGGCTATTTTCAAGGACTCCGGGTGAAAAGATTCCCTTTCCTTTGTTGGTTACAGTTATTTGCATTGCAGAAAGCAGTCATGGCTCTCTGGCAAGTAGTCCCTTATTCTTCAGTCCCCTGATTGTCCTTGGCCACTGTGTCTGTCTCTTACCCGCCTTCCCTCCCCTGGTTCCTCTCCTCATCTCTCACCACTGCTGTAGGCTCTTACACTGTCTCGGGGTCTCCTCCAGGCTCTGGCTTCCTTCCCCACTCACCCTTCACGTCCCTTCTGAATCAGCTTCCCTGGTCAAAGTGCTGACACGGAAGGAAGGGAAGAAAGGATTGTCATATCTGCTTGGGGGCCCAGGATGTCTCATGCCCTGCAGAGTTCCAACACAGAAAACACATATCAATAGAACTTGAGAAAAATCAGCTCTGGGTCTCCCATTACTCAATACTTAGTCCATAAACCATCTATGGAAAACTACTAGACAGTTAGCCCCAAATAGTATTATCTCCTATCTTGACTAGCCCTTGTCTACTTCTACCATAAGGAAGTATTTCAGTGACTCATGAGCCAACAGGAGCAAAAGGTCTTGGCAGACACTGCCTAAACACAAATAACGGTTATTTATCACAAACGAGAGTGGCTCAGAAATAACTGACACGGGCCCGGCTCTGCTTCTGTTAAGTAAAAGGAGAAAAACCCACAATCATAAAAATGTAAAAAATAAAGAGAATGCCTAGTAGAAGATGCTATTTCTCTGGGTTGCTACAGATGAATAAATTACAGAAATTTCCAAAAAGCTCCTGGAGAAGAGCTGATTTTAGAAGGAACCCGCTCCACTGTTTCATGTTGTGAGTCTGGGCTGCCCACGACCAGCAGAGGGCAGGCTTCAGTCACAGACGGAAGCTGCAGTGGGGATGGTGGGGAAGGGCAGTTTAGGATTTCAAGGTTGTCAACGGTTTAGTCCATGAAGATCATAGTCCAAGATGTCTGACAGGACACAAGAGACAAGATTCCCAAGAATCAGTTCTAAGCAGGGAATGGCATGATTGTAAGTGTGCCTTTTTTTCTAAGATTAAGACCTGGCCACAAGAGGCTGACTCTGCAGATCTTCTCTGGGTGCTGCAAACCACTATTCGCTGTGTCACTGCAGTGACCTGTTCCCATCCCAGGCCAGGCACAGGCACTCAGAGCCACATATTGTTTTGAGTGGAGATGTCTGCGCTTTGTATCTGACTTGGTAAAGCAGGTGCTGAGTCCAGGACGTGGTGAAGAAGTTCTTGCTGTCGGTCAATCCCTTTGGTTTAATGACTATAGAGAAACCTATTCCCTGGGAAAAAGAGACCAGAATGAAGACCGTTACAAATAGTTCCCTAAGCTCTGAGCCAGCCTAGCAATTCCACTTCTAGATATATACCCAAGAGAATGGAAAACATGTGTCTACACAAAACCTGTTCATAGCAACATTATTCATCACAGTCAAAATCTACCAACAAATCAAGTGTTCGCTGATAGATGAAAAATCATAATATGGTATATCCATGCAATTGAATATTATTTATTCAAAAACAGATGAAGTACTGATACATGTTACAATACAATGAACCTTGACAACTTCATGCTAATTAAGAGAACGTGGTCACAGAAGACTATATATTGTATGATTCCATTTATGTAAAATATCGAGAATAGGCAAATCCAATGAAACAGAAAGGAAATTAGTGGTTGCCAGGGACTGGGGGAGAGGAAGAATGGAGAGTTACTGTTAATAAATATGCAATTTCTTCAGGGCTGAAATGTTCTAAAATACATTGCTATACAACTCTGTGAATACACCAAACACCACTGAATTACTAGATTGTACACTCTAAAGGGGTGAATAATCTCAATAAAGTTGTTATGAAAAAAAGAATTTGGCCCTGGCCAGGTAGCTCAGTTGGTTGGAGCAATGCCTTGATATGCCAAAGTTGCAGGTTTGATACCAGTTAAGGCACATACAAGAATCAACCAATGAATTTATAAATAAGTGGAACAACAAATTGATATTTCTCTCTCTCCCTCTTCCTTCCTCTCTCTAAAGTCAATAAATCAATCAATCAATTAATAAAAATAATTTGACCAAGGCAGATGTTGCAGAGGGACACTCAGGGCAGGAAATAAGGAGAATAAAGAGAATATTTGAGCTCTGGGAAAGCCTGTTCTAGTAGCTCCCAGTGGGGAGGCGGGGGGGAAGAATGAAAACATTAGATTTAGTGTAGACTGAAAACAGAGATAACCAAACTTAGGGTAGAAAGCAAGGAAATTATCCACAAAGCTCAAATGACTGCATTTTCTCCAAATAATTGTACGGCCATGGTAACATGGGTGCTATTTCACTCAAGGCAAGAGGGCCATGTTTGTGTTGCTTTCATGCTGACTTTCTATGCCGAGGAAAGTAAGCATGAAACACTTCTCAAGCCACAATAACAAGAAAGACTTACCAAGCTCTGAAGGGCTAGTGAGGAAGGGAAGGGAGTTGACAATAGTTAAGTCAACAGCTCAGCTGCTGGAGGCCCCACGGTCACACCTGAGGTCCAGGTGTGTTATCGATAATGCCCACAGAGTCTAGAGCTGGTACTCTGTACCTCCTGTAGCCCCACAGCACCTTGCAGAGGCTGAGCCCCGGAGAGCCCTTAGTAAGTACTTGGGAAAGTGGAGGAGTGAAGAAATAGACGAGCACACAACTGAAAAGGCCTAATGAAGTACTCTGGCGCGATGGGAGCCGTGTACAGCATTGGTCAACACGCCAGAGGGGAAATATCCCTGAGTGAGAACGACCAGGAGAAATGGCTTTATTTGCCCCCTCTTTATCAGAACGGCCCATTCACAGGCCCTCCTGGTTAAGATCGAAAGCATTACACAGAGCAAGGTCCCAGGCACACGCGACCACACCCTTCCAGTACAGCATGCTGGATGCATCTTTCATGTCTTCATTCGATTCCTGGACCAGAAATTGTAATACATTAATATCATTGTGTGCTGCCCAGTCATAACTGGTTTCACTTCTAAAACGCACTGTGAAGAAACTTTCAAAATTTGTGTTTACTGATCAAAAAGAAAAGAAAAGAAACAGCAAACCACCTTTCTATCCTATAATTGTTTATGGTGACCAGGGAGAACAGTGATACTGGAGTTTGATAAAACAGTTTCCAGTCCTATGTTCTTCTCCAAGGCCGGTCCTCTGGGTGAATGTTATACATTTTAGGTTACCAAGGACTGGGTCTAACTGTGTCTTACAAAACCTGCTTAATTATAGATTCAACCAAGAGATGGAACTCAGTAACTAATTATGTAGCTAGAGCTTCGCATAGGCATTGGAGCCAGAGCTCATAACACATGCTGTTAGAGAGCAAGTAAGGGTTAAGAACAACTGGCCCAATACCAAAGGTGTGTGATAAATTACATGAGTTCAGCAGCAGAAAGAATTGGATTTGGGAGTTGGACAGGTCTGCATGTAGCCCTTGGTCATTTTCTTCAGTTTTTTTCCCTTAATAAATGTATTGATTACCTACTGTGGACTAGGCACTGGGTTAGGCCTTGACAATAGAAGCACCAATGAGAAAGTCGGTCTCTGTCCTTGGGGAGCTCACAGTACCAAGTGTTACAAAACTCTGGTAACTTTAAAAATTTGTTAAACCTCTCTGCATCTAGATCTGTAAAATGGAAAAAAAAAAGATACCTAATTTGAAAGTTGTAGTAAGGATTAAATTGAATAACATAATCAAAATGCTTAGGATAATGCTTTTTCTTTCTTTCTTTCTTTCTTTCTTTCTTTCTTTCTTTCTTTCTTTCTTTTTTTTTTTTTAATGATGCTTCCCTTACCCTTCTATACAACCTCTTGGTATCATTTACCATTTGCTACCATAAGCTACTATGTTTATTTGAACATTTCTAGCTTAAAATGAGACAGAATGGGCCAGGGTTTTGAAAGGGAATGCCAAAACAAATTAAACAGTATGTGTTGTAGCTGGGAACATAAGTTTGGCATCAGAGAGATCAACTCTGCCACTTGTTGACTTGGGGCAAGTTATTTAACCTTTCTAACCTTTCCTTTCTTCCTCTTTAGAGTGGGGCTAATAACTCTTATTCTCTTGCAGTTGTTGGGAAAGTCAATGAGATCCTATATGTAAACACTTAACCCAGTGCCTGGTATGTAATAGATGCTTGGGAAGAGTTATAATTTGTTTGTCTTACTCTTAGAACATCAATTTTTAGGGCTGACACTGGTCTTGAACAGCATCACCCCCAACTCCTCATTTCATATATGAGGAAATCAAAGTTCAATGTGGTTTGGCCCAGTCATACAGTCAGTCAATGGCAGACCTGGAATCTCTGATTCCTGCCCCAGTTTGTTGTGTGTGTGTGTGTGTGTGTGTGTGTGTGTGTGTGTGTGTGTGTTTCCTCTCTATGTTCAGGGGAAGATTTGATTAGAGTATTGGTTTCTGGAAACATTAAGCTCACACATTCAGGATATGGTGGGAAGCCATCCTCCTTCCCTTGGCTTCAGTTTCTTTATGGAATTTTTTATAAATCTTTTTTTTTAAGATTTTATTTATTCATTATAGAGAGGAGAGAGAGAGAGAAGAGGAGAGGAGCAGGAAGCATCAACTCGCATATGTGCCTTGACCGGGAAAGCCCAGGGTTTTGAACCGGCAACCTCAGCGTTTCCAGGTTGATGCTTTATCCACTGCGCCACCACAGGTCAGGCCGAATTTTTTTTATAAAGTTGGCTAAACGATTCTACTCAAGGTTCTAAGGCACACTGTCTTTTTGAAGATAAGCTAAAGAACACGGGTAACTCTAAATGACTTCACCTGGCCTTTGCTTAGGTCAGGCTCTGGCTCTATTTAATTAATTAGACCAACAGATAAAGGATTCCCCTCCCTGCTCTCCCCTACAAGGCAGCTATGCCGAAGGTCCTTAGAGATGCTCCCTCTCAGCAGCACTGGTTTTTTTCAAACTGTAGATCATAATCTATTAGTGAGTCTTGAATTAGATTTAGTGGTTCAGCATTTTAAAAATGAAAGAGAGGAATTAGAAATACCACAGTGCATTACAAGTAGTAATAATAAGCATTATTTTGAAATCTTTGTTACATATGTCATATATGTGTTGATTTATGTACTGTGATATCATAGTTTTAAAATATATTTTTTTACTATGGGCTGTGGTCCAAAATAATTGAAAGTTACTGCTTTAAGATATGATTTAGGTTGCCTGCAATTAGATTTTTTTCCTCAATTTATTATACATTCCTTCATTCAAAAAATATTTATTGAGCACCTATTAGATGCCAGGCACTGTTCTAGGCACTGAGAATGCAACAGTGGGTAAAAGAGACAAAAATTCCTGTACTCATGGGGCTTACCTTCCGGTGGGGGAAACACAGGTAATATATATAGGTAAGGTACAAATCTAGGGAATACACAAAAGGAGAAAGGAAGGAAGGAAAGTAAGAAGGAAGAAAGGGAAGAGAGGGAGGAGGGCAGGGAGGGAGAAAGAAAGAAATGCAGGGCTTTCATAGTCAGACAACCCAGAAAGAGCACGTTAATGTTTTTGTTTATGTTTTCACAAACTTCTCTGCATATGTTTATGCCATCTATCTTGTCATTTAGAGCAGTGGTTCCCCAACCTTTTTTGGGCCATGGACCGGTTTAATGTCAGAAAATATTTTCACGGACTGGCCTTTAGGGTGGGACAGATAAATGTATCACGTGACTGAGACAAGCGTCAAGAGTGAGTCTTAGATGGATGTAACAGAGGGAATCTGGTCATTTTAAAAAATAAAACATTGTTCAGACTTAAATATAAATAAAACGGAAATAATGTAAGCTATTTATTCTTTCTCTGCGTACCAGTACCAAATGGCCCACGGACCGGTACCGGTCCGCGGCCCGGGGTTGGGGACCACTGATTTAGAGGACTTCAGGGTCATAGGTGTGACAGAAATGTACGGGGTGGAGGCTGACCAGCTCCAAGCCTCTGAAGCATGAGAGGAGAGCCTTTGCCTTCCTCCCCGTTGGCTTCCCTTCCCCACAAGCAGTCCCCACGTTGCTGCCTCTCTCTCTTCCTGAGCAATCATGTGCCGGGAGTTCAGTCTTTGTGACAGGGACCGTTGTACATGAAACAGTCACAGTGCTCACTGACTCAGCACACGGAAAGTCCTTGTCAGGGTTCTGTTGAATATTGACTTTTAATGACCTCAATGACTTAATGATTTTAAAGATTTTTTAAAAATTGAAATCTAGAGCCTGACCTGTGGAGGCACAGTGGATAGAGCCTTGACCTGGAATGCTGACGTCTCCGGTTTGAAACCCTGCACTTGCCTGGTCAAGGCACACATGGGAGTTGATGCTTCCTGCTCCTTCCTTGTCTCTCTCTGTCTCTGCTCTCCGAAATGAATAAAAAAAAAGTGCCATTACGTTAAAAAAAAAATTGAAATCTAGAGAAGTTGTGACTTGCCCAAGGTCTCAGGGTGGGACACAATCAGGAGTCTGAAATGCACCGCGCTCCACAGTGTGAGAGCTTTGCTGTGCTATCTCTATCTGCCATGTATTGCAGGTTTCTTTGTTATTATGCTAATATATATATATATATATATATATATATATGTATAATTTTTCAAGATACTGAGTTGTTGTAGTTGTTTTATGTTGTTTTCTAGGAGGCATAGACTGAGTAAACTGAGCTGGCTTATCCTGGCTAAGAGACCATTCATTTAGCAAATCTTCTTGGATTTTGTGATCGCTGTGCTAAAAGTCTTAAAAATAAGTGTAATAAGAGGCTGCCCTTGGGTCCCACAGATAAGAAAGTAGGATTGAATTCTTTCCAAAGCCAGTATATGAACTGAATGTTTCTGGCTTTCTTATTTACTTTAGCAAGCTATTTCATGAAGTGACTTTCTTTTTAAAGATATATATATTTTTAAACTTAAGATGGTTTTTAGGAGAGAGCAAGGACTTAAAGTCAGAAGGTTTGGACTCTAATCATGACTCTGCTGGGTGACCTTAGACTGATCACTTTTCTTCTTCGAGCCCAAGCTCCTCATTTGTATGACGTGTGGGGTGGACTAGACTACAGGCTTCCCCACTGTGGCCAGGGGGCCTCGGCATGGCCAGGGCACGGTTTGGGGCATGCCTGGAGAACTGGTGGATGCCTGGAGAACTGGTGGACGCCAGGAGGCAGACTCCAGAACCACCTTGCCTTCTGGTCTTCCTCTCCTCCCCTATTCAGAGCAGGGGAGAGTCTGCATAAGATTTTATTTGAAAGAAAGGTTCTGCTGTTTGTTTGTTTTTTAGCATTTAAAAATCATGAGAACTTCTTAGATGATCTGAAAAAAACTTTCTTGTTCTAACATTCTATCATTTCTAAGTTCAAAGATTGGCTCTTGATTTTTTCTTTTGGAGATGTCTTTGCTCTTACGAACACGCTCACCAATCGCCCCTTGATTCTAAATACTTTTTCTGCTGACCTTGGCTGACTGCTAACTACGTATTATGTGGCTGTAAAGATCCTGGAAATGAGCTTTGTCTGGTAATCCTGCCCTAATAATGTTGCTGCTAGCAAGGAAGAACACTTGCTGCAGTGCTCATTTGCTGACCAAGGATTTTATTTATTTACCTCTTTTTTTTAACTTGCAGGGGCTTGTTCCAACCACTTTGTAGGAACAGGTCCAGCCCTGTCCCCAGCGCTGGCGGGCCCAGCAGCAGCCTCCTCTGCAAGCTGCCACTTTGTCTAGGGAACGCATTCTGGCCGTTCTCAGCTGCTCCCGCCACGGTCGTCAGCAGCTCTGCAGATTGGATCTCACATCCTCTCCTGCACATCTTGTTTCTCGGCGGTCTGGGCTTGCAGCGTCTCTTCAGAATGCCCATGATCTTTGGCTGCCGCTGCAGTCGGGGCTGAGCCAGACTGTGGCAGCCCAGCCCTTCTCAGAGCACCCAGTCCATTCTGGTACAGATTTAGTTCACACACAATGTGCCTGCTTTGCCCAGAGTGGAGCAAGAGCAATCTTCCCTGACAAAGGACTGATTTGGACTTTCATCTAAAATTCACTAGTGCTAAAAGCAGACAGAGATGAATCAACCTTTTCTGCTCACTGCAGGTCAATAAGGTTCAAGAACTGACTGTTAGATGTGTCAAGTCAGGATATAAGATGTATCACACTGAATGTTCTTTAACTCATTCCATATTTATAATAATTCTCCCAGGTAGTGCTCTGACTCCTGTTTGTTAGAGGATCAGACTGAGGCTCCAAGAAGAAGAGTAACTTGTCTAACAACACAGTTAGAGAGTGGCAGGTGCAGGAATTGAACTCGTTCTGTCTGGCACCAAGTGCTGTGTTCCTTCCGCCTCACCGTGCTGCCTCCCGGATGAACATGCTGACTCATTCGGAAAGTTATGTAAGCTTGGAAATCACAGATTCCCAGATAATGCGTCTGCATAAAGAAGAACAGAGTGTTGCCACAGTAGCTTTGGTGCAGTGGCACCAGCGGAGACAGGCAGTCCACCGCCCGGGAAGGGTTACGCAGAACTCGTTGAGAACTGTGGGCAGTGCCAATAAAATCAATGTGAGACAATCATTTGTCTGTTCCCCTTCCAACTTTTCCGTAAATAAGCACGGTTTTATTTCTAAACAAATGAATAAAGCTATCTATCCATTAAATTCACAAGTAGTTACTCAGAGACCAATCCAAACTTAGGTCCACCTGCACAAGATATACCAAAGGTGCCCAGGATCAGATGATTCGGAAACGCTCAAGACAGTCGTGTCCATCATAAGAAGTAAGCAAGGTTGGTCTTCAGCATCATCCACGTACTTTTTTCATTACATGGAGGAGTGCCAGAATCACAGTTGAACTTGAGAAGTTATCCTGGCTCTGTGTCGGGAGAGAGCAAGAAGGGAGGCAAGGAGTGGGTGCTGTCTGTGCCCTGCCTATGTCGTGTCGATATTCACCACTGCACACTGAAGGCCTGTGCCTTCTGTGTTTTGGCTGGCAGCGTGCTCAGCCCAACACAGCACAGAAGTGCTAGGGAGGTCTTGACCCAAGAGCAGGGACAAGAGTTGAGAGGTGACTTTGAAGTGTGTTCTGAACTGTCTCCCAGAACTTTCCAGTGGATGGACCTCCAGCGTCCTGCAGTGCTTGATAACACACTGTATCAGCTTCTTTCACCTCCCTGCCTTACTCCCTGACACAGCTGCCAGGGGCTCTTGGGATTGCCTCTAAATAAATTATTTCTACCCAGAGCCTTGTCTCAGGCTCTGTGTCTGAGGGTACTCAAATGAAGAGTATTCAATACCTCAGTGTAGAGCGAGATCATGGGGGCCTGGATGAAGAGAGAGGAGGTGGAAATATGGAAAAGGGGTGATATGAGCAATATTTACCTTGAAATTTAGGACATCAAAACTAGTTAAATGGGCCCTGGCCGGTTGGCTCAGTGGTAGAGCGTCGGCCTGGCGTGCGGGAGTCCTGGGTTCGATTCCCGGCCAGGGCACACAGGAGAAGCGCCCATCTGCTTCTCCACCCCTCCCCCTCTCCTTCCTCTCTGTCTCTCTCTTCCCCTCCTGCAGCTGAGGCTCCATTGGAGCAAAGATGGCCCGGGCGCTGGGGATGGCTCCTTGGCCTCTGCCCCAGGTGCTAGAGTGGCTCTGGTCACAACAGAGCGACACCCTGGAGGGGCAGAGCATCGCCCCCTGGTGGGCAGAGCGTCGCCCCCTGGTGGGCGTGCCAGGTGGATCCAGGTCGGGCACATGCGGGAGTCTGTCTGACTGTCTCTCCCCGTTTCCAGCTTTGGAAAAGTATAAAACACACACACACACACACACACACACACATACACACACAAAACTAGTTAAATGGCATGTCAGAGAGAGGTGATGGCGGGAAAAGACTATAAGAACCCTAGGTTTTGAGCTTGAACTCCTGGGAGAGTGCTCATGCCTTTAACTGAACCAGGGAATAGGTTTGGGGGGTAAGGAAAGAAATCCAATTTCAGATAAGTAGGAGAAAGTGGCAGCTGGCTCTGTGACATCATTTGCGAGTGTGAAAGTGCTACCTTTGCCAAAAGCATCTTCCCAAATTGCTTACCCTAGTGCTTGAAATTCTGTATTACTCATTTCTTTGGCTTGCTGTTTCCAGAATCCTATTTTTAAAGTGCTCCTGAGATTACTGATAATTATGTTACGTGTGATAATAGCATTGTGGTGTGTAGGACAAAACTTCCTTAACTGCTATAAATCCATGTTGAAGTAAAATGGAACACTGTCAGGGATTGCTTTAAAATAATCCAGCAAAAAGAAAAGTGAAATGCATATATGGGAGGAATAGATAACATGACACATTGGCAAAATATTTAAAATTGTAAAACCTCATGGATGAGCAGTACATGGGGTTCATTACCATTTTGTCTACTTGGCTTATGTAGTTGAAATTTTCTGTAATAAAAAAAAAGTTACCTTTATATTTTAAAAAGTGCTCTGGAGAGGATGTCATATTCTACTATCTTTAACACTTGTGAAAAACAACCCAAAATGTGTGTTTTAATTTTTTTTTGGTTGGGTTTTATATTTTTAGAATATTTACAAGAAAAGGAAGGCTTGTCCTTTTAAGAATCAGACTTGGTAGAAGCTGGATATTTAAAAAGAAAAGAAACTAGGATTCAGATATAGAATATTATACATTTGCCAACTGTTTCATCCTTACCAGCAGTCTCCAGAGAGGAAGAAGGCGTCTAATCACTTTTGATCATACCTTGCCAGGGTGATCCTACATCAAATCCTTTGTACGCATAATCTCATTGTATCTGGGGGTCCATTTCACAGATGAGGAAATTGAGGCTAGACGTGTCAGGTCTTCTGCCTAAAGACCACAGGTTGATAAACTGGGGTATTGGAGGAAGGACCTGGGTCTGAAGCCCCACGGGGACTGGCTCTAAAGTCTACTATGTTGCACCATCTGCAGACTTGTTCACCTCGGTGGCTGGCCCTACATCAGCCTGCTATTCAGAGAAGAGGTCCTTGAAAAATAAACTCCCACTGAAATGAGTTTTTGGAAGTTGATCTGCTTCTGCTCAGGACAAGCCAGAACCAAGAGAAATTAAGAGTATGCCCCCTTGGGCAGGGGTGATAGGGCAATAACAGTTCATAGAACAAGCGCAGAATGTCAAGGAAGCACGGAGCCTGTTTACCCCAGATCCTCATGGAATCGACAAGGGAAGCCAACAGCTGGCGGTGGGAGCAGCACCTGAAGAGCCAACAGGGGTAAGAAGCAAAGACAAACTGAACTGTAAAAAAGCAAACACCTCCACAAGTGAATGTAAAATGTTTATAAAAATGACATTTATTTAAGTACTTACATATTTTTTTAACTTTTCCCCATTGATTGAGAGGAAGGAAGAGAGAGAGAGAGTAGAAGTATCAAGTCATTGTTCCACTTAGTTGTTGCATTTAGTTGTGTACTCATTGATTACTTCTCATATGTGCCTTGACCAGGGATTGAACCCATGACCTCAGTGCACCAGGATAAAGCTTTATCCACTGAGAAACCCAGCCAAGGCATACTTATATATATATTTTTAAAACCAGCTTTAAGGTGCAGTAAAAAAGATAAGCAAGTAAATTTTAAGTTATAATTATTTCCTCTTATTGAAGTATTATATATCCATAATATTATGTATATTATTTTCTATAATAAAGATTATAGAAAATTATTATTTAAAAAGTATGTGAAAAAAAACAGAATATAGTTAGTATATATACAGCATGATTACAATTTTCCTTTTTTAAAATATTATTTAAGTGAGAGGAGGGGAGATAGAAAGACTCCCACATGCACCCCGACCAGGATCCACCCAGTGAACCCCATCGGAGGCCGATGCTTTTCTCATCTGGGGCCCATACTTTCAATTGAGCTACTTTTAGCACCCGAGGTGGAGGCTCCATGGAGCCGTCCTCAGAGCCCAGGGCCACTTCACTTGGATCAATCAAGCCATGGCTGCAGGAGGGGAAGAGAAAGAAAAAGAGAGAGAGAGAAAAGTGGGTGGGGGCAGGGAGAAGCAGAAGGTCACTTCTCCTGTGTGCCCTGACTGGGAATCAAACCTAGGACTTCCACATGCTGGGTCAGTGCTCTACCACTGAGCCAACTGGCCAGGGCCACAATTTTCTAAAAACACCTTCTACATGGAAAAAATATTGAAAGAAACAAAATGTCAAAAATCTTGGGATTATCCTTAGGAAGTAGAAATATAGATTTTTTTATTACTTAAATTTTTCATTCCATTTAAAAATTTTTCTATAATAAAATATATTATTACTTTTAGAATAAAAAAATGTTAAAAACAAACCAAAGAACATCTTTTTACTGTTTTTCTTTGTTTAATCCAGGGTAATGAAAATACTTACAGGAATGAAAGAAGTTTAAGGTATTTATGGTTTTACATTGAAATTAATATAATTTGGTTGGAAATCTGAGAAAGTAACGGTAAGTTATATCTTAGCTGCCCTCAGTTAACCGTATACACATGAAGCGAACCTCATCACTGGGCCTCTGCTCCCTTTGCTAATTAAGTGACCATGAAAATTGAGAGAGCTGTTCACCTGAAGATCGCACTAATGAGAACAAAACATAGACTACTAGCACTAGGTGTCTCTATGTACCTCAGTAGGTTAAATCCATATGCCAGTATTTTCAGTTAGCCTTCTCCTTGGCATTCTTAACAAGTCACAAGAGTTAGACTGTAACTCTTCGGGGACCCAGATAGTTTTTTAGGGCCCAGACTGGAGCTGCATTTTAGAAAGGCAGAGTCAAACCAGGTAAAAGTGTCAAATATATCTTTTACCTGGACAGAGACCTACTCTCTAATACTGTTAATCCTATTATACTACATTTACCCACAATATCTACAGAGTTCTTTCACAAGGGACAGTGGTTTCTACTGGCTGGCTCTGAAATGGAAATATTAGAAATCTATCATTTAGAAACATGACATTAGGTAGCTTTCTTAAAAAAGCTTTTACCAAAACCTAATAAAAGGAATACAAAAAGTTTCTTTATAGTTCAGCCAGCACTGGAAATTATGATGCACAGGGTCCTGAGCCAGACTTGTCAGGGGATATGTAGAGTAAGAACAGAACTTACACTTAAAAAAGAGAGAGAAAAACAATTATAACATTAGCTGTATTAAGTCGATGAAAAGATGTAGTTGGCATATTTAAGGAAGTGAAAAATCACCTCTCCTTCAGGGCTTACGCTCCCCCAACACATATTAACATAATCATGCCCACCCCAAACAAGAAGGGCAAATAATATTATCACCTGGGTGATGGGCTTCCATGTGGGCAGCGCCATCTTTAACAAAGTGAGCATAATATATTTTATCTGCCCAACAAAGCTCCTAGGGGGATTTGACCTTGTTGGTTAGTGAAGGGACAATAGAACTGAATGAGTTCTGAAGGATGACTAGGCATGTAGTGTGTACTGTTTAAGGCAGAGTGAAGAGTAAATATAAATGCCCTGTGGAAGGAAGGAACAGAAGAGAGGCCAATGTGGCTGGAGCACAGAGAGTGATGGGGAGCATGGAGCTAAGGGGAGCTGAAGAGGCGAAGGGACTAAGGAAAAAAAACCCCAACAACCACATACATATATATATAACTCTAACTCACAGACACAGACAACAATGTGGTGAGAGCCAGAGGGAAATGGGGTGGGTATGTGGAGGTGAACTAAGCGGGGAGGGAAATGGAGATGAGAGACTTTGCCTGGGGCCATGGGCACACCATACAGTGTCTAGATGATGTTTTATCGATGATGTTTTATTGAGTTGTACACCTGAACTTGTACCCAAATAAAATCAATTAATAAAAAATAAAGAAGCAGGAAGCAGACCTCATAGGGTCTTAAAGTTATGTATGGGTTTAATTAGTGGTGCTAGGATAACATATATTTTAAAAGGTTACTCTGACTGACTGCTGTATGGAAAAAAACAGGAATATGCCAAGTGTGAATATATGTAAGAACACCAGCTAGGAGGCTATTGCTCTCCCAAATAAAAGATGATGATAAGGCAATATTTTATCCCTCACAAAAAAAGCATGACATAGCCTCAGCTAAGAGGATTAATTTTATGTTAAATGGACAATTTGCAAGAAAATGTCACTTTACACTTTGTAGGATACTTATTGTTCCTTTCAAGTACAAATATATGCTTATGTAAGTGACTTTAGTTATAAGATCTATGATAAGACTAAGATGGAAAAAACTGTCTTTGAAGAAGAGGAATGCAAAATGTAATATTCATAAGCTTTTGGATACATCTACATGACAGATGTGTTTCCAAGTGTACTGAGTATTTCAAGCAGAAATCTTTTTTGGGTTTTTTTGGCCTGGTTGGTTTGTATACAGCACACTAAATAGATGAAGTGAATCAACCATTATGGGTGAGTTGCTTTGTCTTTACAGTAAAAACAATTCACAGTTAAATGGGCATTAAAGTGTTTCCATATCAACTTCAATTCATCCTGTGTATTCTAATGTTGCTCAAGGAGGAATTAACAATACGCAATGGCATTAGGATATTATATAATACACCTCTATATTGAAAATACAAAGTTCTTTGACAATAATACAATTATAGTAACAGTAAAAAGAGAGACAAAACAAAATCTCTTGGAAAGTGAAAAATTGATTTCTTTGTTATTAATTTTTTTTTTAATTAATTGAGAGGCAGAGAGACAGAGACAGATTCCTGCATGTACCCGGACTGGGATCCACCTGGCAAGCCTCCTCCTATTGGGCCCATCTGGGGCCATGGCTCCATTGCTTAGCAACTGAGCTATTTTAGTGCCCAAGGAGAGGCCATGGAGCCATCCTCAGTGCCTGGGGATAACTTTGCTCGCATCATTCAAGCCATGGCCACAGGAGGGGAAAAGAGAGAGAGAGAGAGAGAGAGAGAGAGAGATGGGGGGGCAGTGGAGAAGCAGATGGTTGCTTCTCCTGTGTGCTCTGATAGGAATTGAACTCCAGACTTCCACTGGGCCAATGCTCTACCACTGAGCTAATTGGCTTGGACCAAAAAATTCATTACTAAACTCATAAGTTAGGAAAAAAAACAAAACAATGAAAATTATGAAATAGTCAGAACTACATGATAATGATACTAATAAAAAGTTGTGGAGATGTAGCTAAAGTGAAATATGCAAAATTATATTCATAAAAAATTATAAAGCAAAAACAAAAATCAATAGAATAAACATTCTGCTTAAGAAGCGAAAGAACCCTGGCCGGTTGGCTCAGTGGTAGAGCGTCGGCCTGGTGTGCAGGAGTCCCGGGTTTGATTCCCAGCCAGGGCACACAGGAGAAGCGCCCAAAGGCTTCTCCACCCCTCCCCCTCTCCTTCCTCTCTGTCTCTCTCTTCCCCTCCCGCAGCGAGGCTCCATTGGAGCAAAGATGGCCCGGGCACTGGGGATGGCTCCTTGGCCTCTGCCCCAGGCGCTGGAGTGGCTCTGGTCTCGGCAGAGCGATGCCCCGGAGGGGCAGAGCATCGTCCCATGGTGGGCAGAGTGTCGCCCCCTGGTGGGCGTGCCAGGTGGATCCCGGTCGGGCGCATGTGGGAGTCTGTCTGTCTCTCCCCGTTTCCAGCTTCAGAAAAATACAAAAAAAAAAAAAAAAAGCGAAAGAAAAGAACATTACAGTAATCTCAAGAAAAATAGAAATAATAAGTATAAGAGGAAAAATTATTGATTAGAGATGACTGACAGAACAAAAATGGGTTCTCTGAAAAAACAAAGTAGACAGAACTCTAGCAGAATGAAGAAAAAGTGAAACAATAAATAAATAGTTTTGGATACAAAAAAAAAAAAGATCATCATTATAAAGATAGTGGCGATAGAGAAAAATCGTAAAATAAGATTAGAAACTCTATGGCAATAAATGAAAACAATGTGTTTTAGAAAATGTAAATTACCAAAATTGATTCCAGAAGAAATAGAAAATCTGAACTGTCACAAAAATTGAATTGATAGCCAAAAATCTCCCCTGACAAATGATGGAAGACCTAGCCTGTTTTATAAGATAATTTACCTAACTTTTAAGGAATATAGTCCCTGTCTTCTACTAACTGTTTTAGAGAGGTTTTTTTTTAAGAAGAAAATCTATTCTACTCATTTCATGTAAAGGTATTACCCAAATACCTTTAAATAAGAAAAAACAAAATAAGAAAAAAATTATAGTCTATCCACTTATAAACATAACATAAAATTTTAAATAAAATGTTAATAAACTTAATTCATCAATACACTGGAAAATACACTGTGACCATGAAGTAGAGTTAATTCTAGAATGCAATACTACTCCACATCAGAACAACTTATCAAAGTTTTCCATCTTTTTTTTTCAACAGATTAGCAAAGAAAAAAACATATGACAGTAGATCAAAAATGTAAAATAGAATTTGATCAATTATCACTCATTCATGATTAAAAAAACCTTTTGGCAAGGAATATAGGGAATTTTCTTAATCTGATAATAGCTGTGTACCCATTTTGGTAATTGACATTTTCTCAATCCAAATTTAGGAGTTTATTCACAAATATACCTATGACCCCTAGCTAAGTAAGAGAAGAAATGTCTTCATATTGTTGCAAACTGGAACTTATCTGCTTCTTAGAGCTTCTTTATTCACTTGTCCATCTTCTGTTCCCTGAAACCCTGCCCTACTCACAAAGCTTGACCAGCCCTACACATCTGCACTTCTCTCCTCCAATATAACCCACCTCTTCCAGCCAAATGCTACTAAATGTATCCGGTGTTTGTAACTCATGTCCCAATAAATTCTGATAAATTCTATTAGGAGATTTCTTATAGAAGAGTCTTCAATACCTGAAATATTCGTTGATGTACTTGTGAAATTGCTACCCACTTAAACTGTTCCATCTACAAACACTAGTGCCTATACCCACTCTTATCCAAGTCCTGGACATCTATTTGGAAATATCCAGCCCTCAAATACAATAGAAATATATTGATATCTTTCACAGGATGTGGAAGTTCATGAAATTGATGAGAGAAATGTTGGTGAACTGCTAGATCCACATGCAAAGTCACTAATAAAGGAGGATCGCACAGAGTCAGACCAGGTAACAAATAAAAAAAAGGAAAGAAAATTAGTAAGAATGATAATTACATCAATGCTTTTAAAGGAAATAATGTAGTTTTAAAGGATTAAGAGAGGGCTTTGGGAAAACTGGATCAAGCCCTTCAAAACCTATGGAAATATGACCTTACTGCAAAAATCAAAAGCAAAGTAGTATAATGAGCTATATATGAATCAAGTCCCCACAAATTAACACTTGACCTCTCAGAATTAGCACACAGTTGTAATTGTAACCTAAAATGTGTTAAATATAAGATAAATTCATTTTCATAATTTTTTGGTTGCCTTATTTCAAGATAAAGTCCCAATCAAGTCTTTTACTTTCATTCTGGAATCCAGGTCTCCATCTTCAATAGATTCACTCTAGAGGGACTTTTCTGGGAAAAGGAAATGGGAAAGAAAACCTCTTGTACTCATCTCTATATTTCCCAAACACGCAATGTTGTGAAAATCCCCTCAGGAAATTGTAAAAAAATTACCAGTTCCTGGGTTCCCCTCACCAGACCAATTCTGAATCTCCAAGAACAAAAAAGAACCTAGGACTCCATATTTGTAACAACTATCCTATGGGATCCATATGATAATTTAGCAAACATGAGAAAAACCACCTTATAGCTTAAAGCAAAATGATGATTTTCTCTGGCTCCCTCTCTCCATCTAAACCTTAAAAGTCCTTTTTAACTTTGTCAGTTGGCTTATCCTTATTGTACTCCTTTCTTTTTTCTTTCATTCTTTTTTACATGCCCTTCATCCTAGATCAGTTTTGAAATTTTATCAAATTTTATCAATGTAGTCCTTTTTTTTTTTTTTTTTTTTTTTTTTTTTTTTTTTTTTAGCAAGAGGGACAGACAGACACACAGGGACAGACAGACAGGAAGGGAGAGAGATGAGAAACATCGGCTTGTAGTAGCAGCACCTTAACTTGTTTGTTGATTGCTTTCTCATATGTGCCTTGACTGGGAGGCTCCAGCTGAGCAGTGACCCTTGCTCAAGCCAGAGACCTTGGGCTCAAGCCAGCCACCATGGGGTCATGTCTATGATCTCATGCACATGCCAAAGACCCCACACTCAAGTTGGTGAGTCCACACTCAAGCTGGCGACCTTGGAGTTTCAAACATTGGTCCTCAGCATCCCAGGCCCATGCTCTATCCATCGCACTACTGCCTGGTCAGGCTTATCAAGGGAGTCCTTAGATTTTTTTTTTATTTTTTTATTTATTTTATTTTATTTTATTTTTATTTTTATTTTTTTCATTTTTCTGAAGCTGGAAACAGGGAGAGACAGTCAGACAGACTCCCGCATGCGCCCGACCGGGATCCACCCGGCACGCCCACCATGGGGCAACGCTCTGCCCACCAGGGGGCGATGCTCTGCCCATCCTGGGCGTGGCCATGTTGCGACCAGAGCCACTCTAGCGCCTGGGGCAGAGGCCACAGAGCCATCCCCAGCGCCCGGGCCATCTTTGCTCCAATGGAGCCTCAGCTGCGGGAGGGGAAGAGAGAGACAGAGAGGAAGGCGCGGCGGAGGGGTGGAGAAGCAAATGGGCGCTTCTCCTATGTGCCCTAACCGGGAATCGAACCCGGGTCCTCCGCACGCTAGGCCGACGCTCTACCGCTGAGCCAACCGGCCAGGGCTATTTTTTATTTTTTTTGTATTTTTCTGAAGCTGGAAACGTGGAGGCAGTCAGATAGACTCCCTCATGCGCCCGACCGGGATCCACCCGGCACGCCCACCAGGGGGCGACGCTCTGCCCACCATGGGACGATGCTCTGCCCCTCCTGGGCGTAGCTCTGTCGCGACCAGAACCACTCTAGCGCCTGGGGCAGAGGCCAAGGAGCCATCCCCAGTGCCCGGGCCATCTTTGCTCCAATGGAGCTTCAGCTGCGGGAGGGGAAGAGAGAGACAGAGAGGAAGGAGAGGGGGAGGGGTGGAGAAGCAGATGGGCGCCTCTCCTGTGTGCCCTGGCCGAGAATTAACCCGGGACTTCCGCACGCCAGGCGGACACTCTACCACTGAGCCATCCGGCCAAGGCCGTCCTTAGAATTTTTATAATTTACAACCTGCCACTGCTTTCCATTTTGTTTTATTTACTTAATTATTTTAAAGCACCTTGAAAATAACAGAAGGACTTTTTTCTCTCCTTTAAAATTGAGTATGATTTGTCTCAAATGTCTTTTTTCTACATTCCCTCAGCCTGCATTCTCTGGAGCCCATTTTGCTCTCTATTCATTTGTTCATTTGGACATTAAACTGCCTTGCAACTATTATTATATTCTGTCTGTTATTTCTGTATTGCCTGTCAGCTCCTCAAAGACAAACATCACATCCCTCATTTCTTCTGTTTCCCCACACTGAGCCTTGAAAATTGACTGACTAGTGTGCAGCATGCTTCAAGTTGTGGGTACTTAA
The DNA here is from genome assembly GCF_036850995.1 of Saccopteryx leptura. Classification (NCBI taxonomy): domain Eukaryota; kingdom Metazoa; phylum Chordata; class Mammalia; order Chiroptera; family Emballonuridae; genus Saccopteryx; species Saccopteryx leptura. The sequence continues at coordinate 49,906,313 of NC_089510.1, forward strand.
TAAATATTTTAAAACAGTATTAAAATGTGGAATAAATTTGACAGCAGTGCTGCTCCTCATCATTTCAAGTGCCAACACTTTCTAAGTCCCTTCTCTACTTAGCAACCATTTCCCCAACATCCTTGCATGTCCCCAGACAATTCATCCAAACTGAAGCTCTCTTTTGATCTACTTTTCCTTGCCTGAGTTATGGAAATAACTGTTTACATGTTTTCCCTTGAGAAGTATCTGACTGGTATGCAAAGACCCTGCCATGCAAATTGAAGTTGTTCTTTTCCTTGAATAGCAGGGGAAGGAGAAAGGCAATAGGGATAGTGAAGGTTTCATTTTCCTTTTCTCCTTAAATCATCTTTCACAGTAAGACACAATGTCCCTATTCATATTTTCATATCTCTAAGGATGTTTTTCATTCTTAGCACCTATAGAGTGCTAAGGATTTTAGGTAAGAGGTTTTAGTATTTTACCCAACCTAGCTTCTTTGCGACCTTTACTCAATTTTTGTTTGACCTACTATGGTCAGGCAAGCAACACTTCTCTTATAACATCATTCTCTTACTAAACATTATTTCGTGCCTATGAAGAATACTCTTCTAGTTAGGTTATATATGGATCTAATGTGGCAATGCACAGAAAAGCTTATTCTCTTTTTCTTGGCTAGGGAATTAAATTTTGCAAAGCACTTTGGCATCTATTCATGATTTCATTTAATCCTCACACAATTTTGCTAGGTGGACAAACTAGAAGTCTTTATCTCCCAGATGTAGACAAGCATATTCAGAACTTTAAGTGACTTGTCCGAGATCACACAGCTTGGTTAGATTCACACGGAAACAGGACTTCACAACCAGTTCCATTTCCTGTTTCTGCCAGTCCCACACAGCTCAACTTCACAAGTAAGGTGACCAATCGTCTCTGTTTAGGGAGGACAGTCCTTCTTTTGTAAGTTCTGTCCTTTCTCGAAAAGTGTCCTCCTACATGTCCTCCTTTTTGATATTGGAAGACTGATCTGTAAATGTCTGTATTTGACCGCTGCAGAGTCGATTGCATGTGATGTGACGTATTTGTATCTAAACGAGTACTTTTTTCTTATAATTATTATTAAAAATTAATAATAATGGCATGTAAGCATAATTACAATATAAAATATTACAAATGTTTTTATTATGTATTTATCATATTATAGTGTATTATTGTTGCAATGAATAAAATGTTTCTTTTATTTACAATATTGCTGTCTTCAATTTATTTTTGTCCTCCTCTTCATTGTAAAAAAGTTGGTCACCTTACAAAACAGGTTGTCAGGCCAGTACAGAAAGAAACAAGAAGCGATAGAGTTAAGGGATACGGTAGGCTTGCGCAGATCGCTATCCGAGGGCCATGAGAGTGAGGGAAGAAGCTGAACGCCTAGCTAAACTCCATTTCCAACCTCTCGCTAATGCGCACGCGCACTTCTTCAGGATTAAAGTCAGCTTGAAGAGGGCGGGGCGTGTGGTATGTGCCGCGCAGGCGCATTTGTGCGCAGGCTGTCAAAATGGCGCCCTCCGAGTACAAGCCTTCTCGGCTGGCCACCTTGCCCTCTACCCTCGACCCAGCTGAATACGACATATCTCCGGAAACCCGTAAGGCGCAAGCCGAGCGGTTGGCCATAAGATCTAGGCTTAAAAGGGAGTACCTGCTTCAGTACAATGACCCCAGCCGCCGAACGCTCATTGTGAGTGGGGGTCGGGTGGGAGGGAGTCAAGGGTCAGAGTTTCCACGGTCTGCTCAGGCTGGGCTGCCCAGACTGGCCACCCGGGACCCCGCAGCGGGCGGCCACCTTCCCGATCAGTGCTTAGGCATTGGCCGTCGTCCAGGCTCAGAGAGCAGGCCAACTCACTAGCCCTTTGACCTTGAGCAGGTAGTTTGGTGGTCAAGAGAACGGGTTTCTGGACTCGCACCTGCTTGGTTTTGAGTCCTGGCTGCATCGCTTCCTGCCTGGGTGAACTTGAGAAAGTTTTTCAACTCTGCTGCTTACCCTCGGTTTTCCTATCTGAAAAATGGGGTTAATACAGCACTTCCTGTCTTGTGAGATTTAAATGAAATAAGACACGTGACCATCCAGTACAGTGCTGGGCTTGTAATGAGTGTTCAAAAATGTGTGTGTGTGTGTTTTTAAAGCTGTTTGCACCTTTCACTTCATAGTTCATAACAATGCTGCTGTCTCCTGATAGGAATATAGTGATTCTTCACTTTATATTTTTAAAGACCCAAAGACCCTGCAGTTTGCTGAAACTTTGGGCTTTGGAGGCAAACTCCAAAGCGCTACATACTAGCAAACTACAGGGTAGGGCAAGAGTAGATTTGCAGTTGAAAGTAGGCGAAACGCAAGAGTTTATTCTTGTATTATTGTTTATTAATATTTTCCATAGGAACAACTGAAACTGACTTTTGCCCCACACTGCATATGACCTTGGGCAATTTGCCTAACCCCTCTGAACCTTTCTTTTCTGATCTTTATATATGAGAATGGTATTATCTTCTTTATAGAATCGATAGGTAAAAATGAGTCTTTGTAAAATTCCTGGTACATGATATATGCCCAGCAAACTGACAGATCGTTACTGTTATGTAACAAGTGTCCTTTTCAATAATTTGCTGTACCAGGCTGCTTAAAATTTCTTTAAAATACTTTTCCTAACAGTTGCATTGATACTCTGTGGGAATTTTTAGAAGTGAGAATTAAAGGAAATTTACAATGCCCCAGGCACTATCTGAATTTTTTTTCCCCCTGAATATTATTCAAATACAACTATTTAGAGAGTTAAGCTCTCTTACTGTCCCATTTTACAGATGAGAAGACAAAATGGGAGGGAAGAGTAGTTCATAGAGTGATACAGCAGAATTTGAGCTTTGGTCTATATAACCCAAAGCATCTGCTTAACTCGTTGGCTGTACCATCTTCTGCCAGGACCTTGTTTATTTGGGAAGGAGGTATATAGGGAGACATTTATTATATATGTACTCACACAATTAGGTTTTCTGTGTCAGATAGTATGATGTAATAAAAAAAAATAAGGCCTTGAGCCAGACAGAATTGAGGTTTAAAACGCCAGAGTTTCCCTTTTCCTCTTCTGTGACCTAGGGCAATTTCAGTTCTGTCATGTAGAACAGAGGTGGTATATATTATAAGACCTGCCTCATTGGTTGTTCTGTTCATTAAATGAGTGTTGCACACTTAATCATATATTGGTCAATACATGGAAATTACTTGCCTGACCTTTAAGGATGATTAATTCAGTGAATAAATAATTGCTCAGGGTCTATTATAGGCCAAGTCCTCTTTTAGATGTTGCAGTCATAGTGAAGGAAAAAAGCAGGCAGAGACCCCTATTCTTAGAGAGCTTTCTTTCTAGTGGGGGAAACAAGTGGTAATTTTAGAAAGTTTTCATTTAGCAAGTTAGATAGTGATACATGGTAAGAAGAGAAATAAAACAAGGAGGGGAATTAGGAGTGTGTGTATATAGTAGGAAGAGAGAGCAGCTGCAATTTTAGAGAGGCCCAGGGAAAGCCTTGATAGAAAAGTTGACATTTGAGTGAAGATCTGAAAGAAGTGAGGTGAGGGAGCTGGGAAAGTAAAAGTAGCATTTCAGGCAGGGGGACATCAAGTGCAAGCGTACTTAGGGCAGTGCCCAGTTAATTGCAAAAATACTGACGAGATCATTGTGGCTAACACGGAGAAAGGTGAGGGCAGAGTAGGAAGATACCTGGGACGAGAGCACAATTTGCCAATCCAGTTGGCAAATCAGAGAAGAAGAGTGGTCAAAGTGACTCAAGGTTTTTGACCTAAGCAATCAGAAGAATGAACTTGCTTTTTTGAAATGATAGAGCGAATGAGAGGAGCAGGGATGGCGGTTGAGTGGAATATTGGGAAATCAGTTTGAGATGCATCACATTTGATATGCCTATTAGACAACATGTCATTGTTGAGCGGAAGGTTGACTTTTTTTTTTTTTTAAGATTTTATTTATTGATTTTTAGAGAGAGGAGAGAGAGAAAGAGAGAAAGAAAGAAAGGCAATGGGGAAGGAGTAGGAAGCATCGACTCATAGTAGTTGCTTTTGATATGTGCCTTGACTGAGCAAGCCTAGGGTTTCAAACCAGTGACGTCAGCGTTCTAGGTTAACATTTTATCCACTGCCCCACCATAGGCTAGGTCGTAGTTGGATATTTTGTCAGGAGTTTAGGGTAGAGGCATAATTTTGGGAGTCTCAGCCTATAGATGGATATTGAAAGCCGTGTGACTGGAGGAGATCTCCAAGGGATGACCAGGGAATGTACATAGATAGGAAAGACCAGCAGAATCCAAGGTTCAATATTAAGAGGTTGATGAGTAAGGAAAAAGAGAGCAAAAGAGACTAAGAGGGAATGGCCAGAGAGGAGGAAAACCAAGCCTGTGTGTGCCCTGGAAGCCATGATTTCAGGAAGAAGTGTTTACCATGGCACCTGCTGCCAGCAGTGCAGAAATGGAGTGGTGTCAGGGAAGAACTGTCCCCATGGCATGTGGTTTGGAACCTCTCTTTACAGCAGTACTGGCCTCACTGGACGGTGGTCATGAGGCTATTGATATTTTTCTGAAATGAAATGTTTCTAGAAGACATATGTCTGATATCAAAGTGTAGAGAGGTGATTGGCAATGTGAGAATTTATGGGAGAGTCATTCAAATACATGAATAACAGAAGAGATAGATAAAAGAATTCGTTCCTTAAATCTATATCTTGTGTCTTCACCTTTGCTTTTTCTGCAAACAGTTTGGTTTAAAATGTTACTGTGAAAGATTCAGTTTAAGTAATTTGGTTCTACCAATCATGACTTCGTTATTGGTTAGACCTTGAATGTTCTCCTGACAGTTTAAAATTTTAATGCTGATTTCATTTGCTTATTTTTACCCATTGGTTAATTGGAGCAAATAATTTTGTAAAATCATTTGGAGATTTAGCTACTTAAATTTAATTATGTATTTGGGGTACATTTGTTAATCTTACATAGTTACTCTAGTATAAATATATGAAATGGACAATTTTTTTCTTAACCAAGATAAATGATGAATTTTCTTTAACAACAGCCTTGTTCTTTCTTTTCTTTTTAATTGAATTTATTGGGTGACACTGGCTAACATAATTACACATATTTCAAGTGCCTAATTCTACATCTCTGTAAACCGTACTGTGTAACCCCTCCAGTCTTCCTCCATCACCAGTTATTGCACTTACACCCTCTATCTCTCCCCTCCCACCCCAGCAATCACTATACTCCATGAATTTTTTCTCCTTTCTTTTTCTCAATCCCTCCACCCCCCTCACCTAGCACCCCTCACCCAACTGAGAGTGGTCAGCCTGATCTCTATATGAGTCTGTCTCTTTTATTTTTTAGCGAGAGAGACAGAGAAAGACAGAGAGAGGGAAAGATAGTGACAGAGAGACAAGGAGAGACATGAGAAGCATCAATTTTTTGCAGCACCTTAGTTGTTCACTGATTGCTTTCTCATATGTGCCTTGACTGGGGGTCTACAGCTGAGCCAGTGACCCCTTGCTCAAGCCAGTGACCTTGGGCTGCAAGCCAGTGACCTTGGTTCAAGCCAGCGACCATGGGGTCATGTCTATGATCCCACACTCAAGCCAGTGACCCCACGCTCAAGCAGGATGAGCCAGGGATCCTGGGTCCTCAGAATCCCAAGTTGATGCTCTATCCACTGTGCCACCACCTGGTCAGGCAAGTCTATCTCTCTTTTTGATTGTTCGTTTGTTTTGTTCATTAGATCCCATATATGAGTGAAATCATATGACACTTGTCTATCTTTGACTGGCTTATTTCACTTAGCATAATGCTCTCTAGGTCCATCCATGAACAGCTTTATCCTTTCCACAAAACTGTCTTAATAGTGTAAAATGTAATATTTTGCTCTTAAAATATCACCCAAATCAGCTTTAAAAACTTCAAGTTCATAGTTAGCTTACCTCAGTCTTCACTTTCCTGCAGCTTATTTGTAGCCTGAAAAGACCTGGCTACAAAGAACATTAGAAAGGGTCTGGAAGCAAAGTACAAAGTACAGAGCATATGAAATCTGTTGGTCTTCATGAGGAATACTGTCTGGTTCTGTTGCTCACACTTCAGGAAAGACAGTAAAGCTAAAACAATTTAGAAAAGAATAGATAAAATGATCAAAGGGAAAAAGTGGTTTATTTAACAGCTTTAAAAAGATTCGGATTCTTAATCTCAATAAGTAGAAAGCTCAGGGATGTTAAAGAGTCTTTTAAATTCTAAAGGACTTGAGAAGGATCATTTGAGAATTATTCAGCAAATACTGGAGATGAAAGATACTCCCTAAAGCTGCTTAGGAATATTCAAAAGGAAGGCATCTCCCGTGCTCCTCCACAAAAGTCCTGATGCGATTGTTCCTGTAACTCTTTGTTTTTATTTTAAAAATTTTTTATTTTTTAATTTAAAAAAAAGATTTTATTTATTGATTTTTAGAGAGGAGAGAGGGAGAAAGGTGGAAGCATCAACTCACAGTAATTGCTTCTTGTATGTGCCTTGACCAGGCAAGCCCAGGGTTTCCAACCGGCAACCTCAGTGTTCTAGGTCAATGCTTTATCCACTGTGCCACCACACGTCAGGCTATAGCTTTTTGTTTTTAATTCTAGGAAGATCCTGCATTGGCTCGTTGGACCTACGCAAGATCAGCAAATGTCTTTCCCAATTTTAGACCCACTCCCAAGACCTCACTCTTAGGAGCTGTGGTTGGAATTGGGCCCCTCTTCTTCTGGTATTATGTTTTTAAAACTGACAGGGTAAGTATCAGGACGCGAGGTTTAGTGTTTGCGCGGTAGATCCGCCCTGTGCCGACGTCGGCTCTTTCTCTGGATGATAGCCGCTGGTGTGCTTCCGTCTAGCCCTCTACTTTTCTTTCACTTTCTCTCTTTTATCATTTCTCCTTTCCAGCAAGAGCTGAAACATAATTGGAGTTATAGATTTGGTTTTTTTGTTTTTGTTTTTTTTTTTGTATTTTTCTGAAGCTGGAAACGGGGAGAGACAGTCAGACAGACTCCCGCATGCGCCCGACCGGGATCCACCCTGCACGCCCACCAGGGGCCACGCTCTGCCCCTCCGGGGCGTCGCTCCGCTGCGACCAGAGCCACGCTAGCGCCTGGGCAGAGGCCAAGGAGCCGTCCCCAGCGCCCGGGCCATCTTTGCTCCAATGGAGCCTTGGCTGCGGGAGGGGAAGAGAGAGACAGAGAGGAAGGAGGGGGGGGTGGAGAAGCAAATGGGCGCTTCTCCTATGTGCCCTGGGCGGGAGTCGAACCCGGGTCCCCCGGATGCCAGGCCGACGCTCTACCGCTGAGCCAACTGGCCAGGGCCTGGTTTTATTTCTTTATAACCTCAACTCATAGAAATACGCTTTTTTAAAAAAAAAAAATCACTATAGTCTATGGGTCTTTCAAGTTTAACAGTTGCTCTAGAATTTAAAGTAATAAATTAGTTTAAATTTCTAAGATTTGAATTTAGCTCATGAAAAAGTTTCCCTGGTGTATTTTAGATAATGTAAGGAAATTATACTGTGACTGCTGAACAAGAAGAGACAAAAATAACTTAAAAAATTAATTTCTTTTTTCTTATTGGCTGTGCAGAAGTCAAACTTTCTTATCCTGATTAACCTTAAGATACTATCTTTGCAAATTTTTGTATTTATTAGTTTTCTTAGTTCCGTTCTCTTAAAAAGAAATGTTTATTGGGTTAAGTATACTGCTCACAAAAATTTAGGGGATAGTGTATAGCTTCATATGAAATACCCTCTAGTTTTTGTGAGCAGCATACTTACAAAATACATCCATCATTTAGTGTGTTTCCTATTTGTACGAATTCTAATTATATTGCTCACATTTAGCAAATTAATGTTACACATATTAATACCCTAACAACAGAAAAGCAGGAGCAGTCAGCTGGGAATCCCAGCTGTCAGAGGCCGGGTGTGTGGCTGCAGAGAAAGCAGGTTTCTCCCTGACAGTAGAGCACTTTGGGACGGGACCCCCAGCCCCAGCATCCAGGCCTCAGATTACCCTCTAGACTGGAGCCCACCTGTCTAGCTCTGCCTTAAACCAGCGAATACGTTTACCCGTTACAGTTGATGTATTTTGATTATCTGATAAATATTGCTTAATGGGAAGGTAGACCACACTTATCCAGAAGGTGTTTGTATTTTGCTTTCAAGTGAGATAATACAGTTTTACTTACGAAAATGTGGGTAAGGTATTTTTCAATAGCAGTAGTTTCTTACTGTTCCTTTATTTTTTCAGACTGCTACTTCCTTACTCATACTCCATAGGTTTAAACCAGGGGTCTCAAACTCAACTCAGCATGTGGGCCGCAGAGCAAGATCACAGCCGTTCGGCGGGCCGCACTAGGTCTACAAAAGGCAACTGTTACGCAACACTTTTCTCACTGCAGTTGAAAACAAAAAAAAATCAGTACAACAAGCACAATTGTACATGCAGTTTACTCAGTGTCACAAAACGACCAGAAACTGTAGTTCGCATCACAACTGCTGTTAACTAAGCTAATATCTAGCTAGGATGCTAGAGAAATGAAAAATACAAGTAGGCCCCTAGGCTTACTTAATTTTATCCAAAATATTTTGAACTTCGTGGATTAGTCTGCGGGCTGCACAAAATTGTTCGGCGGGCCGCGAGTTTGAGACCCCTGGTTTAAACGGTGGGGGGTTAGACTTCGGTTCGGAGTGTTTCATTCCTATTTTTAGAGTTATATCATGGATTGTATCAAAATACATTGTTTTTAATATTTTTTTTCTCTTTTTATTCAGGATAGAAAAGAAAAACTTATCCAGGAAGGAAAAGTGGATCGAACATTTAATATCTCATATTAAGTGTGGCAATGATGACTATATGTATTATTGTTTAAATAAATCTTCTATTACTCATTTAGTAGTTTCTCTTTATTAACTACACCTTGCTTCAACAAATATTTGCCAGACATTGTAGAATCCCTACTTTGTGAGAGGTCACCGTTCAAGGAAGAAACAAGTCCATGTTTATTCATTTCACCATTCAACAAATGCATTCCTGCTATGAGCCAGACATTGTGCTGTGGGCAGGGAATACAACGGTTAGACAGACATAGGCCCTGTGCTTAAGGAGTACGTACTCTGACAACTGCTTATTCAACAATTATCATCTCAGTGCTTATTACATGTCTGGTACTACTTAATACCAAAGCTCTGGTCTGGCTTCAGCCCCAGTGGGAAACGCAGCAGACCAGTCACAACAGTGTGGTGAAAAGGAGATACAGAGTCAGGAGAGTGCTGTTGGCCAGCTGGCGGGGCAGCCGTGCTGGGGAGATGGCATTGGGTAAAGGTGCTGGGGTTGAAGGGGTTGACCGAGCGAAACAGGAGCACGAGAGGGCAAGGTGTGTTGGGTATGGCTGGACTGGGGGCTGCTGTGGGGTGCAGAAATGGAAGGTGGAGATGGTGTTGGGGAACTGAAGTAAAGTGGTTTAGGAAGGGCTTTGAAGGTCGGATCTGGACTATAATCCTAGTTCTAATTTAGTTGGAATACCAGGCTTGCATTCCTCCACTATAGCATGAGGATAGTAATGCCTACCTCATTAGGCCATGAAGATGAAATGATAGTATTGTTCAATAAAATAAAAGTATGCTTTATAGTTCAGTCTTGAAACAGTTTGGTGACAGTTTCATTTACAAAGGCAGAGTAAAATCAAGTGCCATAGGAGGCAAGCATGCTCTGTAGGACTGACTGACATTAATATGTTGGTTTTAACTTTCAAGGCATATTTATAACATTTAGGAATGACACGTCCAATCTAACGCCATTCAGATTGGTGGGTAGGTACAATCTCAGTACAGGATGGTTAGTGGAACAAGTAACAGTCCACACTGTTGCAACTGGTCTGGGCTGTAACTGATACCCCACCAGACTGTCTAGACCAGCGGTTCTCAACCTGTAGGTCGCGACCCCAGTGGGGTCGCCTAAAGCCTTTGGAAAATACATAATGCATATCAGGTATTTACATTCCGAATCATAACTAGCAAAATTACAGTTATGAAGTAGCCACCAAAATTATTTTTTGGTTTGGGGTCACCGCAACATGAGGAACTGTATTGCGGGGTCACGGCATTAGAAAGGTTGAGAACCACTGGTCTAGACTTCCCTTCTCTTGACCCTCACTTTAGCAAGTCTAGATTGCTTGTCTGGTGCCATCACCAGGAACATCATTTCCAAAGGCCAAAACTAGCAGCATCAGGCCTTTGTTGGAACAATTGTCTCTACAGTTATCACGACATGGAAGCACCAAAATGTGCCAGTGGATCCCAAGTTCCAGTCATGTCCCTTGCTTCCCATTGTGTAGCAGTAATCCCAGCTCCGTGTAATAAAGGTCACTTAGTGCTGCCAATATGAAAACCTTTCTTTCCCCTCTTTGTCTCCCAGGTACAAGAAGCTCAAAATAATCAGGAGATAGTTATGACTTCAGATTAAAGTGAAGTCTGATAATGTGATTTATAATAGATATGTATTTATTTTTCTGTCCCTGTTTCTGCAGATTTTCTAAAACCCTTGGGATTTCCTAAATGATGAGATAAAAGTGTCTTTCATTTTGTGATAAGGAGGTGACATTAGGACCCTACCTAAGGATGGGGATGGTTGCCAGGAGAGCCAGCCTTGTGCTCAGAGGGTTGGAACTTTCAGCCCCACCCTCTTCTTGCTTTTGTATCCTTGCTCAGACTCCAGTTAAGTGAGCTGGGAAGTATTTAAATTTTCTGTGTCTCAGTTTCCTTATCTTTAAAATGGATATACTAATTATAATATTAAACTCATTATTTAATGAGTTATTTCTTAAAAAATTTTTAGAACAGAAGCACACATTAAGATCTCAGTGAGAATTTACTATTAATTTTTAACCTGATTGATGAAAACTAATTTGTATTGCATTTATTATTGAGGTCTAACTTTTTTTCATATATTTTGGTTCATTTATATTTATTGGGTTGCTTGCTCAAATCCACTGCCCAACTTTTCCAATGTAATATGTCTTTTTTTTCTTAATGACTCTAAGGCACAAACAAGATAAATTAAAGATACAGTCCTTGATCATACCAATCTTCTTTTATAGGGAGTTATTTTAGCATACCTTAATAATAGTAAAAACATTTACAATACATCTTTGGTGCCTAAGCTTTTTGAAAGAAAGCAGTGCCCAGAGAGGGATAGTCAAAAATTTTAAAACATTTTTTTTAACATCAAGAATTATTGCGCCTGACCTGTGGTGGCGCAGTGGATAAAGTGTCGACCTGGAAATGCTGAGGTTGCCGGTTCGAAACCCTGGGCTTGCCTGGTCAAGGCACATATGGGAGATGATGCTTCCAGCTCCTTCCCCTTTCTCTCCCTCTGTATCTCTCTCCTCTCTGTCTCTCCTCTCTAAAAAATGAATAAATAAAATTTAAAAAAAATGAAAAAAAAGAATTATTGCAATGTGTCTTTAATTGTTGAGTTTTTAAAGATTCTTTTTTTATCATCACAATGCCTCATATCACACTCAGAAGGGATCTAGTGAGAACAGTAGTTGCCACCTCATCTGAGCACTAAATGCTGCCGTGTGTCTGACTGGTGCTGCTAGCTCTGGGCACTGGGCACAGGATCCCACATTGATTATGCTGCCACTGTTAGTCCAAGAACTCATCAAGCTTGTTACAATCACAGCCACTGGGGAAAGTTCCTCAAGGTTTCTGTTACCTACCTGATATTTGCTCCTGAGTGCAGAGATATATGATTGGCCAAACCTAGCTCATATGCCTGAGTTCTAGCTGCAAGGGAAGCTGAAATGGCGAGCACATGGCATATTCAACTCTAGCGTGAGGCAAGTAACGACTTCTTAAACAAGAAGTGGTTCAAATGCTGAGCGTCCAACAAAGGTCTTAATCACAGTTAAGGAGTTTAGAGTATCCAGACAGCAATGGGAGCAATGGAAGATATTAAGCAAGAGTAACCTGATTGGATTTGCATTCCTGGATGTTCATTCTGGATCCTGGAGGATAATCTTGGGGCAAGAAAGGCTGGAGGATGACCAGTAGGCTGTGTAAGACTTGAGGCCAGAAATCATTTTTAGTTTTTGAGATAGTCCTCAATGCAGAACAAAGCCACCCCTGCCAATTTCAGGATGACTCTGGGATGTGAACTTGTTGAAAGCTTCATGAAAGTCTAAATATATTATTTCAAATAGTTCCCTTTATGAACATGCATGAGAAGCCAGTCTTATTAAGTTCTTATCCTTGTATGATATCCCATCTCCTCTCTGAAACAAAATTGCATCTCTAACAGGCTGGTTTGTTTGTGTACTATGGTTTTTACCCTTTATTATGTCTCCATCCTGGAGAAAAAGATTACATTCATGCTCTGATTGAAATTCCATCATGTTCAGTCCTAATTCTTTTCATGTTTTCTCATTCCTGGTGGCACCTTTCACAGTCTTCTAATAACTTTGGGGGAGATACAGACTACTGATTATCTCTACACTCTGCAGGATCATTAAGGGGTATTTAAGGAAATTAGAGTTCTGTACAAAAAACTGCCTTGATTATGTATATATGACTAAAATATGGGTAGCACTTTCAAATTCATAAAACTAGCTTGAGCAGTGCTGGTGCAATAGCTAGAGCACCAACCTGAGATACTGAGGTCCCAGGTTCAAAGCCTTGAGGTTACTGGCCTGAGCTTGGGCTCAGCAGCTTGAGCATGGGGTGACCGGTTTGAGTGTGGGATCATCGATATAATCTCGTCATCACTGGTTTGAGCCCAAAGGTCACTGGCTTGAGCAAGAGGTCACTGGCTCAACTGGAGTCCACTGGTCAATGCACACATGAGAAGCAATCAATGAACAACTAAAGTGCTGCAACTACAAGTTGATGCTTCTCATCTCTCTCATTTCCTGTCTCTTGCTAAAATTAGTTAATTTTAAAGCTTTCACTGCCACTTTCTACTTTTGTGTGAACAAACAGAATGTCATTGTGTTCTATTAGTAGACATATTTGTACCTATAACTATGATTCTGATACTTCCCATAGTTTCCCCTCTGGCTGCTTTGTTAAGTGCCATTTCTCTAGCTGAGATGGAGACTCCTTCTGCTGATGCCCACTATGACCTGAGAGACACTGAGCGGTGTCACCCAACTGGACACCATCATTGCAAGAAAATACAATGTGCATCAGTCTCATTGCCAAGCTTCAGGATTTAAAGGACTAAAGTGAAGCTAAAAGTCTGATATCTGACCTTTGAATGTCCCTGGAGATGGATGGCTGGTGAAACATCTTAAATTTCTAGAGCAAACTTGGCACTAAAGTTCAAGTTAATTGCCCCCCATAATCATAAAAATTATTACCTTATCAGCGTTGAGTCAATTCTTTACTTACATCACCAGTTGCATTTAAATCATTCATCTCTTATTTAATGATTATGCGCTGGAACAATCTTGGGGGTGGAGAAGAAAGCAACTGGCTGAGTCTGCTCAAGAAATCAATAGAGGAGACTTAGGGGCTGCAATATGATACATTGTCATGGGTAGGAGAAGACGGTAGGAGATTTCTTTTGAAACTACATTTGCACAAAATTTATGCATATTTTCTACTTTACAGTATGTTTCATATCAGTGAAAACACAAAGTTTTCTAAAGAGGGTTTTATTCATACTTTATATAAGATGGAGGGAGACAGCATTGAAAAATAGTATTGTTTTACATGGAGTGGCTTGGGTGAAGGTAGATGGAGATAGGGGTGGTCAATTTCCCTGAAGCCATCTACTAGAAGTTGGATAGGTAGCTGCTCTTCCCAAATCATGCTGTGCAGAAGGGGAGGCACGGAAGTGATTTGGTCCCATCAGGGCATTTTAGAGGAGACACCAATGCAGGTAGCAAGTAATATCAGCTGCTGTTGGTCTGCCAGTACCGGAGATGGCTGGTTTCCTGGAGCCCTGGGGCAGAGGTACCTGTGTCCTACAGAATTCTAGTAGAACACTGGCCATTAGGTCTACTCTGCATTGATCACTTAATGAGCCCTGGTCATTTACTAAGCCCCAAGAGTACTAATATGAAGAAGATACAGCTACTTGGAGGAACTCACAATAATGAGAAACAATAATGGCAGTCACCCCTTATTAAGCTTTTACTTGTGTTCCAGACACTAAACTAAAGTAAGAGCTTTACATACCTTCCAACATACCTTAAAAATTACCATTATGCAGATGAGTTTAGAGAGGTTAAATATTTTGCTCAAGTCCTCTAGCTAATAAGGCTGAGATAAAACTTAAATCTGGGCAGTCTGACTCCGAGAGAGGACATGTCTTTAACCATTTTTTGAAAGGGTTAAAGAACAGTGCTATAGAGAGTCCAGTACTAAAAAAGGATATCTAATTCAGCCTGGAGGGTTTAAGTGATAATGCTTTATGAAGTACTAATTGTAAGTTACAAATTAGGCATGCAGTTGTAAAGTACAGCATAGGGAATATAGTCAACAATATTGTAATAACTATGGTGCCAGGTGGGCACTTGAGTTATTGGAGACAACACTTGGTAAAGTATATAAATGTCAATCTGTTATGCTGTACACCTAAAACTAATATAAAATAGTGTTGAATGCAAACTGTAATAAAAATAAAGTAGGCCAAACCACAAAGGTGTCAAGAAAAAGCCCCTGAAGCAGTCCAAAAAATAGGCTAACGAGATGGACAAGATAAGACAGTTAAGCAGGCGCAGAAGAAGAGCAGAAGAAACTCGAGGAGCTAAAGTGAAGGCCAGGGGAAGGGCCCCCTGGCCACAGGTGGAATTAAGAAATCTGGCAAAAAGTGAGCTGTTCCTTGTGCTTGGGACAATGGCGATCCTTAATTGCATTCCTGTTTTTAACATCTCTTGTCACTTATAGCTAGAATGAAGTGTTGTCTTGGAGCCTGTTGTATGTTAAAGAATAAACTTTTGTAATAAATAATAATTATCATGCAGTAGCTCATCTCTTTGGTTCTGCAATTTCAACCTTGGCTGTGCAGTCAGAGTAAACCCAGCCTAGAATCCTGTCAAAGTGTGTTCTTCAGTCTTTGTTCTATCCCAAATTCCATACCACCTAGAATTAAACCAACTCATTTGAAAATAATCTAATCTAATCTAATCTAATCTAATCTAATCTAATCTAATATAAAACACCCTCGAGAGCAGGGACTCTCACTTGCACTTTTAGGTTTTCTAGTACATTCACAGGTATACAGAATATTAGAGCTGGAAGGAACTTTAAAGAATTGCCAGTCCCACAGCCTAATTCTATTGGAAAGGTTTGGACAGGAGAAATGACTTGTGCAATTCATCAAGAAACCCAACCAAGGCCTGACCTGTGGTGGCGCAGTGGATAAAGCATCGACCTGGAAATGCTGAGGTCGCCGGTTCGAAACCCTGGGCTTGCCTGGTCAAGGCACATATGGGAGTTGATGCTTCCAGCTCCTCCCCCCTTCTTTCTCTCTGTCTCTCCTCTCTCTCTCTCTCCCTCTCCTCTCTAAAATGAATAAATAAAAAATTAAAAAAAAAAAAAAAAAGTCTTAAAAACTCACACCTGACCAGGCGGTGGCGCAGTGGATAGAGTGTCGGACTGGGATACGGAGGACCCAGGTTCGAGACCCCGAGGTTACCAGCTTGAGCGCGGGCTCATCTGCATGAGCAAAAAAGCTCACCAGCTTGAATCTAAAGTCGCTGGCTCAAGCAAGGGGTTACTCGGTCTGTTTATGGCCCATGGTCAAGGCACATATGAGAAATCAATCAATGAACAACTAAGGTGTCGCAACAAAAAACTGATGATTGATGCTTCTCATCTCTCTCCGTTCCTGTCTGTCTGTCCCTGTCTATCCCTCTCTGACTCTCTCTCTGTCCCTGTAAAAAAAAAGAAAAAAGAAACCCAGCCAATTTGAGGATTAGGAGTGCAGGATGTGATTAAAAACTACTACTCTGATGGCCCATGTCACCTCTTTGTGATTAGAAATGAGACTGTTGGGACAACTGAGACAATTGCCAGCCAACCTCCTTCCATCACACAAACAGATGACTTGAAAAGTCATTTTAACAGGGGTAAATTTGGAGAGAAATTGGGCAGATATTTGGAGCATTTTCTGTGGAAAGCAAATATTACCAGATTTGTCTCTTGGGAGTTGTGAGAGTGAAGATGTTAGATTCAAACCTAGTATCTCCCTTATTATTCTCACCAAATTCTCACAAGAAGTTATCCAAGGTGGGCACTAGCTGTTGCCCACTGACACCAACTTCCTCTTTCTTTCCTTCTGATAGAACCCCCAATTTTTTAGGGGACTGGTGAAAATCCCTTTATCTGAACCCTGCAATGGAATGTGGGCCTGTTCAAGGCTTGGCCCCACCTTGCACCCTGAGCTGCCTGCATAGGCTCCAGCCACCCCAGACCCTGAACTGAAAAAGAATGATCTTACTTGTTTTATTAATCTTTATTAAATGTATGTATAGCTTACACTTATCTCAATGTTTAATAGTGCAAGTGTTTTGTTGGTCTTTATTCAGAAGTTTGGTGACATTTTTATGACCAGAAATATGCTGTAGGAACTTAACTTTTGTTTATATCAGTTAGCCTATGGAACTGGTTGTTCATATATCATTTCACTTGAAGTCACAGTTTCTGAAAACCTATTGACCAAGTTTAGTGAGGACTTGCTGTACTTATATCAAAGCCACCTTCGATTCTGTGTTAACTTTCATTGTCATTGAGCTATTAACATGCATTGTTGAGATCTTAAATTGAACTTCAATATGGTTTTCTTGTTTTAAGACCTAAAGATGAAAAGGAGATAGCACTTCTAAATGTTCCACACTTTGAACTTCTGTTACTTACTGCGCTAGAAGGTTACATGCCTTAATCTTCAGCTAAATGCTAGTTTATTTGGGGACAAGGACTTTGCTTACTCATTCCAGTGTCTCCTATAGTAGGTGGCACAGTATCTTCCCTGAGGCAGATGCTAATAAATATTCACTGAGTCACAATAGCAACAATAAACAATAGCAATGATAATAGCTAATATTTGCCTATGCTCACTGTGCCAGCAGCAGTGTGGGCGCCTTTACGCCTGTTCCATTAACCCCCCACCACATCCTTGTGAATCATTTCCTTCTTTCAAATGAGGAAAGGGAGGCTTAGAGAGGTTAAGTCATTTGCTCAAACTCATTCAGCTATGAAAGCACAGTCTGGATTCCTTAGTGACTATTCTTCCAAACAAATTAAATTCATGTATAGTGGCTATTATATATTAATAAGTATCTAATAATTATACTTAAAAACAAACACATCAAGATCAAAATACCCACCAAAAAGGAAAAAAGCAAAACAAAATGAAACAAAACCCTGAATGATAGCTGCTTGCTTCTCAGTGCTTATTATGTGACAGGTGTTGCAAATTCTAAGCAACTTATCTTTATTAGCTCATTTTATACTCATGCTAACACTATGAGGTAGATACTATCATTATCCACATTTTACTGAGGAAATAGAGGCTCAGAGAGGTTAAGCAACTTGCCCAGGTTCACACAGCTAGGAAAGGATAGAGCCTGGATTTGAACCCAGGCAATGTGGCTCTAGTACTTATGCTCTTAATGATGCACCACATTACCTTAAATGCACAAAAATAAATTTAGACATACCTCAGTTTAGTGATGCAAGTATATGAATTTGATAATATCAAATTGAAGGCTAGCTGGTCACTAAACAGAAGGCAGTTATTTATTTATTTTTTATTTAGAAAATTAAATTTAACAAGGTGACATTAATCAACAAGAATTCATAGATTTCAGGTAAACATCTCCACATCATTTGAGCAGTCAATTATCATATTTTGTATACCCATCACGCAAAGTCAAATCATTTTCCATCACCTTATATTTGTCCCTCTTTATACCCTACCCCCCTAAGGTAACCAACTTTTTTACAATGAAAAGGAGGACAAAAATAAATTAAAGAAAATAATATTGTAAATAAAAGAAACATTTTATTTATTGTAATAATAATACACTATAATATGATAAATGCATAATAAAAACATTTGTAATATTTTATATTGTAATTATGCTTATATGCTTATTAATTTTTAATAATAATTGTAAGAAAAAAGTACTCATTTAGGAACAAATACGTCACATCACACACAATGGATCAACTCTGCATAGATCGAATATGGACATTTACAGATTAGTCTCCCAATATCAAAAAGGAAGACATGCAGGAGGACACTTTTTGAGGGAGGACGAGCTTATAAAAGAAGGTCTGTCCTCCCTAAAGGAGGATGATTGGTCACCTTATTCCCCCCAACTTCTCCCCCATATTCCCCCCCTGGAACTATTGCATTCTTATCTATGTCCATGAGTCTCAGTTTTATATTCCACCTATGTGTGAAATCATATAAGTCTTAGCTTTTCCTGATTTACTTATTTCATTCAGTATAATGTTCTCAAGGTCCATTCATGTTGTCATAAATATTATGTCATCATTTCTTATGGCTGAGTGATATTCCATTGTATATACATACCACATCTTCTTTATTCAATCCTCTATCAAAGGATACTTTGGTTGTTTCCATGTCTTGGCCACTGTGAACAATGCTGCAATAAAAATGGGGGTGTATGTGTCTTTATATACCAATATTCTCGAGTTTTGGGGGTAGATACCCAGTAGAGGGATTGGTTTGTCATATGGTAGTTCTATTCTTAATATTTTGAGGAACAACCATACTTTCTTCCATAATGGTTGTACTAATTTATATTCCCACCAGCAGTGAGAATCCAACACTTGTTGTTATTATCTGTCTTGTTGATAATAGCCAATCTAACAGGTGTGAGGTGGTATCTCATTGTAGTTTTGATTTGCATTTCTCAAATAGCTAGTGAAGATGAGCATTTTTTCATATATCTCTTGGCCATTTGAATGCCTTCTTGGGAGAAATGTCTGTTCAGATCCTCTCTCTATTTTTTAATTGGATTGCTTGCTTGTTTGTTGCTGAGCTTTGTGTGTTCTTTATATATTTTGGATATTAACCCCTTATCAGAGCTGTTGTTTGCAAATATAATCTCCCATTTAGTTGGTTGCCTGTTTGTTTTTGGTGTCAGTTTCTTTTGCTGTTGCAGAATCTTTTTAGTTTGATATAATGCCATTCATTTATTTTTGCCTTTACTTCTCTTGTCTTTGGTGTCAAATTTATAAATTGGTTTCTATGACAAAGGTCCATGAATTTAATACCTATGTTTTCTTCTATGTAATTTATTGCTTCAGATCTTATATTTAGGTGTTTGATCCATTTTGAATTGATTTTTGTGCAGGGAGACACACTGTTGTCAAGTTTCATTCTTTTGTATGTGGCTTTCCAATTTTTCTAGGACCATGTATTGAAGAGGCTTTCTTTTCTCCATTGTGTGTTTATGGCTCCTTTGGCAAAGACGATTTGTCCATATATATGTAGCTTTATTTCTGGGTTTTCAATTGTGTTCTATTGGTCTGTGTGTCTATTTTTCTACCAATACCATGCTGTTTTGAATACTGTGCCTTTATAGTATAATTTGAAGTCAGGTAGTGTAATACCTCTGACTTCATTCTTTTTTCTCAGGATTGCTTTGGCTATACAGATTTTTTTATGGTTTCATGCAAACCTGGTGATATTTTGTTCCATTTCTTTAAAAAAAATGACATTGGAATTTTGATGGAAATTGTATTAAATTGTATATTGCGTTGAGCAATATGGTCATTTTAACTATGTTGATCCTTTCTATCCATGAACATTATTTCTTTTTTAATTTCTTTTAATAATTGCTTTGTAGTTTTCAGTATATAGATTCTTTACATTTTTTGTTAAGTTTATTCCTAGGTATTTTTGTTGTTGCAACTGTAAAAGGGATTTTTTAAAGTTCATTTTCCAAAGTTTCATTGTTGGCCTATATAAAAGCAATAGACTTCTGTATATTGATTTTGTATCTTGCAACCTTACTGTATTGGTTTATTGTTTTTAATAGTCTTTCTGTGGAGTCTTTGGGGTTTGCTATACACAGGATTATGTCATCTGCAAAAAATGATACCTTTATTTCTTCTTTTCCCATATGGATGCCTTTTATTTATTTCTCTTATCTGATTGCTCAGGCTAAAACTTTCAGCACTATGTTGAATAGGAATGGGGAGAGTGGGCAGCCTTGTCTTGTTCCTGATTTTAAAGAAACAGCTTTCACTTTTTCACCATTTAGTATGATATTAGCTGATGGTTTGTAATATATGGTCTTTATTACATTGAGGTACTTTTCTTCTATACCCATTTTATTGAGTGTTTTAAACAAAGGGATGTTGTATCTTATTGAATGCTTTCTCTGCATCTATTGATAGGATCATATGATTTTTGTTTTTTGTTTTGTTGATATGGTATATTATGTTAATCAATTTTTGTAAGTAGAACTATCCTTGTGCTCCTGGAATGAATCCCACTTGATTGTGATGTATTTTTTTTAAAATAATTTTATTTTTTTAATGGGGTGACATCAATAAATCAGGATACATATATTCAAAGATAACAAGTCCAGGTTATCTTGTCATTCAATTATGTTGCATACCCTCCACCCAAAGTCAGATTGTCCTCTGTCACCTTCTATCTTGTTTTCTTTGTGCCCCTCCCCACCCCCTTTCCCTGTCCCATTCCCCCCTCCCCCCCGTAACCACCACACTCTTATCAATGTCTCTTAGTTTCACTTTTATGTCCCACCTACGTATGGAATAATGCAGTTCCTGGTTTTTTCTGATTTACTTATTTTGCTTCGTATCATGTTATCAAGATCCCACCATTTTGCTGTAAATGTTCCGATGTCATCATTTCTTATGGCTGAGTAGTATTCCATAGTGTATATGTGCCACATCTTCTTTATCCAGTCATCTATTGATGGGATTTTTGGTTGTTTCCATGTCCTGGCCACTGTGAACAATGCTGCAGTAAACATGGGGCTGCATGTGTCTTTACGTATCAATGTTTCTGAGTTTTTGGGATATATACCCAGTAGAGGGATTGCTGGGTCATAAGGTAGTTCTATTTTCAGTTTTTTGAGGAACCACCATACTTTCTTCCATAATGGTTGTACTACTTTACATTCCCACCAACAGTGTATGAGGGTTCCTTTTTCTTCACAGCCTCTCCAACATTTGCTATTACCTGTCTTGCTAATAATAGCTAATCGAACAGGTGTGAGGTGGTATCTCATTGCCGTTTTGATTTGCATTTCTCTAATAGATAAGAAGATGAGCATCTTTTCATATATCTGTTGGCCATTTGTATTTCTTCCTGGGAGAAGTGTCTATTCATATCCTCTTCCCATTTTTGTATTGGATTGTTTGTTTGTTTGTTGTTGAGTTTTATGAGTTCTTTGTATATTTTGGATATTAGGCCCTTATCTGAGCTGTTGTTTGAAAATATCGTTTCCCATTTAGTTGGATTTCTGTTTATTTTGTTATCAGTTTCTCTTGCAGAGCAAAAACTTCTTAGTCTGATGTAGTCCCATTCATTAATTTTTGCCTTCACTTCTCTTGCCTGTGGAGTCAAATTCATAAAATGCTCTTTAAAACCCAGGTCCATGAGTTGAGTACCTATGTCTTCTTCTATGTACTTAATTGTTTCAGGTCTTATGTTTAGATCTTTGATCCATTTTGAGTTAATTTTTGTACAGGGGGAGAGACTGTAGTCCAGTTTCATTCTTTTGCATGTGGCTTTCCAGTTTTCCCAGCACCATTTATTGAAGAGGCTTTCTTTTCTCCATTGTGTGTTCTTGGCCCCTTTATCAAAAATTATTTGACTATATATATGTGATTTTATTTCTGGACTTTCTATTCTGTTCCATTGGTCTGAGTGTCTATTTTTCTGCCAATACCATGCTGTTTTGATTGTCGTGGCCCTATAATATAGTTTGAAGTCAGGTATTGTAATGCCCCCAGCTTCATTCTTTTTCTTTAGGATTGCTTTGGCTATTCGGGGTTTTTTATAGTTCCATATAAATCTGATGATTTTTTGCTCTATTTCTTTAAAAAACATCATTGGAAGTTTGATGGGAATTGCATTAAATTTGTATATTGCTTTGGGTAATATAGCCATCTTGATTATATTTATTCTTCCTAGCCAAGAACAAGGTATATTCTTCCATCTCATTATATCTTTTTCGATTTCCCTTAACAATGGTTTATAGTTTTCATTATATAAGTCCTTTACATTCTTTGTTATGTTTATTCCTAAGTATTTTATTTTTTTTTGTTGCAATCGTGAAGGGGATTATTCTTTTGAGTTCGTTCTCAATTGTTTCATTGTTGGCATATAGAAAGGCTATTGACTTCTGTATGTTAATTTTGTATCCTGCGACCTTACTGTATTGGCTTATTGTTTCTAGTAGTCTTTTTGTGGATTCTTTGGGGTTTTCGATGTATAGGATCATATCATCTGCAAAAAGTGATACCTTTACTTCTTCTTTTCTGATATGGATGCCTTTTATTTCTTTGTCTTGTCTGATTGCTCTGGCTAGAACCTCTAGTACCACATTAAATAAGAGTGGAGAGAGTGGACAACCCTGTCTTGTTCCTGATTTAAGGGGGAAAGCCTTCAGTTTAGTGCCATTTAATATGATGTTAGCTGATGGTTTATCATATATGGCCTTTATCATGTTGAGACATTTTCCTTCCATACCCATTTTATTGAGAGTCTTAAACATAAAATTGTGTTGTATTTTATTGAAAGCCTTTTCTGCGTCTATTGATAAGATCATGTGGTTTTTGTTCTTTGTTTTGTTGATATGGTGTATTACGTTAACCGTTTTACGTATGTTGAACCATCCTTGAGATTCTGGGATGAATCCTACTTGATCATGATGTATTATTTTTTTAATATGTTGTTGTATTCGATTTGCTAGTATTTTGTTTAGTATTTTAGCATCTGTATTCATTAGCGATATTGGTCTGTAGTTTTCTTTTTTTGTGCCATCCTTGCCTGGTTTTGGTATGAGGGTTATGTTGGCCTCATAAAATGTGTTTGGAAGTATTGCTTCTTCTTCAATTTTTTGGAAGACTTTGAGTAGAATAGGAACCAAGTCTTCTTTGAATGTTTGATAAAATTCGCTGGTATAGCCGTCAGGGCCTGTACTTTTATTTTTGGGGAGGTTTTTAATGGTTTTTTCTATTTCTTCTCTACTGATAGGTCTGTTTAAGCTTTCTGCTGCTTCTTGACTCAGTCTAGGAAGGTTGTATTGTTCTAGGAATTTATCCATTTCTTCTAGGTTGTTGAATTTAGTGGCATAAAGTTTTTCATAGTATTCTACAATAATTCTTTGTATATCTACGGTGTCCGTGGTGATTTCTCCTCTTTCATTTTGGATTTTGTTTATATGAGTTCTTTCTCTTTTTTCCTTGGTAAGTCTTGCCAGGGGTTTGTCAATTTTGTTGATCTTTTCAAAGAACCAGCTCCTTGTTCTATTAATTTTTTCTATAGTTTTTCTGTTCTCTAATTTATTTATTTCTGCTCTGATTTTTATTATCTCCTTTCTTTGGCTGGTTTTGGGTTGTCTTTGTTCTTCTTTTTCTAGTTCCTTAAGGTGGGAAGTTAAGTGGTTCACTTGGGCTCTCTCTTGTTTGTTCATATTTGCCTGAAGTGATATGAACTTCCCTCTTATCACTGCTTTTGCTGCATCCCATAGATTCTGATATGTCGTATTGTCATTTTTATTAGTCTGTATATATCTTTTGATCTCTGCACTTATTTCTTCTTTGACCCATTCATTTTTTAAAAGTATGTTGTTTAGTTTCCACATTTTTGTGGGATTTTTTTCCTCTTTTTTGCAGTTGAATTCTAGTTTCAAGGCTTTATGATCAGAAAATATGCTTGGTACAACTTCAATTTTTCTGAATTTGCTGATGTTGTTTTTGTGGCCCAACATATGGTCAATTCTTGAGAATGATCCATGTACACTGGAGAAAAATGTATACTCAGTCACTTTGGGATGAAATGTCTTGTAGATGTCTATCATATCCAGGTGCTCTAGTGTTTTGTTTAAGGCCACTATGTCTTTGTTGATTCTCTGTTTGGATGACCGATCTAGAGCCGTCAGCGGTGTATTGAGGTCTCCAAGTATGATTGTATTTTTGTCAGTTTTTGTTTTAAGATCAATAAGTAGCTGTCTTATATATTTTGGTGTTCCTTGGTTTGGTGCATATATATTAAGGATTGTTATGTCTTCTTGATTCAGTGTCCCCTTAGCCATTATGAAATAGCCATTTTTGTCTCTGAGTACTTTTCCTGTCTTGTAGTCAGCATTATCCGATATGAGTATTGCTACACCTGCTTTTTTTTGGATGTTATTTGCTTGGAGTATTGTTTTCTAGCCTTTCACTTTGAATTTGTTTTTATCCTTGTTACTTAGATGAGTTTCCTGTAGGCAGCATACAGTTGGATTTTCTTTTTTAATCCATTCTGCTACTCTGTGCCTTTTTATTGGTGAGTTTAATCGTTTACATTTATTGTAATTATTGATACTTGTGAGTTCCCTATTGCCATTTTATATCTTGCTTTCTGTTAGTTTTGTGTCTTGTTTGATCATTCTCTTTCGTTTTTCTATCTTTTGTTTTTATTTGGTTGTATTCCATACATCTTTCCTCTGTTGCTATCTTTTTTTATCTCATGTGCTTCTGTGGTGGTTTTTTCAATGGTGGTTACCTTTGAGTAATGAAAAGGGTCCCTACCCTGTTCATTGTAGCGAAGTATTTTGTGAGTACTTTTGCACTCCATCGTCCTTTGCTACTGTTAATCTCCATCTTCTCCCCCTCTTTCTTTTTGTTTTCACAGTTTAAATTTGGTTTTATTGTGTTCTTCTTGGAGCTTTTACTTGTGGCTCTGTTTTTTTTTTTTTCTTTGTATCTGATTGGAGAACCCCCTTTAGTAATTCCTGGAGTGAGGGTTTTCTGATGATAAATTTCCTCATCTTTTCTGTATCTGTGAATGTTTTTATTTCTCCTTCATATTTGAAGGATAGCTTTGATGGGTATAGTATTCGTGGCTGAAAGTTCCTCTCTTTCAGGACTTTAAATATTGGGGTCCACTCTCTTCTAGCTTGTAGAGTTTCTGCTGAGAAATCTGATGATAATCTAATGGGCCTTCCTTTATATGTTGTATTCTTCTTTTCCCTGGCTGCCTTGAGAATTTTTTCTTTGCTGTTGGTTTGTGTCAATTTCATTATGATATGCCTTGGCGTAGGTTTGTTGGGGTTAAGAAAACTCGGAGTTCTGTTTGCTTCTTGAACTTGAGGCTTTAGTTCTTTCCACAGGCTTGGGAAGTTCTCATCTATTATTTGTTTGAGTATGTTCTCCATTCCATTTTCTCTCTCTTCTCCCTCTGATATACCTATTATTCTTATGTTATTCTTTTTGATGGAGTCAGATAATTCTTGTAGGGCTATCTCATTTTTTTAAATTTTTGAGTCTCTTTCTTCTTCTCTCTGTTGTGCCTCAAGTTGCTTGTCTTCTATTTCACTAATCCTCTCTTCTATCTGACCTGTTCTATTAGCTAAGCTTGTTACTTCGTTTTTCAGCTCGTGAATTGAGTTTTTCATCTCTGTTTGATTTGTTTTTATAGTTTCAATTTCCTTGGACATATATTCTTTGTGTTCATTGAGTTGGTTTCTGAGCTCCCTAAATTGCCTTTCTGTGTTTTCTTGTATATCTCGGAGGATTTTTAGGATTTCTATCTTGAATTCTCTGTCATTTAGCTCCAAGGTTTCCAATATATTAAATTTTTTCTCCATAGATTTTTCCTCATCTAGCTATGTTACCTCTCTTTCTTTTGTATCCATGATATTCGATTTTCTCTTCCTTAAAGGCATCTGAGGGTGGTTTTGTTGATAGTATTAATGAGATTTAATAAAGAATAAAAAGTTAAAAAAAATAAAAAAATAATAAAAAAATAAAAAATCGAAAAGAGTTGGTTTTTTTTTAAAAAAATTAATCATAAAATAAAGAAAAATAAAATAAAATAAAAATTTTAAAAAAGGAAATTATTCCCCCCCTCCTTTTTTCCTCTCCTCTCCTCTCCCCTCTTTCTTGAGAAAATCTTGTGGTGAACTGTGAATTATAACAAACAATGCCTGTGATGGAGGGCCTGAATTGGGGAAAAGTAATAAAGGGGCAAAAAAAAAAAAGAAAAAAAAAAGAGGGTATGGACCCACAAAAAGCAAATAAGGAAAAAATTTGGGTCAAGAATTAAATGATTTGCTTTTAGGTGTTGGTTGTCTAAGAGTTATGATGAGAGGAATAAGAGGAAAACAGAAAAATGGGGGGACAAATTAAAAAATTACTATTGTATTTAGTGGAACAAGAACTAGATAAAATGGAGAACCAGGGATGGGAGCACTGCTAGTGAGTTAAAAAGATGAAGTAAAAACCCCCCAAAATGCCACAAACATAAGTTTGAGTCCCAGATAAGATAATTTATTTGTTATTGAGGTTTGAATGAGAGGAGATGTAAAGGAGAAAGGAAGAAACTAATATAGAGGGAGAAAAGAAAGAGAGAGAGAGAAAAAAAGAGGGAACCACTAAAAGAAGAAAAAAGAAAGGAGAGAGAGAGAGAGAGAGAGAGAGAGAGAGAGAGAGTTAAGGGTTTTGGAGTGAAACCCTCATAGAGAGAAAGGAAGAGGAGAGAAAAGTAACACTTATGGGTAGTGTAGTTCAAGGAGAGGAGAGAGTAAGACCGGCAGAGAGTTAATTGGCCAAATTGGAGGAGGAAAAAAAGTATCAAGAATGAAGATAAGAGAAACAAACGAACAAATATAATAAAATGGGATAGGTTATAAAGTCTGCAGATTATTCTTGATTTTGAGAGGTTATCTTCTTGCTTTTTCTTTTCTCTCCCTCTTCCTGGTCGGTGACTCTGTACCCCGGGTTCTGCCCCTTTGGCACGCTCAGGTAGAGGTTTGCAGTTGATAAGTCTCTATGGCAATGTCATGTATTGTGCTTTAGTCTCGTTGGCAGTTGAGGCTCATTAGCATTTATTACTCCGCCAGTGAGAGAGTCCTTGTTCCTGGAGCCTTTCTCCTAGTCTTTTATTCCTCAATTAGTAGCCTGATAATCCAGCTATAGGGTTGTTGCTGCCTCTGCCTGGATAATAAGAGGCTCAAAGAGCTGGCAACTCCCCACTCTATTTCCACTCAGCACAGGGCTCTGGGTAAGGCTCAGTCAGTTAGAGCTGCTAGCATAATCAGGTGGGCTTTCCGCCCACTCAAAGACCTCTGGCTCTGCCACTCTGTCCAGTAACACAGGCGGGTGCCCACTTCCGGGGCGCTTGGAGGAAACTCTCATTCACTATCTGCGTGCGCAGATCAGGATATCCAGCCAGCAGTCTCACGCTCTGAGTGAAACCCCCAACTGCATGGAAAAGTTGCAGCGTTGGAATTGAGTCTCGCTCCGTCCCCGTGCGCGGCTTTTGCAAGGCGCTGGGGCGGCCCAAGATTCTGCTTTGGCCCACACAAAGGCCCCTGACTCTGCCCCTCTGTGCTATAACACGGGCGCACATTGCCGAGGCACTTGGAGGAATCTCTCATTCACTATCTGCGCGCGCAGACCAGGATATGAGGCCAGCCGCATTTCCCTCTGAGTGAAACCCCCACCAGCACGGAAAATTTCCACCGTTGGAATTAGTTCTTGCTCCCTCCCGTGCGCGGCTTTCCCAGGGCGCTGGGGCTGCCCAGAGATTCTGCTTTTGGCCCACAGAAAGGCCTCTGACTCTGCCTCTCTGTGGGGTAACACAGGCACCCACTTCCGGGGCTTAGGAAGAAATCTCTCGCCCACTAACTGCGCACTGACCAGGAGATCGGGTAAAATGGCTGCCCCGCTTGTCTTTCTTTGTTTGGGTTTGGCGCGAGTGTTAGCTTGTATTGCCCAGGTTGCCACAGGATCAGTTTTTCCTCGGCTTGGATCTCCGTGCCACAGCCTGGTTCAGCCGTTTGTGCCGTGGCCTGGATCTATTCACCCCCTTTGCCTGCCTCAGTTTCTATATTCACAGTTACCAGAGAAAGCCGCCCTGTTTAGGTTAGTGAGGAAGGCGGAGCATTTCTTACTCCATATTTCCTTCGGGGTTTGGTTATATATTTAGCCAATTTTTCACTCGACCATACCTTTGAGTGTATTGCGAAGCATCTGGAGGCTCCAAGTATAGGTTTTTCTGTTTCTGGTTGAAGATCTTGTTGAGTTTTGGGGGAGATTTATCGGTATCGCTTCCTACCCCGCCATTACTCTGACGTCATCTCTGATGTATTTTTTTTCAATGTGTTACTGTATTAAATTTGCTAGTATTTTGTTTAGGACTTTTGTATCTGTATTCATTAGAGATATTAGCCATTAGTTTTCTTTTTTTTGTGTTGTCCTTGCCAGGTTTTGGTATGAGGTTATGTTGGCCTTATAAAATGTGTTAGAAAATATTGCTTCTTCTTCTATTTTTTTTGAAGACTTTGAGGAGAATGGAAACCAACTCTTCTATGAATGCTTGGTAGAATCCACTAGTGTAGCTGTCTGGTTCTGGACTTTTATTTTTGGTGAAATTTTTGATAGTTGTTTCTATTTCTTCCTTGCTTATGGGTGTATTTAGGTTTTCCACTTATTCGTGACTCAGTCTAGGAAGAGAGTATAGTTCTAGGAATTTATCCATTTCCTCTCGATTGTTAAATTTGGTGGCACATAATTTTTCATGGTATTCTACTATGATTCTTTGTATATCTGTGATGTCTGTGGTAACTTCTCCTCTCTCATTTTGGATTTTGTTTATGAGTCCTTTCTTTTTTTCTCTTAGTATGCCTAGCCAGAGGTTTGCCAATTATATTGATCTTTTCAAAGAACCAGCTCTTTGTTGCATTAATTTTTTCTGAAGTTTTTCTGTTCTCTATTTTATTTACTTTGGCTCTAATTTTTACTGTTTTCTTTCTTCTGCTGACTTTGGGTTGCCTTTGTTCTTTTTTTCTAGTTCCTTAAGTTGTGATGTTAGTTTGTTTACTTGGGATCTCTCTTAGTTCTTGATATGAGCCTGTTTAAAGATATAAACTTCCCTCTTATTACTGCTTTCATTGCATCCCAGAAATTTTGATATGTTGTGTTGTCATTTTCATTTCTCTGTGTATATCTTTTGATTTCTGCTTTTATTTCTTCTTTGACTCAGTCATTTTTTAAAAGTGTGTTATTTAATTTTCACTTTTTTAATGAGTTTCTTTACTTACCTTTTGCAGTTGAATTCTAATTTCAAAGCCACAGAAAGCTTTTAAATGTCAACTCTCCAGCAGATTTTTTTCCCTCATTTTCATTTCAGTAATAAAATATCTTCCCAGAAGGACAAAAACCCAGAAGTGATAACTCTATCATCACTCTGGAAAATCAAAGAAACTGCACATTAACTTGTAACTTCTAAACAGTTTTCATCTAGGCCTTAGGTTTCTTGACTTCCCTTTTCTCCTCACATTCCCTGTGCCTGACTTGGCCACCTTTGCAGAGCTTTCTGTAGGGAGGCAGTGCCGCTCCCCACTGCCTTGTAGGCTGCTTTTCCTCCTGGGTAATCCCTCACTACACATTCCATGTTTACTGGAATGCTGGGAGCTTTAGGGATTCTTATTCACCTCCTTTCTGTAGATCCTAGGAAACCCTGGTTTGGACCAGGATCTAAGGTTGGAACAGAGGTTGTTTTGGATTCTGATTTTAAAGTACAGTAGTTTCTAAAGCAGTGGCCCTCAGCCTTGCCTATGCAATTGGGATCACCTGGACAGTTTCCAAAAAAATGCTCATTTGGGTTCCATTCCCAGTGTTTCTAATTATTGTATCTAAGCACATCTGAGTACCTGGTGTTTTAGATGCTGCAGGAGATCCAGTGGACAGCTGACACTGACAACCACTGGTCTAGGTCAGCACCTGGTAATTCCTTGTTGTAGATTGAATCATTCTGGATAATTCCACTGTACAATGTTTACCTGAGTCCTTAGCCTTTACTTATTAGATGCCAGTAGTACTCTCCCCAGTTGTGACAACCAAAATGTCTCTAGACTTTGCCAGATGTTGGGGCTGGGGGTTGCAAAATCTTTCCTTTTGAGAAGCCATTACTAGTAGCCTGGCCTGCGAGAGAATTCTCTCAAAAGGAAAAAAGAGAAGGGTGGCTTCCATTGCACCCTCTCTAACAGGAAAATATATAAACATGCCAAGAGCATCTGGCAGAAAACCCTTCTGTCATTGGAGGAAACTTAGAGGGCTTTTTTTTAAATTATTTTAATTTTCTATTTCTGAGCAAAGAGATAATATATTTCTTGGGGAGCCTGGTAGAGAAAGGTACATTCATTCCTCACTTAAAATTGCCAATAGGTTTTATGACTTGAAGTGAAAGGAGAAATAATGAAACCAC
Organism: Saccopteryx leptura; assembly: GCF_036850995.1. Taxonomy (NCBI): domain Eukaryota; kingdom Metazoa; phylum Chordata; class Mammalia; order Chiroptera; family Emballonuridae; genus Saccopteryx; species Saccopteryx leptura. The sequence continues at coordinate 49,936,831 of NC_089510.1, forward strand.
TTTTACTTAAAGCTAATTGATATAAACAAGAGTTAAGCTTCTGTGGCATTTCATCAACATTATAATGAAACAATATTGAATAAAAGGATAATATTCAAGATTAGAGAATTAAAGAGATGATACAGATCTTTCTAGCTGATCTGAAGCACAACAGAAGGAAACGAAATGTTTTTTTAATTAGCGTGAACAGCCTGGCTTGGGTGAAATCTTGTCTCCAGCTGACGAGTTGCAGCCAGCAGTGGGGAGGAAGTACAAGGTGTGGATGCTAACGGGATGTAAGCCCACAGTGCTGCCGTAGCTGTAGGAAGGCATTGCTGCCAGACTGATGATTAAATGAACCTAATTAGGTGAGAGTCTAGGTATGGATAAAGGTAGGGTTAGGTAGAGCTCACTATAAAAAGGCTGGGTTTGGGAATAAAATATTTCAATGTTGTCTTCGTTTGGGTTATTTGGGAGAGGAGCCCAGGAAGCACCAGAGGAGAGTGGGGAAGTGAGAGGGATGGAAGCCAATAACGAGTTAGCAGAATTGCCAGGTGGGCAGATGTTGCTTAATCTCTCTGTAAGCTACCGGGAGCCAGGGCCAAACACAAGCCTCTGAGACCCAGAGCGGCAGAGCTGGCATTTTTATTCACTAATTCCCACTCGTCCTTGGTCGAGGGTTCTGTCCAGCCTGTTCGATCCTCAGCACTTTTGCCAGGTTCTGGTTTGGGCCTCAGGCAGAGTTGCTATGTGGTATTGGCAATTGGAAGCATTTAGTTGACACTGGGTGGTTGGTGACTGCTGATGGGACAGGGCGGTGAGCCATTCACCATGCCTACTACAGTGATCGATTTTAAAATTGATATAAAAGTATTAACCACTTCACTAGTTAACAATCTTCAATTTTTTTTTTTTTTTTTTTTTTTTTTTTTTTTTGCAGAGACAGAGAGAGGGATAGACAGGGACAGACAGACAGGAATGGAGAGATGAGAAGCATCAATCATTAGTTTTTTTTTGTTGTGCGTTGCAACACTTAGTTGTTCATTGATTGCTTTCTCATATGTGCCTTGACCACGGGCCTTCAGCAGACCGAGTAGCCCCTTGCTCGAGCCAGTGACCTTGGGCTCAAGCTGGTGAGCTTTTTGCTCAAACCAGATGAGCCTGCGCTCAAGCTGGTGACCTCAGGGTCTCGAACCTGGGTCTTCCGCATCCCAGTCCGACGCTCTATCCACTGCGCCACCACCTAGTCAGGCCAATCTTCAATTTTTAATAAAGATTTCTTTATGGTAAGGAACGAGGGGAAGGCACACCAACTCTGTCATCCTCAAAGTTCCCTTCACTTTATTGTTTGAAACCATGAAATCCTGTCAGAAAACCAGCAGTCACCCCAGCCTTGTCCTCAACTCTTCTCTCCCTCACCTCTTACACCCAGTCCACAAAGCTCCTTCAGGTCTACTTCAAAACAATTGGGAATTCATCCATGTTGCTCTGCTGCCCCTCATTAGACCAGGACAAGGTTGTCTTTTTCCTGGACCATTGCAATGGTCTCCTTCTAGGCTCCCCACATCCACTATTCTTTCAGTTTTTTGAACCCATAAGACTTTTTCTTGGAATGTTCCTCCTCCCGACCCCATTTCAGCCCGACCCTAGTCCTCCAGTGACTTGCTCCTTCCTATCCTGTAGGTCAGGCTGAATGTCACTTCTTCATTGAAGACTTTCCTCTCTCCAGAAAGATTTCCCCATCCCACCTGCTATTCCCAACTCAGTTCCTGGTTTTCTTCTTGGCATGTTTCACAATTTGTAATTGTGTTGTTTATTTCACCTTTCTCCCTCTCTGGAATGTAACCTCTGTAAGGGCAAGGAACACATCTGTCTGCTTGACCACCATATGTCTTGTAGGGTTGCCATATTTAGCAAACAACACTATAGTTTTCCCAGTTAAATTTTAGATAAATCCTGAATACTTTTTTAGTACAAGTATGTCCAAAGGTTATATTCAATTATTCAAGGTTTACTTGAAATTAAAATTTAACTAGGTATGTTATATTTTATTTGGCAACCCTAGTTCTCAGGCCCTGACACAATGGCTGACCCTCACTATATATTGTTGAATAAAAATATGGTAGCAGAATATCAAAATTGCTACTATGGCAACAAAGTGGGGAAAGTGCTAAAACGACAGAAATAAATATGACCTCCTATTCCTTTCTGTTCTGATATGCCTGTCTCCTCATTCCAGGAGAACCTAATCAACTCACATAAAGTCCCAGCAGCCCCATATTCTGGAAGGATGCTGGCCCAAGGAAGGGGCCATTAAGAATCTGTCTGGTTGTGGTCCGAGTACAGGAGCTCTTGATCTTTTTTGGCACAAATCTCCCCAGACTGTGAGCTCATTAAGGGAAGAGATGACTTCTTCTTTTTCAATAATTCATCCCCAGCACGTCACTCTGTCGCTGGCACATAGTAAGGACTCAAAGGACAGTTACTGAATGGACTGATAAGTGAGTGAATAGTAGGGTGACCAACTGTCCTGTTTGACGAAGACTGAGGGGTTTTCTGGGATGCAGGGCTTCCAGTGTGAAAATTAGGGCAGTTAGTACCCTCAGTGAATGATGCTTACTCTCAGTGGCTGGCTTTCCAGTCCATTATCACTGTATTGGTTGGTATGTGACTACCAAGATCAGACAGCTGGCTGCCCTGGCTGCCCATCTGTTTAAGGATGACACTAGATGTTTGAAGCTCTGCCAAGCCCTTTTGCTCCCCTATGCTTGGACTAACTCTGGGGCCTTGGCCATAGCTTCAGCCTGAACTCATGGTCCTTATGTTGGCTTGTTCATCCTTGTGACTTGGTCTTGTGGTCTGTGGTAGATACCCTATACTTGTCCTTCTGGGATAAAGGCACTCAGGCCAAGCATATACAAAGGTGTCTCAGTCCAATTGCGTGGACTTAGTCCTGGCTGCTACAGGTCTGTTCTATCAAGTGCTGGTTATGACCAATAGCCACTTCCACACAACATAGCAAGTATTTATTGAGTAATTAAGCCAACAGCCACAGAAATTTCCAAATAAATTTCTACAAATGCCTCAGTCACCTGACTATAAAAAAGTGAGTTCTCATTTTAACCTGCCCCTCCCCTCAATACTGCCAGAACTCACAAGATTCTAAAGGAAACAAACCCATTCTCAACTATGGTAGCAATGCTCCAGTCTCAGTTAGGTCCAGCTGGGTTCCTGGAATTGGGTGTAAAGTGGCTCTTGAGAGGCTCCCAGCACTTGTAGTAGTTCTCATCCAAGCAACTGGAGGTCTTGAGCCCCCACTTGGTGACGGCCATACTTAGAGAAGACTCAAACATAAATGCCTGTAGGAAATGATGAGGAAGAAGAAGTGAGGGGAAAACAAACAAATCAGATTAGATGTCAATAGACAAGGTGGGAGTAGGCAGATTCTTTTTTTTTTTTTTTTTTTTTTGTATTTTTCTGAAGCTGGAAACGGGGAGAGACAGTCAGACTCCCACATGCGCCCGACCGGGATCCACCCGGCACGCCCACCAGGGGCGACGCTCTGCCCCTCCGGGGTGTCGCTCTGCCGCGACCAGAGCCACTCCAGCACCTGGGGCAGAGGCCAAGGAGCCATCCCCAGCGCCCGGGCCATCTTTGCTCCAATGGAGCCTTGGCTGCGGGAGGGAAAGAGAGAGACAGAGAGGAAGGAGGAGGGGGTGGAGAAGCAAATGGGCGCTTCTCCTATGTGCCCTGGCCGGGAATCGAACCCGGGTCTCCCGCACACCAGGCCGACGCTCTACCACTGAGCCAACCGGCCAGGGCCCAGAATCTTTGAATAAGAAATCATGTGTGCTAGCATGGTGAGGAGAGCAGGCCCAGGCCCTGGTTTCTGGCTCTGACCCTGCCACTTATAAGTGAGTGAGACTGTATGCAAGACCCCGAACATCTCAGAGACTCAAGGTTCATTCTATAAAATGAAATGGGGCACAAAAGACTCACATTGTCTTTATAAGATTATAGAGCTAAATGCATTAGATCCAAGGGCAGAGATAGAGCAGTCCTAGAAATATTCATCTTCTTGGGGGTTCTCACTTACTGTGGCTATGTCTTTGTGAGGGATGCCACACTCTCCATTTTGAAGAGGTGGAAACTAAGGCTTACAGCTGGAAATGACTTGTCTAGAGTGATGGTAGCAAGAAGTGGCAGAGCTGGGATTTGAGCCTTTCTTTTCATGACTCTGATCAAGAGATGAGCTGGGAAAAGTGAAAGGAGGAAAAGAAAGGAAGCAGGAGGCAGAAATGGCTGTTGCACATTGAGAAAACCCATCCAGGCCCTGGCTGGTTTGCTCAGTGGTAGAGCATCATCCCAGCATGTGTATGTCCCAGGTTCAATTCCCAGTCAGGGCACATAGGAGAAGTGACCATCTGCTTCTGGCTCACCCTTCCCCCTCTGGCTTCTCTTTCTCTTTCTCTTTCTCTCTCTTCCCCTCCTGCAGCCATGGCTCAATTGGAGCAAGTGGGCCCTGGGCACTGAGAATGGCTCTATGGCCTCACCTCAGGTGCTAAAATAGTTTGGTTGCCAAGCAACGGAGCAACGGCCCCAGATGGACAGAGCATCGCTCCTTAGGGGACTTGCCAGGTGGATCCCAGTCAGGCACATGCAGGAGCCTGACTTTTTGCTTCCTTGCTCCTCAGTTAAGAAAAAAATTTAAAACAAAAGAAAAAAAGAAAAGAGAAGAAATGACATCCCAGAAGGGAGTGAATGGATGTCCTGCTGTGTTCAGGAGGTTTTTGTCTGGAATAGTAAGATTATGTAAGTGCTCTGTGCATTGTAGACATTCCAGCTTCACTGATTGCTAATTTTCCTACTCAATGTGGCTTTTAAAAGCAAAGAACAAAAACAAAAACAAAAACCCAAAATAAAATCCTAGAATTCTTATGTGTTTATATTGTTAGAAAATTTAAAAATACAGATGGGTGAAAGGAAATTAAAATTCTTTGTGCCACAATCCAGAGAACCCACATTAATGCCTGGTATCTAATATACATGAACTTCTTTTTGCCCAAAACGATGGAGACCATTGTCCCTGCCTGACTTGCCATGACAGGCTCGCTGTGTAGACCAGCTGCGATCATGTGGAGGTGCCTTCCATGTTGTGACACACCATTTAGATAGAAGGCTTGTTATCATGGCCATTCTTATTGTTGTCTCTTTGCTGATTGCTTCTTAGGAGCCTTGCTGTCTGGCTGGAGTAACAAAACCCCACCCCAGCTGAGCTATGAAGACAGTTTTGTATGAAGTTAATTTATACCAAACTGGAATAAGAATGAGGCTTATAGACATGCCGGCGTCCAAATTATATAATGGGAAATGGTGAGGAAGCCCAAAGTTAGGACTAGATAAAGTGTTGGGCCCTCTCTCCTGGGTAGTCTGGGATTCCTTGCTACCCAGGGCCTCCCAGCCCTCAAGCTCTTCATATAAGAGAGTTGTTTGTCATTAGGGCTCCAACCCCTAGACCTCACTCACAGTCTTGCTCTCATAAAAACAGCCCTGCCCTGTTCCTCACTGTTGCAGAACACCACTCCGGTAACACGAACTATCCCAAACGTTATTGAGCAGCAACTCTGGAGTAGCCTGTGCCCCTCCAGGAGCCTTCAGAGGCACTAGCTTAACTGAGATTCTCAAACTACGTTTCACAGAGAAGCAGGGGTCTTCAAAGACTCCGCAGAGGCCCTTGAAGGGTCCAAGGAGCTGAAGTCAAGCAGATTGGACTCTTTTCAGCCTCCCCCTGCAGACCAGCTCCGTCAACTCTAGGCCCAGGATTGAGACTGAAAGCAAACTGCACTGGACAGAGGGACAGATAATGCTCCCTGCTTAGGTAGTTTGTAAACTGGGCATGGAGTTATGCGGGCCTGCGCTATTCATTTTAAAGTCAGGTGGCATTGAGGGCATTTGTTTAAAAATGTAACACAAATTTGCATATGATGTAGCATAAAATTACTTCTTGTGGTCCATAAACTCTACCCCCACGAGTGCAAAAATAAAATCAAGTACTGCAGCTGTCTGCAGTTGTGTTCAGCTTCAATGTTTACGGCCTGACACAGGAGGAATACAAAACAGGTTTTAAATCCCATCAGTTTCATCCCATGCCAGAGGAGAGCAAAAGAAAATGAGAGAACAGCAGAGAGTCACAGTCCTGACTACAGCGATGCATTCTTCCTGACCCTCGTTGGCCTGAGAAACCAACTGAAGATGACATCCTGCACCTTCTGCTACTGTGGGCCTAGGGGATGACTTCAAAAAGCAGGAGATGACTCTGAGACAAAGCATATACACACAGGGCTGCGTGCAGGTAAGGGAGGGCCCTTCCCATAGTACTAATAATACTCCCTCACATTTGACCAGTTCTGGACAGTCTGTAAGGTTAAATTGCAGCCACTTGCTGGGTTGGATACCCATTCTACAGATGAGGAAAATGAAGCACAGAAGTTAAGTGACTTATTCAAGGTCACACAGGAACTAAGAGCTAGGATTTGAACCCAGGCTTGATTCCAAGTCCCTTTCTACCCTCACTATAGTAGGAGTTTAGTATCTACAGAGGGGTCTGCCTGCACATGGGAATAGGCACACACCCTCCTCTCTAGACTCCTTCTCTGTGACTTGGTAAAGATAAAAAATAGATACTCCTGGCCCTGACCCATTGGCTCAGTGGTAGAGCATCGGCCTGGTGTGCAGGAGTCCCGGGTTTTATTCCCAGCCAGGGTACACAGGAGAAGCGCCCATCTGGTTCTCCACTCCTCCTCCTCTCCTTCCTTTCTGTCTCTCTCTTCCCCTCCCGCAGCCGAGGCTCCACTGGAGCAAAGTTGGCCCAGGCACTGAGGATGGCTTCGTGGCCTCTGCCTCAGGTGCCAGAATGGCTCTAGTCACAACAGAGCAACGCCCCAGATGGGCAGAGCATTGGCCCCTGGTAGGCATGCCGGGTGGATCCCGGTCGGGGCATGCGGGAGTCTGTCTGACTGCCTCCCTGTTACCAACTTCAGAAAAATACAAAAAGAAAAAAAAATAGATACTTCTCTCAACAAGAGTGGGGAGCCCAGAGGCCACCAGGGCCCGCCACTTAACTCGCTTACCATGGTGCCATCAGCAACCCTCTCAGGTACCAGCTTGGCTTTGCTGGCCTTCTCAAAGCAGTCAGCATCAGGCCCATGGGGCGTCATTGCGCTGTGCAGGCTGCCCCCTCCTGGCAGGAATCCACCTTGCTTTGCCTCATAGTGACCTTTGATGAGTCCCATGAATTCACTCATGCAGTTCCCTGGGAAGGTTGAGGCAGTATTATTTTTATTACCCAAGGCAGACCAGTAAACATCAAGACCCCTCAAACATTATTTCTGCAGAATACCAAGAAGATAGGAGAATCTGATACATTTCATAAGATGAATAAAGAATACAGATTGACAGAACAACCCCAAAACATTCATTAGTGTGAAATTCTCGGTAGGCAAAGCTCTACTTCCTGGTCATGTGGATTAGCAGAGGTCCTGTATTCCACTGCCTGACAAAAATGTGGACAGATCAAAGAAAATCAGGGTCCAGGCAAGAATTTTAATAATAATTGAATGTAAATTATAATAAAGAATGGCTGTACTCCATCATTTATGCTTATAAGCCTCATCAAAATTATCTTCTTTTGTGATCTGAACCCCTTTCCAAACAGCCCCTCGAGTATACATGTATCACCATATTTCTGGTTCCCACGCTAGAAAACTGAAGTGGTGTGTGTGTGTGTGTGTGTGTGTGTGTGTGTGTGTGTGTGTATGAGTGATGTAATGGAAAGACGGTGGACTTAAAGTCCATTATTAAATAGTTATCTGTGTAAAAGGATCTCAGTATCTGCAAAAGCCAGTCCATAGATGCCATATTCTAACAAATCTTATCTTCTGTATCTGAATCTGGTATCATCTTATTCTTCCAATCTTAAAAATGGCTGTTAGATTCATTCTTTTATTTCTATATCCCTTGACGTTAGCTTCATAGAATTCTAAAATTTTAAAATTGGAAGGGATCCTTACTTCAACTCAATACAGAAGAATTTTCTATATCATTCCCGACAAATTATCTTTTGTGCTCTGCCCGTATGCCTCCTTTGAATGGAAGCTCTCTACTCAGAAAAGCTGCCTGAGCTGCAAACTACCTAAGCTCTCTACTAAACAAAGTTCAGAGTGTTAAAAAGTTCTTTCATATGAAATGGAAATTTGCTTTCACATAAAGTACATTGGTCCTAGTTGTGACACAAAATTTGACAGAATTTACCAGGTTCCCGCTCTTAGAAGTATGTTTCTATTGAAATAAAGCTTTTATTAGAACAGCAACAGATTTAGAGCAAGAGTTAAAGAATTATAACATCTGAGTAAATTGAAGTGCCTTTTCATTCATTCACCCACCTACCCATCTATCCATGCATCTGTTCATCCCCCTCCCCTATTCATCAGTATATATAATTGAACACTGTGCTATGTACTGATGGAGATGAGTAAGAAATAGCCTGTCTAAAATCACTCATAGTCTGTTCCAAGAAAGTGCTAAGAGTACAAAACATGAAGAGAGTAGAGTGATATGGCAGTGGCAACCCTTGCAAAGCCAAACATTTGACATTATAAATACCCCACCCTCTTCCTTGCATGTGAATTACATCTAAGTGCCAACATCTTTCTGTAACTGACTAAGCAGCCATACCCACCCTGCTGCAGGCCCCTAAAGAAAAGGTAAGACCCAGGTCATAGCTCCACTTGTTTCTCTATGAAGCAGAAAGAGAGAAAAAGAAGTGACTATAGGCATAAAATGTCTCAATTTTAAAAGCAGTTCTGCTCATGATTTAAAAATGCTGTCACACTCCTCACTCCAGTATGTGTCCTCAGGGTCACCCTCATGGCCTAATTTTAAGAAGAGAGCAAGACAGAATTCAGCTTTGATCTGAATATGAGTTTACGTAGCAATGAGTGTAGTTATGACATTTCTATATGACTTTCTACATTTCAAAGGATAGTAGGAGGTAGACCTTGCCTTTCTGATTAATGTTGAAACCAGTTGACCAAAGTGCATTAAAATGACTGGAGGCAATGTTTCTACACAAATAATTCTCCACTTCCCCTATAAAGTCACATCAAAGTAACAAATATTTTGATTATTGCTCAGATAATATTTTAAATATCTCTAGTAAAAAAATAATTTCTAGCCCTGGCTGATTAGCTTGATTGGTTAGAGCATCGTTCCAAAACATACGGATTGCTGGTTCAATCCCCAGTCAGGGCACATACAGGAACAGCTTGATGTTCCCGTCTCTCCCTCTCTCTCTCTCCCTTCCTCTCTCACTGAAATCAATAAACAAACAAAAATTTTAAAAAGTAATTTCAGATTTAGAGTCTGTTGTTTTTCCAGCCAACTTGAGGCAACTATATCTTTCTTGAAATCTATCTATCCTAGGCCTGATTGACTTGCAAGACTTTTAATAAAATTATGAGAAACATTTCACAAGGCCATTTGTTTCAGGCAGTCTGAACTACAAACCAAAATCAAGGAGTGGGTTGAGAGCTTGGCATAGTAGCAGACATGTCCAACTCAGACAGCTCTGTCCTTCCCTCCCTGGGAAGGAGACAGCCCCAGGCTACCATTTCTCAACACTGGGTCTCTATACCACCTTCATAGGACTCTCTTGACTTGCTTAAGCAAAATACAGATTGAGGTTCCACTCAAAACCAACTAATTAAACTCTCTGAGTGTGGGCCCTGGGAACAAAAATTGAAAAACAAAAAAAGCATTCTAAGTAGTTTTCATGTCCCCCAATGTTCTTAAACATTGGTCCCTGGAATAGTAGCTTTGGCTTCATGTGGGAACTTATTATAAAGGCAAATTGTTGGGCCCTACACTGGACTTACTAAAGCAGAAATCTGAGGGTGGGCCCAGGAATCTGTGCTTTAATAAGCCCTCCAGGTGACTTGGACAATGTGCTAACTTTGAGAGCAATTACCTGAGGCACATACAGCAACCCCAATACAAGAACTATGCAAATTAGAGAATGATCAAGGACTAGATGTGTGGTAAAGGCGCTAAGCCAGAGCAGTTCTCTCTCCTTGACAATAGGTCCTCTAGAGCAGTGGTCCCCAACCCTCAGGCCGCGGACCGGTACTGGTCCGTGGGCCATTTGGTACCAGTCCACAGAGAAAGAATAAATAACTTACATTATTTCCGTTTTATTTATATTTAAGTCTGAACAATGTTTTATTTTTTAAAAATGACCAGATTCCCTCTGTTACATCATCTAAGACTCACTCTTGACCCTTGTCTTGATCATGTGATACATTTATCCGTCCCACCCTAAAGGCCAGTCCGTGGAAATATTTTCTGACATTAAACCGGTCCGTGACCCAAAAGAGGTTGGGGAGCACTGCTCTAGAGAACTAATTTTCAGGAGAACAGTTAAGACCTGTGGTGTGCTTAACATTCTTCAAAAAGGACAGTTTGTTACAATGTTATTCACAAAGCATCTTGTGTCTTTGTAGTAGTAATTAATTGTATCCTCTTCCCAATCGTAATGATGTCACCTGGAAAGGTGCTGGAATGTGACCATGAAGTGGCCTTCTTCCATCCTAAAGACCTCTGCAAATGCCTCAGTTGCTCATTCAGAGCACCTTTCTATCGTGTGGCGCCCTGGCATCTTGGAAGCTGGTACTGCGGTTAACTAAGGTAAGGGGTTTGTTTTTTAGAATGTTGCTGCTCAGAGATTTTCCAGAACTCTATGAACAAAAATACACTCTCCAGGAAGTGAAATTATACATCAACCTTTGGGTTGGGTTTACAGCTAAGCTACGTCACAATTAAAAATGCCAACCTTGTTAAGTACAACCTCATTCTTGGTGATGCATTCACTATTAGGTAACTAATTAAATATTTATTAGATGCTTATCATGCACGAGCACTGTGCTAGGCACATCAGTTAGTGGTCATGAGTGTCTGCTCTGGTATTAGACAGCCTGACTCTACCACTTAACTAGATGTGAGGCCTCGAGCAAGTACCTAATTCTTCTTGTCTCAGTCCCATCCTCTGAAAAAATAAAGGGGATAATGATACTACCCATCTCTGACAACTGTTATGAGGACTGAAAGAGTTAATACTTTTAAAAAACTTATAACAGAGCCATAGAAATCAGGCAATAATTGTTAGCTGTTAGTAATAAAATAATATTAGTAAAACAAAAATGATAAATTCATAAGTTCTGTTTTAGGCAATGAATGCTTTGCAGAACCTGCTTCCAGAATACGGTCCACCCCCTACTGCGAGCTGCAGTCTGCTCTACCCTGCCGGGATAACTGGAGAAGTCACATTTGACTGGTTCTTAACCAGACCTAGGTAGTTTGGTTTTCCCAAACAACAAATGAAACAAAAGGAGCACCTGAAACAGAAAGCAATGTCTTGCTTCACACTTTATCAGCCCGTTTCCCTCTCTTCAGAGCCAGAGGAACTGGGCCTAGGCATTACTAATGTTTCCCTCTCAGAGTCGACACACCACTGCCATCCCATGGGGAAGTTGTGCTATTTAAGCAGCTAACAGTCAGTCTGGGGAGCAGCACCTGGGCCTCGGGGGGGGCAGGGCGTCCAGAAACGCCTCCGGCAGTATTCCCAATGGGCACCGCTCACTGCTTTGCTGTCTCTTTGGTTCTCAAATGTGGCCTGGCAAAGGGGAGACTTACTGTGGTAATAGGGAGGTCTGAAGGTCTTATCAGCAACCCCCCATCGAGGTGGGAAGATGACAAAGTCAGCGATGGCCACTCCAGGGCGGAGAGACTTGGCAGTCAATACTGTGAAAATGGACGGGTCCTGTGAAAGCACAGGGAGAGGCTGACACACGAGGGAAGGGAGGTGACCGGACAGTGACCCACATGTTCCCCACACAGGAAGGGGTTGTTGAGTGACACTCTAATACTGATCAAACCACATGGGTCAGGTTCAGAAGTCTGGGCCTGTCACTGAGGCTCAGTAATCACTCATCTCACTTCCCCCCTTGCTGTGCTTGACCCAAAATGAGTTCACACCAGTTAAGAGGATTCCGAGAGGCTTTTCCACCCTGCTGAGTCTATTTCATGTAAGTACTACCCTGTGGGCCTGAGAACCAGCTGAGCCTGCCTGCCTCCCACCTCCCTCAGGTGACCAGAGCCGAGCTGTGCTGCGGGGAGCTCTTGGCAGAGAGGACGCTCAGAGTAAGGTGGCGATAGAAATACAATATCCAAGCTTTGGCACAAATGTAGGATCTGCTTCTCTTTGGGGGGACCACAGATCCCATATGGTATTCTTCTTGCTTTCTGACCCTTGTTTGATTCTGAAATTTAAAACACACCACATACATCACTAGTTGGGTGGTGGTAGTTTAGAGGGGAGCAGGTAGGGGAACTGTTATGATTTTAAATGAACTTTACAGTCCATTAGTGGAAAGACTGAGGTTGAATTTATTTGGAATCAATTATCAGTTTGCTTTTAAATGCCATGCTGTGGTCTGAATTCAAAGATGATTGAGAACTATTCCCTACCCCTTTAGCATTTCTGGTGGAGGGGTGTGGTAGGTGGACTACAGGAGTAATAAAATAGGTGCATGAACAACTACTCACAGCAAGGTGCCAAGGGCAATCTAGCTTTATCAATAGAAATTCAAGAGAGTACAAAGAAAGGAGTGCCTGTCTTTACCGGAGAGGATCAGGGAAGGCTTCATAGAGGAGGTGACATTTGAGATAGGTACTGAAGACTAAAAGGAGAAAGAGAAAGAGAGAGAAGGAGGAGGGAAGGAATGAAGGAAGGAAGGAAGGAAGGAAGGAAGGAAGGAAGGAAGGAAGGAAGGAAGGAAAGAAGGAAGGAAGGAAAGAAAGAAGGAAGGAGGGGAAGAAAGGAAAAGGTACTTTAAGCACAGAAAACAGGAAAGACATCAAAATGCACACAGGTTTTATTAAGAGGCAAGAAAGCTAACGCGGAGGGTGCACTAGCAGAAGGGAAAGGAGTAAGAGGTGGTACTGGAGAACAAGTCCATGACTAGAAGGTGAAGAGCATCCAATACCACACTTCAGAGCTCAGAGTTAATTAACCCTGAGCCAGTTAATAAACCACAGGGAGCCAGCCAGCAAAGGTTTGCTAACGCTGTGGTAGAATGATCAGATCTGAATTTTGGAAGAGTAACTGCAGCAGCAGCAGCTGCAGAACTACAGAGGAGATGGAACCCAGGTAAATTCAAGTATAAAAACCAACCCTATTGCTGTGCGAGTTAACACTCATCTATCATGGAAAATGATCTGAAACTGCTAAAGAAAATGTAGTGAGGCCAAAGAAAGCTCTGTCAGTGTCTCAGGATCCTTTTTCATGCTGTTCTGGGCATGATGTTTCATTTTCTTTTCTTTGGTATTTTTCGGAGTTGCTGCTCTTCAGAAAGGTGGTTTTGTCCCCAAGGGATAGGCTGAACTGGCTAAGAATAATCTTTCTGTCCTTGGTTCTCTGCTTTCTGCTCTAATTATCCCTCTAGCTTGTGGGTTAAGTTAATCTATTATGAACTTGGCTACAAAATGAACTGTCCCCCAGGACCCCAGAGCTAGCACTTTATCAAGAATGTGGGGCCTCTGGGGCCTGCACTGTAGACCAGGGACCTATTTGTGGATCCTTAATTGAGTGAAAAATATGACCAAGTTCATACTCTAGAATTTCTTTGGTTTAAACTCAAGCACTGAGCACTGTGAGTAACTTTATAAGAGAGCTGTCTGCTCCATTACTGCTAGAAACAGCCAGAAGTAGAGGCACTGAAGTATGTGGCAAGAGCCCTTTTCACGAGGTAAATAAGTTTTTAGCCATCTGCTGTGACTACTTTTACGTAGAGAATGGAGCTGTGTTCATGGGTGAATGTGTCTGGCCTGGCTTCCTCACTAGCTATGTTATTTACTCTTCTACCAAAGCCTTGCTGCAGATCATTCAAATTCTTGTCAGCACAATGACAGATGACTATATTTATGGCTTCCAAGGGTGACACTGAAAATGTTAAACCTGCGAATCTTAGGGGTCTATTGTAAACCAAAAAGCCCCCCTCTCCAGAGGCCCTCCGGGGCCCAGACTTACTGCATGGTCAAAAGCCACTGCATTGATGACCATGAAGTTCTCCAAGTTGTACTTGTAGGGAGTGTAGTTCCCATGCCAGGCCACGACATTGAATGGGGAGACATTCTGGTTGCAAAAAAGAAAAAGCAGAAAAGGGTGATCTAAGCACCTAGTGCTTTTGTAGCTGTGATCCCAGGCTGTACTTCGCATCACGCTCTTTTTGGATTGTTTTTGTTCTCCTAATTTAATCATAGCATTCTTTGGGAGAAGTATAACCCTGAATCATTCTGTGGGTGCTTCCTACATCCTCGAACTATCCCTTGTTCAGCCACGAACCCTATTTTTTTGGTTCATGAGCTGCAGCTGCCCCTGATCACATGTGCGGCAGCAGAAGCACAGCACATTCTCCAAGCAGTGCTTTTCAACGATTTTTTTTTTCAACGATTTTTAGCACAACTGTGAGCATCTGTGGATGCCGGCAATTCTCAGACCATCTGGGCCGCCCGCTGCGTTTCCTTGTGCGAAGGGCAGGTGTTGGCTGTGACTGTTCTCCAGGTGATTGCTGCCTAGAGGAGCTTCCAGCAGACACAGTGCCCGGTGGAGAGCGCAGGAGGGCCAGAAGGTCTCTAAGAATTCCAGCCCCAAGGACTCGGGATTTCAGAGCAATCCTAAGGTGATGCTTCTTGAGTGGCCCTGGGTGGGAGATAAGTGTTCTGTTGTAGATCAGTGTTCTATTGTAGGAAGGTTGCCCCACAGCAGATATGGGTCTATGCTGGAAACAGTATCCAACTCAGAAGGTTCTAGACTTTCCTGGAGGGACTACTGACAGGTGTGACTGGTGTTAAGTGTACTGACTAGAGGTGGGTGGTGTGGTATCTGAGCCTAGGAATAGTGAGAGGACATTGCCATTCCTAGGCCTGTGGGATATGGGAAGAAAACATTACAGAAATCCAGCAAGAGCTGAAAACACGAAGAAGGGGCTGCCGGTAAGGTGCTGGTTAATATTTTACAACCAGCAATCTGGAAACAAAGCAACAACAACAACAACAACTCTGATTAATAGCATTTCTGATTTCTGGGGCATAAATACTCTCACCATGATGATTTTTGAGCTACCGATGTGCTGGCACTAAGCCCAAAGCTGGGAAAGAAGCCAAGCCAGTATGAACTGGCTCCTGCATGCACTGGGCTGCCCAACACAAGCTGAGATTGTGGAGGGATACAGACCCAGGAATGGAGGAAACAGGAGAAGAAAAGCTCCAACTTGTCTTTTCTCCTGCCCTTCAGTTTCCTGTGAGGACCTCCCTTCCACTAGTTGAACCCAACCAAAAGTCATCTGGCTGGGAAGCTGGGTGATACAGTCCATGTGAGTCAAGCTCCAATGACATAGATCATGACAGAGAAGGGAGAAAGGGTCAGTACGAGCTCACACAGAGGATAACCAGCACAGGGTCCACTCAGAAAGTGGAATTACTGGGGCTGCTGGCTGCCTCTAGAATAATGGTTTTCTATCAACTGTATGTCAACAATAATATGGAGAACATGCTTAAATTGAGTACAGATTCCCATTCCCCGCCCCTAGAAGATGTTGTTCTTGCCAGGCCAGAGTTGTATCTAAGAGTCTGTATTTTAAAGAAGTCTCTCTAATAAGTTCTGATGCAAATAGTCTCTGAACCACATTTTGTGAAATCCTGACCCAAAGACTATGAGGGTGACAATATATCAAGGAGGGTAACCGTTAGCCCTCAAAGGTTAGTTTTAAGTGCCAAACTAGTTGGCCTCTGTTGGTTAGCATACCTTCTAGATGCTGTCCAATAACATGCCTTGGCAAAATACAGGCAATAAGTCAAATGGGCAAAAGTGAAGCAATGAATAATAGTAAACAAAAGAGATGTTTGGAATTATGTTTGTTATATGATTACTTTATGCTAAAATATTATATATTCAGTTTATTAAGGAATAATAGAATATATACTAATGTTATACTATAGATCAGGGGTAGTCAACCTTTTTATACCTAATGCTCACTTTTGTATCTCTGTTAGTAGTAAAATTTTCTAACCGCCCACTGGTTCCACAGTAATGGTGATTTATATAAAGTAGGGAAGTAACTTTATAAAATTTATAAAGCAGAGTTACAGCAAGTTAAAGCATATAATAATAATTACTTACCAAGTACTTTATGTCAGATTTTCGCTAAGTTTGGCAGAATAAATCTTTATAAAACAACTTACTATAGTTAAATCTATCTTTTTATTTGTACTTTGGTTGCTCCACTACCTCCCACCATGAAAGCTGGAACACCCACTAGTGGGCAGTAAGGACCAGGTTGACTACCACTGCTATAGATGATATAAAATATATACTAACATTAGTATAGATATATTACAGATTATGTTACAATTATTGTTTTTATTATTATCTATGCCTTTCCTTATCTCCTGAATTTACTAGGCTGGTGGAATAAACCAAATCAAACTAATTATTTGAGTTCTACTTGTTCTGTATCAGGCATTGCTACTATCTGAAATATGGTGACCATTGATGAATATATATCTTGGATGGTCTGCCTGTTAACTCATCCCCCTTTTCAGAACATATTATGCTGTCTGTATATTATGTTTTGCCCACTGTTTATATCCCTGGGGTTTTCGTTACTTGGTGAATAGAAAGAGCATGACCAACATATATGGTTCTACCACTTACTGTGACATTGGACAAGTTATTTGTCACTACCTGGCTCGTTTTCACACCTACAAATAAGGCAAATAGTATTTTATTTGTGGTGTCTTAGTGGTGTAGTAAAGATGAAAGGGTATGTGTAAGAATTTTAACACTGGCCTTGGCAATTGGTAGGTGCTCAATAACTTCAGTCCCTCCCCTGCCTACCGACCCTCTTTACCTGTTTGGCAGCAAACAGCTTTCCCTGGTATTTATTAATCACAGTGTAACCACCTGGCACTTGGCGATCTTCATACCAGGCAACGGGTATCAAGAAATCACGAGGATTGGCCAAACCATTGGCTCCTAGAATGAAATAGTCTCTTAGACACTTTTGAAGTCACATTGGAAAGATGCTCATGGTGGCACAAAGAAAAAAGGCCTTGTTCTATGTCAAGAGCCACCCTACAATTTGCTTTCACTGTCATCATCATCATCATTGCCAACATCATTTCCCAAAGTTATAGAGTGAACAGGGTTTATAAAACCACTTTACATATATTATTATCTCATCACTATAGGTGAGGGAAGGAGAGAGGAGGAAGAGACTAGAAAATAGGAAAAGGGAAGATCTGATGGAAATATTAGACTTTTTTCTTTCCAAGAAAACCCTGTTGACTCTAGAATGCATCTACAGTCCTTGACCTATAGTCCTTGAGAAAGGTCACATACTGTTGCCCCAGGTGTGCCTCTGCTCCTCAGACAGAACTCAGAATCAATCCAAGTCTGTCAAACTGCTCTCCAGCCTGACGAATCTGTCAAGGAGAAAGCATACAGGACTCGCCTACTTACTTTTGCTTTGCAAGTGTTTCCTCCAGAGAAAGAAAATAAATCAAAAGGCCAAAAATGAAAAGTGTAAGTGCAAAAATATAATTTAACTCTGAGAGGAGAGACCTGGGGAGTGTTTTATCATTTTTGGCTCCTGGGGTTAAAAAAAAAAAAAAAAGCCCCCAGCTGGTTAGAAAATTACACGCATTTTCCAGAGGGTCCGTGCTCCATGGCCCCTGGGAGCTATGCTGACTGCAGAGCAGCAGGAAGCCAGAGCAAAGTGGGAAGAGCAGGTGGTGAGCAGGATGACAGAGGGCCCTCCATGGCTCAGCTGCCTTTCTGCCACCTCCCACCTTCCTCTGACTATTTAGATCCTCCCCAGGGAGTGACCAGAGGCACATGCTGGCCTGTCCCTGTTTTGCTTTAAAAAAGCTGTTGACAAGGAAGGGAAGAATTGGGAGATAAGACCACCACCTTCCGCAAACATGCCAGAGATGAAATGAGGGCCAGTTCTCCCGACCACTCTTTTCACTCCAAGAGATGTTTGGACAACAACGCCTCCTATCACCTTCAGTCCCCCCCTGCGCCTCCTGCCTCCAGCTTGCCAGAAGAATCAGGTGCGGGGGCATGTTAGTTCACTTTTGAAAGTTGTAATCTGCCATGTGGAGGCTGTGGCTTCTAGCTTCTTCAAGGCACTGAGCGATGTACCCTTTTTTGCTGTTAAGTGTTGAGATTTTGTGGAGGGTGTTCAGTAGGTTTGTGAAGCTCATAGATTATGTGTCTCTCAGTCTGTTTCCCTTTTCCACTGGAATATATAGCACCTGCCATTTTTATGGCTTCTCACTATATTGTCTTCATATAACAAAATAACTTAAGAAAATGATATCCCTTCTGTTCACAAAGCTCATCCCTACTTGTATGCTTTTGCTTAAGCTGTTCCCTGTCTTCTTTAGTTTTCCTCAACTTTTCATCAAGAATTAGCTAAAGCTCTTCTCTTCTGTGAAGCTGTTTCTGGTGATCTGGCCCATGGTATCCCAAACTTCTATACACTATTGGGGGGTACTCTGCTCTCCAATAGTCTATATACTATTCTAGAGAAATTTATAATGGCTTATATTGGGTCATTTTCTATTGTGCATGTTACGCATGTGTGGGAAGAGCCTTATGTTACCCTTGAAGTTTCTTTTTCCTTTTTTAAAAGATTATAATTATTTATTTTAGGAGGGTTGAGAGAGAGAGAGAGTTAGAGAGAGAGAGAGAGAGAGAGAGAGAGAGAGAAGGTGGGAGGAACAGAAAGCATCAACTCCCAAAGGTGCCTTGACCAGGCAAGCCCAGGGTTTCAAACCGGCGACCTCAGCATTCTAGGTTGATGCTTTATCCACTGCGCCACCACAGGTCAGGATTGATGATGTTTCTGTCACTATCCTCAGCTCAACATTGGAGCTGAGACAAGGTGATGGGTTAATAGATGACTAAGCTAATAAACAAAGATTTCATTTCATCAGTTGGGTCAGCCATACTACATGGAGCCCCTAAACTAGGAGGTCTGACAGGAAAGTCTGGCATTGCTCAGGGGGTTCTAATGTTTCTAAAATTTCCATTTACACTTGGTCCTAGAGAAGAAGTTGTTCAAAGGAAAGTTAAAGTTTGAGTAAGATAATGAGGGGAGATGGATATTTAACTCTCACGCAATTATCTGTGATCTATATCTCAAGCCAGCTTAGAGGCTTATAGTGAAAACTTACCAATTGGTCCCAGGTCAGGCAACTCGAAGTGGACACCGTAGACCTCCAGGATGTAGCCCCTGGTCTCCTCAAAGACATCGACACTGAACCGCATTCCTCTCTGTAACAGAGAGCAGACACTGGTGTGCCCTCCCACGTTGTACCTGTGGTTATAAGGAAGCCCCGGAGCTACTGCCAGCCCCACATGCACAAGTAAAGCTGTCGTCTGTTGAGATAGGTTTGAGAGATAACCCGTTCAAAGACAAGTCAGAAATAAAAATTTAAATCCGAATTGCATCTGTGATTCAAACCAACTCTAGTCTATTCTTTCATTTGGTTCAGAGATAACAGTACCCTAATGTAGCCAAGTTTTTAAGAAATCCATCTTTACTGCCCTCTACCCTCATCCTGAGCTGTGTCCAGAGTGTGTATAGGTACTTAGGAAAGTGAACTGATAATGTTTTTGCTTTATGATTGTGTGCTCTTTTAAAACAAAGAAGGCACACAAGCCTGTTTACCCTTCTGCACAGGGAGCTTTCTCTGTAACTCAAGCTCCTTCTCCATTGCCCAGACATAACAAAGAAATTTTAGAGTTGGAAATAGCAGCAGCTGCAACATCTGATTGCTCCCAAATTAGAGAGAGTCAGGGAGAAGGGGACAGACACATCACTCACCTGAATTACACAGATCTCATTGGGCTGCACAAGCATCTTGCCAAACTCAGTGTAAATGAGAAGTTTTCCTTTCTGGGGAACTAACAAAAACAAAACAAAACAGTGCAACAGTGAGCATTTCTTTTACTGCAGGAACCGCTTCTTGAAGAGGAGAAGGCTTAAGGATGGCATTTTCTTTTTCATTCCCAATGAATAGAGCTTTACTGAATCTCATAGGGAAAAATATATGACAACTTAGGTTACCTATTTTATTATCTAAAGAATGTGAGTGAAAAAATTGACTGTTTTTTCTTTTATTTTCCTTTTTTTTTGTTGTTGTCAGGAAAAGAGCTTGTATATGCACAATTCTGTGGAATGACCAGAAGGGGAAAAAAATCACTTATTTCTGATACTTTCAGCAGAAGACTGTCATCTGCATGTCTAATATCTACACCAGGGATAGTCAACCTTTTTATACCTACTGCCCACTTTTGTATCTCTGTTAGTAGTAAAATTTTCTAACCACCCACCAGTTCCACAGTGATTTATGAAGTAGGGAAGTAACTTTACTTTATAAAATTTATAAAGCAGAGTAACAGCAAGGTAAAGCATATAATAATAATTACTTACCAAGTACTTTATGTCGGGTTTTCGCTAAATTTGGCAGAATAAATCTTTTTAAAACAACTTACTATAGTTAAATCTATCTTTTTATTTATACTTTGGTTGCTCCACTATCACCCACCATGAAAACTGGAACACCCACTAGTGGGCGGTAGGGACCAGGTTGACTACCACTGATCTACACCAAAGTGTTCAAAATATTGGTACTAAAACCATCAAAAAAGAAAGGGCAGAGCAGAGAATCTCTAATAGACATTCCATTTTAGGTGCTATCATGAAAATCTGTATTTAAATTTTAGATAGCAATGACAGTCTTTTCTTGGGCAAGTATGAAGGCAAATAGAGTTATCTTAATAAGTTAATCACATCGTGGTGTTACTCTTCATTTATTTCCAGCTGCCCAGATCTCCCATATTAGAAGGACTCAGCAGAAATGGGCAAAATCAGAAAGACCAGGACTTAGAGTGGGGGCTTTGAGATACACTAGGAATCCTCTCCAGACCACCAATTGTCTTTAGACTTTAGTTGTAGATTTCACTTTGAATAAGATTGAAGAATGAAGAAAAGGAATATGTATAAAATTAAAAAGCAGCTTGTGACTAATGCTAAATTCACAGTGAAGAGGTCCAAAATCTTTAAAACTTACCAATCAAGAAGTCTCCATCTGAATTGTAAAAGCATCTGAAACATATAGAATCATTCCTGTGATTTTTCAATTTTAATACCATTTAGACAAATTAATTTACTGTGCAAATTATTGTTCAATATCCACTCTGTGCCAAGCTTAGGGCTTGGTATAAAATGGTGTACAAAATGACCCAAGCTCTGCCCTCATGAAGCTTAGAGTCTAGTAGGAGGTTGGATACAATCAAACAATTACAGAACTATGGATATATCATTATAAACTGTAGTGGCACTATAAAAGTCAAGTCTAGAGGAATGAAAGAATAATGGACATGATCTAGCTTGAGGAGTCAGCAAAAGCTTCCCTGAAAAAGGGACATTTACATACAATCTGAAGGAATCATCTAGGCAAGGCTTTAAGGAGGGAGAACATTCCAGGCAGAAGGAACAGTATGTGCAAAGCTTGAGGCAAGAGGACACATAGCAGGTTGTAAGAACTGAATGAAGGCTAGTGTGGCTCAAGTGGAGAGAGAGGAGGTGCTTGATATGAGGTTGGGCCCCAAGGGACATCTCTTGTGCCTTGCCATAGGGCTATGATCTTGGACCTGATTCATGGCTCAGATAAGTTTAATGACTTGCCCAAGGTCACTCAGTCAGGAATGGTAAAATTACCTTTGGACACAACAGTCTGGTTCAAAAATCGATATGATATTCTGTTTCCCAAAGAAAAGGCAGGAATGCCATTCACATATGTTTTTCTAATTTAAAAAAAATAATATCTGAGCTCCTCTATTTAGGAATTTTAAGCTTACACAAAGTTATTAGCTGAAGTCAATGTCTGTCAGCTTGACCTGTCACTGACAGGTGGTCCTAATGGCTGCTCTTGAACTCAAGAAGAGTCTTGGGAATCTTGGAAATTAAGACTATTCTAACCCAAATCTGGTTAAAGTCGAAATGACTCTTGGACTGCTCCTGCTTTCCAGTGCCCCATCATCCCTTTTCTATTTCCATCCTTATGTGACATTTAGCTTATGTCACAGGAGTCAATCAAGATGGAAACACTCATTTATTATTATTAATAAGTGCACATCAACATTGCTCTGGGGGAAAAAACCACAGTAACAAAAATAACCACCTGGATTTGACCCTCTGGTGTGCAGCTTTGGGGGAATGGGGATGTCTTGCCTCAGCACTGAGCCACGTACCTGTCCCCCATGGAGGTGTTGCAGAGGAAAATGTGGACAGCAAGCCCATTATTAGATCTGATGTCTCCAGCTCCACACAAGGTATGCAGGCCCTGGGAGAGAACCCCAGGAGAGAGAAGGGTGAACATGAACAGTGCGTAAGAGGCCATCCCTCCTCCTGGCCCCTGAGGGCCTGGGGATGGGGTTGGGGGGTTAGGGGAGGAAGGTTGCAGCATTAGGAACCAGTT
Source organism: Saccopteryx leptura (assembly GCF_036850995.1). Lineage (NCBI taxonomy): Eukaryota > Metazoa > Chordata > Mammalia > Chiroptera > Emballonuridae > Saccopteryx > Saccopteryx leptura. The sequence goes on from NC_089510.1 coordinate 49,959,475, forward strand.
AATGCCCCTCATATACACCAGACCATGTGGGCAGCCCTCTGTTTATGAATAAGGTCAGCCCCAATCTCTCCAGAGCAAGGCAAAGGGAAGCACTGACCAACTGTAATCCTCTGTTGATCATGCACAGTCCAAGAAACTGCACACACAGGCTTTCTAAAACAGCCCCCAGCCCCAACACACAGATTACAAAAGAGCTAGCCCCAAAGAGGGTGCTCTGCTCCTCCAAGGTCCATAATTCACATGGGGGGGCTGCTTGTATTTTAACTCAATTTTCATTTTTGGGGTCTATGTAGATGAGTCTACACAGGGTTTGGAGCACTTAGTATGGGTTCAACATCATCCAAACAAATTGGCCTATGGCTGGACACCTGTACTCTCCCTAAGTTAACCATGAACTGAGGTTGGTCTGCAGAATCTTCCACTATCTTCTTTGAGCCCCACTTTCTTCAAGCTCCTCTTCTCCTTCCCCACACACCCCTTGCTCTGAGCACAGGTGTTCCTATACTCTTAGCACCTATAACTGCCAAGTAGAACTTCTAATCAGCATTGTACTAACTAGGGTTGCTAGCCTGAGTTGATCCTATTCTAGTCCAGGGCTCTATTTCAGGGAGTTCCTAAATTTGGATGGGAAGAAATTATATATTTATTTTTACTAATTTCTGACTGAAATTTATCATTTCCTTTAATTAATAAACATAAGCAACAAACTACAGCAGTATTAGAAGTGCCTGTAACCTTGACACTGACAAAAATCATGGATATATTTAGATCACACTATAGTTGTTATAGATCTCCCAAAACATCATTTATGCTTATCTTTCTAATAACCAGAGTTATTAGACCTTCTCATAGATTTTGTGATTTACTGCATTAATAAGGAAACATACATATTACTATAAGCCAAACCAAATTCATTTTAATATTTTTATCACTGTATTTCAATATAATGGGCTTCTTTGTAATTTTATATAATTTATTTTATGCATTTAAAAACAGAGGCTTCACCCGATTATCAAAGGAGTCTTTGTTCCAAAAACAAAGGAACCTGAAAAGGTAAAAGCTCAATTTCCATTGGCTGTTAGGACATGTAAATAGCCCACAAGTGCCCTTTGTTTTCAGAGGGGAGATGGTGCCGGGTAAGTAAGATCTGCCTCGGCAGGGCCTAAAGCAGGGGCAGGGGATGCTGCCTTGGCCGTCTGCCTCCACCCTGCTCTGCTTGGCGATCAGCCGCAGATGGCTGGGTCGCTCACCGAGGAGAGGAAGAGAATGGGAGGAGAGAAAGAGCGGTGGGAGGGCGTGAGTAGCGCTGACTTACGCTCACGAAGTCCACCTTCTTTTGAGATGCTTTTGGAATCTCAAATGGTCTCCATCTAAGCTGAAAAAAACAACAACCACATACAGGAACATGATTTCACAAGGGGAAACCGTAGACTTTCCAAATAAAAAGAATCGATTACAGAGAAAGGATTGCTGCTCTCTGCGAGCCTCTGACCATTTGTGATTTTGTTATTTTAAATGTAATAACTATCCATCATTTCCTTAAGGGGGCTCAGCTGGGTTTGTGTGTGTGTGTGCATGTGTTTTTAACCCATATGCATATATATTATTATCTTTATTAGTACTTTAAATTATAAAAATTTTAAAAAAGATATCATTGCTTCTTATTTCAGAAACTATTTGTTTCTTTGAACATTTTGCTCAGGCACATCAGTGAGTTTTGACTGATGCTGCCTGTAATGCTATTTATATCAGCTCCTCTTGCTGGCTGTGCTAGTCTCTCTGTGTGGGCCCCAGCACCGCAGGGGAAGCTTCTACTTCTACTTCTAGCCCTTGGAGTTTTGAATTATTTCTTGAAGAGAAAAAAAAAAGGCACCAGCTGAGATTGAATTTGGTAAATGCAGTTAGAGGTTCAAACCAAACCCTATGTTTGTCCCCAGGTTGCCAGACAATTCAGTTTAAATCACAACAATCTTTAATTTAATAAATGAAATGATCTAAGGAAGTGGGAAGAAAAATCAGCAGGTCCAGGCTCTATATAAAGAGTCACACCCATACTTAGTAATCAACTTGGCAGGTGGCCTGACCCAGCTGATAAACCTAGTGGCCTCAGGACATCTCCTGGAGTGACCTGCACCCCAGGGAATGGCTCCGCTGACTGCCTGGTCAAGGCAGGCTAGGTAGGGACTCCATGGAGTCATTGAGATTAGCTCATTCTGTATTTCAGAGAGGCAGCCAGGGTGGGTGGTGGGGGTGGAGAGCAAGCAGCAAATGGAAAAGGCAGCACTGGGATTATTCTGCTTCTCTGATATACACAGTCAGACAGCAGCCTTTATTTCTTAAAAGCAATATAAATTATCACATTCTGGGACTACTTAAAACAGATGTAAAATGTTGATTTGAAAAAATGTTGGATATGTAAAAAGATGCTCATCTTCACTAGCTATTAGAGAAATGCAAATCAAAACTACAATGAGATACCATTTCACACTTGTTAGATTAGCTATTATCAACAAGACAGATAATAACAAGTATTGAAGAGGCTGTGGAGAAAAAGGAACCCTCATTCACTGCTGGTGGGGATGCATACTAGTACAATTATTATAGAAGAAAGTATGGTGGTTCCTCAAAAAATTAAGAATAGAACTACCATATGACCCAGCAATCCCTCTACTGGGTATCTACCCCCAAAACTCGAAAACACTGTATGTAAAGACACATGCACCCCCATGTTTATTGCAGCACTGTTCACAGTGGCCAAGACATGGAAACAACCAAAGTGCCCTTCAATAAAGGAATGGATAAAGAAGATGTGGTATATGTATATACAATGCAATACTATTCAGCCATAAGAAATGATGACATAGTATCTTTTAAAACAACATGGTTGGACCTTGAAAACATTATACTGAGTGAAATAAGTAAATCAGGAAAAGCTAAAAACAGTATGATTTCATACATAGGTGGGACACACAATTGAGACTCATGGACATAGATAAGAGTGCAGTGGTACAGGGGAAGAAGGAGTGAGGTGGGGGAGGGGGATGGGTATAAAGAGGGACAAATATAAGGTGACAGAGGATGATTTGACTTTGGGTGATGGGTATATAACATAATCAACTGTCCAAATTATGTGGAGATGTTTGCCCAGAATCTATGTACTCTTGTTGACCAACGTCACCCTGTTAAATTTAATTTTCTAAAAAAAAAAAAAAAAAATGTTGGAGTTACGTTTCAGAAAAAAGAAAGAGGTTTAGGACTAATTCATTAAGAATGATATTACCTGGTGGAGGATGGAGAACCTGAGAGCAGAGATCTAGGAAAGGTTTTCTCAGCCTTGGCACTGTTGACATTTTGGATCAAATAATCATGGGGGGGGGGCTGTCCTGTGTATGGTCGGATACTTGGCAGCATCCCTGATCTCTATTCATTGAGTGCCAGTAGCACGCTCTCAAGTTGTAACAACCAATAATGTCTTCATTGTCAAATGTCACCTCGGGGACAAATTTCCCCTGGTTGAGAACCACTGCCCTAGGAGGATATTCCCCTGACAACAGGAAGGGCCACAACTAGGCACTGCTCGCTTTTTGAGGGGACGCTCTGGTCTATTACTGAACATTAGTTGCTACTTCCCTCTATAGCTGCAGCACAGACTTTATGTATTCAGGAAGAGTGTCTGGAAATAATATTACTTATAATCTTGGTTCCAAAAAGAGGTCATCATTCTAGTTTTTCCAATAGAAGGGATTTAAGTATCAGATCAGTGGTTGCCTGGAATGTTATAGATATATCCAGAGATTCTGAACCCGGTTTACCCCTGAGAATCACCTGGGCGGTCTTTGAGACTCAAGACCCCCTGTGGAGGGGGCCCATGCATCAGTATTTTGTGTAAGCTATTCTAATGTGCAGCTACAGTTTAAGAATCAGCACACCCAACCCAGAGATTCTTTGATTCTTATGTTGCTGAACCATGTTCAGAAAAGTCCACTCAATCAACCAACCAATTAATCAATCAACTAAATTGTGATATCTTGGGCAAGTATGGCAGAGACATGCTAATTACCACATAGCAAGAATGTTTAAATAATGCATGAATTTACAAACCTAAAATAAAAGAGCAAGAAAAAAAGAGAGAAAGGAGATAGAAGAAAAGAAGGAGGAAGAGGAACAGGGGGAAGAGGAAGAGAAGGAGGAGGAGGACAGGAAGAGAAGGATGGGGAGAGGGAGGAGGCAGAGGGGGAGGAGAAGGAGGAGGAATCCCAGCAATAGAGGCAACACTGCCTGCTTTGTTGCATGACACACCCTTTTGTAGAACTTTCTAAAATTTAAATATGGTACCTGTTGTGGGTGTAATTAAGTCCTAGCCTCTAGAGAATAAGTTCATCCTCTGTGAGTGGGAAAGACTGAACCAGAGCGGCTGATGAGTTGGTTTGGTTACATTTTTGCCGGTCAGTTTTTCAAAGTCTTCAGGAACACATCAGCCCTTAAGCCAGGAGGAGAGTGAACCTAGGGAGGCAGGAGGAAAGGCACCTACATGGCGATGCAGGGAGCGTGCCTTCAACAGGGCTCACATCTGGATAAAGCAGTGGCCTTGAAGAACCTTTTCTAATGCGAAAAGTGATGCCCTTCAAATGATAGAGGCGGTATAGGGAAAGGAGTAGTTTATCTGCTGACTATGAGGGCAGCAGATTGTACAGGGCCTATGCTCAGCTTATCATGAAGGAAGGTAACACTTGAAGGTGGTTCTGACAAACTTGGTACCCAAAGTAAGCAAGTTTTGAATCTTTTAAAAAATTTTTTTTAAAAAGATTTTTATTTATTCACTTTAGAGAGAGGAGAGAGAGAGAGAGAGAGAGAGAGAGAAGGGGAGAGGAGCAGGAAGCATCAACTCCCATATGTGCCTTGACTGGCAAGCCCATGGTTTTGAACCAGCAACCTCAGGGTTCCAGATCAATGCTTTATCCACTGTGCCACCACGGGTCAAGCCAAGCTTTGCATCTTTAGGCAAGAGATTCTGGTTAGGAGCTTTGGTGTGATAGCTTGCTGAATATAAGGAGAGAGATCTGGGGAAAGAATAAACAGGAAGAGTCTGTGGAGTAAAGGGCCGATTCATCTGACAAATCCAGATGTTCAACTTGATTGCATGCTGTGGAACAGTTACCCTCAGATCCCAGCCCAGCACAAGGGGGCTTGCATTGGGCTGAACCTGGAGACTTGGGTTCTGCTATTGCCTCTGTTCCTATTGACTTTCTGAACTCAGGCAAGTAATTTTCTCTGTCTGGATTGTGTTTTTTCTTACATGTAACAAGGGGGTGCTAGAGAAAACTATAATTCCCTTCAGGGAAGAGCTGCTGAAAATAATAAAGTGGACTTATTAAATGATTTAGTTCTATAACGTTTTAACAGTTTGTTTTATTTATACCATATATTATTGCTAAATAGCCTCCTACAGAATTTAATTATTAAACAGTTCAAAAAAAGAAAAAGAAATTCATTGTAGTATCCAATGCAATGTCTGCCTCTAATAGATTTTACTAAATTTGTGTTGAACAATTGAATGAATAAATATAAAGTACTGAGAACATTGCTAATCTCAAAGAACAAGACTAAAGTAAATTTGTGAGATATTTGTAAGTGAAAATTACATTCAGGCAATAGTTAGTAAAATTGGCAAATGTTTCTATAAGTCCAAAGATTATTTCTAAAATGTAAGTCAGTTTTTTATGTGTGAAAAACCTCTCCATTCTTTCATATTCTTTCTGATTTTTTGTCCAGTTGTTCTATCAACTATTGGGATAGAGGTGTTGACATCTTCATCTATAATTGGGGATTCATCTAATTCTCTTTCTTTCTTTCTTTTCTCTTCTTTTTTCTTTATTTTCTTTTTCTCTCTATTTCTTTTTCTTTCTTTTTTAAGTGAGAGGAGGGGAGATAGTGAGATAGACTCCTGTATGCACCCCAACCAGTATCTACCCAGTAACTCCTGCCTGAAGCTGATGCTTGAATCAACTGAGCATTTTTTAGCACTTGAGGCTCAAACCAGCCGAGCTGTCCTCAGTTCCCAGGGCTGACACTCAAACTAATTGAACCACTGGCTGCAAGAAGGGAAGAGGGAGAGAAGGGGGAGAGGAAGGGGAAGAGAAGAAGATGGTCATTTCTCTTGTATGCCCTGACTGGGAATCGAACCTGGGACATCCATACACTAGGCTGACACTTTATCCACTGAGCCAACCGGCCAGGGTTTAATTCTTCTTTCAATTCTATCATTGCTTCACATATTCTACAGCTATATTCTATAAATTCTATTGGAAAATAAACTTTTACTTACTAGAAATGAGGTGGTCAAAAATAATTTGAAAAGTAGCTTCAAGTGAGCCCAAAGTTAAAATTAAAAACTCCTTATGGTTACCAAAGGAGAAAAACAGAGAATCAGCGGAAATGTTTAATGACCAAGATTTGAAAACCACGCCCAGAGACAAAAAGAAACAAGTGAATTGACCTGTGTTAATTTCAGAGTTGGAAGGTCAGGGGTTGGACTGGTTGGTTCAAGTATACTTTTCTTATTTATTTATTTATTTATTTATTTATTTATATTTATTTTTAGAGAGGAGAGATAGTGAGAGAGAGAGAGAGAAAGAGAGAGAGAGAGAGAGAGAGAAGGGGGAGGGAGGAGCAGGAAGCATCAACTCCCATATGTGCCTTGACCAGGCAAGCCCAGGGTTTTGAACCGGCGACCTCAGCGTTTCCAGGTCAACGCTTTATCCACTGCGCCACCACAGGTCAAGCTCAAGTATACTTTTCAATACTGAGATTCTTTGATTTACTGAGCTTCCCTACAAAACTGCACTGGACTCAACTAGATTAGATGAATTAGATACTCTTAATATCATTGGCCGGTTAGAGGTAGACATACTGTTAGAAGTCAGTACCATCTACCCCCCAAATTGGAAGTAACTTGTAGATAATGGTACAATAGTAATTACACTGTCAGCATTTATGAGCCCAGCGATGGCTAGAAGAGGCCCAGGGTAATCCATTACAGTGAACTTCAGTCCAGATAGGTGGGGGTGGGGGGTTGGGAGGGTAGCAAATAAAATAAAAGAGTAACTCACTGAATGTCCCAGCAAATCTAGCAATTTGAGCAAAAAGGTAACATGATTGGTGTGGGGAAAAATTAAGCATTGAATTCTTTGGGGTTCTTTTTTTTTTCTTTGAAGTTCTTTGAGATAATAGATAAGAGCACAGGAGGTAGGTAGGATTCAAGTCACTATACTTTACTTACACTTTCAAAAGTCTTCCATGAGGCTACAAAAGAGGTGAGCCTTCATGGGATTTGGATAACATTTTTTTACAAAAACAAAAATCCTGGATTCCCCATTTCGCCTTGCCTTCGAGTATAAAGCCAAGGGTATTAAATCAATTTCTCAGCACCTAGCATAGATCATGAAACATAGTGTTCACTCAATAAATATTTGTTGGGTGGCATTTAATTATCACAACTATCTGAGACTCCAAGGATTATTATCATCTCTATTTTTCAAGTGAAAACACAGATGGTTTAGAACAGGTAATTTTTTTTCTACTGAGAACTGATGCCAATACTCTCTCAGAGTATCTTAGTAACCTAAACCCTAAGCCCTTTACTGTCAGATTGTCTTGATAGTCTTCCCAAACTATTCATGATCTCCTTGGCTTCAGAACCCAGGCTTTGTCTCTTTCTAATGGTCTTGTGCTTGGTCTTCAGATCTGACTTTATATACTTCTCTTCCAGTACTGAGTTTCCCTGGCTGAGTCTGACTCCTGAGACCTGAATCCTGCTAAGGTCCTTTAGTGTCAGCATTCTTGTCCAATCTTTTAATATTAATTCTTTCAAATGATTTATTGAACCTCTCTGTGTGCCAAGTTTTATGCTATGTGCTGGAGATGAACAAGACAGTCTGTGCCCTCAGGGAACCTATTACACAAGGCCCTGGAAGTGTGGACACTTTCTGATGGGAGAACAAGAAAATGGATAAGTAGAAATGACTTTGGAAGAAAAAATATAAACAGGAACATTCCCTCAGGAATAAGTCCTGGCATAGGGCCTATTTAATGTTTTTACACATGGAAAATAAGAGACAGACACAGTGAAATAATCTGGTTTGCAGACAGCTCCAACATCTTTCTAAGGAGTAAAGTACAATTCGATGGAGATGTACTGTATAGAGAGCCAGCAAGCTGTCAAAAAGGGCTGAACAGGGTAACGTGCACTGCAATGTTGGCAAACACCAGGGAATGCATTTAGGAAAATGCAATCTAGTCTATTTACAAGCTGATGGGCTCCAAGCTATCAGGGAGTATAGTCAACAAATACTTGTGATTCTACTATTTGAAAGGAGGCATGTGTTAGATATCCCAGGTCATATGAAGACTGTGGAGACACAGATCTGGTGTGAGAGGGTTGGAATCTGGAAAAAGTCGGGAAAAGGAAATTTTAAAAATTAACATTGTGGGCATGATATTAGATCTCGTTGAATATTTTTAGAAGAAACAAAGGAAATTATTTTCAATTATTTTTTGTTCTCTGGTTGCATGGGACACCGGACATATATATATAAATAATAAGACTGTAAAGCCTGACCAGGCAGTGGCACAGTGGATAGAGTGTCAGCATGGGATGCTGAGGACCCAGGTTCGAAACCCCGAGGTTGCCGGCTTGAGTGCGAGGTTGCAGGCTTAAGCGTGGAATCATAGACATAACTACGTGGTCACTGGCTTGAAGCCCAAGGTCACTGGGCAAGGGGTCACTGCCTCGGTTGGAGCCCCCCAGTCAAGGCACATATGAGAAAACAATCAATGAATAACTAAGGTGCTGCAACTACAAGTTAATGCTTCTCATATCTCTCTCTCTCTCTCTCTCTCTCTCTCTCTCTCTCTCTCTCAAATAAATAAATAAATAAAATCTTGAAAGAAAAACCAAACTATTAGTTATTAACTCTGCCTTGGTGGGATTATTGGGCATTGATACTTTTATGTAAGTTTTAAATAAAAATATGTAATAATGGTGGGGTGGGGGTGCATTATTGTTGTTTAAAGAAGGTATCAATAGAGTAGCCAGGGCAGGCTGAATCAAAAAGAGTTAAAAGCTTAAAGAGGTGGAAACCCAAGATATTTTTGGAGGGAAGGGGCTTTTAGGATTGTGAGACTTGAGCATTTTGACAAATTAGACAACCAACATCCTATAAAGTTGTACTGTTTGAAACATTTTTGACAATTTGCATGTCCTAGAGGCAGAGCTAACTTTATGATGTAGTTTTTAATTAGCTTTGAGGTGTTTATCACTTGGTCCAAATTGTACTGAGAACTAAAAGGTAATTTCCACAGCTGAGGTTTAACTGGGTCAAGAATATGACTTCCCAGCAATCAAGACGTTGGGGATATAGTAATAAAAAATAAATTTTAATGAACTATGATCTTTAAAAGGAATACTGATTCAGTAATGCTAATTAAAATATGTAAAATTAGTTAAATTGGACACAGATTTGTTAAACTCTGAGATTCCAGAAGTTAGAATAAGGTGAATGATGAATAGAATTAGATACATTTCTTATGTAAGATATAAATGGATTGAACTCATGTCCACAGGCTAAATCTAAATACACTCAAAAAGAGTTTGCATTAACTCTTAGACAATTCATTAAATATACACTAAAAGAAAATGAACGTTTTGAGGTTATAGTCCCCAATTTTCCTGGGAGGGTGTCAGAGATGACAGTGATGACAGTATATCCCATGATGTTCTTGTGGAGGAAACATTAGGTAATTCTCAGATCTTCAAAATCCCAGAAATGACTAATGTGGGGAGTTGATGAGCTGATGAATTATTTGACTTGATCTGTGACAGGTGAAGACATACCTACCATACAGGCTTTAGCTGGGAAGGATTGTCAGATAGGTACCTAAATATAATTTTCTCAGACTTTCTTGGTGAGAATCTGGAATACATTTTTTGGAGGAGGCTATGGGGTGGAGAAGTGATGAGTGCAGATTTTTGTGGTTAATAATGGAGCATCGAATTGGAAAGAGATAGTAACTTGCCAAGAAGATGTAAATGAAAAGACAAGAGAATGGATGTAGCAAGAACAGCCAGGGTGTGTGTATCAGGGTGAGGGAAATAGATGGCAGGTGATGGAGATGACAGAGGAGGAAGATGATAATCTACTACCTTGATGGGGCTGGAGTTCAGAGAGGCACTATTGAGTTCTGGAGAATATCTATCCGAAATTATGTGAGCACAAGTTCAAAAATGAGCAGCGGAAATATTGGAGGAAAAATTCATTTGGTGACCACCACATAAAAAGTGTTTCAAGGAATTCAATATGGGGAAGGGTAACAAGTTCAAGGAGAAATGCAAAGAAAGGTTAAAATGGAACACATGGGGTTGGGGAGGGGGGAGAAAATAAATATGTATTGATGATCTACTGGAAAGTAAGCAGAAACTTTGATACAGCTATTTTGATGCCTTTATATGATGCAGTTGCCTCAAACTCCCCTCTCAAAATTTATATTAACTATTTTATGAAATAATTAAACATGCCCAAATGGCATACTTGACTTTCACCTATGGTGAGAGAGTTCCATTTCCTCTTTTGTTAATTTTACATCATTTGAGTTTTTATAAGTGTATATGACCTTTATAATAATACAAAACCAGAAAAATTCTATCAGGACAAGGTTAGCATCCATTGATAAGCCACTTGTACTCCAAAATAATCATTATAAAAGGATATATTTATGTTAAATGAAATATAACAATAGTAGTTATAGAAATAATAATATATAATAAAAGGATAATACTATACATATTACATATCACACTCCCAGTAGAGTCACATTTTCCTTAAAGGCTGGATTTAAAATGTAACTCCCCTACCCTAAATAAAATATAAAAGAAGTGGGTTTCCACTGTTGTCCACAGAACCACAATCAAATCTAAGAAGATGAATTAAGGTTATAGAGGCTTAGATAACTGGTGTGGATGATATGAGAAGGCAGGGGCACTGAAACTTCCCACTTCACCCCTAGTTATTAAATAACCACTGGTATTTTTTGTGTGTATGACAGAGAGAGAGAGAGAGAGACAGGAAAGGAGAGAGATGAGAAGCATCAATTCTTTGTTGTGGCTCCTTAGTTGTTCATTGATTGCTTTCTCATATGTGCCTTGACCAGGGGGCTACAGCAGAGTGAGTGACTCCTTGCTGAAGCCAGTAACCTTGGGCTCAAGCCAGCAACCTTTAGTCTCAAGCCAGTGACTATGTCTATGATCCCATGCTCAAGCCAGCGACCCCGCGCTCAACCTGGTGAGCTTGTGCTCAAGCCAGATGAGCCCGCGCTCAAGCCAGTGACCCCACACTCAAGCTGGCGACCTTGGGGTTTTGAACCTGGGTCCTCTGTGTCCCAGTCTGATGCTCTATCCACTACACCACTGCTTGATCAGGCTAACCCACTAGTTTTTTAATAGTTATCTTAAAGGACCCATGATTTGAATTCCCAAATGTCTGCCCTCTGGACTTTTCTGTAATCCTTACTTTTAGTCTAGCTCAATGATTATCAAATTTAGTGCACATGAGAATTACCATACAGGGTAGCACACACAAAACCAGGTATTCTATACTTTATGGGTGATTTAAAAAATTTTTTTCAGTGATGATTTTGTTTACACTTAATTTTTGTCTTATTTGCCGATGTTTCAACCACTCTGCTCTTTTGCATAACATGTAATTTGGCTCTACTCGAGAAAACTATTAATAACTTAATTGAAGATTCTCTATCCTGCCTGAAGAAAAAAACACAGAAAACTTATTGTGGTCCAAATACCCTCTCAAAGCTAGTATATAATAAATGCTTAATTTATTTTACCCAACCAGAAACCCTACCAAAGTACGGTTTTCCATCCTTTATGGTTTCTAATGGAAGATGGAGCCACATTATTAAGCAGTCAGGTCTATTTATTATTAAAAAGCAAATATTGTGGCCATTGTATCTCTAAGAGGAAAATTAGAGAATTTGAGAATCAAGCAAATTCTCAGAGAATGCGTAGTGGCTTTGGCTAACATGGTTTATGATGTGAGCGGGGAAGTAAATGGCTTAGTGAATAAGGGAAATGGTTAAATGAATAAGGGGCATGATTACATGAGGACGGTCTGCCAGATGCCGTCCTAACCCCAGAGTGTGAGGGAGAAGGTGGTAGGATAGAATTGGGTTAGGAACCCAGGTGAGACTCAAGGATGAGGTGAAGCTAGGGTCCCCAGGTTGATTGTACAGATTGTGTCCCACCAGGGCCCTGAGCAGCAGAAGGGGGGAGGGGCAGGAGCTGAAAGCCCAACCTTGTGCCTTGGCAGGGGACCGTATCTGCGGGGTTGGGGGTTGGAGCAGGAGCTGACTTTCTCCAATATACTCAAAGGCCATCTACAGGCCAGTGGCAAACTGAGAAGGATGTCTTCTTCGTGCATTAAAGTTCATACCACTGTAAGTTTAGCCATAACATCCTGGTTTTAAAATGGCTGTGAGGTGGATAGTATTTGAAGCTGCTAACTCACAATTCCCCACACTCTGAATGCCTCCTTTTCTGTCCTTGTTGGAGGGGAGTGAGTAGCATTCAAGCAGTACTTGATTCTCTGCAATTTCCATAATTAGAGAAAAGATGGAGCAGGGCAGGAAACCCAAAGGAACTAAGAATTACTCTTGTTCTACAAAAAAAATCTAAGCATTTAGGGAAAGGGGGGTTGTAGGTATAGACAAAATGTCTTGGTAAACCGAGAGGAGGCAGATCTTCTTGGACTTTAGAAAGGGGATGGGGGAGTGGGGAAGGAGATAGAGAGAGAGACTGTTGTTTTGTATGGACTTTGGATACAGAGGAGGAATCTTGGATCTGTGACCTGGCAACGCCCAGAAGAAGGGAATGGCTGTGTGGCATATTTAGTACAACAGGAGCAGAAGTGAGTGACCTTGCAGGTGATTCCATGCCCAAACCTGGCATGACATCAGCCGAACAATGGGCGTCTTAACACTACCCAGTGAGAGGGACCAGCCAGCGAGGCCCAACCCTACTCCTGCTTCGGCATCCTTTAAGACCAGTGATTCCCAGCCAAGACAGAGACGAAACTGTGTTCTGTCAGTTTGGCAGACAGGACCTCAGAACAAAAAATAATAGAAAATGAAAAAACAAGTATCTGAATAGAAACTCTGCAATTTGTATGTACAACCACTGCCTTTCAGTGAATATATTTGATGGCTATATCAGAATCATGGTTCTCGCTTCCTTCTGTGCGCCAGGCACTGTTGGAAGCATGTTCACACCTGTTCTGTTATATAATCTTTGCAACAGCATTATTGCACAGCAGATTATCATACCAATTTACAGGTCAAGTACCATGGCGCAAAGACACAGCAGGTAATAGAGGGACGCAGATGCAAACCTAGGTCTGTTCTTCTTCCTGCACTATATACCTGTGATCAGTGACATGTACCTAAGTTCAAGGACAAAGGGAATACACTGGGGTTCTCAGAAGGTAAAAAAAAAAATGGAGCTCAATCTATTGTAGCATTAGGTCTGTCTTATTACTGAAAGCAGAGTGTATAAATACTGATGCCCAGAGGAAAGCTCTGGTCACTCAAACAAAAGAAGGAAACTTAGGCAAGAAATGGCAGTTCCTAGGTCTGCAGAGAATGTGCAGCAATCTGTCACCACAATAAACTTACAGAATCCAGCTCAGTCAAGTCTCCATTTCTGTATCAGAGGTTCTTTTTCAGATATGTGAGTGTTGAATGTGTTTTCTATATTCTGTGGTAAGTTTAGATTAAAACCAGCCAATCACCCAACCTGTGGGCATGTAGGTATTTTTACTAGCCTATATAATTTCCAAATATCTAACTTACCTTGGCATTCCTACTGAGACTGAGCCACTTCTGTGTCTACCTAGACCCCATTAGGCTAGAAAAGCACAAGCTTTTATACACACACACACACACACACTCAATCAAATCCAAAATTCCTACCTAAGTTTGAGCAAAACAACAGATACAGTTTAATAGATTAAAAAAAACTGTCTAATTTCTCAAAGACCCAACCTTGACTTAAATATTTACATTCAAGGCTTTGGATACATGGTATATTCTAATTTGTAGATCTGGTTACCTGGTTAGGATCAGGATCAACTTCATCCCAGTTGTGTGTGACATGGCCTTGGTCAGCGGATTCAAAGGGCTTGTGAGAAACGGAAGGTAGAATCCTATACAGCCAACTGGGAGGAAACAAGGACACGTGACTTACAGAAATGTTATGAGTAATATACACACTGGCTCAAGAAGTACCATCAGGAAGACACTCAAGTCAACAACAATCTGTGGGCTTTAATTTGAAAAGCAATGACACAGCATCACATCTTAATAGCCAGTGCTGCCCGCAACTCTGGCCTTTTCTTCTCTTTCCACTCTACTCATCATCCTCCATATTCAGGCTCTAGCTCTTGGTTATTCCCATACTACCAAAAAATGAAGAAGTGCCCTTCCCAATGACAACTGGAAAGGAAAAGGAAGCACCTTAAAGGACTATCTGTGTAGGGAAATCCATAGGAAAACATTAGTGTACATATGTCATTGGATACCAATCCTTGCTCTGGAAGGTGAGGACAACGAATCCTATGTAGATTAAGAAGATATGGGTGGTTTCTTTGTTATGGTTGAAATGTAAATCAATTTTCTTCTTTAAAATTAAAAAAATAATACATGCCAGTGGTAAAAATAATTCAAGTAATTCAAAAACTCCTGAAAGGTAAATGACGTTCTCCTCCTGTTTCTTCAGGGCCAATCCTCAGCGTCATCAGAGCTTAACAATTTTCTTGCATATTCTTTCAGATATGTGCAATGCATATATGAGGACATCTGTTAAATCGTTGTACCACTTTATTTTCACAACTAAAAATATGTGGAAATGCCTAATCACCCACATCTTCACAAATATAATGTATTATTAGTGATTTTACCCTCATAGGTAAAAAAAAATATTTCATCTTAATTATGTATTTTATTTATTATGAATAAGATTGAGAATCTACATGTTTACTAGACCTTTGTAATTTTTTTATGAATTACTTGTATAAGTCCTTTATAATTTTTATATTTGTCTTTATAAGACTATCTGTCCTTATTTTTTTATAATATATTTATGGCTTCCTTACTCCTTCCCTTCCTTCTTCCTTCCTTCCTTCCTTCCTTCCTTCCTTCCTTCCTTCCTTCCTTCCTTCCTTCCTTCTTCCTTCCTTCCTTCCTCCCTCCCTCCTTCTCTCCTTCCTTCCTTCCTTCCTTCCTTCCTTCCTTCCTTCCTTCCTTCCTTCCTTCCTTTCTTCCTTCCTTCTCTCCTTCCTTCCTTCCTTCCTTCCTTCCTTCCTTCCTTCCTTCCTTCCTTCCTTCCTTCCTTCCTTCCTTCCTTCCTTCTTTCCTTCCTTCCTTCCTTCCTTCCTTCCTCCCTCCCTCCCTCCCTCCCTCCCTCCCTCCCTCCCTCCCTCCCTTCCCTCCCCTCCTTCCTTCCTTCCTTCCTCCCTCCCTCCCTCCCTCCCTCCCTCCCTCCCTCCCTTCCTTCCTTCCTTCCTTCCTTCCTTCCTTCCTTCCTTCCTTCCTTCCTTCCTTCCTTCCTTCCTTCCTTCTTCCAGTTTTACTATCTGTATAAGTCAAGGCCTGAGCCAAAGATCTTTCGGCCAGGACCCCATTCTCAGGTTTCAGGAGGAAAAGAAGACTCTGATGAAAAAACTTTGAAAGACACCAAGACGACAACCCTCTAGAAGTTGAGAGGGACACTGAAACTCACTAAAAGGAACCCAAGTCCTTTCAGAGGCTGTTGCCCTCACAGAGTACAGAATGGAGAGGAAACACTACTTCTGACAATGGGAGACCAGAGAAACTTGAACAGGATCTGGCCCTTTAAGCTTTGAAACAGTCTACTTCAGGGGGTGGAGTTGGCCTGACCACACATTGAACCATTTGTTCAGTTTCCATTTGATTTCTCCATCTCTAGATGATGTGACCTCAGACCTTGGACTCTAGGCCTCTAAAAACTAGACCTCCCCAGCTTCCAGGAGCTTGTAGAGTTCAAAGTGTGAGTGTATCTTGGAACCAATGATGTGATCATGGGCAAGTTAAAACACTTTTTGACCTATGTTTCTCATCCTATCACTTAGGATTGTTGTGAAGATTCAGAGTTTATGTACCTAGATTGCCTGGTACACAGTAGGTGCTCAATTATTAGATTTGTGTTGAATTGTCTGTCAACCCCAAATCATCTGGGTTTTTATGGTGTTCCAGATTTTCCACATTCCCTGTCCTGACTCTTACTTTCTCCGGACCTAAGGGATCAGTTAACTAATACCATAAAAATTAACCCTTGATCGATATGATCTCAGACAGTTTTGTGGGAGCTCTGCATGCTGTGGTTAATATGAGTAGTGACTAATCATAAGAATTCCAGGCTTGCTCATCTATGAGAGGCACTGGTTCCTTCTTCACACTGGGGATTTTGATCATTTAAAAAAAATTATTGTGAATACATTTGAAGAGCTCTAAACAGATGGGTAAGCCATACCTAGTGTCCCTTGTTTTTTAGCCAAGTTTATAAAAATCCTCAGGCAGCATGACATTGCCCTAGACAGAGATTTAATTCTGATTCAGGAAATGGTACCAGCTTCTTAATGAAATGCCAACAGCTCCTTGTCAGCCTCCTGGATCAGAGCGTAGCTCCTGCTGGCTGAAGATATTGCTGAATAATGGGGGGTAGGCAGCAGAATCCAGAGTCCAGGTGTCCCATTAGTGAGTGAGATATAAAGTCGAGAACATAGTCAGTCCCAGAGGCCAAGTTGTTATAAATTAGATTGGGCAGGAATTGTCTATGTTTACCTTACCTTGACTATTTGGACTTGCACAGAGGGAGATGATTAAATAGCAATAGAACTAATGCCAGATTTTAACAAGTATGGGAAACTGTCTCTTCCTCCCTCCATGCATGAATCTATTGAGAGAAGATATTGACATGGTAGCAAAGCACTGGCCATATCTCACACTTACTTAGTTCTCTGACAGTCTCTTAGGGATACCTTGTATTGAAGGACGAAACTTTGTTATGGTGGCAATAATGATGATTATTATAATTAATGTTAACTAAGCACTCATCACGAGCCAGGCAATGTACAGAGCACTTTACATATATTCTTTTCTTTAAAAAAAAAATTTTTTTTTTAAGTGAGAAGAAGGGAAGCAGAGACAGACTCCCACTAGCGCCCCTACCGGGATCCACCCAGCAAGCCCACTATAGGGTGATACTCTGCCCATCTGGGGCTTTGCTCCATTGCTCAGCAACCAAGCTTTTCTTAGCATCTGAGGTGGGGGCCATGGAGCCATCCTCAGTGCCCAGGGCCAGCTCGATTGAGCTATGGCTGCAGAAGGGGGAGGGGGAGAGAGAGAGAGAAATGAGGGGGGGGGTGTAAAAGCAGATGGACCCTTTTCCTGTGTGCCCTGGCCAGGAATCAAACCTGGACATCTGCACACTGGGCCAATGCTCTACCACTGAGCCAACTGGCCAGTGCCCAGACATTATTTTTTTTAATCCTCATGATAACTATGAAATAGGTACTATTATTATATATTTTTTTACAAATGAGGAACCTGAGGCTCTGAGAGGGTAGATGACTTGCCCAAGTTCACATAGCTGGAAAGAGAAGAGACAGTATTGAAACTCAGGGGGCCTGACTCCAAAGTGGGCATGATTAACTACTAGGGAACAAACCATCATCTGTGTTGTTCATTGTGTTTCTGTCTTGACTATCTTAATTGTTTTTCAGAAGAACTTTGTGGAGATAAACCCAATCCCTTCCACTAAGCGGTTCAAGACCACCTGCCCACCTCCCCAAATCTTCAGTATCAGTAGCAGACATCTTCACAGGTGCCCTGGCCTGAGATTCTTCCAATTAAACACTACATATTTGAACCAAAACACTTACTGCTTCCTCACACCACAACAACTGCATCCAACATGCCGCTTAGGAGTTAATCAAGGTAGTGAATTTATTGACTAGAGTTGTAGGATTAGAGCAAACATGGAATACGACACATTGTGCTAATGAATGTGCTGGTTTCCAGCAAAGGCAAGTTCCAAGGAGTAAAAGCCTTATTAATTCAAACCACAAGGGGCTGTAATACACGACTTTTCAACTACCCATGCTTGAATTATCCAACCTTCTCATGCAAAGAACAGTCATCTGAGGAAGAAGTTTTGCTAAATCTTCTATAATTTTGAGTTAATTATTCATAAACAAACAAACAAGTAAACCAAAATCCAAAACTCAATTGGACATTCCTTAGGAGAAAACCAGACTTTTGGGAACATTTTCCTCTGAGTACAACTGACAATTTGGAAATGGAACTGGACACGAGCATTTCCAGGCTCTGTGCAGCTGCTCCCTCAGCTTCATCCACCGGTCACGAGCCTCTGAGAAGTAGGATCCTGGGCAGCCGTGGGAGGCTGTGGCCCAGCTGTGGGAGGCAGCACTAAGGAGCAGTCATAGCTCCCACAGTCTGCGGGCCAGAATGAATCTAATTCCCGTACCTTCTCTTATTGGTGCTCCGTGGACAAGTAAATGCTGATCCTGAGAGCTGCTCAGCATACAGATTGTAGGGACAAACTTGAGGATTGTTCTAAAACAAAAAGGCAACAAATAACAGCACTCCAATCTGAAATTCACTCCCACATTCACACCAAGAAACTCACAGGAGGATTCTGTCCTGAATGGGGAAACTCTGGGCCACTGCATAGGACCATCCCCAACCCACATATTCTTCTTGTAATAACTTTTTAGATGACTTGGTCCTGATTAGAAAAGTAATACATGCTTATTATAGAAAATTTATAAAATATAACCCATTATTTCACCATCCAGAAATAACCCAGTGCTGACACATTGGCATATTTACTTCCATTCTTATCCTCTAAAGTGGGGCTCTTATGATATGTATAGATCTGTAGGAATCAGGACTATTTTTCA
Source organism: Saccopteryx leptura (assembly GCF_036850995.1). NCBI lineage: Eukaryota > Metazoa > Chordata > Mammalia > Chiroptera > Emballonuridae > Saccopteryx > Saccopteryx leptura. The sequence continues at coordinate 49,978,539 of NC_089510.1, forward strand.
AAAGAGGAAACACTATATTATGAGCATTTTCTTATACCATAAAAAAATTCTTCAAATTTTTTGGAAAAAGTATTTGCCATATTTTTTACTATTGTAACCAACACTAATGTGAACATATCTGTGCATACATTTTTCTTTTAGAACTCATTATTTTGTCGTCATTGTCATATCCTATGCTGTTCAAGGAAACTAAAAAAAGTTCTCTTAGCCTTGGAATTAGGGGGTCCTCTTGAAAGTCCTACAATCAGTCTTACTATTTTGGGTTGGGTGCATGGCCATAAAATAACCACCATCCAACTTTAATCTTTGTATTGTCATTGTTCTGTATGCCAATCGTCTTCATGATTTGTGAAACTCTAGACACTCCACAGGCTAAATTATAAGAATTGTGGTAGGTAGAGGTACTTGCCTAAGGACCAGTCATTCATTCCCATAATTCAGAGCTCTCTAAGCTAAAATTCTGTTTACTCATACCTGTCCTTCTGGCAGGGCACCCGGGCAGCGAGGGTCCTCTGAGGTACATTCGTTCCCAAATCCAGAAATGTACTGCATGTGACAAAGACACAAAGGCCACAGTTAATGGGATTTAAAGAGCATTTTACAACAGTGACAGTCTACATAATGTCTTTGCTATGTGTTGGCATATGAACCATTTAGGAAGGATAATATGTCCTGTGTGAATTTTAAAGACTGACAATTAATTGGGAGAAGAATGCTGGATATTACATAGACTCTTGACCCTTTGCTATACTTAGTCAATTTATGGGCTTGTTTTTAATTATCCTACTCCAAGAACAAGTTCTTTAATTCTGGTTTCATGAGGATTTCTTGATAGGGGAGATAGCTAGCTCGTGCATCACCTCATCTAGATTAATAAGATCTTGCTGGGCCTAGATTGCAACCTCCTTGGGTTTGGGGAGCTCCACTCCTTATCCATCCTCTGAAACAAGCAACTGTACAGAGCTGTGTGGATCCATTCTGACAGCAAACCCTTGAGAGAGAGCTCTCCAAATTAGCCTCACTCCACTTAGAAGGCTACATGATCTGGCTCATCTATGGAGTATATATGTAAATAAAATGAAGTTTGAAGATAATGGATGGCCTTCAGGAGAAGAGCAGAATCTGTCCACCATGGCAAAATGGAGTCCATTCTGTTTGCCATTTGCTCACGTTACACCCAGAGAAAATGAAGTTTGAGGGTTTCTCAACAAAGTAAAGTGTGTGGAGCCCATGAAACTCATTGTTACAACACTTACACCCGGGGGCTCCTGATCACTGACTCCTCTGCTAGTTTATAAGCTCCGTGAAGTCTGAGACTGTGGCAGTCTGATGTACCTCTATATCCCTATGCCTGGTTTATAGAAGGTACTTGTGGGGCAGCCATGTTAGGCTTGCTCATGGGTTTACCAGCTGCAAGCACTTTGCTTGATTAGTGCGTGAGCATGTGGCAAAGACACGGGTGCATAGCCTACATAAGGCTATGGTGCTTCCCCTGGGCGGCGACTCTCCCAGATTGCTCTCTTGCCACCGTGAGGTGCGGTTTTTCTTGCTCCCTTGCCCTTACTGCGAATAGCAGGTTTTCCTTTGTTTACTTAGCTCTTTCTCTTTTGTTGTTTATTTGCTCCCCTGTCTTTGCAAGCCTCCAATAAATGGGTATGGCCCAAAGCTTTCCAGCCCTGCAGTTTCTCTACCGTCTGCCCAGAATCCAATGTGAACCTGCCTGGCCTCGGCCACCAGCATTAGAGATGTAGTGTTTGATTTAGGTGCCACTTAGATCCTATCCTCATAGGAGTATATGTATACTGTTGTAAGTGCGGTTAGAACCCCCTTTTTTTCTAACTTAAACATCAAAACAAATGGTCATTTCCTCCCACAGCTGTTTCTAATAAATGCGCTTAATTTTAGCCTAGAATGAAAGTACAGCCCTGCTTAGGGAGTGAAATGCCACCGTCTGAGCACGTCTTTTAAGAGATATAAGAAGGATGTAAGTGGGTGGAAGGTAAGCCCTCCAGAGTTGGCAGCATGGAGACAGATGAGCTTGATGCCACGTGCCTGTGTGAGTGAGCAATGATCAGGCCAACAGCGGTCTATGTTTGGAAGGAATATCAAGTGTGAAATGTCATGACCTAGAAAGCAATGGAAGTGAAATTCTTCTTTTTGCCTCCAGACACATTTTTTTTTTTTTGTATATTGGAACACCTAAAAACATCGCGTTCTCTTACATACAGATTGGTTAACAGCAGTAGCACGCAGTTTGGAATGATTTCTTTGGGGAAATGGCAGAGACCACCCAGCATTCTGACTCCACTGAGCGCAATTTTCTTTTTTTGTAACTGAACCTCGTGCTCACTATCGACCGGATTAAAGATGAGCTGCTGAGAAATCATAATGACCACTAATTCCGTGAAATGGAATTTTAGACCAATCTGTGACTGAAGCCACCGAAGGTTATTACAGTGCCTTTACTCTGTTCAACCGGCTCATTGTTGCTCTCTGTTAGAGGCGGGAAGGTGTGAGTGCTGAGGAAGGCAGCTGATATCTCTGGCGGGTGTGGGCTGGTTACTCATCAGTCTTCCCATTTCTTTGCAACTGCCGGCCTCAGAGCAGACTGCCGGCCTTGGTTCCATATGTTCAGAACAATGGAAAAGACAGTATATGGAGTTCTGAGGCATTTGCTTCAGATTGCTTTAAAAAAAAAATGGAAAAGAAAGTAGAAAGAACAGTTTGTGGTCTGGAAGGAAGCCACCCAGCTCCCAGAGAGGCCTGAGTTCTGAATCCGCTGTGGTGCCCTGGCTGAAGAGGCGGGCGGAAACTGCTGAGTCGCTATCAAATCAGTTGGTTTTCCTAATCCTCTGATGGAAACATTGCAGATGATTGTTTCAGTGCTTTAAAATTCCACGTCCCTCACTGCTGAAGGTACTGAATTAAGGAAGCAGTTGTCTGCAGCTGCTTTCCCAAGGTTTTGGGATCAAGGATGAAATCCGAACTCTTATCTGCTGTGAAAATCCAAGCCTTCAATTCCAGCTGATTCCAGTGACTATGTACAAATATTCCTTACACAGAAAAAGTCTAAAATTTAGCAAGTGTGTTTGTATGTTTTCTTCAGTCCAGATGTCTGAATAATTTTATCCAACATAAAAATATGATTTCATTTCTTTCCAAGAGAATTATGTGCATCTTTTTAAAATAAAAGAGTCAATGGCTGAGCTCCCCGTAACTTCAGTACCATCAGTTCTTTGGGAGCTCCCTAGCATACAGCTTTTTAATTCAGGCCTGGTCCCCAGGATATGATTTATTTGTCAAGAGTAGTTTTATGAGGTGCTTTCTACCGGCCCTGATCCTGGGTAAACACCCTGACGGGATGAGCAGATGGTGCCCCTCACTTCCTTTTACTGGGCATGAAGCAGAGAGAGAGAAGTCAGGGTGGAGATGGAGCTACATGTTCAGTATTTCTAACTCACCTTGTTGGGAACACAGACTATAGATGGTGAGAGGAACCGACAGGTTATTTTGTGCGGCAGGCTGCAAACAACCCTCGAAAGATATTTATACCTTAATCCCTGCCCTAGAACTCGTGTTACCTTATATACAAAAGAGATATGATCTTTGCAGATCTTATATTGCAGATGTGATTAAGTTAAGGATCTTAGGATGGGGAAAAAGCCAAGATTTTTTTGGGTGTGCCCTAAATGTGATCGCAAGTGTCTTTCCTAGAGGGAGGTGGAGGGAGACCTGATTACAGAAAAGAGGCGATGTGATGGAGGCACATGTTGGAGTGTTGGTGGTCAGGGGCTGCATTTAACAAACTTCGGGGCTGATTCTAATGATTAGCTGAAGACAGGTCCCACTGGTCTACATGGTTATTATATTCATTCTTGTTTCTGCTATAAAAAATGACCACAAATTTATTGGCTTAAAACTACACATTTATTCTCTTACAGTTCTCCAGGTCAGAACTCTGAAATCAGTCTCAATGGGCTACGTCAAGGTGTTGGCAAGGCTGCCTCTTTTTGGGGACTCAAGGTAAAAATCCCTTTGTCTGACTTTTCCAGCTTCCAGACACTTCCCACATTCCTTGAGCTGTGGCCCCTCTCTCTATCTTCAGTGTGCATCAAACTACTTGGTGGTGCCCTGGCCAGGTAGCTCCGTTGGAGCCTCGTGCTCATATACAAAGGCTCCAGGTTGGATTCTGGTCAGGGAACATACATCCAATGAATGAATAAATAAGTGGAAAAACTAGTGAATGGATGTTTCTCTTTCTCTCTGTCTCTCTCTCTTGCACTCTTCCCTCTTCTCTCTCTCTCTCAAATCACTAAATAAAAAAATTAAAAAAATAAAACAAAACTTGCTGGTGGGGCCCAAAGTCTTCATGTTAAAGAGCTCTTTATTTTAGAAATGTGGAAGTCAAGACTTGTAGAAGCAATTTAAGAACACAGGGTGGTCTATTTAAATTTAATTTTATTGTTTTATTTTTGAATTTTTTCCCTCAGTTGTGCTTATATGTAAATGTGATTTCATCTGAGGCTTTGTGTTGGCATATCTATTAAAATGGAGAAATAAAAGCTGAGAAAAAAAAATCTTTTTAACATATGATGCTTATTGATTAGGATGATGCAATCTGGCTTTCTGTGTTTAGATTGCTGATCTCTAGAGTTGACCTTTTCTCGTGGAGATGAGACAGCAGGCTGGGAAGAGTGCCTTTGAAGCTGAGAACAAAGACCAGCATGCAATTTACATTGGTGTGCTGGCTCTGTGCATAATAAGTTGCTTAAAAATTTCAGCAGTATAGGATTTTAAATATAATTTATTTATAAATGGTAAAGTTGTTTCCAACCCCTGCTGAACTGCCTCATAGGATTTTCATCAGGAAACACAATTTTTTTTTGTACCCTCCCTCTTCCAAGTCTTCAGTTACACCTTTGATATGATGACTTCCCAACTCTATTCTCCTAGCCTTACCCACTCCCCTGAGATCCAGACCCAGACATCCAACCTCCTCCTGGGGACCTCAACTCGACTGTCCCTGTGGCAATTCAAAGTTAGCTGAAACACTCTTAGACCCAGAACATGCAGGGCTCTGTGCATTTGCAATGCCTTTGTACATAACTCATACATATTTTTAAATTGCACATTAAATAATGTAAAGGAATTATTTCCTAGAGGAAGTGGTAAGAATTCTACTGGTCAAGGGCTGCTCGTGGGCCTCAGAATAACTGAGTTGATTAAACATATCTAATGGGTCAGCTAGAGGCAGTCCAAGAAGGTACAGCAACAGGAAGGCATTGGAGAGTGGGGGACTGGGGAAAATACACAGTGGGAAATGTGTCTGCCCATGGTAGGAGGGAGCCCTTTTGATATCTACAGCTTCCCAAGATAATATTTGAAATGAGCAAAAGCAAGAGATGGACAATAAGAGCTTCATGTCTCTCTTTTTAAATCACCTCTCCCACACAGCCCCCCTCCCACCTCCCAGCTCCAGCTGTGCCTATGGACACCTTAGTGAAGCCTCTGAAGACGGGCTTGGACCAGGGCCTCAGTCCTTTCTAACTGATGCTGTGGAATTCTCAGAAGCTTCTGTAAGTTCTGGCTGAAGAAGCCACAGCAAACTTGCCAGATGGCTTCTTACCTTCAATGAGGCCATTTCCTTCCACTGCAGGCGCGGTGACTTCAGGAAACCCAAGCCCAGACACAGTGTGAAGCCAGAATGCTTCTGTTTCTTCTTCAAACCACTCTCTGAATGTTCTTATTACTTCGCTGAAGTCACTGGTCAGCACGTCCCTCAAAGTAGCCTCAGGAGTTGCCTAACTGAAAAAGTGGGGATAAAGTCCAGCCTGCATATTTTAACTAATTGCTTACACAATTGCCTCTGTTTACTGACCCGGCTGTTTCTGGAAGAGTTTTCAGAGGCCTGTCTCCTCTTCACCTGAGGATTGGTTAATTACTTGTTCCAGTTAAAAGAAGGCTTATTACTAAAGGCAGAGAATTTAAACCTCTCTAGGAAAGGAACTGTACAGTTGGTGTCTGTGGGTACGGCAGAGACTTCTCTAGTCGGCCCTGACTCGGGCCAGGAGGGATAGGGCAGAGTGTTCGCGTGTTATGGCAGAATGGAACGCAGAAAGCCAAACGACGCTGGGAGCGTTGGAGAACCAGTTTATTATGCCAGCGGTCTCAGAGGTGGTTAATACTCCAAAGCCTGAGCCCCGCCTGGTGGGGTCTTTGGGGTTTTAAGGTCACACGGTGGGAGGGGGTTATAGGGTTTGAGGAGTGCGGAAGCGGGTTTACAGAAGCTAAAATGGTGGAATTAGTAAAAGCAGAACAAAGAAGCAGTAGCAGCCATATTAAGGTGAGGTGTTTTGCTTTGTCATTATGGAGTCATAGCCATGTCATTCCCCCCTTTGATGTTCTATTATTCCATGGGGCATCATTATACATGTCTGAAAAAACACTCATTAGGACATGAAGGCGTGGGGGCACTTAGGGGCAGGGTAAGGCTTACTAGCATGAGTTTGATTAGGATTTTGTAAGGAGTTGTTTTAACAGAAAATTTCCAAAAGAGTTTATAGTAACAACACATCCTACCATTAGTATGTAAGTGACTATTAATAACAGTCTCTCTAATCGACACCAATCCGCTAGAGCACTTGTAGCTAGCCCTATGCCCAGAAGTAGAGTCAGGATCCCAACGATGATCAGGAACGGCAGCTGGCAGCTCATTACAGTCCTGGTTGCTCCTTGGCCTCCGTGGTCCTTCGCAGTGTCACCTGTAACAACTTTGTGGGGTCACTGTGTGCAGCCTAGGTCTCTGGTGGGTCCTCATTGTTGGTGTTTTTGACTTGGGTATGGTGAATCCAGGGTGCCGTAACTGCAATTTTAATGGCAATCTGAGTAGCGAAGACAGCTATATGTGGGCCAGTCCAAACAGGTGGGAGTGGTTTCTTTTTCTAATCCTTTACCCATACTAAGTCCCCGGGTCAAGAGGGGTGGGTCCAGTTTCCCAGGGGAATGGGGCCCTCTCTAGAACATCCCGGGCTATCTTATGGAACATTTTGCCTAGCATCTGGAGTTGGGTCGAGAGGCTTAATTCTCCTACCTGGCAGGGGTCTCCTTTTAGCTTATTAATGATGAGTGGGGGCCTCCCATATAAAATCTCAAATGGGGAGGGTCCTGTGGGTCCAGGAGTGCGTCACAGCCGCAGGAAGGAGAGGGGTAGCATGTCTACCCATGGGAGGCCTGTCTCCTGGCAGAACTTAGCTAGGGTGGTTTTTAGGGTTTGATTCATGTGTTCAACTTCCCTGAGCTCTAAGGCTGGTATGCAGCATGTAGCTTCCAGTTGACTTTTAATACTTTTGCTTTTGCCTGAACAATGGCTGACACAAGGGGAAGCCCTCTTTTCCGCTTGGTCAGTGAAACGGTTTCCCAAAGCTTATTGAGTCGGTTCCTGTTTTTGTTTGTTTGTTATTTTTGTTTTGTTTTGGTTCCTTTTTGATGTCCTTTGCAGTGTCTGACTGCTACTCTTTTGGGTTTCCACACTGCTTCCAGTAGTTGAAGAATTTCTTCTTTGTGTTTGATTTCTTTACCCCTGGCCATAAGTAGTCCTCTTCCCTTATAAATCGCCCATGCACACGTAGAATTGCGAAGGCATATTTAGAGTCAGTGAAGATGTTGACCTTCTTCCCCTCTGAATATCATAGTGCTTGGATTAGCACTCATAGTTCTGCTCTTTGAGCGGACCATCCCTGTGGTAATACTTCTGCCTCGATGACCCAGTCCCAGGTGGTCACTGCATATCCAGCTTTCCATTCCCCATTTGGATGAAGCTACTCCCATATGTGAACAGTTCTGGTTCAGGTTCAATAAGGAGAGGGTGTCTGTCAAGTCAGGTCAGTTTGAGTAGCCCTCATCTGTGGTTTCTTCACAGTCATGATCTGGCAGTCCGGCCTCCGTGGGGAAGAATGTGGCTGGGGTCAGTGCGCATACTGTTTCTAGTGTCACCCACGGGTTTTCACACAATCGTCTCTGGTAGTGGGCCATCCTGGCATTGATGAGCCACTGGGACTCCCAGCTATTCATCAGGGTTGTCACCCGCATGAGGGACTTCTACATGGATGTTCTGGCCTAAGGTAAGCTTGTCAGCATCTCTGACAAGTGTCACCATGGCGGCTTATGCCTGGAGGTAAGGGAGCCACCTGGCGGCCACTGGGTCAAGCTGTTTAGACAGATCGGCAGTGGTCTCAGCCATGGCCCGACAGTCTGAGTGAGGACCCCGAGTACTACATGGTCTTTCTCGCAGACGAAGAGATTGAATTCACGACTTACATCCGGCAGTCCCTAGCGCCAGGGCACTAGTGAGCAGTCTCTTTAGTTCCTGGTATGCCATCTCCTTTCTTTTGCACTAGTCTATGGGTTTCTCTTCTAGCCTGTTGAGAGCTTCATATAGGGGCTTCGCCTTTCCTGACAACCCAGGGATCCAGATACAACAGAATCCCGCTGCTCCGAGGAACTCTCAGACCTTCCTTTTGTTGTCCGGTCTAGGGGTTGAGTACATGGTTTGCTTCCTCTCGGGTCCTAAGGACCTTCAGTGATGATGAACCTGAGATATCGGATCCAGAGCTGGCATATTTGGGGCTTTTCCCATGATATAATACTTTATGCTCTGCATTGGTCAGTAACTGTAGCAGAATTCTTGTGCCTCTCCAGCAGTCTTCTAGGGAGTCCCCGGACAGGAGGAGATCATCTACCTATTGTAAGTAGGGCACAATTTAGTTCTTCCCCTGGAAAGGTCACGAGGTCAGCAGCCAAAGCTTCACCAAGCAGATGGGTGAGTTCTTGAATCCCTGGGGCAGGCATGTCCAGGTTAGCTGAACTTTCCTGCCCATGTGAGGTTCTTTCCATTTGAATGCTAATAGAGGCTGGCTCTTTGGGGCCAATTGTAGGCAGAAGAAGGTGTCCTTAAAGTCCAGACAGATGAACCAGCTCGCTCCCGGGGGAAGAAGACTTGTGAGGGTATAGGGGTTTGGAACTGCTGGGTGCAGAGGAATAGCTGCTCTATTGACCACTCGCAGGTCCTGGACTGGCCAGTACCCCCCTCCATTTGGCTCTTTCACTGATAGTAGAGGAGTGTTCCAGGGGGACTGACACTCTGCTAGAATCCCAGCTTCTTTGAGTCTCTTAATGTGTGCCTATATCCCGACCCAAGCTTCCCTGGGCACTGGGTATTACCTTTGCCTTGTTGGGATGACTCTAGGCTTTAGATCTACCACCACAGGGTGTGTGGTCCTTAGCTAGTCCAGGGGTGGGGGGTGTTTTCTTGGCCCAGAGCAATGGAAATTCTCCCAGCAGTTTGAGAGGGTTTTCTTCATTTATCTCTTGAGTATGGAGTTTCCACTCAGTCTCCCTGGGAACTGTCACAGACATTATCAGGGTTTCCTTTGCTCCCAGAGTCAGGTTGGCAGACTTCTCAGGAGTAAAAGCTATTTGGGGTCCGGCTTGGTCAACAGGTCCCTCCCCAGAAGAAGGATCGGGCATTCAGGCAGATACAGGAACTCATGAACAACCTGGTGTCCTCTGAGTTGGCACACCCGAGACCCACAGAAGGGGCAAGCGGTTTGAGTGCCATGGCTCCAACTATGGTAGCCTCCCATTCAGTAAAAGGTGCAACCAGCATGGTAACTATGAGTGTTCTGTTCCTGTGTCCACCATAAAGTCATTGGCTGGCCCCCTACTTTTGGGCTCTGGGGGCCTAATTTCATGGAGCCCTGTCTTACCTAGTTGGAACCAACCCTGGCTAGCCTGATCAAGTCACAGACTGCTGGTTCTGGTTGACATTTTCCTTTTCTTGATTGAGCAGCTTTGGCAGCAGGGCCGGCTTTCCGGTTGGGGCATTCATTTTTCTAATGTCTGGTCTCTTTGCAGTATGCATGCTGATCAGGTCTCAGGGGCTGGCCTCTCCTGGTTCCACCCTTCCGGGGAGGTCCAGGCTTCTTAAATCAGGTCAGGGTTCCCCAGAGCTGTAGCCAAGAGGGAGAGCCTTTGTTTCATTCTTTTATCTGCTTCTTCCCGAGCTTCCCGGTCCTGGTTGACGTAAAACTTGTTGTCAACCTCTAACAACAGGGTGCCATTCATTCCAGCAAAGCCTTCTTATTTCTGGAGCTTGTGGCAGATGTCGGGATAGGATTGAGCTACAAAGGCAGTGTTGATCATTTGTTGATTTTCAGCTGTCTCAGGGTCGAATGAGGTGTAAACTCGGAGTGCTTCACAGAGCCATTGGTAATAGTCAGTGAGAGGCTCAGCAGGGTTTTGAGTCACGGAGGTGGTTTTGGACATATTGGTGGGCTTCTTAAGCCCTGCCTGGACTCCGCAGAGAAGTGCCTTGTGGTACTTCCTTCCTCTGTCAGTGTTAAAGTCCCAGTGTGGTTTGGTGTCCGGGGCCGCAGGCTTCGTCCATGCCTCCACATCAAGGGTTCCTGCAGGAGCTCGATCTTGTAGCCAATTCTGCGTTTTGGTCAGGATTCGCCTTCACTTTTCAGTGTTGGACAGGGTGAGAAGCAGCTGGCAGCAGTCGTCCCAAGATGGCTGATGAGTTTGGAAGATGGACTCTAGGAGGTCTACGAGAGCCCGAGGCTTCTTAGAATAGGAGAGCGTGTGGTGCTCCCAGTTCAAAAGTTCCATGGAGGTGAAGAGTTGATAATATAAGACGGGCTCTCCCGGCAGGACGCTGACATCTGTATTTAGTTGCTGGGATCTTCGGGTCTCCCAGAGAGGTATCTGGTAGGCAGATGTTCGTTGGGTCAATCGCAGGCATCTCCTGATGGTTCTGGGTCTGGCTGGTCAGGCTTGGGCTCGGGTGGTGGGGAGACCCATGGTGGTGGACTTTCAGGCAAGGTAGCTGGTGCTGGTGGGGCGGCTGGGACATAAGGTGGAGATGTGGGGTCCTCTTCGGGGTCTCCTTGATACATGGGTTTCTTTTGCCTGGGTTCCCCTGGGGACTGAGTTTGGGCTACAAAGATTCTACTCTGTCCCTTTTTATTAATGCAGAATCGAATCCACGGGGCCAGAGTCTGTGCTATTTATAACCAAAAATACATATAAGGAAACTGACCTGGGTGACCAGGGTTGCCTGTCATGACCCGGAACATTGCCTGAACCATTGGCAAATCTAGGGTGCCTTCCAGGGGCCACCCAACCGGAAATGTGGGCCACTCTGCAAAGGGTACAGAGCTTTCCAGGGTTAATTTTGTACCATAGTTGCCAGAGAAGCCCCTTTTAAAATTCCTGTGCATGCAGTCCAAGACGGTGGGTTTGGCCTGACCAGACCCCGTTTCCACCTCAGTCCTCCCCTTGTCCGGTGCCACAAGATGGACAGAGATTGGATGCCCCTTCTTCAGGGACCGCTCAGATGCCTGCTTGGCTGCGTCTCTTGTGAGAACGTAGGCGCGTCTTGGCTAAGGTGCACTCCTATAAGCCCAGAGCCTGGTCGCCTCTATGAAAAGCAAGTCACCGCTATGTCATACAATGCCGCCATGGAACCGCAGGCTAGGGCCCATTCTGACTCTGTAGCTTGTGCCTTGGAGCCACAAATAGGTTCTCACTCACTCACACATGCACTCGGAAGTTATAACATTTTCACTCCTTTCCAGGAGCACTCCTATCTGGTGTCTCAATCCTGAGACTGTGGGAGGTGGTCAAGCTCCCCTTCCGTCCGGACACAGGCCTGACTGTGGGACTGGTCCTGGGACCTTACTTTGTAAGGTCCAAAAAGGTTTGTCTGTCTCTCTGTTGAGTCTGGTTGGGTTCAGGTACTGTCCGGGCGTGGGGGGTGGTGGGGGGAGGAGGTCTCGTGCAAGATGTTGGGTAGCGCAGCCTCGTTCACATGGAACGTCCCGCAGCCTGGTGGCTCCTGTTGCCGGGCCCGTAGCACAGGGGCCAATGTGGTTGGCTTCCCTGTCAGGTAACCAAATGTTAGGGCAGAATGGAACGCAGAAAGGCAAAAGACACTGGGAGAGTTGGAGACCCAGTTAACTACGCCAGCGGTCTCAGAGGAGATTAACACTCCAAAGTCTGAGCCCCACCTGGCAGGGTCTTTGGGGTTTTAAGGTCACACTGTGGGCTGGGGTTACAGGGCATGTGCAACGCAGAAGCAGGTTTGCAGAAGTGGATTATAGAAGCTAAAATGGCAGAATTAGTAAAAGCAGAACAAAGAAGCAGTAGCAGCCATTTTGCTTTGTCATCATGAGTCATAGCCATGTCACACTCTCTGGAGATCAGTGAGAAAATGAACTGTGCTCTCACACAGGTGTTTACACACAGCTGCTTCAAACAGGGGCTGGGTCTAGACATCTCTCCACAGGTCCCTCCCAAGGATGAGCTGGGTGAAACGTTCAGAGTTTAAAGCACTTGTTTAAAGAAAACTGACATGTTTACTATTATTGCTCCTCTTCTTAAATTTTTATAAATTAAGAATCTTTAAAAAAAAATAATGCCTTTATTTCTCTGAAAACAGACCAAGAGAATAGTTTCTAGCCACTTTTTCCATGACTCCCTTGTCCTTCGTCCTGGCTATCCTCCTTGGCCATGGTCAGGTATCAACTTTGTGGTTAATTGTATTCAGGAAGGAAGAAACCATATATCGAATGCGTGTTCTTGCCAGATTTTTCCACAGACATTACTTCATTTAATTTCACAAAGGCAATCTTGTAAACCAGGCTTTATTATTATTACAAAGCAAGTGCAACAGGCCAAGCAGAAAACGTAAATGGATTGAGTAGGCCAGGTGATTTTTCCAGATAAGACTTTTATATGAAGCTCCAATTTTTAAATATTGGTAACTGAATGAATGAATGAATGAATGAATGAATAAAACCACTGTGGAAGATTGCAAAAATGCCTCTAATTCCCTTTCATCCTTGATGCGTGCCACTTTGCAATGCGACTTTGCTGTTCCACCAGGAGATAGTCTTTCTTTTTAACCTCCTTGAATCTTACTTTGGTTAATAGCAAACATGACATAAGCAGAGCTTTGTAAAGTGCTTGTGCCTTAAGATTTGTCTGTTTCTGCCTGACCTGTGGTGGTGCAGTGGATAAAGCGCTGACCTAGAACACTGAGGTCTCCAGTTTAAAACCCTAGGCTTGCCCGGTCAAGGCACATGTGAGAGTTGATGCTTCCTGCTCCTTCTCCCTTCTCTCTCTCTCTCCTCTCTAAAATAAATAAATAAAATATTTAAAAAAAAAAAAAAGATTTGTCTGTTTCTTGCTATGTGAGACCACCACACAAAGCTGGGCTAGCCTCCTTGAGACTGAGAGGCCATGTGGAAAGGGAAGTTCAGCCAATAGCCCAGCATTAATGGCCAGGCCTGTGAATGAGGCAGTCTGGCTCCAAATGACTGCAGACACATGTGATCCTAGGTGAGACCAGCAGGTGAAACACCAGCCTAGTCCAAATTGCTGACCCAAAGAATTGTGAGCAACAGAATGGTGTCTTTTGGACTACTAAGTTTCAGGGTGGTTTGGTTAAGTAGTGATAGATAACTGCTACAATTATGTCAAAGAACACGCATGCAGGTTTGAAATGGCTATGGGCTGCCAGTTTAGACTCTCTGCTTTAGATGACTGGATCCAAGCAACCTCCAGAGGAGGTCCCCAGGCTCCAGCATATCGTAGCAGTAGGAGAATGATGTGCCTGTGTATAAGGTGTCAATACAGAGAAAGCCAGACCAAAGGGGCCATGTTGATAGAAACAAGTCACAGGTTGATAGTACACTATGGGGATTGATACCTGTGGACCAGGCACATCTCAGAATGTATCAGCACAGACAGATGACATTGTCGTATTATATGAGCTTTCCTGGAATTTGTATGCAAACCTGGGAGGAAGGGGCATGTGGACCCTACCTTTACTATGGCTGAGTTTTTATGTTTCCTGTAGTGTACAGACTAAAATGTAAGTTCAAAAGTGAAAAATGAATTAAAGAAAAGTATTTTTTGCAACTGAGTCTATGAATACATTGGATCTTGAATCTCTGTTTATCCTAAAAGTTAGTCTGTGGTGGTTGGAAAAATAAAATAAATGGGAGCCAGTACCAGACAAATGAAAAGCTGTACTGCTTTTCCATATGGAAAAAAGCTTTACTTTTCCATTAACTTCCTTTGCTCTTTCCATTGAATCGGTGTGGAAGGCAGATGGAAGAGGTGTTTTGGTTCTTCCCAAGGTGTGAGAGATTTCCTGAAGAGAGTGGTAACAGACCCTTGACTGGGCGAAAATTACTTTGAGGGGCCTGAAAACACAATTAAATAAACTTATCACCAAACTTGGAGAGATTTCTCCAAAGTGGGTTAACTATTTTTTGTCCCTTTCTGATTTTGTAGCAATGATTTAATAAAACAAGTAATTGCTTTGTAACTACTGGTGCCAGGTACTAAGCTATATACAACCAGGGGAATATGAGAATAAAAAAAACACAGGGACAGAGAGTTCTGACTGGCTTTCCGTCTTAATGTAATTACACACTCATTCATTTCGCAACCATTGAGGGCCTGCTGTGTGCCAGATCCTGTGAGATGTGGGGAATACAAAGAGGACTAGACTCAGTCCTGTCCTCTAGCAAGGCGGCACACTGGTGACAAGTGATCAATAAATGGGCCATTACATCAGATTGCCACATGTGCTGAGACAGCACAAGCCCAGGGTGTTATGTGAGGGATCAAGGGGCCATCTACTCTTGACAAGCAGGGCAGGGAAAGCTTCCCAAAATGATGGTGCCTGAGCCAAGTCACGTAGAGTAAGAGTTGGATAGGGCACTGAGCAGCGGGAAGAGTATGTGCGAAGACAGAGAGGGGGGAGTGCACTGCATTCAAAGAACTATGTTTAGGGCAGTGTGACTGGAGTGGAGAGTGGAGAGGGTCCAGTGGGGGAAGGCTTCCAGGAAGAGGAAATTATGGCCGACATTTGAAGTGGAGGAATAAGGGGACCTTGGCTGGATATGTCTTTCAGCATTCAAAGACACTCAGTAGATGGAGCAGGTTATATGTAGGGGCAAAGTGGACAGAACAGACACAATATCAAAGTGGTGGGCAAAAAGAACAAGGATGCTAAAAACCAGGCAAAGGAAGATGGATTCAGTGAACGGCCATGGGAACATGTGAGGTGAAGAATTTGAAAAGGACCAGGAATTAGAGATACCAGCTATGTACTTCTCCTAGATTCTAGTACAAGATAGGTTTACTCTCCACAGAAACTCTGGAAGAAAGGTCAGAAAAGCTTCAGACTTACAAACCCCAGGGACTAGGCACTAGGACCAACACCAAGTATAACAAGTAGTGATGAAATCCCCAGCCTCCTTTTCCCAGTGAACTTCCAGAATGCTACCAGCAAGTGTTTTACCCCCCAGACCAGAGACTGGAGGACTCTTCTCTAGGACAGTGGCTCATAAATACTATGCATTTTCATAAATAATTATTAAATATAAAAGGTAAAGTCTTTCTGGAAACCCTTCTTTTAATGAGGTGGATTGCTCCCTTCCCCCATGAATTCATATATCCATAAATTAATAATTGCTTATTTTTAGAATGAGACAGGATTCAGCATTATTTAATCTTATTTTTTGGTTTCACAGACACAAGCACTGAGCAAATTTGTTCACAAAAATAGTAGCTATGTCTGGAAGGAATTTTGCTATGGTATCACTCATTTCTCCTCCTGAATTAAATACTAATAAATACACAATGTTCTCATTAAACATTACTTTTTTTATTTTTATTTTTTTCATTTTTCCAAAGCTGGAAACGGGGAGGCAGTCAGACAGACTCCCGCATGCACCCGACCAGGATCCACCCGGCACGCCCACCAGGGGGCGATGCTTTGCCCCTCTGGGGCACCGCTCTGTTGCGACCAGAGCCATTCTAGCTCCTGAGGCAGAGGCCACAGAGCCATCCCCACCGCCCGGGCCATCTTTGCTCCAACTGAGCCTCGCTGGGGAGGGGAAGAGAGAGACAGAGAGGAAGGAGAGGGGGAGGGGTGGAGAAGCAGATGGGTGCTTCTCCTGTGTGCCCTGGCAGGGAATCGAACCCGGGACTCCTGCACGCCAGGCCAACGCTCTACCACTGAGCCAACCGGCCAGGGCCTAAACATTATTTTTAATGACCTATCAACAACTCAGTAAGGTTCTTCTTTAATTTTGTTGCAAAGAAATAATTGGAAACCTGATTGGAAAAGGCTTGGTTACCTACCTATTGGAATCACTGACTTTAAATGTTACCTTTTTCATTTAAGATGTTTTGTCTCTAATTCATTTACTCAGAAAGGGTTGGGAAAATAAGAATTTTAATATTATACACCTTTGTCTGTATAAGTATATTTGATAAAAATGTTATTTTTATATTTTGATAGACCAAGCAAAAAGCCATGCCATGAAAGAATGTGTCACAGCCTTGTATATTTCTTATAAAGCTCTTTGCTTTGTTCTCAGAAATTTTTCCTTAAGAACTCTGCATTTTCAAAAATAACTGTAAGAAGTAGCACAGTTGCTTAGTGTCGTCTCCACACACCAAGGCTGCGGGTTGATCTCCGGTCAGGGCACATACAGGAATCAAGCAATGAATGTATGGTAGGTGGAACAACAAATTGATCTCTCTCTCTCCTTCCCTTCCTTTCTCTCTCTAAAATCAATGAATAAACTTAAAAAAAAAATAATAACTGTAAGAAGTGGAAAAAAGTCCTTAAGTGAAACCAATATTCAGTATTGTCCTTTTGTTGGCATCCTGAAGATAATTACAACTTGGGGCATTACACCAGGTTCCTATTGTACTAATAGTAAGATGTTCCTTTTCTCTGGTGGGAAAAGAATGATTGTGAAAGTAGAGGTAGAAAATAAGAACTAGCGCCCTGGCCGGTTGGCTCAGCGGTAGAGCGTCGGCCTGGCGTGCGGGGGACCCGGGTTCAATTCCCGGCCAGGGCACATAGGAGAAGCGCTCATTTGCTTCTCCACCGCCCCCCTCCTTCCTCTCTGTCTCTCTCTTCCTCTCCCGCAGCCAAGGCTCCATTGGAGCAAAGATGGCCCGGGCGCTGGGGATGGCTCCTTGGCCTCTGCCTCAGGCGCTAGAGTGGCTCTGGTCACGGCAGAGCGACGCCCTGGAGGGGCAGAGCATCGCCCCTGGTGGGCAGAGCATCGCCCCTGGTGGGTGTGCCGGGTGGATCCCGGTTGGGCGCATGCGGGAGTCTGTCTGACTGTCTCTCCCCATTTCCAGCTTCAGAAAAATACAAAAAAAAAAAAAAAAAAATAAATAAGAACTAGCATTGAGCTGCAATCATAAGCATTTCGATTTTAAAATACAGAGGGGAATTAATGACCTGGCAAATGGTTCCTGTAAATCTGTCTGCACCCATGTTGCTCCTGGAGAGGGTATGTGAACTCACCCAGTTGGAAGACCACTGATCCACACCAAGACAGGGGAAAGCCTGACATCCACAAAGCTGGGGATTGTTACAGGGTCAAGTAAAGGAGGGTGTGACAGGCTTACAGAGCCGTCACTCCAGAGGATGGAGGACTCCAGGACGGATGTCTCCAAGACAGAGATGGAACCGATAGATTACCTGATGATGTACTTGATGACACTGTGCAAGATTTTACACCTTTGTTGGACTTTGGGGGTTTCATTCTTCACTATTACTTATTGATGACCTTGGTAAAGCTTAGCGTTGGACTGCTGAGACAATAATGTGGTACTGTTGGTTGAAAACAAAATCCATGTGTAAGTGGACCCATACAGTTCATATCTGTGTTAAGGGTCAACTATACAAAATCCTGGTCCTACTCCATGTGCACAGAATTGGGAGAGGGGGTCAGATAAGTACTGGAATATGCATTTTAAAGAGGATTCTTATGCACTTTTGAACTTGGAAGCCATTGCTTTGAGTCCTTCAAGGGAGGTGCTGATTAATTGTAACTGGAAGTCAGAGCCCTGTCCCGCTCTCCGGAGCAGCCCTGGCAGGCTGCAGCTCCACCCGTGCATCAGGCCTGCTGTGGAACACTGGAGGCTCAGGGCTCTCCCAGCGCTGGGTTTCCTGAGACCCTTCCTCTCCTACCAGGGATTTCACTCAGGCCTGGGATTACGGAGAGATACATTTTTTACTTCCTTCTCTTTCTTCAAAAACAATGTCCTCCTTTGAATTTAAACAGATATTAAATCAATGCAGACATCCTGCTAGACCTTTCTTCTTCTTCAAATAGATGCTATCTGTGCTTTAAAATTTTCAATTAAACGAACGTTTACTAAACACCCATACAAGGCCCTCTCTAGGTTGGGAGCTATAGCCCACACTATTGAAATGAAGACTCAGATGCTCTGATTTCAGCAGCAGTTAGAAGCTCTTCGTTTCAGTCCAGTGGGTCGGCGCACATACTCCACTTTCAGAACGGACAGAAAAGCAGCAATGTCAGTCAGGCCCTTGGATTATATCATGGAGGTTTCAATTTCAGGGACTTCTGAGAACCGAAGATAAAGCTGATATGGACCAAACCTTTTAGGCATTCTTAGATCAACCCAAATCCTTCCCAACTATGGGTCCTGCCACCCGAGGGACAGATGACGAGGCCACATGCCTGCACATCTGGTTGCCTCCACAATGAGTAAGGACGTTGGCTTGGCCGCTAAATCACAACCAAAAAAAACCAATGTTCTCCATTGCTAGCAACATGTTCCATCAGAAAGCATGAAAATTAAAGATTGAATTAACACTTTTTAGGAAGTATTTTGGTCTTTACACTTTTTTAATATTTAAAAGTAATTTTTATGAGCAGGTCTAAGGAAGTCTCAACAAAAATTATACTTCAAAACATTCTTTTTGGCCTGACCAGGCGGTGGCGCAGTGGATGGAGTGTCGGACTGGGATGCGAAAGGACCCAGGTTCGAGACCCCGAGGTTGAGTGTGGGCTCATCTGGTTTGAGCAAAAAGCTCACCAGCTTGGACCCAAGGTCGCTGGCTCGAGCGGGGGGTTACTCAGTCTGCTGAAGGCCCGCGGTCATGGCACATATGAGAAAGCAATCAATGAACAACTATGGTGTCGCAACGTAAAACTGATGATTGATGCTTCTCATCTCTCTCCATTCCTGTCTGTCCCTGTCTATCCCTCTATCTGACTCTCTCTCTGTCCCTATAAAAAAATTAAAACAAAACAAAACAAAACATTCTTTTTGAAGAACTCTGGCTAATAACACTCATTTTGGCAAACAATCTTATTTTGTTGCTACTAATACTTGCAACAAACTTAGATTATTAAAAGTTATATTTTTATTAGAAAGCTATAATTCACAGTGTCAAGCCTGACAGCAAAAAGAAATGGAGTTGAGGAATAATGACAGTTTTTCAAGGTCGACCCTAAAGAGAATATAAAACAACCGGGATAGATTTTTTTTTTAATTGAAGAAGAAAGAGGGGTAAGGAAAGAGGTACTGAGTTATTTGTTAAAGGAGGAATACAAAGAGCTTTAGCTGGTTTAGGACTTTATGTATTCATTTGGTTTCTTCCTAACTGCACGGCCTGTCACAACACACACTTGTGACAAATTTCACATACAGATCCTGATTTGCATAGCTCTCCTTTCTGTCAGAAGAGAAACCAGGACTAAGTCTTGTGGGGGAGGATGCGAAGAAAGAGTGGAGAACATTCTAGCTGATGAAAAGTGCTTTAACCACCCCTTTCCAAGTTCTGAAGACTGCTTTACTAGAAGCTCCCTACCATTCTTATTCTGTCCTCCTCTTCCGGCATACCTTGATTTCCAAAGTACTTCTGAAATTTAATTAAAACGGAGTGAATTTATTGTTTTTCCCCTAGTTTTAAAGTGAGAAGCTGAAACTATGTATTTAATATTACATTTTAATATGGAGCAAAATCAGGAGTGCTGAGACCCACAGGTGAGCCAGATAGAGAATATGGGTGAAAAGGTATTGTTGAATAAGGCAGCAAATTACAGTTTTTGGAAACAGGTTTATATATTTAAGAATATATAAAGAGAGAATTAAACAAGCAAAAAAGATGGGTAAAAAAGTAATGAACAATTATGCATATACAACCCCCCCCAAATCTGGCTTATGAAATATAAGAACTCATATTCATGTAAATATGTATGTTGCTGTGGAACTTCTTTTTACTTCTTTCCATAAATATATTGTTGACACAAAGAATAATATTCTGTTTACAGACTACAGTTAAGAGACATTTCAGAAGTTAATTTTCTTTCAAAAAAATAAAATCTGAAGAGGCTGTAAATCTTTCTTTCTGCCTTTGTGCGGGTCTTAGATTTCACCCTGTCCATTTCCAAAGAAAACAGTCAGAGGGCAGACAGCTGTAACCCAAAGAGTGAAGGATTTAGTGAGCTGTCAATTTCTTGCAGAGTTCTTCTTTTCTGGTACTGCTGTTCTCCATGTATTATTAATCTATTTATATTTAACTCCAGCCATCAGTCCTCCTCTTCCAGCCACCGAACCATTTGCAAAGGAGAGGAGAGGGAACAAGGGTTGCTATTATTAGGCATCTTTGTGTGTGATGAGGGTGGAGACAATTAAATAACACCATTCTGCTCCTTTAAAAATGACAGAGATGGTTTGGGGTGGACAGCTCAGGGCTGGTTAACATAACCTTTCCCCTCAAGAAGGTGAAACAATAGAGACACATTTCTGAAGTACTTAATTAAGCCTTCAGCAAGGAGTGTGGGAAAATTACCCTCCAGTTCTAGGCAAGAGTAAATTTTCTCTGCAGCACCCTGTCACTGCTCATTTACTGCATCATTCTGACAACAGCTCATACTTCCACAAGGCTTTTACATAACCTATAAACAGGGACAGAGGTGAGGAACAGGGAGGATGGGGACAAAGTTTGGGCCTCCCCCACTGTTGCTTCCTTTCAGTTTCCCATTAAAGGGTGAGGGTGAAGGGTGGCATTTTAAGATGATTTCATTAAAAGGCTGAGACATCAATAATTGACACAGCAAGAAGAATGCTGAGAAACTGCCACTGCTTGCTCACTCTTCCAAAGGGTGCGTGTGATTCAGTCATAATGAAAGCTCTTTAATGTTCCTCCTCCAAACCTCTTTCGATCAGGAAAGCCTGGAATCTGTAGGCAAGAAAGATCATCACGTTAAATCTTTAGTAGGCAGAGTTCAAATGCTAACAGCCTTTAAATTTTTTTTTTCTTTAAAACGTCAGACTGTTGTTTCTGAAAGAACCACCGTTCTGTGGTATTATTCAGAAACCCACAGCAGATTAAATAATAAAAATAAATTCTACCAAAATGGAAAACATTTGCTAACAAATTGGTGACAGTGTCATCTAAATCAGAGAAGATGAAGGTGACTCTCATAATATCTACCCACTGGACTTTATGTGAATTATTTGCATTGTGACAGACTTTGGATACATACTTTGGAGTCTCAAGCAACTGATTTTCTTCTATTATTTTATAATGTAACCTTATCCCTGGAGAATTATTATTTTATTTTATTTTTGTTTCTTGGCCCTTACTTTCCCTGGATCTGATGTTCTTTTGGATTAAACAGAAGAAAATCAGTTGCTGTGCCTACAAAGGGACTTCCCCACTTTTTTTTAACCATGCTCAAAATAAATGTGGAAATCACCTCTCTACAAATTTAAGAACTATTTTATAAAGAAAAGATAGTTACCGACCTGATTGTTGTCTCTTGAAAAGTATCTCTTCTCGATGACCTGTGAAAAACAAAGATTTGAAGGGTTTAGCACACATACTTCAAAGAAGTGGCTACCTGTCACGGCCACACAGGACTACAAGTCATATATCCAAATCACGAGTCTTCTCAATAGCTATAGATATCTGGTACAATGAGTTGCATCTGGTCCTAATGAGATCAGGATTGTGGGAGTATTTCTATAAGAGCCTGCCTCTTTTCAGAAAGTATAAATAGATTTTTAATAAATGAACAAACAAAAACGACTAAGAAATCAGAGAATGACATATGATCCCATGCAATTCTTAGTATATAGCAGGAAATTTGGCTCTAAATTTCCTAACAGTCAGACCCAAAAGGTACCAAACAGAACCCATAAAATAAAAGCAAAGCACCTGCCTACTAGTAGTATTCCTTAAAGATGAGTCCGTAATGTAGTGAACCACCACATCCCTCTAGTAAACAGTGATGAATTCTGTAGGGCCTCAGTGGAGACAGGTGACACAACATCCAAAGTAGTCCAGTAGCTTCTCTTTATGGACTTAATCTGCAACCTTAATTCAGAGTATCAGAACTGTCTGTACTTGGTCAGTAGGGGGAACGCAGTGAAGCAGTGGCTGTATCTGCCCAAATCCATCACTTACTGTCAAGGAAGCTCTCAAATGACACGCCCTGACGCAGTGAGTTTAAGGAGCATCATGTTTTCAGATGATGAAAGACATTTTAAAAAAAACAATGAATTCTGTGCCAACACTTGAGAAACAGCAATGATTGTAAAGGCAGTATTGTTTTCTTTACACCGAGCTGTTGTGATTAAAAAAAGTTAATCAGATCAGAATACATACAGATTAGCTGGAGATTTACTCTAAGACACTGGAATCTAGAATTATGAAAATAAAAATTCCTCTCAATAAGCTCTGAGCATTTTCTTCCAGGCCTGTGCCAGCTTACTCTCACTGGCCTGAGAGCCAAAATATCTGGAATTTTCTATCTTTGAAAGCTATGGCTGGGTCACTGTTAGCCACAAGAGAGCTGGGGTAAGGTTGCATTCACTGGTCCCACAGGAAGAAAAGCTCGTTCATGATCAATACACATCTCAAAATACTTGGTCTTAGCAAGAGGGGCTGATTCTCTTTCCTTTCTCCAAGGCAGGACAGGAAAATCCTATCCATCTAGAGTGGGGAAGAATTACGAAGAATTACTACTAGCCAAGGGAGTCTGAAGGAGGAGTCATATTCTCTCTTGGAAAAGAAATCTTTACATTAAATTCTCGCAGATGTGATGTATAGAAACCTGGGTGAAATCTAGCTGTCTCTTGGTTTCAGGCAACCACCTCAGTCTGGAGGTCAGGCAACCTCCTAATCCACATGCCTTTTGTTGTGATTTAGGCGAGTAGTTTTCAACCGTTTTACACTTGGGAACAAGTGAAAATGGAATTATTTTAGGGCCTGCTAAGGCAGAAATCACCCTGACCATCAATGAACTTGACGAAGATCCTTGGGTCTATAATCTTCATACATCAGGGTGGTTAACTCTTCCATGAACTGGCATGAAATTTCTTTTTTTTTTCATTTTTCTGAAGCTGGAAACAGAGAGACAGTCAGACAGACTCCCGCATGCGCCCGACCAGGATCCACCCAGCACGCCCACCATGGGGCGATGCTCTGCCCACCAGGGGGCGATGCTCTGCCCATCCTGGGCGTCGCCATGTTGCGACCAGAGCCACTCTAGCGCCTGAGGCAGAGGCCACAGAGCCATCCCCAGCGCCCGGGCCATCTTTGCTCCAATGGAGCCTTGGCTGCGGGAGGGGAAGAGAGAGATAGAGAGGAAAGCGCGGCAGAGGGGTGGAGAAGCAAATGGGCGCTTCTCCTGTGTGCCCTGGCCGGGAATCGAACCCGGGTCCTCCGCACGCTAGGCCGACGCTCTACCGCTGAGCCAACCGGCCAAACTGGCATGAAATTTCTGGTGAACCAGTTTGCGAACTGGCAGTTGAAAGACACTGATTTAGATGATGAAGAGAGAAGTTACCTTTTTGCTTTGGCTCATAATTACCTAGCCTCAATTTGCAATGTCCTCTTACTAAATCTTGCTCTCTTTTTAAAACCGATTAAATCCCCTCTGATTGTTTTTTTAGAGTAAGCTTTGACTGACAACTTGGGTGACACCAGTCTATAACCCATTGCTTCTCTAGGATATAACTTATTACATTTAACATTTTGATTTCAAAATTACTAAATTATTTAAAAATTTAAACAGTATAAGGCCCTGGCCGGTTGGCTCAGCGGTAGAGCGTCGGCCTGGCGTGCGGGGGACCCGGGTTCGATTCCCGGCCAGGGCACATAGGAGAAGCGCCCATTTGCTTCTCCACCCCCCCTCCTTCTTCTCTGTCTCTCTCTTCCCCTCCTGCAGCCGAGGCTCCATTGGAGCAAAGATGGCCCAGGCGCTGGGATGGCTCCTTGGCCTCTGCCCCAGGCGCTAGAGTGGCTCTGGTCGCGGCAGAGCGACCCCCGGAGGGGCAGAGCATCGCCCCCTGGTGGGCAGAGCGTTGCCCCTGGTGGGCGTGCCGGGTGGATCCCGGTCGGGCGCATGCGGGAGTCTGTCTGACTGTCTCTCCCCGTTTCCAGCTTCAGGAAAAAAAAAAAATTTAAACAGTATATTGTGGGATCTTCCCATGTCAGACACAGATCTATAAGCCGTTGCTCTTAGGGGACGGCAGTTTGTATCACTTAGGATCAGG
This sequence comes from Saccopteryx leptura, assembly GCF_036850995.1. NCBI lineage: Eukaryota > Metazoa > Chordata > Mammalia > Chiroptera > Emballonuridae > Saccopteryx > Saccopteryx leptura. The sequence goes on from NC_089510.1 coordinate 50,002,965, forward strand.
GATCTAAACCAAGGAAAAGTTCTTACATTTTAAGTTTGAAAACAATGGAGACAGAAAATGTGGTTCCATGCACTGCACCCCATTTAGAAAATGCTAATATTTGTACAGCACACTGGAATAAATGGAAGAGGCTGCCAATCACCCAGCCCCAGGGGCTCTGGCTGCTTTGAGAACTGAGGGGAAATCAATATCTCAGCACACCTGCACCCTATTTGCAACACACCAGTTAGGCAGTTCTGCAAGAAAGCAAAATTTCCCAGTGATTTCATATTAAGTAAGAAAGGGTGTGGGGCTTATCTTCTGCTGACATATTGGATAAAGGGCCAGATATTAGGTCTCTAACTGCTGAAAGAAAAATGATTCATAAAGAAGACCTATGAAGCCCTCACCGGTTGGCTCAGTGGTAGAGCATTGGCCCAGCGTGTGGAAGTCCCAGGTTCGATTCCCAGTCAGGGCACACAGGAGAAGCGCCCATCTGCTTCTCTACCCTTCCCCGTCTCCTTTCCTCTCTGTCTCTCTCTTCCCCTCCCACAGCCAAGGTTCCATTGGAGCAAAGTTGGCCCGAGTGCTAAGGTTGGCTCCATGGCCTCTGCCTCAGGCGCTAGAATGGCTCTGGCCACAACAGAGCAACGGCTCAGATGGGCAGAGCATCGCCCCCTGGTGAATCCCTGTCGGGCACATGCAGGGGTCTGTCTGACTGCCTCCCTGCTTCTAACTTCGGAAAAAAAAAATAATAAAAATAAAAAAAGACCTATGAGGAGAGAAATGTTTCTTGGGAGAGTAGACTTAAAAGAAAATATAATGTAGGAATTAACCTTTTTCAGTTACACATACAGAAATACACTACATCCCATTTAACTTTACTACACAATTTCAGCATTGGGCAAGCAACTTAAACTTGGTCAATACTTTGTGCAATGCAGCTCTATCGCCTTGTGAAGGAAAGACAAACAGTGCTCTAATTGACTAGTATGCTGAGTCATTCTACATTTTCATTCTACAATAAGATGATGTTAGCAAGAGTCAATAATTGGAATACAAAGGTTTCTGATAGGTAAACAACAGAGAATCAAGAGGATGACATGACCTTAAAAGTAATAGTAAAAACTATTTATATTAATAGCTGGGAGAGCAAAAACAGCTCAGGGCTAACTAACTCAGCAGGATCCCCTCAGTTCAGTGTCTTTTGTAGGGGTTTGGGGTGAATAAGAACAAAAGAGCTAGAAAACAGAAAAACATAAATTGTTTTAAGGCGGGGAATTCGGTGTCTTTTAAAACACCCTATTTAAATACGGCACCTTTCATCCTTTGATTAGAGAACACTGGTGATAGAATAAAGACGTCAGCAGGCCTTGAGCAATTATACCAACAGGAAAGAGAGATCAAAACAAATATTATTCAATCTGTGACGTTCAGATCGAAGGCATCAAAGAACAAAGCATGCTACAGAAAAACTTAAACTCTCATAATATGTAAATAAAGTTTAAAAATAACTTAATTGAGCCCATTACCTTATCAAAAAACCTACTGAGCTTGACAGCATTGGAGGAACCAGCAGCTAAGTACCGTGGATTTGTGCAATCCTAGAGATAAAACCATAAGACCTACAGTTAAAAGTTAGAAAACATAAGCTTGTTGTCAGTTATCACTGTTCCTACATTTCTACAGTAAATACACTCTCACAAAATATTCATATAATTTTCAAATTACAATGCATAAAGCAAAGAAGAAAGGAAGATAAGGCCACTTTTTGTCACTTAAACAATTTTAGAAGACACTGAACCAATGTATTCATCATCAAATAACATATAAAGAAAAACAGGGTTGCTAATATCTTACTAATAAAACCATGATAATGACAAAGTGATCTACCTACATTTATTCTGAAATGCAGAAATAGAGCCATTAAAATCTCAACAATTCACTTTTCAACACTAGTTACTCACCAGTGCTCAACCAATGCAGATCATACAAATAGTAGGAAATATGAAAATAAGGGTTAAGAGAAGCAAAGAACAAACAAAACAGTTGCCAGGGATTTCTCACTTGCTGAATACAAGCAATACATCTCTTGGTAGGCCATAAAAATAATAACAGACAATAGGCATACTTTTGATAAATAATGAATTAATTATTAAATATCATCATTATTAATGGTAAATAAACAATAATGAATAATAGATATATTTTTATTAAATAGGACTTATAAAAAAAATGGGGCCCAGAAGAGACAAAACAATCTGGAACATTAAGTCCTTGTAATGACTGGTAAAGCCCTTACAAGGCTTACTGCCCTTTTCCTGAAATTCCGGTGGTGTGTGGCCTTTGCTTGTGATTACTGACTTGCTGTTTCAAAAGAAGGAGTATTTTGATTTTTACTTCAAATGGCACATAAGACCAAACTATGAGGATATTATGTCCCTTGCAAGAATGATATTTGTCTTTCCGGCTGTATCCCTTGGTAAATTACTGAAATTATCTGTTGCATTTATTGTTTTGTAATAGCTAAACTTACATGATTCCTTTCCAATGAATTTTTAAACAGTCCCTTATTTTATCCATACACAATATTTCAAGGCTCACATTTTAAATTTTGGCCAAAATCTTATAATACATTTTCAAACCACAAAAAAAATATATGACAAAACTTTTCAAAGATCACAGAATACTAGAAGCCAGCAAGCTCTGAATCCTAATATTTGTCATACCATTTCTAGACCGTGTGACAGTGATTAGGTTACTAAATCTTTAAAGTGGGGCTCACCTATGAAATGAGTAAACAAGACTTAACTCTAGGATTTTTGTGAAAATTAACTAAGATAATATATGTCTGACACATAGCAGTTACTGAGATATTAGTTCCCTTCTCTCTTCTTTCCAAGAAAATACTATCAGACTGAATTTTCAGACACAAAGCACCTAACACAAAAGATAATTCCAGATATGGATTAAATAGACTGAAATATAATTGTGGAAACTACTGTATTTGAAATAATGTTCGAACACATTTATACAGCAGTTGGGCATAGAGCAAACCTTAGATGGACCGGTGTTAGATATGTTTTACAAAATGGATACTGATTACAGAATTGTCAGAATGTCAAAAGACTTCAGAGATGATTCCAAATAGAGCTATAAAACTAAATACAAAAACTAAACCAAGCAGAAAACAAACACAATCTCCCAAAACCTTCCTTCTAAGGCTGCACAATTTCAACTTGACCAGGCTAGAGAAATTCTATGATTTTAGGATAAGAATTTTAAAGCTGAAAGAGCCATCAGTTATTGATCATGGCTGAGGGCAAAACCTGAAAATTAATAGCTCTAAATAGCTTGTCTGAGCTTGAGAAAGGAACTAGGGAAGATGTTTCAATATGATCACTTTGAAGTAAACATATAACAGAAAAATTTATACTAGACACAATAAGTCTAACAGGATTTAAAAAATAAGTAAGCTTCTCCCTATTAATAATTTAACAACTACTTTTCTTCAGGCACAAGATAACTGATTCCTTCTTTGATGTACACATACAGTAACCAAAGATGCTAGCACAAATATTGTTACACTAGTTTTTTATTTGAAGCTTTCTTTATATTTACTCGTTGACTCCTTTTGAAAGTCTTATCATCCAATTTTCCTCCTTTTTAATTCCCTGCACACTCAAGAGCCCTTTGTTATTTCTGCTGTGTTCCTGAAGCCATACATGGATAAAAGGCTGACAGTATGTTGTATGTGCACTCGGTGGATACTAAGTGTTCCACAGCATCACCACCTGAATACCTTTTCCTGACTTCGCGAATAAAGTAGGAAAATCATGTATCTAGCCACTAAAAAAGACACATCCCAAAACACATTAAAAATAATTAATGGAACAGATTAAGTATATTTAATGGTAAATTTCACTTGGGAAATAATGTTCAAATAAAGTAACCTCAGTATTTCTTCAACAAGGATATTATATATTCTAAGTAGCAGGAATCCTTTAGAAAACCAGTCCAGTGCAGACAACCTGGGGCATTTACACTGAATATTTCATGGTAGCAGCCGAGAAATATTAGGCACCTCCACTGCAAGTAGAAAGTCAAAAACACTGGAATGGCAGAGAGAAGGTGACTCTATGGGGGTTGAGGTGGGGTTCAATCAAGCAGTGTTCACAAATGTTGATCCACAGAATGAGGGCATCAGAATCTCTTGAATCTTTTTTTAAAATTAAGAGTCCTGGTTCTCCTGCCAGACCCTATGAATTAAAAGCTCCTGCTATGGGGAAGCTATTAAAATTTTTTCACAGGTACTATTTCTTTGTAATATGAATATGCAGTCAGTTTTGGGTAACTGTTAATCTAAATGATTTCCTTTTTTTTTTTTCCTCTTCTTTTTCCAAGTGAGAGGATAGAGGAGGGGAGATAGAGAAACGGACTTCAGCATGTGCTCTGACCAGGATCCACCTGGCAACCCTGTCTGAGGCCGATGCTCTGCCCACCTGGGGTCATGTTCACAACTGAGCTAGTTTTAGCACCTGAGGTGGAGGCTCCATGAAGCCATCCTCAGTGCCCAGGGCCAACATGCTTGAATCAACCAAGCCATGGCTGCAGGAGAGGAAGAGAGAGAGAGAGAGAGAGAAAGAGAGAGAGGTAAGCTCTGCAATTTAAGAAGCTAAGAGGCTTCCCTAAAGCAAGAATAATAAGGTACAGTATTAGTAACCTTTCTTTGTCACCTAAGTTTACTTATTTTGATTTTGGTGTGATTTAAAAAAATCTTTTCAAGCCTGACTGGTAGTGGTGCAGTGGATAGAGCTTCAACTTGGGATGCTGAAGTCCCAGGTTCAAAACCACAAGGTTGCTGGCATAGGTGCGGGCTCATCTAGCTTGAGTGCAGGCTTACCAGCTTGTGTGCAGGGTCACCATCTAGAGCATGGGATCATTGGTATGGTCACTGGCTTGGCTGAAGCCCTACTGCCCCATCAAGGCACATATGAGAAAGCAATCAATGAACAACTAAAGTGCCACAACTACGAGTGATGCTTCTCATTTCTCTCCCTTCCTGTCTGTCTGTTCCTCCGTCTCTCTCTCTCTCTCTTTCTCTCACTCAAAAAATAAAAAATAGGCCATGGCTGGTTGGCTCAGTGATAAGAGTATCAGCCTAGTGTATGGATGCCCTGATTTCCGGTCAGGGCACATAGGAGAAGCAACCATCCGCTTCTCTCCCCCTCCTTCTCCCCCTTCTCTCCCATCCCGCAGTCAGTGGCTTGATTGGTTCTAGCCATCGGCCCTGGGCACTGAGGGTAGCTCGGTTGGTCTGAACACTTCAGCCTCAGGTGCTGAGCAGATTCTGGTTGGGGTGCATGTGGGAGTCTGTTTCACCATCTCTTCTCCTCTCAAATAAATAAATAAATATATAAATAAATATTTTCAAGAAAAGGCCCATGATTTTTACATTATTCATAGAACAAAGTTGAAACATTTCAACAGATCAACATACAAGGAAGCTAAAGAGACTGTGCCTATCTGATAGTTTATGTTGATTCCAATTTTCACAATATTTTAGAAAACCAAAACAGCCTGGTTTCAAGTATGAAGTTTCTTTTGTGAGAATATATGACTTGTAAAGGCTTTGGTTTTGCTTTTAACTGACAGTAATACAAACATGCATTAGTGAAAATACACACCAAATTAATCTCTTCTGCATTAAAATCCTCAGCCAGGAAAGCAGTCCTAGTTAAAACTTCATGGCGCTTGGTTTCATGAATCTGGTCCAGCTTAGTCCCTATTACCAACAGCGGGATTTGGTTATCAGCAAACTGTTCCCGGTCATAATCCCTGTGATAAATAATAAGAGGTGAATAGAATTTACTTTTCTTTGCTGTAGATGTGTAATACTTAAATGCAAGTAGCTTATACTATTTTACTGATAATTCACTGACTCTTACTCACTCATCACCTATAAACCTACTTTAATTTCTTCCATCTATATATTTTATCAACCCATTCTCACCATCTATAGAGTGCCAACTATTCATCTATCTACTCAAAATTTATCTGCATGAGTCTTTATAGACTACTTAAATAATTGAGTGCCCTCCAGGTATAACAAGGTAGGCTGAGTTGACTTCTCCCAAAACTGTCTTCTAAGGCTCAAGGACTTTTCTGTATAGATACAGAGTGGATTCAGACCTCAGTGGGGTGAAAACTTTAGAACCCATCATGGCACTCAAGCCTCATGTCAGAGGGGAAAATGACAAGCTTCTGGGTACCTACACTACAGGAATATCCATAAGCTCTATACTACCACACACATTTTTGTCTATGAATAATAAGAAAAACATTGTTTAAGGAAAATAGGAAATAGGGATGCAGAAGGCCAGAATAAATCAACCATAGGTGATGCTATAGCCTAGGGAAAGACGGCTTCAACACGTGGAAAGGAACAAAAATAGCTGAGTCACAAATTGAATAGTAAAGACTAAAGTACCAAATAGTTGTTTGTCCTGATAAGAGAGCGATGGGAGACAGAGGACAGGCAATATGGATCCCTTGGGGTCACTGGCCATTACAATTCTCTTTTTATTTAGTTTCTGACACACACACAGAAGAAGAGACAGGAAAGAAATGAGAAGCACCAACTCATAGTTGCTTTCACTTCAGTTGTGCGTAGGTTGCTTCTCATACATGCCTTAACCAGGGATCGAACCTTGAGCTCAAGCCGAGCCAGCATCGTCTTGCTCACGCAAGTGACCTTCGGGCTCAAGTCAATGACCTTGGTCTTTTCATGCCAGTGGCCTTTGGGCTCACGCTGGCGACCTGGGGGACCATGTCGATGATCCCTCATTCAAGCCAGTGAACCCGTGCTCAAAGCAATGAGCCTGCGCTCTTGCCAGTGACCTTAAGGTTTCAAACCAGTGATCTCAGTGTTTCGGTTGACACCACCATCTGTCAGGCAACAATTCTTTTCTTCTATTTCTACCCGAAGGATAGAGTGGTATTCCTTCTATTACCAAAAGGAACATAGAGCCCAATACTGTTGAATTAATTTAAATTCTATTCACATAAGAGAAATAAAAAGTTTGGACTTTTGACATGTTCATAAGTTCAATTTACTAGTCAGCAAAATCTGGTTTCAAACACCTTAAGACAGTAAATCAATACTGCATAATCCAATCAATACAACCCAGTTGAGACTAGCTTTTTTTCTTGCTTTGACATTCCTTTTTCTTTGAATAACCTAAACTGGGGTTGTACAAAATTAACACATCTTTTTTCCTTTCACAATAATCTTGCAGACCCTCAGTTACTGTTCAGCCTTAGAACACAATTGTTTTGAACTATGTAACCTCCCATTTTATAAAAATATTATCATGCCGGTTATTGCATCAAAGCCAGTAACAGTTTGAGTTCAAGGCCTTTGATGCTTTTTTAACCAACATCAACCCTGATTTAGGAGAAATTGTGCAAAACTGAAAATTGCTTTCTTAGAGATAAAGGGTTAAGAGTGTCCTCCTTTAGGACTATTTCTTCTTCCTAACTCTAGTTCACATATAAATTTTTGTATGTAATTTATCAAACATCATCTTTGATACACATATATCACTGTCACTTGCAGTCTTGCATAATCTCTTGCACATCAACAGACATGTAATATACATGTAATTTATAACATGTCACACATATATGGTACATTAACATACATTATATATGTATCATAACATATATATATATTATAATTTTAGAGAAGATTTAGAATTCAGAGAAACAAATATAACAGATACTATAAGCATACAATCAGCAAAATCCCGAATACAGAAAATTCTACAGGACAAAGAAGTCATCTTTTTTTTTTCCCAGAAATAAACTGCTGAGGGTAAAAAAATAAAAATAAAAATAAAAAAAGGAAGGGGACGTTAACATGAAAAGAAACCAAATACAATGAGTAGACCTTATTTAGATAAAAGTTTTGAATAAGCCAACATTTATTAGATATTTGGGGAAATTAAAGTAATATTCAATATTAAAAAATTTTTGTTCATTTTAAGTATGGCAATTATATTTTGGTTATGTTAAAAAAGTTTTTAACTTTTAAAGTTATACACTAAAGTTCTTTATATATAGATGAAATGATATAATGTCTACAATTTGCTTCAAAACATAAAGAGACACACTGTGTTCATAAATTGGAAGATGTAACAAAAATTCTCCCCAATTTGACCTATAGATTTATTGCAATTCCAATCAAAATCCAAGCGTAATTTCTGTCCATATAGACAGTTGATTTCAATTTTATATGGAAAAGCAAATTAGACTAGCTAAACAATTTTGAAAAGGAATAAACTGAAAGGAATCACACTGCCTAATTTTAAGACTTACTCTGATGCTACAATAATCAATAATGACAATAATGAATTGGTGAAGGGACAGATACGCAAGTCAATAGAACAGAATTAGGGAGTCTAGAAACAGACCCATATAAATATGGTCAACTGATTTTCTCGGCAAAAGAGTAAAAGCAATTCGATAGCAAGAGGACCTTGTCAACAAATGGTATTGGAACAATCGGATACTCATATACAAAAGTAATCCTCAATTAAAACCTCCCATATTACAAGTAACTCAAAAAGCAGCACAAATCTAAAAGTAAACCTAAAACTATGAAATTTCTAAAAGAAACATAGGAGAAAGCCTGCATTTTCTGGGATTAGGCAAAGAGTTCTTAGACACGATACCAAAAGCTACAATACATAATAGAAAAAACTCAGAAATTAGACTTTATTAGCATGCAAAACTTTGTGAAAGACATTGTTGAGAATGAAAAGGTTATCTACAGAATGGGAGAAAATATTTGCAAATCAAACATCTTACAAAGTGTTATTGTAGAGCAGGGGTAGTCAACCTTTTTATACCTACTGCCCACTTTTGTATCTCTGTTAGTAGTAAAATTTTCTAGCTGCCCACCAGCTCCACAGTAATGATTTATAAAGTAGGGAAGTAATTTTACTTTATAAAATTTATAAAGCAGAGTTATAGCAAGCTAAAGCATATAATAATAATTACTTACCAAGTACTTTATGTTGGATATTTGCAGAATAAATCTTTATAAAACAACTTACTATAGTTAAATCTTTTTATTTATACTTTGGTTGCTCTGCTACCACCCACCATGAAAGCTGGAACGCCCACTAGTGGGCGGTAGGGACCAGGTTGACTACCACTGTTGTAGAGGCTGTAAACCTGTGATTGCTATAACATTTCAAACCAATTATGAAATAATCTGGGCTTACCCGTTTGTTACCAAGACTCCAGTTGGCACCGAATCTCTGTTGAGAGCTTCCAATGACCAACGGTATAAGTTTTGGGATGACTTCTTATTTGTTAAGTCATGTACTAAAATAATACCTGAAACAATCAGAGAAAATAATGTCAATATGGTAACAATTTTCATTTCAAAACTAGCAAAGTGAGCTAGTAAATAACAAGCATAAAGTTGCTTAGTGAGCCTGACTAGGTGGTGGTGGCTCAGTGGATAGAGCTTTGGACTGAGATGCAGAGGACCCAGGTTTAAAACCACAAGGTCACTAGCTTGAGCGTGGACTCATCCGGCTTGAGAGCGGGCTCACCAGCTTGAGCAAGGGGTCGCTGGCTTGAGCATGGGATCATAGACATGACCCCATGGTTGCTGGCTTGAGCCCAAAGGTTGCTGGCTTGAAGACCAAGGTTGCTGGCTTGAAGACCAACATTGTTGGTTTGAGTCCAAGGTTGCTAGCTTGAACAAGGGGTCACAATTGTTATTCTTCACTTGAAAAAATGTTTTCCGGTAGATTACCAGGGCCTGCCTAATCAACTCAAAAGTCTTAATTTTTTAGTTCTTTTTTGTGTGTGACAGAAACAGAGAGAGAGAGACAGAGAGAGGGACAGACAGGGACAGACAAGCAGGAAGGGAGAAAGATGAGAAGCAGCTCCTCAGTTATTCATTGATTGCTTTCTCATATGTGCCTTGACCTGGGGGCTAAGCACAGCAAGTACCCCTTGCTCAAGCCAGAGACCTTGGGCTTCAAGCCAGCGACCTTTGGGCTCAAGCCAGCCACCACGGTGTCATGTCTATGATCCTACACTCAAGCCAGCTACCCTGCGCTGAAGCTAGTGAGCCCGTGCTCAAGCTGGATGACCCCGCGCTCAAGCCAGCAACCTCAGGGTTTTGAACCTGGGTCCTCTGTGTCCCAGTTTGATGCTCTATCAACTGTGCTATCAGCTGGTCAGGCAATTTTTTAGTTCTTTGAGAGATTTAGTTAAAAGAACAAAATAAATATGCCACAAGAAGGGGATCATAAGAGATAGTTAAGGATATGAATAGTAGAAAATAGACTGCTCACAGAAATTAGGGGATATTTTCAAAATGGATATGAAGCAATAAAATATCCCCTAATTTTTGTGAGTGGTATAGATAAACTTTTGGGAGGTTGAGAAAAATAATAAAATGTGATAAGGCTCAGAAATACAATTAAACAAAATAAGATCCTAGACAGAAAGGCAAAGGAGGTAATTATGATAAGATATAGACAAAATAGAAGCAGCTTGCCTAGTGGAATTTAGGATATCTTGTGGTGAAAACCTATAGTTTTTCAGACCCCCAATCCTTTTGTATCATCTAGGTTTTACTGTGAAGAGAGGACATAAAACTGATGATTCCTCCATAGTCAAGGTGTAAGCTATGCCAATTTGAAAAAGAAGAGTTAGAATTATTTGGCTCCTCTAGTTTTTACAGATGTTTGTGCAATGAAGGCTTTTGTGCATGTTATACCTAACTTGTTCAAGCTGGCTCAGGTAAATGTGTTATCTCTCCTGGCATCTTGAATAATCAGAGCTCTGACGATTGTCCCCATATCCAACTGCACTCACTCTACCTTCCTCAGTGAGGTCTTCTATTAGACATCAAGGACACATCATAGAGGATAGATTTTAAAAAAGGAATAGGCCCTGGCCGGTTGGCTCACTGGTAGAGTGTCGGCCTGGCGTGCAGGAGTCCCGGGTTCGATTCCCGGCCAGGGCACACAGGAGAAGCGCCCATCTGCTTCTCCACCCCTCCCCCTCTCCTTCCTCTCTGTCTCTCTCTTCCCCTCCCGCAGCGAGGCTCCATTGGAGCAAAGATGGCCCGGGAGCTGGGGATGGCTCTGTGGCCTCTGCCTCAGGCACTAGAATGGCTCTGGATGCAACAGAACGACGCCCCAGAGGGGCAGAACATCACCCCCTGGTGGGCGTGCCGGGTGGATCCCGGTCGGGCGCATGCGGGAGTCTGTCTGACTGCCTCCTCGTTTCCAGCTTCAGAAAAATGAAAAAAAAAAAAAAAAAAAAAAGGAATAAAGAGCTACCATTAAAGAATGTAGCTAACATGTTTTCATCACTTACTATGTCTTATGCTTTACATGTGTTATCTAATTCGATGTTCAGACAGTCCTATGAGGTAAGAACTGCCTTTATTTTACACATGTGGAAACTGAAGCTCAGAGAGATTGAGTAACTTGCCCTAGGTCACATGGTAAGTGGGGTAGCCTGAATTTGAACTCAGCTAATATGACAGTAAGAGATTGAGGCAAAGCAGAATGAAGTTTCACTTTAGGGCCTAGGAGTAGCAGATATTACTGCTCTCCCTATTTCCCAGGTATAGATATCACAAAAGAATGGTGCGACTTTTGTTTTATTGGGAAAGGTCTAGATGAGCTATTAGATGGACTGGGAGAAGTTTATTTTTTGAGGCTCTCTGTTTAAGACTGGAACTTTTAAAGGCATTTGAGCACCTTTTTCTTTATTTTTCCTCTTTCATTTGGCCTGAGAGTTATTGTTTTGTAGACTATGAGTTAGGAGGGCCACACTGGGGCCCAGAAGAAAGAAATTGGGTGACAGTTGATCAGAATATGCTCTAATTTTAAGAGAGATAAAGACATACTTTAGAAGTTTCTTTTGGGGACTGATTACCAGTCCAGTTGATCACAATGGGAAGAAGGCAGGGTACTAAGGGCAGAATGTTATTGCTATGAATAAAGACTATGCATTTGAATGGAAGGATATGCTCTGTTTCTTAGGGTATCTTAGGATATAAGGATGGTATACAGAGTACAGAACCTTGAGTGATTCTACCAAGAGAAATAAATGTTCCAGAGCTAAGGCAAACAAACAAACAGAAACCCAGAAAAATGTCTATGTAACGGATTTCTTTAAACTTCAAGAAACAAATATATCTGAGTCTTATCTGTAAAAATAATCAACTATAGGCAATTATTTCAGTACCATTCAAGGAAGAGAGAAATCACTAATGAATAGTAGGCATAGAAAAGATAGTCAAATAAGTGGATTTAAATGGTTTTCTTCTTTAGTTATTTAAGTTTATGACTCAATCCCATAAAGTTTCTAGGATTTAAATGGTTTTCAACTTTATTATTTATAATTTATCTTTACATTTATTTTACTCTTAATTTTTCTCAAAAAGATCTAAATAAAAGTTCAAAGGTGTTATATACTCTAATTTCTCTTTACTAGATCAGATTGATGTCTACTTTGAGAAGTCATTTGGCTGATTTAAACTAAGTTTTATTATTTGATTCTAGGTCTAAACCGGGCCTGCCTGCCTGCCTTCCTTCCTTCCTTCCTTCCTTCCTTCCTTCCTCCCTCCCTCCCTCCCTCCCTCCCTCCCTCCCTCCCTTCCTCCCTCCCTTCCTTTCCTTCCTTCCTCCCTTCCTTTCCTTCCTTCCTCCCTCCCTTTCCTTCCTTCCTCCCTTCCTCCCTTTCCTTCCTTTCCTCCCTTCCTCCCTTCCTCCCTTCCTCCCTCCCTTCCTCCCTCCCTCCCTTCCTCCCTTCCTCCCTTCCTTCCTTTCTTTCTTTTTCTTTCTTTCTTTCTTTCAGAGAGAGAGAGAGAGAGAGAGAGAGAGAGAGAGAGGACAGACAGGGACAGACAGGAAGGGAGAGAGATGAGAAGCATCAACTCATAGTTGCAGCACCTTAGTTGTTTCATGGATTGTTTTCTCATATGTGCCTTGACTGGGGTCTCCAGCCGATCCAGTGACCCCTTACTTAAGCCAGCAACCTCAGGCTCAAGCCAGCGACCTTTGGGCTCAAGCCAGTGACCATGGGGTCATGTCTATAATTCCACGCTCAAGCCAGTGACCCTGTGCTCAAACTGGTGAGCCTGAGCTCAAGCTGAATGAGCCCATGCTCAAGCTGGCAATCTTGAGGTTTCAAACCTGGTTCCTCAGCATCCTAGGCTGACATTCTACCCACTGTGCTACCAGCTGGCCAGGCCAGGATTCTTCTCTTTCTGTACTTTTTTTGTTTGTTTGTTTTTAAGAGAGGCAGGGAGAGAAACAGGAACATTGAGCTACTCCTATATTTACCCCGACTAAAGAATCCAACCAGGAACCTCCATGCTCTGGGAAGATGCTCCAACCAACTGAGCCATCCAGCCAGGGTGTCTTTCTCTCCTTTTTTTCTGAGAAGTCACCTAACACTATCTTACTACTTTTCTCAGTTACATACACTCTTTTAATATATGCCATTCTCATGTTCTTTCTTGCATGACAATATCATACATTAATGTCACTATCTTATAATTGTGTTTTGTTTAATTCTGAGTGTTTTGTTTCTCAATTAGATTGGGATATTTTCAGACAAAATTATGAGCTAAATGGGACATAGGCCTGATGTAACATAACTCATCCTGTATTCTATGGTATGTATCCAATGACAAGAACCTTCTTTACTTCCTTTTATAGTATACACAATAGCTTATGATATGGGAAGATAAGACAGTGAAAGAGGAATATAAGGAAGGAAGAAGGTACTTAGCAACTGCCGTGCTTACCTAATAGTGACTGAGAATAAATGAGTATTAGCTAATAAGCACACACAGGAGGGGAAGGGTGAGATGCCATATCTTTCGGTACGTCAATCAAAGACAAGTTGATATTACATTTCAGAGTTAAAAAAAAGAAAGGTTTAAATTTAAAAAAGAGAAGAGAAACTCTATAGGTAAGTCATAGGTGTCAGTGGCTTAGTCTCTTGGCACGGAGTAGACCCTCTGTTACCTGCCTCCACTTGGAAATCTGCTCCAGGAATTTGCATCTGTGTAACTGGAGGAAATTTTTGCATCCCTAAAAACACTCTTAGGTATCTCTTTATAGTTAAGTATATAGAACTGTCTCCAAGAGGCAGATGAAAAAAATCTTTGTAACTATGATACCTGGCTTAAGACTATGGGATTCTGGTAAGTACCATTGTACTCACCCAGCTGACTAGATAAATAGCACTCCCAGGGGACAGTGTTTTGAAAGTTCCATGTTTCATGTCAAGTACCCAAAATACAATTTTATTTCTCAATATTTAGTTTATGACAATAATAGAAATAAAAACCCTTAGACAAAGCAAATGTTTAAGGTTCTAAATTACATGGTTAGAATCTAGAAGCACAAACTGAAATGTGATATGCAGATTTAAATTAAGAGTTGTAATTAAATCTTTCTTAAATTGAATCTAGCATCCCAAGCATTCCATATCAGATGATCTGTACTCTTAGACCATTAGTAAATGGTAGAAATAAAAAACGCTTTACCATTCACAGAATTGTAGAATACTGCTCTTGTGCTTTTTACACTGCTAGCACTGCCCACAGAGCCTCCAACATCCCATAATTCTATATAGTAGGTCTTCTCTTCTGGGGTTCCTTCTTTGTAGTCATGAACCTAAAAAATCAATGCATCAAAAAAATTATTATAGCCACTTAGGAAACTGGTAAGCACCCTCATTCCAGTTTAAAACACTGGACTTTACATATCAGCATCTCACCCTGTCTCTGGTCACCACCTCCTATCTTACAAGCTTCCTCCCTCTGATACTCCAACTCCAATAATAATCTTTGACCTCACAGGACTCTGTATGTTAAGGCGACCAACTGTCCTTTTGTAAGTTCTGTCTTCCCCTCAAAGTGTCCTCCTACATGTCCTCCTTTTGATACTGGAAGCATCTGTACATGTCCATATTTGATCAATGCAGAGTCGATACACTGTGTGTGATATGACATATTTGTATCTAAATGAGTACTTTTTCCCTACAGTTATTATTAAAAAGTAATAGGCAGGTAAGCATAATTACAATATAAAATATTACAAATGTTTTTATTATACATTTATCATATTATAGTGTATTATTGTTGCAATGAATAAAATGTTTCTTTTATTTCTTTTTTTTTATTTTTATTTTTTTTCTGAAGCTGGAAACGGGGAGGCAGTCAGACAGACTCCCACATGCGCCCGACCAGGATCCACCCGGCACGCCCACCAGGGGGTGATGCTCTGCCCATCCGGGGCGTCGCTCTGTCGTGACCAGAGCCACTCTAGCACCTGGGGCAGAGGCCAAGGAGCCATCCCCAGTGCCCGGGCCATCTTTTGCTCCAATGGAGCCTCAGCTGCGGGAGGGGAAGAGAGAGACAGAGAGGAAGGAGAGGGGGAGGGGCGGAGAAGCAGATGGGTGCCTCTCCTGTGTGCCCTGGCCGGGAATCGAACCCGGGACTTCCGCACGCCAGGCCGACGCTCTACCACCAAGCCAACCGGCCAGGGCCTCTTTTATTTATGATATCGTTTTCTTCAATTTATTTTTGTCCTTTTCATTGTAAAAAAGTTGGTCACCTTACTATATGTAGTTAATTGCTACTAACACCTTTCACAAATCCCCTTCCACATCCTAATCTGCTCTTCCTAACTAAGCATAAATTCCCTGATTTGTCATTTTATTCACTCCTTTGCCCCCTCTCACATAGTATTTACCTGACAAATAACTCCAGTTATATTCACCTTCTCCCTGATTTCCATGTCTACAACCCAGCTAGCTGAATGTGAAGCTCGGAAAAATACATATTCAAGCTGACTGGATTCATTTTAAATTAAAGTATATCTTTGGAGCTGTCCTTCAGTCAGCTGCATAGTTCATTTCCTCTTTTGCTATCCTAGATAAGGTAACTATTATTTCACACTTTCTCCTCTTTTTCAAATTTCCAATATCTCTTCCTTATCCTCAAACACAGCTAATAACCTTGCTTCCTGTGACAGAAACAATCAGAAGAGAACTTCTACGACCCGTTCTCCCATATCTCTCCACCTCCCTGCATGTGCCTGTAAATCTACTTTCCCTCCAGCTATTAGAGATAGGCTGTCTGTGTCCCTAAGGACCAATACTGGCCTCTCATACGCGAGATCCCATCTTCTCTTTCTTATCAAAGATGTAGCTTCTCTAGCTCCTCTCATCATCAAAATTTCCCTCTCAGTTGGGTAAGTCCCACCAGCATACAAACATGCCATAATTGTTCCCATCTGAGAAAACAATAACCGTTTTTTGATTTCATATATTCCTCCAGCTACCATGCGGCTTCTCTGTTCCTTTTATTTTACTTATTTACGATATTTATTTTTATTGAAATGTGTGTTCACCCTTTCGCACCATTTATTCCCTCTATCCTCTCCTACCTCCCCACTGCCTTTCCCTCTTCTAATCACCACACTGTTGTCTGTGTCTATGAGGAGTTTTTCTGTTTTGCTTAATCCCTTCCTCTTTTTCACCCAGCCCACTAACTCCTCTCCCTTCTGACAGCTGTTAGCCTGCTCTCTGTATCTCTGAGTCTGTTTCTATTTTGTCTGTTTTGTTCATTTCATTCCACATGTGAGATCATACAGTATTTGTCTTTCTCTGACTGGCTTATTTTACTGAGCATAATACTCTCCAGGTTCATCCATGCTGTGGCAAAAGGTAAGATTTCCTTTTTTAATGGACCAAGTAGTATTACATTGTGTAAATGTACCCACGTGTAGCACAGCATTTCTATCCACTTATATACTGATGGGCACTTGTGCTGCTTCCACATCTTGGCTATTGTAAAAACTGCTGTAGTAAAACATAGGGGTGCATATATTCCTTCAAATTAGTGCTTTGAGTTTTTCTGTTCCTTTTCATAGGGAAGGCCCTCGAAAGGACTTTTGAGTCTATTCTCAACTGTCTTACATTCTGTTTTGAACTCATTCCAGTCACACTTTTGCCCCAATCACAACCTGAATTATTGCTTATCAGGGCCACCAATGGCTTCTTCCACATTGCTAAATCCAGTGATCAATGAGCAGTTTTTATCTTATCCTAACATTTGACACAACTAATCACTCCTCAAATTGCAATACTTTCTTCACTTAGCCTCCAGGCTACCACAGTCTCATGGTTTTCTTCCGCCTTCACTGGCTAATCCTTTTCAGTCTCCACTGGGGTTGTCCTTATCTCTCTAATCTCTCTATCCTCTAATTGTTGGAGCATTCTCAGATTTAGTTTTCGGATCTCTTTACTTCTTCTGTCAACACTTGCAATTGTTTTAGCAATTTTAGCTAGTCTTATGATTTTAAATGCTATCATTATGTTGATCAATTCCAAATTTTTATCCATCCTGGACCACTTCCTTGAACTTCAGACTATCATAGCCACCAGACTATAATTTGGATGTCTAATAGATACCTCAAATTTAACATATGAAAATATTTTCCTAGATCCTCGCTAGTTGGCTCAGTGGTAGAACATCAGACCGTTGTGTGTAAGTCCCAAGTTTGATTCCTGGTCAGGGCACATATCACTCCACTCCTTTCTCTCTCTATTCTCCTCCCACATCCACGGCTTCATTTTGCAAGCATGTTGGCCCCAGGTGTTCAGGATAGCTCCATCAAGCCTCCACCTTAGGTACTAAAAAAAATAGCTCATTTGCAAGTGGCACCAGATGGGCAGAGCATCAGCCCCAGACAGGAGATGCTGGGTGGATCCTGGCTGGGGTGCATGCGGAGTCTGTCCCTGTATCTCCCCACTCGCACTTAAAAAAAATAAAAAAATAAAAATAAATAAAAACAATTTTCTGATTATCCTCCTAGTCTTCTCCCAGTTTTGTCTCAGTAAAAGCCAATTCCATCTTTTCAGTTACTTGAAGGGCAAAACACTTAACAGTGATCCTTAACTCCTTTCATACAGCAAATTGGAATTGTCAGCAAATCCTTTTGCCTTTGCCTTAAAAATATATATGAAATCTGTTCCTTTCTCACCATTTCCACTGTTACCACTCAGCTCAAAGCCTCTATCAATCTCCTTGCATGAATTAAAGTAATCATCTCCTAACTGACCTTCCTACCAGAATCTTGATGGGCTTACAGGTTCCCTGCCATCCTCCTCCCAACATTCGTTTTCCATACAGTAGTTAGACTGATCCTTTTAAAATGCAAGTTAGGCCCTGGCTGGTTCGCTCAGTTGGTTAGAGTATTGTCCTGAAACGCCAAAGTTATGGGTTTGACCCCCAGTCAGGGCACATTCTGGAAGCAACAAATGAATGCATAAATAAGTGGAACAACAACTGAGTGCTTCTCTCTCTCTTCCTTCCTCTCGCTGTCTCTCTAAAATCAAGCAATAAAAATAAATAAATAAATAAGTACATAAAATGTAAGTTAGGTCATATCACTCTTCCACTCTTACTTAAGAGTAAAATCCCTTTTGTATGGTCCAGACTCTATAAGCTTGTATTATATAATTGTTTAGAAACAAATTTTGATATATGGCAACCTTATCTATTAGAATAAAATCAAGAGCCAGATTTTGGTATGGTGGTTCAGGGGTGTATATCAGAATCTTCCAAGATTTCTGTAAAAAGTAATATACATACTACCCTGATGGGTAGAGCATCAGCCCCAGACAGGAGATGCCGGGTGGATCCCAGTTGGGGTGCATGCGGAGTCTGTCCCTGTATCTCCCCTACTCTCACTTAAAAAAAATTAAAGTTAGCTCAGTTTGTTAGGGTGTCATCCTGATACACCAAGGTTGTGGATTCAATCCTTGGTCAGGGCACACACAAAAATCAACCAATGAAGGCATAAATAAACAATAAAATCAATGTTTCTCTCTCTACCTTCCTCTCCCTATAAAATCAATAAAATATTTAGAAAAGAAATATACATGGCTACAAAAGCAAAAATAAACATATGGGACCACAGCAAATGAAAGAGCTTCTACAAAGTAAAGGATACCATCAACAAAAAAAGTGCAACCTATTGAATGGGAGAAAGTATTTGCAAATGTATCTGATTAGGGTTTAATATCCAAATATAGAAACAACTCACACAGCTCAATAGCAAAACAAAACAAAAACCCTACAAAACAGTCCAATTAAAAAATAAGCAGAGGAACTAAATAGATATTTTTTCGCCAAAAAAGACATACAGATGCCAACAGACCACAAACGGGTGCTCAATATCACTAATCATCAGGGAAGTGAAAATCAAAACCACATTGATATGTCACCTCATTCCTGTTAGAATGGCTGTATAATAAAAAAAAAAGAAGAGAAAACTCATTGGCAAGGATGTGAAGAAAAGGGAACCACTGTGCAATGTTGGTAAGAATGTAAATTAGTGCAGGCATTGTTGAAAACAGTATGGATCAGGGGTCCCCAAACTTTTTACACAGGGGGCCAGTTCTCTGTCCCTCAGACCGTTGGAGGGCCGGAGTAAAAAAAAAACTATGAACAAATTCCTATGCACACTGCACATATCTTATTTTAAAGTAAAAAAACAAAATGGGAACAAATACAATATTTAAAATAAAGAACAAGTAAATTTAAATCAACAAACTGACCAGTATTTCAATGGGAACTATGCTCCTCTCACTGACCACCAATGAAAGAGGTGCCCCTTCCAGAAGTGCAGTGGGGGCCGGATAAATGGCCTCAGGGGCCGCATGTGGCCCGTGGGCCATAGTTTGGGGACCCCTGGTATGGATGGTCCTCAAAAAAATTAAAAACATTAATACCTTATAATTTAGCAATCCCAGGAAATGAAAACTGGATCTCAAAGAAATATCTGCATTCCGATGTTCACTGCAGCATTATGCACAATAGCCAAGATTTGGAAACAACCTAACTGTCAATGGATGAATGGATAAAGATGTGTATATACAATAGAACATTATATACAATGGAATATTATTCAGCCACACGAAAGAAAGAAATCCTGCTTTTCTATGACAACATGGATAGATCTTGGGGGAATTATGCTAAGTGAAACTAGCAAGACAGAGAAGGACATATCTTGCATGATATTACTGATAAGTGAAATATAAACAAAAGGTCAAAGTCATTGAAACAGAGTAGAATAATGGTTCCAGGAGTTGGAAAATAGGGGAAATAGAGAGAAGTTGGCAAAAGGAGAGAAGTCAGCTGTAAGATGAATAAGGTTTGAGGGTCTGAGGTATAACATGGTGACTATAGTTAGTAATACTATATTAGAAATATGCTAAAAATAAGATGAATGTTTTCTCTCACACACAAAAAGATGAGTATGTGAGGTGATGGATGTGTTAAATAACTGGATGGGAGAAATCCTTTCACAATGTATATGTGTATCAAATCATCACAAATATATTTTTAAAAAGAAGAAAAAAGTCCTTAAAAAGAAAAGAAATACACGTGGCAGATTTAGTGAATAAAAACATTTGGGGGGTATTAGGTATGTATACTTTGAACAATTTTCTAAATAATTTTGTCATAACTCCTAGTTAAGAACTTCTGATTTTATAGAATGGAACTATTTTGTTATCAGGAGGCCTAGATTATATTCCTTGATTACCACTGATTATCCTGGATATCTTTTTTTTTTTTTAAAGATTTTATATATTGATTTCAGAAAGAGGTGAGGGGGGCCCTGGCCAGTTGGCTCAGCGGTAGAGCGTCGGCCTGGCGTGCGGGGGACCCGGGTTCGATTCCCGGCCAGGGCACATAGGAGAAGCGCCCATTTGCTTCTCCATCCCCCCCCTCCTTCCTCTCTGTCTCTCTCTTCCCCTCCCGCAGCCAAGGCTCCATTGGAGCAAAGATGGCCCAGGCGCTGGGGATGGCTCCTTGGCCTCTGCCCCAGGCGCTAGAGTGGCTCTGGTCGCGGCAGAGTGACCCCCGGAGGAGCAGAGCATTGCCCCCTGGTGGGCAGAGCGTCGCCCCTGGTGGGCGTGCCGGGTGGATCCCGGTCGGGCACTTGCGGGAGTCTGTCTGACTGTCTCTCCCCATTTCCAGCTTCAGAAAAATACAAAAAAAAAAAAGAAAGAGGTGAGGGGGGAAAGAGAGAGAGAGAAGCATCAACGCATAGTTGCTTCACTTTAGTTGTTCCTTGATTGTTTGTTGTATATGCCTTGACCAGGCAAGCCTAGGGTTTTGAACCGGTGACTTCAGAGTGCCAGGTCGACACTCTACCCATTGTGCCACCACAGGTCAGGCTATTGTTGAGATCTTTGGGTCTAGTTTCTATAGAATAAAGGTGCTGTATTATGTATATTATGTGGGTTTGAAATAATAAAAAACAATACAGGTCAGTAGTTAAAACAGATGTCATAAAATGTACTAAAAACTCACATTCTATATTTAATTCTAGAACGTTTTACACTTTTTATTCATTCGCAATTTTTTTCCTCAAATCCTTTTGTCTAAGAAAAGTTTAAGTAAATAAGATACAATATAGACAGCCAAATTGTCATTAAGAGAAGACAATTATCAGACTGACAACAAAGAGGACAGGAAAGTCATAGCAACTGGGACCATTTTGTATAATGGGAATTAATTCTATATACTGTGATAAAAGGTATTACTACTTGTTATATGACATAAATAACTGATAATATGTAATCATGCTAAGGCATCAGTAAAAAGGGTAAATGATATGAGTTGTGTTTAAGAAAGAAAGGAAACATATTTTAGCAATATTTCTAAGCAAAACCACTAAAACAAGCAATACAAAGTGTTATAAGGAATCAGTTATCTGCTAACAAAAAGCTCAGCGTCGGACTGGGATACGGAGGACCCAGGTTCGAGACCCTGAGGTCACCAGCTTGAGTCCCCGGGCTCATCTGGTTTGAGCAAAAGCTCACCAGCTTGGACCCAAGGCTTGAGCAAGGGGTTACTCGGTTTGCTGAAGGCCCATGGTCAAGGCACATATGAGAGAGCAATCAATGAACAACTAAGGTGTCGCAACGAAAAACTGATGATTGATGCTTCTCATCTCTCTCCGTTCCTGTCTGTCCCTATCTATCCCTCTCTCTGACTCTCTGTCTCTGTAAAATAAAAAAATAAAAAAAAATTAAAAAGCTCAGCCACATTAGTGAAGCGTCTTTGATCCTGTCTCCCTTCCCTTCAAGACCCAAAACCAAACAGGGTGGTTTAGGTACTCCTGTTTGCTCCCATAACACCCTGTTTACAACAGTAATTTCTAACCACGTTGTCTTATTTATCTGCCAATATTTCTTCTATGACTTTGAGCGTTAAGGACAGGGATCATGTATTATTCATCTTTGTAGGCCCAGAAAATAGCATAGGACATAGTACATATTAGATGCTTGGCTATATTTGTTTAAATCAATCAATCAATCAATCAATTTAGGGTATCTCATTCTCCAATGTTTTATGATATTCAGCTTATTATTTTACTGAATACCAAGTGCTTCTCAAGTATAGTTCTGAGAATGAACTAAATCAGAACTAAGAGGAAGCTTGTTAAAAATACAGATTCTTGGACCACCCCTAAAGCTTCTAGGGTGGGGCTCAAAACCTCTATTTTTAAAGAAAGCTCCCTAGGTGATTCTGTTACACAGCCTAGCAACCATTGCAGCACACCACTTTTATCTCTAAAATTATTTCAAATGTTACCTCCCCTAAAAGACTATAGTTCTTTTTTTAAAATTTTTTTTACTTTATTTATTCATTTTAGAGAAGAGAACGAGAGACAGAGAGAGAGAGAGAGAGAGAGAGAGAAGGGGAGGAGCAAGAAGCATCAACTCCCGTATGTGCCTTGACCAGGTAAGCCCAGGGCTTCGAACCAGTGACCTCAGTGTTCCAGGTCAATGCTTTATCCACTGCACCACCACAAGTCAGGCTACTGTAGTTCTTCTAAGAATAGTCATCATGTAATACAGTTCCCAGGTAGCAAGCCCTCTTCACTTTGCAATATACCAAGTCTGCTACCCAAAACTTCTGACTACACATAGTCCCAAACCAGACTGACAAAATACCTTCCCCAGTCAAATCTTTCATTGTTTCCCTCTAGCATTAGAAAAAAAAAATGTCCTTCCTTTCCAACTTATTCCATTAATACTGTTTAGCTTACTTCAAATAAAATGAGCCCTAAGAACTTTAAACCAGTGGCCTGTAACTTGTAGTTATAACACCCTATCTTTTACATGGGTGAGTGATCTCCAAGGGAAAGCCTGACACTGTAACAGGTATTGCTAGTGACACAATAAATGATTCCTTAGTGCGATACTCAGAACCCAACTTGATGGCAGGGGGGGGGGGGGATATGAAACTATAAGCAATGTGTTTTATACTTAAATGGGTCATCAAGGATTTAATAAAGTTGTTACAGACTTTACAATTATACAAGGAAAAATTTCTCAACAGGCAGCAATTGTATGTGCTGATGATCAAATAGGAAAACGAGTCATACTCTTCTTTTTTTTTTTTTAAATTTTTATTCATTTTAGAGAGGAGAGAGAGAGAGACAGAGAGAGACAGGGGGAAGGAGCTGGAAGCATCAACTCCCATATGTGTCCTGACCAGGCAAGGCCAGTGTTTCGAACAGGCGACCTCAGCATTTCCAGGTCGATGCTTTATCCACTGAGCCACCACAGGTCAGGCAAGAGCCATACTCTTCAATGCTACTGCTGCGTGGGTACTTCTCATTTACTTAACTCGACTTTTTATTGGAAACCAAACCAACACTAAATATAAAAGGTTTTTGTCTCATTTGAAGAGTTAATTCATTGCTTGTAACTTTTAAAAAGCAAAAACAAATTTAGTGAAGCAACTCATACACATCAAGAAAGAATGCTGAACATTATAGATGCTAGTAAGTTTGGTTTAGTAAATATGCCTGCAGAATTATTGCTAAAGAGAAGCAGCAAGGGTCTTAGGAGAGAGTGGGGAGAAAAGAGAGAAGGATAGAAAAGAGCAACTCAGAAAGCGCATCAGGGAGCAAGAACTGGATTTGTTTCAGTCACGGCCATACAGGCATACCACGAGGATGCGGCAGGTTTGTTCCCAGCCACCGCAATGAAGCGGTCATAATAAAGTGAATCGTAATGTTTGTGCTGGTGGAGGATCTTGCCTTCAATTTGTAAAAATCACAACATCTGTGAAGCACAATAAAGCAAAGCACAATAAAATGAGGTATGTGTGCACTTCCTATTCCCTACAGTGTCTGATACCCAGTAGGTATTCAATATACGTACTGAATGAATGAATGATGAATGACTAATATAGAGGTTGCCGCTAATTACCTCTCCTTTCAAGTAATCATGTTAAACTCATTTCAATTAAAAACAAAAACAAAACCAAAAACACCCCATTTACTTTTCCCTTCTGTTCCGTAGTCATCTACTCCTCTATTTAACCTGTAAACTTTGTGAAAGATTGACTTAAATCTTTGTCTCTATTTCCTCTCTGCCTATTCACATAATTTGGGTTCTGCCACTAAGATTCTTGCACTTTTAAAGGTCAGCACTGACTTCATCATCACAAATTCAATTTTTCTCCTTCTCAGTACTTACACCTCTATAGTATTTCACACTAAAAATCGTGAAATTCTCATCTCTTTGCTGTGGTATTTCATCAACTTGGCTATCCTCCTACCTTTTGATCAATCTTTTTCTGACCCGTCTTTCACCTTCAACTCTCTAAATATACCCCAAAGTTCACAGCTCCTCTCTTTCTAAATGTTCTTTTTTTGAAAACTTCATCATCTCCCATGATTTAGGATTATCTTTATATAGATGATTCCAACTCAGAATTTTCTCTTGAGCTTCAGCACCTCGTTTTCAAAAGCTTTCTGGACAACTCAGGTGGATAACTCAGATACTGCCCTTCATCATGTCAAGAACTGAATGTATTACTATTTCTTTCTCTTTCACCTATAAATATATATTCCCCTTCTTGGGAAATAGTCCATTCATCCATTGCCAGGCCACTCACTGCAATCATTAATACTCAGTATAACTTTCCATTCTTCACAAGCATCTCACTTTCTCACTTGAATTGCTAGAACACTAATTTCTATGTAAGTGCTGTTTATATAAGAACTTTCTGTGATAATGAAGATGTCTAATACAGTAACCACTAGCAACATACGACCACTGAGCTGTTGAAATGTGGCTAGTTCAACCGGAGAACTAAATTTTAAATTTTATTTAATTTAAATTTAAAGTGCCACATGAGTCTGGTAGTTACTGCAACTTAACAGCATTAGTTCTTACTGCTCTTCTGGAACACAAAGCAATAGAGAAGAGTGATCAAGAGCACAGGCTCTGCACTAGACCACCTGGGTTTCAGTTCCCAACTCCATCATTTACTAGCAATGTGGCCTTGGACAAGTCCTTTAACATCTCTGTGCCTCAACTGCTTCACTGGCAAATAGGGACACGGATAGTAACTTCCTTGAAGGGTTGCCGTGAGAATAAAATGAACTGGTATGTAAAATAGGTGCCTAGTCTAACCAAAGTGTTTGCCATCTTTTATTATCAGTAGTAGTGCTATTATTTTAAAGATCATTTCTCCACAGTGCTTGCACATTGTTATGCTGTCCAAAGAGGAATTCAATAAATATTGATTGTATCAATGTGTAAATTATACTTAAAATCCCATTAAAATGAATTAGAAATGACAAATCAATTTCCTTATTTATAATCTGTGAAAAGATCAAGTTTTGTAAGTTGTTTGCATAAATAAGAGTAGTTATGCATTTATATTAGTCCCATTAGACTTGGGGCAACAAAATCAGAAGACAGGAATAAATAAAGATACCACAAAATAAAAACTTTCTGCCTTCAGTTCAGTTATTAACACCTCTGCAATGCATCTTAAATCCAAAATGTTAGTAATTACTGAGTACATTCATTAAGTTCATTAGCTTCATCTAGTACTTGAAATTAAACAATTACATTATCACCTTTATTGTTGCTATTTTTAGTTGGCTCTTAAACACGTAAAACGAGCTCTGTGTGACAGCTGTTTGTGTATCCGTGTCTACACTGATTCTGGAGGTCCCCTTTCACAGGTGTCAATAACAACGGAGCTATGAAGCTGTAATTGTAATATGAAAGCTGCTAGGAAGAAAGTGTCCTTCCAAGCTACTTAGGTAAAGGCTTTAGCAGACATACTCATTCTTGCTAGAGGAAAGAAATGTTCATTTTATTATAACAATAGTCAAAAAGATTTATATACCTATGACAACTTTACTTGAGATTATCACTTAAAAATGCCTTTCATTTATGTTGTCACTCAAGAAATGCATTCTTCTCAAAGATGGAAGACAGATCAGCTGCAGATACGATGAAGAGGAATAAGAGCATGGTTGCTTTCAACCCCACAGGATCCATTCTTCCACAATATGCAATGCAGGACAGGCTGGCTTTAAAGGAGTCTAGCAGTACCACACTCATTCCAGTGAAATCAGCCACATTACATAATACTTGTTTTGGACTCCTGTAGCCTTTATTCAGTTGGAACTACAGAGAGAGTTCAAAAAATATGCAGTCTAGTGTAAGCTACTAAAGGAAACTCCAACTTCACTTTTTCCAAACGTATGGTTTCCACAGGAAATTACTACTGTTACTTCTAAACCTTGGTCCGACTCGAGAACTAACCAATCTCTCGTTGGTCTGGTCTCTGGGACTTGCACAGACATCCCTTACAGACACAACCAAACCTCCACCTTCATATACGGTGGACTTTTGGGGCAAAGTTTCTCTGGAAATTTTGCTACCAGCTACTCTCAAGGCATTTTACATCCCTGTCATCCCAGTCACCATATAAAGTGGGTCTTACCTGGCTTTTCACATTCTCGTCCCCGACTGCTTTTTGCTTCCACTACCCATCATTCAACCCCCAATTATTTTCTCCCTTTAAAGCTTTCCACTTTTCTCCTGGAGCCTCACTCCCTGGTGACAAAATTCCAAATTATTCTTATCCTCAAGGTCACTGTATCAGCCGCTGCCAGCCTCTATTCCTGCCGCCCTCTTGGATGATGCAGTTCTCTTCCTCATTCTAATCACCGTGTTGCGGTGTCAATGACTACTCGGAGCAGCAAACCTGTCGTTTGGCTCCTGTTCCTCACACGGGGCACCACTTGTCCCCGTGACAATGAACTACTCGGAAACCAGATGAAATGCACAGAGGAGCCGAGGGGAGGCAACAGTCCTGGACCGCAGATCCAAGGATTAAAGCCCCGTCCCCAGCCTTACACAGATTATTAATTAGACAGTACAAATCACTGAAGGAAGCAGATAGCAGAACTTTTAAGGAGGTGAAGTAAAGGACAAGGAACATGATGACTTCTAATCTCTGTTCTGAGAGCCTAAACGTTTTCTTGTTGCTAAATCTTATCCTGCTGTTTGGCTGTTTCTAGCATGCTCTGTTTCCAGTATGGGTCAGAGAGGCCCCTGGACTCTCGTCTGCTCCATGCTTTCGCCCTAGGGTGCCTCTCTGTCTCTATTTGTAATCCTAACTCTGTGTATTTTCACAGCATATTCCTACACCCTTGTAACTGAAAAATAAAAAAATTGCCTGGCTTACTCTTTAAAACTACTTCCAGTACATTATTCCTCTGTCCTTATGTTTAAAAAATTTGCATTATTTAAAGGCTTTGTACCATCCACTTATACTATTTTCTCTCTCTCCTTGCCTTATTATACCTACTAGCTTCCTATCAGTAGCAGATTCACACTATTACCTGTGTGCTGCAAGTCTTGTCATTACCCAATTCTATATCCACCTGGAAGACTGATTCCATATCCTAACCCAGTGGTTCTCAAAGTGTGTGCCAGGGCACACTGGTGCACTCTAGAAGATTTCCAGGTGTGCCCTATGGTATTCCAGAGAAATATGTGCCTGTTGGGGGCCAAAAAAACCCCAGGGTTTTTGGAGTTTAGATTGTTGGGGGACAGAGGTGTGGGGAATTGGCTATAAACTGACAGTCTGCCCAACCCCCCACCTCACTTGCCTGATTAGGTTGCAAAAGGCTGTTAAGCTGTGGTGCTGGATTGGTTTACACTACCCCCCATGTTCCCCGGAAAGACAAGTTTCTTCTATCCTTTGTTTGGTGTAAAGTTAAGATGATATGTATGATGGGGGTTTTCTGCACTCAACACAATTGATCATAAAAAGAGAGGAATTCTTCAATTTGTTGACAAGGAAATGAGAGTTTGCCTTTCAAATATATGCCCAAACATTGAAGAAATTGCTAGGACATATCAGGCTCATGTTTCTCATAAACACAAGAATGAAAAAACTTAATACATTTGTGCCGGGACCTGCCGAATTTACTAAATCTTACTAAGAATGTATCTATAACTTTTTTGTTGTTTTTAAAATTTTTTAATCCCTCTTTTTTTTTATGAATTCTAAAAAGCATAACTCAAAAAATGTAACATAAAAATGTTTTTTAATGTCAGAATAAATTTAATTTTGTTATATTTATTTTGTTTAATTACCATAAAAGCACTCTTGGACTTTATATTTTTTTCTTTCATATTTGACTTAATTATTATAATGTAGTTCTCAGAAATTTGTATATAGTGCATCTACAATTATTTATAGGATTTTAAGTGTGCCCTGACTTCAAAAAGTTTGAGAACCACTGTCCAAACCAGTGCTCCTCAAATACTATTCACCTAACAGAACAAACTTTAACTATATCCTACTTACAAGAGATACACGTACTTATATGTATTTGTCATTGCAAATGGCAGGATTTCTTTCTTTTTATGGCTGAATAATATTCCATTGTGTGTGTGCACACTTGTATATAATTTTCTCTATTTATCTGTTGATGGACACTTAGATCTGAAAAGTTCTCATCACAGAAAAATAATTTGTAACTATGTGAGGTGATACATGTTAATTAAACTTATTGTAAAAAACATTTTGTAATATGTATACACATTGAATCATTATGTTGCATTCCTTAAACTAATACAAAGTTATAAGCCAGTATATCTCAGTAAAAATGGGAAGAATAAATAAGTTGGTTACTTACTTTATTATTAGGCAAAATAGATTTCAAGGCACAATGTATTACCAGATTTGGAAAGAAACATATAACAATGGTAAAGTGTTAAATCCTTCAAGAAGTTTAAACAATCTTAAATTAGTACACATCTAGTAATATAACCTCAAGATACATAAATGAAAATTTAACAGTTAAAATAAGAAAGGACAAATTGACACTAATAGTTGGAGATTATAACACTCATTCCTTAGCAACTGATGAAACAAGCAGACAAAAAATAAATAAAATTTGAACAAAATAATTAACTAACTTGACCTAACTCATACTTGAACATTGCATTCAGTAACTACAGAATATGTATACTTTTCAAGTACACATGAAACATTTACTAAAATTAACCATACAATGGGACATCAAGCAAATCTCACCAAATTTCAAAGGATGAAATCATACAGTGTGTGTTCTGAAGACAATGAAAGTAAGCTAGAGAGCAATAATTAAAAGATAATAAATATTCTCAAATGTTTGGAAATTAAGTGTCATATTTCTAAACAACCCTGAGTCACAGAATAAATTATAATGGAAGTCAGACAACATTTTGAACTGAATGATAATGAACAAAATCTCAGAGGTGCAGCTGAAACTGTCTAGTTAAAAATTTAGAGCCTCGGAGTTCTGAAAGGAAGCCTGAAAAAAAAATCAATGAAGCAACTACCCATTTCAAGAAGTTAGAAAAAGGACAGCAAATTAAACTGCCAAAAGGTATGGACATCTTAAAGAAAAGAGATGAAATTAATGAAATAGAAAACAAATATATATAAAATAGAGAAAATCAACAAAGCCAAAAACTGTCCTGATAGACCTCTGACAAGACAGAAAGAGAAAAGCCACAAGATACCCATACCAGATACAAAAGAAGCAATACTACCCAAGATCCTATAGATATTGAAAGACAACAGAGGATATAAAAACAACTTTTTGAAATGGATACATTCTTTCAAAAGCATGTTGCCAAAACTGACACAAGGAGAACAGTCATTTTCATATATATATTTTTTTATTTATTCATTTTAGAGAGGAGAGGGAGAGAGAGAGAGAGAGAGAGAGAGAGAGAGAGAGAGAAGAGAGAGAGAGAGAGAAGGGGGGAGGAGCTGGAAGCATCAACTCCCATCTGTGCCTTGACCAGGCAAGCCCAGGGTTTCAAACCGGCGACCTCAGCATTTCTAGGTTGACGCTTTATCCACTGCGCCACCACAGACCAGGCTCATTTTCATATTTTAATGTTATTTAAAAACTTCCCACAAAGAAAATTTTAGGCCCAGATGGTTTCACCTGTGAATTCTTTCAAATATGTAAGAAATAAATAACATAAATCCTACATAAATTCTTCCAGAGAAACAGATACATAAATAACACTCCCCCCCAAAAAAAATAACACTTCCCAACTCATTTTATGAAGTTAGCATAACCCTGACACCAAAATTCCACAAGATGATAAGAAAGAGAAATGACAGATTAATATTTCTGATAAGTTTAGGTGCAAATATTTGAAAAAATATTAGCAGACTGAATCTAGTGATATATAAAAAGACTAACACATCAGGATCAAGTTTATTTATCCCAAGAATGCAAAGTTGGTTTGACATTTAAAAAAATCAATCAACACAATTTATCACAGTGACAAAATAAAACTAAAGTATTATGATTATCATGAAAAAGACACTGATAAAATGCAACACTAGTTCACGATGCAAATTTTCATCAAAATAGGAACAGAAGGGAACTTCTGTAATCTGATAAAGTGTATCTACAAAAAATTCTACAGCAAACACCAGACTTAAGGATACACAGAAAATGTCCTGAGACTAGGAATGAGACAGAGGTGCATCCTGTCACCATTTCTATTCAACATTGTACTGGAGATTGAGACAGTTCAATAAGATGTGGAAAAAACCCCCAAAAGGTAAATGACATGAGCAGACTGAGTTCTAGGTGGAGTTAAGAGGGGGCAGGACAGCCCTGGCCGGTTGGCTCAGCGGTAGAGCGTCGGCCTGGCGTGCGGGGGACCCGGGTTCAATTCCCGGCCAGGGCACATAGGAGAAGCGCCCATTTGCTTCTCCATCCCCCCCCTCCTTCCTCTCTGTCTCTCTCTTCCCCTCCCGTAGCCAAGGCTCCATTGGAGCAAGGATGGCCCAGGCGCTGGGGATGGCTCCTTGGCCTCTGCCCCAGGCGCTAGAGTGGCTCTGGTCGTGGCAGAGCGACGCCCCGGAGGGGCAGAGCATCGCCCCCTGGTGGGCGTGCCGGGTGGGTCCTGGTCGGGCGCATGCGGGAGTCTGTCTCTCCCGTTTCCAGCTTCAGAAAAATACAAAAAAAAAAAAAAAAGAGGGGCAGGACAGGGGCAAAGGGGTAGGGGGCAGAAAACTAAACTTTGATTTTAAATTGTAAAGCACTAATCCTTAACTTTATTAAGCTTTTCTGATCCTTCCTACAAATCTGAAGGCTACATAAAGCAAGTATTATTTACTTCTACTTTGCAAATAATATACTAGGGCTCAGAGAAGTAAACTGATTAGTCTTAAGGTCACTCTTTAAGAAGCAAAAGGCAATGAGGACTGACCCAGGCAGTGGGAGTTTAAAACTAATTATTTTTTCAATGTGTCATCTCACAGGAAGGGAGCTAGAAAAGTGTAAAGGGAAATTTTATCTGGAACATAATATTGGGTCTCCCAAACTTAAATAAAGCTGTCACTGAACCCATTATCTAGAATCTGTTCTTCTTCCAAATCTAAAATTTGGGAACATGGTACGCTGAAATGGCAGACAGGTCCCCTCTGACTTTTCATCCACAGAAATGCCATAAAACATTAAGAAATAAATAAAGAGGACAAGGCCAAACGAAAGGAAAATCCCCAGATGCTAGAACTGAAGAAAGAACTTAAAATCTGAGAAGTGGGAACTGACCTAGATTCCGATATAGCTTCAGGGTCTGGTCCCTGGAGTTTTAGTGTCCATCCAGGAATAGAGGTTTGTTTTCCAGCTCTTAAGGCGAGAGTATATGTGGGTGAGTGACAAGGACCAGACTGTGGTTCTCGACATGAAATCTGGACCCTTGATGAGCTGCCCAGTCTGTAGGAAAAACTGTACCCACTAACTCAGGAAAACATAAAAAACTTTCTGTCAGGGACCTCAAGCAGCAGTGGTCGAGAATAGATAAAAAGGCCCCAAGAAATGGAAACCACAGGCCCACGCTACAATCGAACACTAGGAGAACTGACATGTACTAGATGGCATGGAAACTCCTAGCTGAGAAATGACAAGGACCACTGAAATCCCCAGGGCTCTGCCGCAACAGAAATGAAAAGGCACTGACAACACTTTCACAGCACAGTACACAGGACTTCCACAAGGAAAAGGAAAAAGAAAAACACCGCGAAAGATACGATCATCTTCAAAAAACTACAAACCAGATACACTTTCATGAAGTAGAGTCAACATATACAGCAAGCAGGATATCTATCAATTACCCAGTAAAAACAGATCATTCCAAAAGAAACCATAAAATAGTATGCTTAAAATGATTTTAAAAAAGAAAAAGGTAAAACCATAATGAAAGATTAGGATATTTTGAAAAAATTCTGACATTTGCAAAAAAAAAAAATCCAAAAAAAACAGCTAAAGCAGGGGTCATCAAACATTTTTTTAAAAACCGCCCACTTTTGCAGTGCTGGTCAACCTGGTCCCTACTGCCCACTAGTGGGCGGTCCAGCTCTCATGGTGGGCCAATCATGGCACCGTTTGGTTGGTCTGCTACCCTCACCATGAAGCACTGTGTGAGTTTGGCCAAGTTAGTTTAATTCTCTCTGCCTTAGTTTCTGCAGCTATATCTCATAATTTAAAAAAGATTAGATAAGCAAAGGCATGTAAAGCATTTGGCATAGGATCTAGCACAAAGCAGGTGTTTAATAAAGCCCAGTTATTATCGTTATTTAGTTTTGATCACAGTGCTGTAATTTTATTACATAGTTTAACCAAGTTTTTTTTTTTTTTAAATGTGAGAGGAGGGGAGATAGACAGATTCTGGCATGCACCTGGACGGGGATCCACCCAGCAACCCCTCTCTGAGGCTGATACTTGGACCAACCGAGCTATCCTCAGCGCCCAGGGTCGATGCGTGAACCAATCAAGACACTGGCTGCAGGAGGGGAAGGGAGAGAGAGAAAGGGGAGAGGAAGGGGAAGAGAAGCAGATGGTGGCTTCTCATGTGTGCCCTGACTGGCGATTGAACCTGGGACGTCCACATGCTGGGCTGACACTCTATTCACTGAGTGAACCATCCAGGGCCATTGAACAAGTTACTTTTCATATGATTACTAAAAAAGTAAAATATAGGCAACATACTCTGACATCGACTGAGCAGCCCACCGTCCATGATGGATTTCCCAGCACTTGATTTTGGCACAGAAGATGAACTAGTGAAGACTTCCCAACACCTGTAAAAGATATAAGAATGGTAGTCGTATTAAGAGACATGCTGAAATCTGTTATGGCATAAGTATAACTGAGAATGTGTAGTAGTAATGGTATGTGAAGTATGCTCGTTTAAAGGGTTTTCACACCATACCAACCATTTAATAAGCTTTATTAATAGACAGAAAGTCAAGGAAAGTGTTCTCTAAAATTTCACATAAAGAGGGCTTGTAAAACACAGAATGCTGGGTCCTGCCCCCCGTGTCCTATTCAGCAGGTCTGTCGTGGAGGTCAGATTTTTGTACTTCTAACAAACTCCCTGCTGATGCTGATGCTACTGGTCCCAGGGCTTCACTTTTAGAACTACTGTTCTAGAGCAAGTTCATATGAACTAATCCTTTCCTTTTGAATGATTTAATCTATTCAGCCTATAATAGAATTGTAGAATTTTAACAGGTCTTGGAGGTAACCCTCTATCCTGATCACTGATAGAGAGGTTCCTTCCACTGCACCGTTAGATGGTCTTCCAGATTATGCTTGAACACTGTCAATGACAGGGACTCACCATTTCACAATTCCTTTATTTAGACACTCCAGTTAATTCATACAGTGATTTTTTTAAAAAAAATTTTATTTATTCATTTTAGAGAGGAGAGGGAGAGAGAGAGAGAGAGAGAGGAGAGACAGAGAGAGAGAGAAGGGGGGAGGAGCTGGAAGCATCAACTCCCGTATGTGCCTTGACCAGGCAAGCCCAGGGTTTCGAACCGGTGACCTCAGCATTTCCAGGTCGATGCTTTATCCACTGTGTCACCACAGGTCAGGCCTCATACAGTGATTTTTAAAAGACATCCAACCACTTAGCCCAGCTTCACCCTTTGGAGAAAAGAACAACTCTACTCCCTCTTTTCCATTTAACTGAAGGCAGAATTTTATTTTCCTTTAACTTTCCTGGGTTCAGCGCACTCTGTATGAGGAGGAAAGAAAATGAGTTCTCCCCGTACATTGATGGAGTAGCTCATTCAATTAATAGTGTTTTGATGCCATTATGACAAGCATGGTTGGCGAATGCATCATTAGTTGTTTCAAAAACATCTCTTTGTGTGCACTTACATTTATGAACCTATCATTTATTTTTCATTATTTAAAGGTATATTTACAGACAATCAGAAAGTATTTTAAGAAAAGAAAAAAAATTTCACCCAAAGAGCTGTATTGACAACATGTGGGTTTAATTCCGTAAGCAAGGTTTTTCTATAATCAGATATATACGATATGTAGTAACATATCGTATATATGTTACATACTATATCTCCTATACATATTCATAGTATAGTTATTTGTGATTAACTTTGGGTCACAAAAGTTGGCCAACACTGGATGAACTCTAAATAGTAAAAAAAAAAAAATTGAAGTACCACAAATAATGGCCAACTATTCATTTCTTTAAGAATTTTGGGAAGTTTTGATTTTATATTTTCATTATTAGAACTAAATTAGATTTAAAAATGCATTGATTTGCTGAGGGTAAAAGGCCCAATATAATAAGTAAATACCAGCTCCAAATATAGTTGTTGGTAAAGTATTAAGCTCATTCCTTATCTCTAAAAGAAAAAAGAGAAGTCTGTATGTGCATGCTAGTAAGACTTTCAGGATTCCTTACTAAATTATCAAATATCTCTATAGGTTACAAACCAAATATCTAAATCCCAAGTCATTTCTTTATGTGTTTGTGAAATCCTCAAAATTTCACAAGGGAAATAAGCCTTTATTCAAAAGTAAACTTTGAAGTTTGACTACAAAGGCAGATGAAGTGTAAGAAGTATATACATTCTAACCTGTTTAATAGCAAATTACTATTAAAAGGGTACTAATAAAAAGGCAAAATTAACTTTGCACATATAGCCTAATATCAGTGAACGTGTAACAAGATCAGTCACTTTTCTGGTAGGCATGTCTTCTGTTTTACAACTAAACTATAATAAATAAACAACAACAAAAGCTTACTAATTGCCTGATTTCTTTTCCACATTTAATGCAGCAGTCAAGTCAATCCTGTTACATATAATGCATTGATTCCACAGTTATAATCCCAGCACCGAATACAGTGCCTTCTCTCTAGTACATAAGTATTTCTGGGGAGAGGGGTAATCTATTAGTTTCAACAGCATCTAACATGAAGGGATTGTTAGATGCACTAGGAAAGGGAATTATAAGAGGAGAGCACCTATTTCAAATATCATGAAACTGTGTTAGCTCTATACTGTACTGTATTCCAGTTTTGAATCCTACTTGGTGATACTCTTGCCAAATCCCTTTAGACCGTCATTACTTTATCTGTAAAATTAAGTTTTGTAACATTAGTTTTCTAGCTCTTTGGGGTATGTTCTCTCCACCTCCAAGCATCTGGCACAATGTTATTGCTCACAACACACATTCAAAAGCCAACTCCAAAAAAGCACATCTATAAAATGCAAGATTAGCATTTATTCCAAGTTCATAAGGAGCACAGAAGCAGAGGTTATGGGGAGAGGAAGGATAGTGAAGTGGGACGGGGAAACGCAGACTTACAATTCTAGTTCTCAAATGTTCCAAAGTGACAAAAGAAAAATTTTACCACTAGGATTAAAATAGGCTCAGCATTAAGTCCTAGTTACTTTGTAATATGGCCCTTATCTTAATTTCTCTATTTCTTACAATCTAGCACGTAATAGGTGTTCAGTTAAGATCAGAGAGAACAAAGAATCCAAGCCAGTTATTAGTAAAACTGGACTGTCATCCAATATTTCATTTCATAATATAGCTTTAGTGTTTAATTAAGTATGTGGCCTCTGGGTTCAAACCGGTTCTGTCGATTATACCGCTCTGCCAAACTTTTTCTCCTGGTAATAGGGCTGATCTCCAGATTAAATGAGTGACTATATGCAAAGCAGTTAGAACAGTGATTTTTTTTTTTAATGCATATTTGACTTCCTTAACAACAACAAAAAAATGTCTTGAAGGCACGGCTCCAACTTGTTTCCTTAGCACCGTGCCCCATTGAACACTCAACGTCTGCATATCGTATGAAACAAAGGAATTGACGCTACGCGCTAGGTTACGATCGTCCAGGAGACCGACGTAGAAAGCCGCGGAGACCGAATAGGGCCGGGATTCTGCGCCCCCCATCCGCTCGAGGCCGCGGCTTCGTCAAACAGAGCAAAGTCCTCTGGGAAGTGTAGTCTTTAGGCCTTGAGAGGTGTTTCAGCCACCGGCTGAAGCCAGTTAGTTGGCGGGGGAAGGGAGTAAGAGTTATCGGATAATTAAAAGTGTCGGGAGCCCAAGAAGTGGGTTAAGCTGCTCACCTGAGTCTCCCAACACCAGTACCTTCACTCGATCCAGGGACGCCATCTTCCTACTGCCTTCCTGGAGTTAACACCTGTTCCGGATTGTAGGCCAATCAGAGCTGGGCATGAAGGGCAGAGCCCTCAATTTCATTGGCCAATCCCAGCGTGACTGTCTCATTGACGTCTGCACTGTGCTGATTGGCCGGCCTGGTTAAAAGTAGCTGGTAGTTTTCAAAGCTGGTCGCAGAAGTAAGGCGTGTTCTTTGTCGCACGAGTGTCGAGGCTGGTTTAAGCCGGTAGTTGAGGCGCTGGGGGCAGCTGTAGTGCGAGTGTTCGAGGATTCGCTTTGGTAAACCTTGTTCCCTCTTCCTTGTTCTGCGATCCCTCACCCGGAGCCGCATTTCAGGGTTTCTCCTTTTCGTTCTCTTCTTCTTAGCGACCCTCCTCCCCTTAGCTACTTTCTTGACTTGGTTCTCCAGGGAACCACTGACCCCGGAGCGGCCCGTGTGCGACCCCGGGTAGGACGGGCTTGGCTCCTCCGCGTGTGGCCCCTGGACTCAGCTGGCAGAATCCGCGGGACTTGGGGGTCTCGCAGTGTGGGGAGGAGTGAACTTGACTGAACCAGGCTCGTGGAGGGCAGCTGGGGCCAGAGGTTTCGCGGTGCTATGCAGCTTTCTTAATGTATGAAGGCGTGGAGAGTACCATGAAATATAACTGAGAAAACTACATTTAAATGTGTAAGATCTGAATCCTTATAGGACTGGAATACTGAACTAATATGCTGGATTAATAAACTGGATCATCGCACCCTCTCCTTCTTTTATGTTATACCCTGCAGTCTGCATAATCTTTCAAAATAGCGAATTTGACCCTATTGCTTCCTGCTTAAAATCATTGACGTTGAAGAAGAGGGTTTCCAATAGCATGCCTTTTTCTACCTAGGAAGCAACAGTTGGAGGAAGTAAATTGAGGGGAGAGGACTAGCAGAGAGGGCATATTGCAAGAACACGTGCATGGGAGATCTACTGAAAGTTTTATGCAAGCACTTGACTAGCTGTGCTGGATTCGAGAGAGTTAATGGAGAACACAATATCCCTGTTCTCAAGTGACATAAAGTACAAGTCAATTCATTGCAACAAAGAAGTTTGGGAAAGAGGGATGGGGATTTGAAAAGGGATCATACTAAGCTATTAAGGGGAATTTGGGATGGTCTCTCTGAGGAAATTCATTTGGATGTGCCAGATGATTAGGAGAAGAGGGCGGACAGAGAGAACAGCATATAAAGGCCTGGAAGTGGGGAAGGCATGTGTGGCGGATGGAATTGAGTGTACCAGTGTGGAGATAAGACAGAGAGAGTGCAGAGAATTCATTCATTTCAACTTTGTTTCTCCAATTCTGAGCCCAGTACACAGTAGTTTTTCAGTGTTTGTGTGATGAGTACATAAGAATCAAAAACAAGATCTTTGGGGATCTGTGCCAAGGAGGGAGGTAGGTGAGACTGGGAGGTGACTGAGAATCTGAGGCAAAAATGAAGAAGAAAGGGCTTGCCTTGAGAGGTCACACACTTAAAAATTTCCAGAGGCCAGCCAAGCTCTTTCCCTGTTTAAAAGTGGCAACTGCTTTTCAGCTTACTTTTTCCATGTGGGAACCTGGTCTCACTTTGCCTCAGAAATTTCCGATTTTCAAGAGGAGCCGAAAGTTGAGGTTTATGTGAAATCTCACAGTTTTAAAATGTTGACAACTAAGAAAATTTTCAAGCCATTTTTTTTTTTGAGTCATTGTGGCAGAAGTTCCAGTTTGGGACCTCTGACCTAAATAATTTAAGAAATCCAGAGGGTGAGTGAGAGGTTCAGTGTATGTGGAGAAGAAGTGGTAGAGGAGAGAAGGCAGGAAGGACGATTTTAGAATATAGAAATTTCAAACAAGGGCATGGCTTCTTTCCTGAGTTCTAGTTTAATTTGTTCAGCTACCTGCTGGACATCTTCACAGGAATATTCTGCGGTATTTCCTCAAAGACAAACAACTAAAAGTGAATGCTTCATTCATTCCAAACCTAAATCCTCTTCAGGTGTTGAAATATTTTTCATAGTATCTAGTTGCACTGGCTTAAAACAGATAGTTACATCTTATTGTAAACAGATAGTTACATCTTATTGTATTAGTAACATTATTATTTAATAGGTATAGGGTTTCAGTTTTACAAGATGAAATGTGTTACTGAGATGAATGGTAGTGAATGTATTTAATACCACTGAATTGTATACTTAAAAATGGTTAATTGGTAAATTTTGTTATATGTAATTTACCACAATAAAACATTATTTACAAAAACCAAATAGCTATTTAAAATTTTTCTACTTTTTTATTCAATTTCCAGTATATTATTGGGTACTTTTGATTTTGTTTCTGTAATAAGTTTCATTTATGCTGTTCTCTTGCAATTTTTTTTTTGTTCTCCTTAGTTCAGGTGTGATTACTGTAGCTCCGAATACTTCCACAGGGCATGCATTCCTTGTATTGTTGTAAGAGTCACTTTTCTAAACAGGGAGTCTTATTATGAATGCCAGTACTTAATGGAGCTCTTATAATGCCAGAAATGTAAGATGCCAGTTCTGTAAGCAGCATACTTTACATGAATTATTTCATTTAATTCGTACATAGCTCTATGAGGAAGGCACTGTTAATTACTTTTTATGTGTGAGAAAACAGACTGAGAATTTTTAGGACCACAGGCTAAGAAATGGTGGAACTGGGATTCAAAATAAGAAACTGTTTGCCCACAGAGTCCTCATTTCACTCCCTTGCTCCAATCTTTAGGACCCCCTAACTTGTTTAGGCAATGGAAACAGGCCAAGTAAGTGGCACAGGGTTCTCCAAATGCAGGGTATGCATTGGCAGGATATGTAATAGCCAGTCACCAGACTTGTCTGGAGCAGTGGTCAGGGACTTTTACTGTTTACTGGCATCACCTAAAGAGCTTTTAAAATATGCTGATGCCTAATCTGACCCCCTCACCCTGCAACCAGCCAAAACAAGCCCTGGGAATGGGGCCCAAGTGACTACTTTTAAATGTTCCCTAGATGATTCTACTTTACAGCCAGGGTTGAGAACCATTGGTTCCAGAATATGGAGTATGTACGGTGGGAGGTCAGGGAGGGGAATGCAATAGTAGGAAATAATATTGGAAAAGTAGGTTATTTTGACATTTGCCTGCCATTCTTTGGTCTGTTGGATGTTTCTGAAGCCATATTGTGTCTATGGTTGAGCATGTAAAAAACAAAAACAACAAAAAATTGGGTTCAGGTACAATGTGTCAATCAAATTGGAAAGAAGAACAAAATGCATCTGGTGGTATACTATGATACTACTTTGATGTTGAACTCAGGCACGTGCTTGGCTCTCTTGAGCCTTGGGAGAACAGGAAGGCTGTAGAACCACAGGTTTGGATCCAGGTGCTACTTTGTCTCTTGTGTAGTCATGCCTGAATAGTTACAATATGAAAGATATATTTTATTGTAACTAACTTCCCTTTTATTCTGTGTTACATGTAGAGCATTATATTTGCCCCACACTCATATATGTATCCATTGGTTATTTAGTAATATCTTCTAGTGTAGTTCTGTAGATATTAAAAATGTTTCTTTATAAAATGATACTAAATCTGATAGGGTTGATAACCACTGATTTTAAATAAAAGGTTCAGTAGAAACTAGTGTTAATAACAATATGATTCCCTATTGAAATATTTCAACAGTTATGTCTGTTAAAAATTTCTTTATGGTATAGGGAATTTCATTTGATACAATAATTTATGTGGATAGTTTGACCATTTTTATTTTGGGACATTAAATCATATGGAAGCTATTCTTATTAACAAGTACAGTGCTTCCTAAGCACATTATTTACATTTGCATTTATTTATTACAACAACCACATTGAGATAGTTGATATTATTATTTCTCAGAGAGGAAAGTATGTCTTGTGGTTTAAGGAATTTACTCAGGATCACACAGCTACTAAAACACAGAATGTCTAACTCTGAATTCCAAAGCCCATGCTCTTTAATAATCATGACAGTCTAGCCTGGGCCATTTTGGACTTCTAAAAGATAGCCTCTGGGTCATGACATAAGAATTGGATACAGTTAATTTGTTGTGGTAGGGGTGCAGTATTTAAGGATATCTTGGGCCTCTTTTTTTTTTTTTTTTTTAAAGGACTGTATAGTATTTACTTAATTGGTCATCAGATTTAATTTTTCAAGCTTGGTAAAGCCAACTGGATCTAAGTGTTAACCTCTTATATTTTTAACAGTAATTTTGCTAAAGACTCTACTTGGAGATGATTACTTACGTGTTTATTGACTTGCTGT
This sequence comes from Saccopteryx leptura, assembly GCF_036850995.1. Taxonomy (NCBI): domain Eukaryota; kingdom Metazoa; phylum Chordata; class Mammalia; order Chiroptera; family Emballonuridae; genus Saccopteryx; species Saccopteryx leptura. The sequence continues at coordinate 50,044,193 of NC_089510.1, forward strand.
GATTTTATTGTGAAAGCTTGACAGTGTAAAACATTTGAGAATCTCTTTTGGTAGAAAAATTTTACTCAAGAAATAAAGACACTAAGGATATGCTAACTACTAGTTGGAAGGTCTCCAGTATTCTCAAAGATCTATACCATTAAGAATAAATAGTGAGACTTCATTTAGTTCTTTGTGTTTTTCTTTCTGAAATAAAGTGGGCTTGATATGTATCATTCGCGTAAGTAATAAGTTAATTTTTTGAATCAAGCATACTGTAGATCATGAAAATAGCCATTTAAGAAATATGTCAAGCATTTTAGGTGTAATCTTTTATGTATTCTAGAGGAAAATCTTGTTCTCCGTTCAATGCTTAAGCATTTATAAGTTTCATAAAACAATGTTTTGAGTACCTTTATGACACTCCCAAGATTAGTGGTAGCTACCTAATGGGTTGATTATTCTAGATTTAAAATGATTACTACATCCTTATTATGCCTAGGTAATCTTCTCTTTTTTTCTGAATTCAGTACATTTAAAGTTGAAGTTTGCTGCTAAGGATGGCAGACCCAGATGTCCTCACCGAGGTTCCTGCAGCATTGAAGAGGTTAGCCAAGTATGTGATCCGGGGGTTTTATGGCATTGAGCATGCTTTGGCCTTGGACATCTTGATCCGGAACCCCTGTGTGAAAGAGGAGGATATGCTGGAGCTGCTCAAGTTTGATCGGAAGCAACTTCGATCAGTTTTGAATAATTTAAAGGGAGACAAATTCATCAAATGCAGAATGAGAGTAGAGACTGCTGCAGATGGGAAAACCACTCGCCATAACTACTACTTTATCAATTATCGTACTCTTGTTAATGTCGTAAAATATAAATTGGACCACATGAGAAGGAGAATTGAAACTGATGAGAGAGATTCCACCAACCGGGCTTCCTTCAAATGTCCTGTCTGTTTTAATACTTTTACGGATTTAGAAGCTAATCAGCTCTTTGATCCCATGACAGGTGAGACTTTTCCAGTTTATGAATCTTTTAGATAACTTTTAAAAGTAAAACATATATCCTTTTCCTTGAATTGATTCATCTAATTTTTATTTTTTATTATTTGCTTACTGATTGATTTTTTTGTTTTTAGAGAGAAACCTTGATTTGTTCCACTTCGTTGTGCATTCACTGATTGCTTGCTTCTTGTATGTGCCCTGACTGGGGGTCAAATGCGCAACCTTGGTGGATCTGGACCACGCTCTAACCTGGACAGGGCCCCCTAGTGTTTAACCCTTTGAGTAGTGAGCTTTTTTCATGGTCGCTGACCCCCAGGAGTGAGTTTTTTTTTTTCTTCAAAATATGAAATTAGTTCCAGTTACAGTTTTATTAACTTAAAATCATGTTTGTTTTGATAAGCAATTTATGGAAACAAGAATATACATTTGTCTTTTATTAATGTTGCCTTACACATTTTTAAAACAAAAATGTACAATCGTACTCTGGATGATCAGAAGGCACGAGGATGTACATGAATGTTTGTAATACTCAAAGGGGTTAAACTAATCATGCATATCATTATAAAAGTGAATGGATTGGCATGAATCATCACAGGTCTTTCTTATTCTTACTGTTCTGTTTTACTGTCATTCTACTTTTTTTTTCTTTTCTTTATTTTGTTTTAAGCTAGAAACGGGGAGAGACAGACAGACTCCCGCATGCGCCCGACCGGGATCCACCCAGCACGCCCACCAGGGGGCGACGCTCTGCCCACCAGGGGGCGATGCTCTACCCCCTCGGGGCGTCGCTCTGCCGACACCAGAGCCACTCTAGCGTCTGGGGCAGAGGCCAAGGAGCCATCCCCAGCGCCCGGGCCATCTTTGCTCCAATGGAGCCTCGGCCGCCGGAGGGGAAGAGAGAGACAGAGAGGAAGGAGAGGGGGAGGGGTGGAGAAGCAGATGGGCGCTTCTCCTGTGTGCCCTGGCCGGGAATCGAACCCGGGACTTGAACCCGGGACTTCTGCACGCCAGGCCGATGCTCTACCACTGAGCCAATCAGCCAGGGCCCTGTCATTCTACTTTTAGAAGCTCTTACAAAGCCTTTCTCCTTCACAAGGGAGTGTACTCTTCCACCCATGGCCTTCCTACCTGTGGCCTTCCCACCTTTCTCCACCCCTTATTTATAGCTACATCCTAATCTGAAGGGTTGATTTCTCTACCACTTTGAGGCTATTCTGCGCTTCCGGATGATGCTCTAACCAACCAAGCTATCAGGCCAGGACAAGGCTATTCTGGAAACTTTACTTTTGACCTCTTCATTCCGCAAATATTTGAGCACCTACTTGTGCCAGTTACTGGCAGACAGTTACAATACAGTGTATATAGATGTTTTGTCACTGGAAGATACTGTCAGGAGTACATAGCTAGGGCATCTCATCTGGAAAAGCTTCTGAAAAGCTTAAGTAACAGTTGAGACCTAAAAGATGAGAGTAAGCCAGATGAAATGAGAGGGGCACCTTTTCCAGGTTAACAAGTAGATAGATATTTAATCTCTTAGTCATTCATTAGTGGAAGAAAATTGTCAATAAGATATGTAATTTGCTTCATTTAATAATGCTAGTTTTAAGGATTTTATCAACCAGAATTTACAAAACACATTTTCTAAAAGTATATACCTAGCATTAACATGAAAAACTTTAAAATGCTGGGTTGTATGGTTATTTTATCATTTGTGAACTGGTAAATAGACTGTAGCAGTGGATCAATTTGATATTTTCGAGAGGTAAAAATCTATAGAGGCCCTGGCCGGTTGGCTCAGCGGTAGAGCGTCCGCCTGGCGTGCGGGGGACCCGGGTTCAATTCCCGGCCGGGGCACATAGGAGAAGCGCCCATTTGCTTCTCCACCCCCACCCCCTCCTTCCTCTCTGTCTCTCTCTTCCCCTCCCGCAGCCAAGGCTCCATTGGAGCAAAGATGGCCCGGGCGCTGGGGATGGCTCCTTGGCCTCTGCCCCAGGCGCTAGAGTGGCTCTGGTGTTGGCAGAGCGACGCCCCGGAGGGGGTAGAGCATCGCCCCCTGGTGGGCGTGCCGGGTGGATCCCGGTTGGGCGCATGCGGGAGTCTGTCTGACTGTCTCTCCCCGTTTCCAGCTTCGGAAAAAAAATACAAAAAAAAAGAAAAATCTATAGAAAGAGCCATTGCTATTAAGTTAGATTGTCCCTTTGTTATGGTGAATTCAGGAGTATATAGGTTACTTTTTAAATCGTAGATCTGCCTTTTAAACTATGAAAAATGTAACTGAAACTTTTACACGAAATTTTTTTTTCATAAAAAGTTACAGATTTATGTGCATGGTTAATTTTCTAACTTTTGTATGTTATGTATTGTACATTAAAATTTTTCAAAATTATTTTTAAATGGGAAATGATCTCAGTGTTAAATAAGATTATTACCCCAAAGAGCTAGTAGCCTATGACCTTTTCTTTCTTTATTTACCGTGAAGCTATCATTTTGGATGAAAAGTCATTTAAAGAATTTCCATTTGTGCTAAGTGCTTATTTTGTCTGAACCTGTTTACCTTGAACAGGCTTAACTAGGAAAGATCTTGGTTATAAGAAAATCTTAACCATCTTGAGAATAAGAATTGCTTGGGGAAATTGTAGAATATGTCTGAAGCTCTTTCAAAATAGATTGGGAAAACCTCATGATTTTTGCTGTTCACTCTAACAGTTTTCTTAAAGGAGCTCTGGGTTTTGGTTTTGTGATTCTCTGCAGATGTTGGTATTTACATGGTCCTCTTCATCACTCTTGACTGCAGTGGAAGCTGTAATCCAGTCCCTCAGAGAGGGTAACTAAAGTAATGTGCTTCTACTACATTTATGCATCATTTGATTTTTATTTAATTTCATGAAGCTTCTAAAAGGAAATTACTATTTATATATCCATATTTAGGAGTTTGATCCATGATGCTCTTTGAATTTCACCTAAGCTTAATGTCTGAATGAAGCTAGTTGTAATCAATAGGTGGGTGGCCTGTGGAAGAGATGGCCTAATATCCAAATATAGTCAGGGCTACTTGAATCAGGGAGTTGCAACAGGGTAGGTAGGACGTACCAGAACATTTTATGAAAGAGAGCTGAAATTGGAATAGTTGTTCTGTGACCAGTCTGAAGTAAGACTTTTTTTTTTTTTTTACAGAGACAGAGAGAGTCAGAGAGAGAGATAGACAGGGACAGACAGACAGGAACGGAGAGATGAGAAGCATCAATCATTAATTTTTCGTTGCGCATTGCAACACCTTAGTTGTTCACTGATTGCTTTCTCATATGTGCCTTGATCGCAGGCCTTCAGCAGACCGAGTAACCCCTTGCTCGAGCCAGTGACCCTGGGCCCAAGCTGGTGAGTTTTTGCTCAAACCAGATGAGCCCGCGCTCAAGCTGGCGACCTCGGGGTCTCGAACCTGGGTCCTCGGCATCCCAGTCCGACACTCTATCCACTGTGCCACTGCCTGGGCAGGCTGAAATAAGACTTTTTAATGTGAAGATTATGATTAGCATGAAAGTGGAAAGAAGGGGTTTGACGACAACTAAAATAAGTCATATTAACCTTGGTATTACTTGGGGGGGCGGGGGGGAGTGCCCTGGAGAATGTTCTTGCCTTTTGATTATAATTTGGCTTTTCCTTTGAACTTCCCTTTAAGAAGAGAATGTATTGATTGGGTGATATGAGACCCAGTCTTGTCAGTTTTGTTTTGTTTCTCACTATTCATACTTGATAACCTCCTGTGGTTTATACAGGAGTTTCCCTTTTGAAACTTTTTCTCTCTGCTCCCTGTTTTGCTCAGTATTCATTCTCTTTCCTCTCATTTTCCAGAAGATGGGAAATAAATATTTGGTATGTTTATCAGAGGAGGAGGAGGGGACTTCTTCTGCTGTAATATAAGGCTTTCTTTGAATTAATAGATTACAGTTTTCATTCTGTGTCCAGTATGTGCAGTCTTGTACAAAGCTATTCTGTTTCCTGTTTGCTGTTGAAGATTAACAATATTTCTGACCAGATGATGAGGGGGTATCTGATGGGCCATCTCCATTCCCATCTTACAGTTACTAGGCAGAACGGTTACATTAGCGAATAGGAGGTATTCAGGAGTTAGAGCTGAAGCCTTCTATTACTGATCCCCTGATAAAAGTTCTTAAGTCAAAGGTACGGGCTGCTCTCTGACACTGGATGGTAGTAGTGACTCCTAGATGAGTGTCTGGAAATGCTGGGCTCAGGAAACTCTGAGTCAAGCAAGAATAACATTTTATCAAGGTTAATTCATACATTAGCCAGAGATCTTCCTACTTCAGTTTATAGCTTTCCCCTCTCTTTTCTCTTAAAAAAAAAATTATAGGTTTTCTCCATACTTTCCATTTTGGTTTTGCCTTAGGTGTTCGAGTTCAATTCTTTCCTGATGCTTAATGGTTTTATGTGTGAAGTAATAGAAAAATATATATTGGTCTCTGCCCAGTTCCTTGGACAGATCTCCTAAAACCCTTGTAATTTCTTAAGTGATAATAGCACTGGAGCATCTCTTGTGCTGTTTGGTCTCTGACCCGTTTCTGACATAGGGCTCATGAAAAGAGGCCTGGGTGATAGAACTGTCTTTTGTTCTAGTGAGGCAACTCTAGTGGGTTTCTGGATGAGGGCTGGTCACCGAAAGACCAAGTCATGATTAGAAGCTTGGAACTTTTATCCCTGTCCCCTCTTCTCTTGAGACAATAATCCATTACGCCTATGTGAGGAAGACGCCATGAACTCCCCGAAGTATGAGATCTGAAGAGCGTCCAAGTTGGTGAACACATGGAGGAGCTAGGAATGTGGCATGCCTGGACGGGGCATGGGAGATCTGAGCGCCTCCCACATGCTTGCCCTGCACAGCTCTTTGATCTAGTTATTCATCTGTATCCGTTATCACATCCTTTAATAAACTGGTAGACATAAGTGTTTCCTTGAATTCTGGAGCTGTTTTAGCATATTAACCGAACTCAAAGAGTGAGGATCATGGGGACCTCTGCTCTATATCCAGTTGGTCAGAAGTACAGGTGATAACCTGGGCTTGCAACTGGTTTCTGAAGTGGGGGCAGGTGAGCAGCCTTGTGGGACTGAGCCCTTAGCCTGTAGAATCTGATGCTATCTCTAGGTCAACAGTGTCAGAACTGAGCTGAATGGTAAGACACACAGCTGGTATTACAGAGAATTTCTTGGAGGGGGGTAAGACCTGCACACATTCGGTGACCAAAAGTGTCAGAAGTGAAGTATTATGTGTGACTAGTAAAGGAGACGTGGGGAAGAGACACAAATAGAGAAGAATGGGGTTTTCCCTACATAGAAAGGGGGAAAGACCACTTTTTCCGTTACAGTATATATAAATACTTATTTCATTAAAATGGAATTGCCTAGCCTTAGCCCACTGGCCCCTGGTTTCAGAAACTTGATAAGGCAAAACTAGCTCTTTTACCTCCTGAAATATCGGGGTTTTCTGTTATCAAAACAAAGGCAGTATGACATGAAATTCCTCAGATCAGCAAAGTAGCATCTTGTGGTTCATAAATGAATGGTTTTAGATTTAGTAAGCTTTCTGACCAGGTAAATAGACTTAGTAATTCTACTTCAGCAATCTCAGCCATGGTGATTTAGTTAGTGGCACTATTAAATTCAGCAACATACTTCCCCAAAAGGGCGGGGAGATTGTATTTGCTTTTTAGATGTTAAAGCTGGATAATCTGGAAATGACTATATTTTCCAATTTTTTTTTTTTTTTTTGTATTTTTCTGGAGTTGGAAACGGGGAGGCAGACAGACTCCCACATGCGCCCGACCGGGATCCACCCGGCATGCCCACCAGGGGGCGATGCTCTGCCCATCTGGGGCGTTGCTCTGCTACAACCAGAGCCATTCTAGCGCCTGAGGCAGAGGCCACAGAGCCATCCTCAGCATCCGGGCCAACTTTGCTCTAGTGGAACCTTGGCTGCGGAAGGGGAAGAGAGAGACAGAGAGGAAGGAGAAAGGGAGGGGTGGAGAAGCAGATGGGTGTTTCTCCTGTGTGCCCTGGCCGGGAATCGAACCTGGGACTCCTGCACGCCAGGCCGATGCTCTACCACTGAGCAAACCGGCCAGGGCCATATTTTACATTTTTAATTAAAAAATTATGCAGCCATAAAGCCAGAAAAAATTTGAAGAGAAAATATTGCCTACAAAACCACTAGCTTTTGCATATTACCTATAATTACCTATAAAAACTACTGGCTTTTATATATTACTGGTAGCCAAAAATAGTTTGTGATCTCTTGGTTCTTAATGTACCAAACTCTTATTTCTATCTAGTGTTCAAAAAATGTTTTAATAGGTGTGATTCCACCCCCACCCATTTTTTTTCCTATACGTTTTCAGCATTTTGATTTTATCTATTTTTCCAAGTGTAGATACAATGCTTGGAATCCTTGGAATTCCTGCTCCAGTTTTTTCTTAAGAATTCTCAATGGTGGGAATATTGGGTGGAAGACTATACAGTAGTTTTACGGCTTCTATAAAGGCATACATGGTGCTGTTGTTAATTGTGGATAGAATAAAACTTGTTAGGTGGTTGAATTAGAAACAGTTTGGGTGCACCTGTTACTGAAATCATCTAGCGATCTGGGGATCCTATTTTAAATAAATATCGAAATAAATTTATAAAAAGGGAATCTTGTAAGTGTGTAAAATTTTAGGACTAAGAAGTTAGAGATTATTTTGTCCATTTTGCCTCATCTGATTATGTGGGGGTGCATGTATACACGCCTGTGCTGTGCTGTGCTGTAGGGTTTGGAGTGTTCTTACAAAGTATAAATAAGCCTAGGGCTGTGTAAATTCTAGGACACTTTAGGTTGAATATTAGGGGGAAATCTGATAGCTTTCATGGAGATTCAGCTTGTTTTGTGTAGCTCCATAAAAATGATGTAGAGACAAATTTTAGAATTAGTGTAAAAGAAGTCTTTAATAAGTAACTTTTTTAAAAAATTAATTTTACTAGGGTGACGTCAATAAATCAGGGTACAAATGTTCAAAGAAAACATGTCCAGGTTATCTTGTCAAACAGTTATGTTGCTTACCCATCACCCAAAGTCAGATTGTCCTCTGTCACCTTCTATCTAGTTTTCTTTGTGCCCCTCCCCCTCTCCCTTTCCCTCTCCCTATCTCCTCCCCCCCCCCCCGTAACCACCACACTCTTATCAATGTCTCTTAGTCTCGATTTTATATCCCACCTACGTATGGAATAATGCAGTTCCTGTTTTTTTCTGATTTACTTATTTCACTTAGTATAATGTTATCAAGATCCCACCATTTTGCTGTAAATGATCCGATGTCATTTCTGATGGCTGAGTAGTATTCCATAGAGTATATGTGCCACATTTTTTTCATCCAGTCATCTATTGAAGGGCTTTTTGGTTGTTTCCATGTCCTGGCCACTGTGAACAATGCTTCAATGAACATGGGGCTGCATGTGTCTTTACGTATCAATGTTTCTGAGTTTTTGGGGTATATACCCAGTAGAGGGATTGCTGGGTCATAAGGTAGTTCTATTTTCAGTTTTTTGAGAAACCACCATACTTTCTTCCATAATGATTGTACTACTTTATGTTCCCACCAACAGTGAATGAGGGTTCCTTTTTCTCCACAGCCTCTCCAACATTTGCTATTACCTGTCTTGTTAATCATAGCTAATCTAACAGGTGTGAGGTGGTATCTCATTGCAGTTTTGATTTGCATTTCTCTAATAACTAAAGAAGATGAGCATCTTTTCATATATCTGTTGGCCATTTGCATTTCTTCCTGGGAGAAGTGTCTGTTCATGTCCTCTTCCCATTTTTTTATTGGATTGTTTGTTTGTTTGTTGTTGAGTTTTAGGAGTTCTTTGTGTATTTTGGATATTAGGCCCTTATTTGAGCAGTTGTTTGAAAATATCATTTCCCATTTAGTTGGCTGTCTGTTTATTTTGTTGTCAGTTTCTCTTGCTGAGCAAAAACTTCTTAGTCTGATGTAGTGCCATTCATTAATTTTTGCCTTCACTTCTCTTGCCTTTGGAGTCAAATTCATAAAATGCTCTTTAAAACCAAGGTCCATGAGTTTAGAACCTATGTCTTCTATGTACTTAATTGTTTCAGGTCTTATATTTAGATCTTTGATCCATTTTGAATTAATATTAGTACAAGGGGACAAACTGGAGTCGAGTTTCATTCTTTTGCATGTGGCTTTCCAGTTTTCCCAGCACCATTTGTTGAAGAGGCTTTCTTTTCTCCACTGTGTGTTGCTGGCCCCTTTATCAAAAATTATTTGACCATATATATGTGGTTTTATTTCTGGACTTTCAATTCTGTTCCATTGGTCTGAGTGTCTAGTTTTCTGCCAATACCATGCTCTTTTGATTGTCATGCCTCTATAATATAGTTTGAAGTCAGGTATTGTAATGCCTCCAGCTTCATTGTTTTTCTTTAGGATTGCTATGGCTATTCAGGCTTTTTTATAGTTCTATATAAATCTGATGATTTTTTGTTCCATTTCTTTAAAAACTGTCACTGGAATTTTGATGGGAATTGCATTAAATTTGTATATTGCTTTGGGTAATATGGCCATCTCGATTATATTTATTCTTCCTAACCAAGAACAAGGAATATTCTTCCATCTCATTGTACCTTTTTCAATTTCCCTTAACAATGGTTTATAGTTTTCATTATATAAGTCCTTTACATTCTTTGTTATGTTTATTTCTGGGTATTTTATTTTTTTTGTTGCAATTGTGAAGGGGATTATTTTTTTGAGTTCATTCTCAAATGTTTCATTGTTGGCATATAGAAAGGCTAAAGACTTTTGTATGTTAATTTTGTATCCTGCGACCTTACTGTATTGGATTATTGTTTCTAGTAGTCTTTTTGTGGATTCTTTGGGGTTTTCGATGTATAGGATCATATCATCTGCAAAAAGTGATACCTTTACTTCTTCTTTTCTGATATGGATGCCTTTTATTTCTTTGTCTTGTCTGATTGCTCTGGCTAGAACCTCTAGTACCACATTAAATAAGAGTGGAGAGAGTGGACAACCCTGTCTTGTTCCTGATTTAAGGGGGAAAGCCTTCAGTTTTGTGCCATTTAATATGATGATAGCTGATGGTTTATCATATATGGCCTTTATCATGTTGAGATATTTTCCTTCTATACCCATTTTGTTGAGAGTCTTAAACATAAAATTGTGTTGTATTTTATCGAATGCCTTTTCTGCATCTATTGATAAGATCATGTGGTTTTTGTTCTTTGTTTTGTTGATATGGTGTATTACGTTAACCGTTTTATGTTCTTCAATTTTTTGGAAGACTTTGAGTAGAATAGGAACCAAGTCTTCTTTGAATGTTTGATAAAATTCGCTGGTATAGCCGTCAGGGCCTGGACTTTTATTTTGGGGGAGGTTTTTAATGTATTTTTCTATTTCTTCTCTACTAATAGGTCTGTTTAGGCTTTCTGCTTCTTCTTGACTCAGTCTAGGAAGGTTGTATTGTTCTAGGAATTTATCCATTTCTTCTAGGTTGTTGAATTTAGTGGCATAAAGTTTTTCATAGTATTCTACAATTATTTTTTGTGTATCTACGATGTCTGTGGTGATTTCTCCTCTTTCATTTTGGATTTTGTTTATATGAGTTCTTTCTCTTTTTTCCTTGGTAAGTCTTGCCAGGGGTTTGTCAATTTTGTTGATCTTTTCAAAGAACCAGCTCCTTGTTCTATTAATTTTTTCTATAGTTTTTCTGTTCTTTATTTCATTTATTTCTGCTTTGATTTTTATTATCTCCTTTCTTCGGCTGGTTTTGGGTTGTCTTTGTTCTTCTTTTTCTAGTTCCTTAAGGTGTGAAGTTAAGTCGTTCACTTGGGCTCTCTCTTGTTTGTTCATATAGGCCTGAAGTGATATGAACTTCCCTCTTATCACTGCTTTTGCTGCATCCCATAGATTCTGATATGTCGTATTGTCATTTTCATTTGTCTGTATATATCTTTTGATCTCTGCGCTTATTTCTTCTTTGACCCATTCATTTTTTAAAAGTATGTTGTTTAGTTTCCACATTTTTGTGGGGTTTTTTTCCTCCTTTTTGCAGTTGAATTCTAGTTTCAAGGCTTTATGATCAGAAAATATGCTTGGTACAACTTTGATTTTTCTGAATTTGCTGATGTTGTTTTTGTGGCCCAACATATGGTCAATTCTTGAGAATGTTCCATGTACACTGGAGAAAAATGTATACTCTGTCACTTTGGGATGGAATGTCCTGTAGATGTCTATCATATCCAGGTGCTCGAGTGTTTTGTTTAAGGCCAATATATCTTTATTGATTCTCTGTTTGGATGACCGATCTAGAGCCGTCAGCGGTGTATTGACGTCTCCAAGTATGATTGTATTTTTGTCAGTTTTTGTTTTTAGGTCAATAAGTAGCTGTCTTATATATTTTGGTGCTGCTTGGTTTGGTGGATATATATTAAGAATTGTTATGTCTTCTTGATTCAGTGTCCCCTTAATCATTACGAAATGACCATTTTTGTCTCTGAGTACTTTTGCTGTCTTGTAGTCAGCCTTATCAGATATGAGTATTGCTATGCCTGCTTTTTTTGGATGTTATTTGCTTGGAGTATTGTTTTCCAGCCTTTCACTTTGAATTTCTTTTTATCCTTGTTGCTTAGATGAGTTTCTTGTAGGCAGCATACCATTGGATTTTCTTTTTAATCTATTCTGCTACTCTGTGCCTTTTTATTGGTGAGTTCAATCTGTTTACATTTAGTGTAATTATTGACACTTGTGAGTTCCCTATTGCCATTTTATATATTGCTTTCTGTTAGTTTTGTGTCTTGTTTGATCCTTCTCTTTCATTTTTCTATCTTTTGTTTTTATTTGGTTGTATTTTATACATCTTTCCTTTGTTGCTATCTTTTTTAAATCATGTGCTTCTGTGGTGGTTTTTTCAATGGTGGTTACCATTAAGTAATGAAAAGGGTTCCCACCCTGTTCATTGTAGTGCACTATCTTGTGAGTACTTTTGCACGCTATCATCCTTTGCTACTGTTAATCTCCATCCTCTCCCCCCCCCCCTTTTTTGTTATTGTCACAGTTTAACTTTAGTTTTATTCTGTTCTTGGTGGAGCTTTTACTTGTGATTTTGTTTTGTTTTTTTTTTGTTCTTTGTATCTAGTTGTAGAACCCCCTTTAGTAATTCCTGGAGTGGGGGTTTTCTGATGATAAATTCCCTCATCTTTTCTGTATCTGTGAATGATTTTATTACTCCTTCGTATTTGAAGGATAGCTTTGATGGGTATAGTATTTGTGGCTGAAAATTCCTCTCTTTCAGGACTTTAAATATTAGGGTCCATTCTCTTCTAGGTTGTAGAGTTTCTGTTGAGAAATCTGGTGATAATCTAATGGGCCTTCCTTTATATGTTGTATTCTTCTTTTGTCTGGCTGCCTTGAAATTTTTTCTTTGTCATTGGTTTGTGCCAATTTCATTATGATGTGCCTTGGAGTAGGTTTGTTAGGGTTAAGAAAACTCGGAGTTCTGTTTGCTTCTTGAATTTGAGGCTTTAATTCTTTCCACAGGCTTGGGAAGTTCTCATTTATTATTTGTTTGAATATGTTCTCCATTCCATTTTCTCTCTCTTCTCCCTCTGATATACCTATTATTCTTATGTTATTCTTTTTGATGGAGTCAGACAATTCCTCCAGGGCTATCTCATTTTTTTTTTAATTTTTGAGTCTCTTTCTTCTTCCCTCTGTTGTGCATCAAGTTGCTTGTCTTCTATTTCACTAATCCTACCTTCTATCTGGTCTGTTCTATTAGCTAAGCTTGTTACCTCGTTTTTCAGCTCGTGAATTGAGGTTTTCATGTCTGTTTGATTTGTTTTTATAGTTTCATTTTCCTTGGAAATATATTCTTTGTGTTCATTGAGTTGTTTTCTGAGCTCCCTAAATTGCCTTTCTGTGTTTTCTTGTATATCTCTGAGTATTTTTAGGATTTCTGTTTTAAATTCTCTGTCATTTAGCTCCAAGGTTTCTAATGTATTAAGTTTTTTCTCCATAGATTTTCCTCATCTATCTGTGTTACCTCTCTTTCTTTTGTATCCATGATGTTTGATTTCCTCTTCCTTAATGGCATCTGAGGTTGGTTTTGTTGATAGTATTAATGAGAATTAATAAAGAATAAAAAGTTACAGAAATAAAAATAAAAAATAAAAAAGAATTTAAAAAAAATTAAAAATTAAAAAAAATTATTCCCCACCCGCTTTTTTTCCTCTCCTCTCCTCTCCCCTCCTTCTTGAGAAAATCTTGTGGTGAACTGTGAATTATATTGTGCTAAATAGAACAAACAATACCTATAATGGAGGGCCTGAGTTGGGGAGAAGTAATAAAGGGGTAAAAAAAGGGAGTATGGACCCACAAAATGCAGAAAAGGAAAAAATTTGGGTCAAGAATAAAATGATTTGCTTTTAGGTGTTGGTTGACTGAGAGATATAATAAGAGGGATAAGAGGGAAACAGGAAAAAGGGGGGAAAATTAAAAAATTACTATTGTATTTAGTAGAACAAGAACTAGATAAAATGGAGAGCCAGGGTTGGGAGCACTGTTAGTGAGTTAAAAAAGCGAAGTAAAAAAACCCCAAAATGCCACACACATAAGTTTGAGTCCCAGATAAGATATTGTTCGTTATTGAGGTTTGAATGAGAGGAGACATAAAGCATAAAGGAAGAAACTAATATAGAGGGAGAAAAGAAAGAGAAGAGAGAAAAAAAAGAGGGAACCACTAAAAGAAAAAAAAAGAAAAAAACAGAGAGAGAGAGAGAGAGTTAAGGGTTTTGGAGTGGAACCCTCATAGAGAGAAAGGAAGAAGAAAGAAAAGATAATGGAAGATGTAACACTTATGGGTAGTGTAGTTCAAGGAGAGGAGAGAGTAAGACCGGCAGAGAATTAAACAACCAAATTGGAAGAGGAAAAAAATAATCAAGACATGAAGATAAGAGAAACAAACGAACAAATATAATAAAATGGGATAGGTTATAAAGTCTGTGGATTATTCTTGATTTTGAGAGGTTATCTTCTTGCTTTTTCTTTTCTCTCCCTCTTCCTGGTCGGTGACTCTGTACCCCGGGTTCTGCCCCTGTGGCACGCTTAGGTAGAGATTTGCAGTTGATAAGTCTCTATGGCTGGGGTCCCCAAACTTTTTACACAGGGGGCCAGTTCATTGTCCCTCAGACCGTTGGAGGGCTGGACTATAAAAAAAAATTATGAACAAATCCCTATGCACACTGCACATATCTTATTTTAAAGTAAAAAAACAAATGGGAACAAATACAATATTTAAAATAAAGAACAAGTAAATTTAAATCAACAAACTGACCAGTATTTCAATGGGAACTATGCTCCTCTCACTGACCACCAATGAACGAGGTGCCTCTTCCGGAAGTGGGGCGGGGGCTGGATAAATGGCCTCAGGGGGCCGCATGCGGCCCACGGGTCATAGTTTGGGGACCCCTGCTCTATGGCGATGTCATATATTGGGCTTCAGTCTCGTTGGCAGTCGAGGCTCATTAGCAATTGTAGGCTCCGACAGTGAGAGAGTTCATGTTCCTGGAGCCTCTCTCCTAGTCTTTCCTTCCTGAATTAGTAGCCTGATAATCTAGCTTTGGGGTTGCTGCTTCCTCTGCCTGGAGAGCAAGAGGCTCCAAGAGCTGGCAAATCCCCACTCTGTTCCCACTCCGCGCAGGGCTCTGGGTAGGGCTCTATCAGTCAGAGCTGCTAGCATAATCAGGCGGGGCTTCCACCCACACAAAGACCTCTGACTCTGCCCCTCTGTTCGGTAACACAGGCAGGCGCCAACTCCCGGGGCACTTGGAGGAATCTCTCGCTCACTATCTGCGCGTGCAGACCGGGATATGGAACAGGCCGCCTCTCACTCCGAATGAGACCCCCGCCCGCACGGAGAAGTTCCAGCATTGGAATTAGCTCTCGCTCCCTCCCTGTGTGTGGCTTTTTCAGGGTGCTGGGGTGGCCCCGAGATTCTGCTTTCGGCCCACACAAAGGCCCCGACTCTGCCCCTCTGTGGGGTAACACGGGCGCCCACTCCCGGGGCTCTAGGAGGAATCTCTCGCCCACTATCTGCACACGCTGACCAGGACATCAGGACAAATGGCTGTCCCAAGCCCCTTTCTTTGTCTGGATTTGGCGCAAGCGTTAGCTTGTATTGACTGGGTTGCCACAGGCACAGTTTTTCCTCGGCTTGGATCTCTGTGCCACAGCCTGGTTTGGCTGTTTGTGCTGCGGCCTGGATCTATTCACCCCCTTTGCCTGCCTTAGTTCCTATACTCTCAGTCCCCAGTGAAAGAAGCCCTTATTTAGGTTAGTGAGGAAGGTGGAGTGTTCCTTACTCCTTATTTCCTTCAGGATTTGATGATATATTTAGCCAATTTTTTGCTTGACCATACCTTCGTGTGTATTGCAGAACATCTGGAGGCTCCAAGGATAGATTTTTCTGTTTCTGGTTGTAGATCTTGTTGAGTTTTGGGGGAGATTTATCAGTATCGCTCCTTACAGCACCATTACTGTGACGTAATAATAAGTAACTCTTAAAATAAGTATCTAATAACTAAGTTTTAAAGATAGACAATACAAATATTCATCAATCTACGACCTATGCAACTTACGACCATTCGACTTGACAACCACAATCGCTAGCCACGACTGCTCCACGTCTGGCAGCGCAAGCATTGCCCAGCTGGGCGTACGACAGTGCGGACCAGCTTCTGGCAGCACTACCATCTCCACGTGCCACCATTTCAACTGTTATCCCGGACTCGGTACAGCAATTTGTGTTTTGTGTCTTGGATATTTTTCATCAAACCCCTCCCAAGATGTCTACCAAGAGGAAATTGTCTTTGCAAATATTAAACCAGTTGTACTGGTAATGCAGTGTTTTACTTATACCTGACGAATGTAAAAATAAGAAACAAAATGGTGTAGAGATGATACAAATGGCATAAAATGAACAAAGAAAATTATGATATATAACAATAATGAAAGAAAATTATGATACAATATGACTTAAAGATTTTTTTTATTAAAGATATAACTTATTTATTTATTTATTCATTCATTTTAGAGAGGAGAGGGAGAGACAGAGAGACAGAGAGAAGAGAGACAGAGAGAGAGAAGGGGGGGAGGAGCTGGAAGCATCAACTCCCATATGTGCCTTGACCAGGCAAGCCCAGGGTTTCAAACCGGCAACCTCAGCATTTCCAGGTCGACGCTTTATCCACTGCGCCACCACAGGTCAGGCCGACTTAAAGATTTTTATAACATCATTTCACAGTACTGTACATATAGCCTACTCAACTTACGACCAAATCATGTTACGACCAGTCTGTCGGATCCAATCATGGTCCTAAGTTGAGCACTAGCTGTAATGGGAATTGTTGGAGTCCTAGTGGTTAGTTCTGAGTCACTCAGAATGTTCAAGCAAACTTCATATCTACTTGAGATATTCATGTATAAATTTCGGATTAAATCAGGACTCCCTTCCTGCCTTGTACTACATGCAAAGCTTTTTGTTTATAGACAGATCAGTTTTCTTATTAAAATTCCTCTTCAATTCCCTTAATCTAACATTTTTAGACTTAACAGTCCTATATTTATGAGACTTTTAAAGATTTATTAGTGTTTATCTTTACAGAGCAGGCTACGTTTTCTTGTCTTCATCTCTTTCTACTTAAGACAGGAGATGTCCTATAAAAGCAATGTTTTTAATTCCTGAACTGCTAAAAACACAAGCAAATAGAAAAAATTTTTTCTAGGATTATTTTGCTTAATTGCTGAGTTGTAATCTTGCCCAGGATGGGTTCATTAAACCATGATTCTAGAAAGCTTAAAGGTATGGATTTTGGGGGAAGGGGGGTGATTATTAGAACAAGTTAAAAAATAAAAGCAAGTATGGAAAGAAGAAACAAATGTCTTACCTCTTTTATTCCCCACCACCCAAAAAATACCCTTTAGGTCGGATTCTTAAAAAGTTTTTGTTGTGTTTGGGCTTGCAGATTTAAGAGCTTTTTTTAAAAAAGTCATTTACGTTTTCTTTTTTGTGTTTTGATCCTGATTATATAGGAACTAATTTACTTGTGAGTTCATTTTAGTTTTGATGCTGGCATACAGTATTCTATTGATTGCCATTTTTCAAGTATTCGTATCAAAACCACAGACTTTTTGCCTGCTCACTGCATGTTGAGATGAATTTGATTTAGGTCTAATTTATAGAATTTATTGTTAGCCTTAGTATTCACCCAAGTACCATACTTAAAAATGTTGTTTTCCCTCCCAGGCATAGTATATTTTCCTTTTATAAGAAGAGTTACAGAATTAGAAATGATGCATGATTAGACCAAATCCAGATGTGTCCATTTAAGGGAGGACAGAGGCCAATTTCATTGTTAAATTGAGTTTGGAGTGTGTGATGTGTTATTGTGTATGTCATTAATATATTTGAGATCTTCTGAATTTGAAAATATATTAAACCTGCTTATTTTTTTTCCTTTTGCAGGCAAATGAATGATTATTTTACAGAGATAGGTGTTCTGTAGTGACTTGTTAAAGGATGATTTTTTTTCAGTCCTTTTTATTATAGGTAAAATAGTATAAATACATAACTATGTACCTGTCCTATCTGTTAGCATTTTATAATAGTAATTCCTTATTTTTCCCCCTTTTATTGAATTTATTGGGGTGACACTGGTTAACAAAATTATACAGGTTCCAGGTGCACAATTCTACAACACATCAGTACACTGAATTGTGTTCAGTGCACCAAGTCAAGTCTCCGTTCATTACTATTATCCCCCCAAACCCTTCTTTACCTCCGCCCAGTTCCCTCCCAATAGCAATTCCTTTTTCCATACATTTCCCTGTGCCCAATTTTTATTTATTTGTTTATTTATTTTGGAGGGACAGACAGGGAGGAAGGGAGAGAAATGAGAAGCATTAAGTCATACAACTAGTGCTCGACTTACGACCACCATTGGTTCCGACAGACTGTTCATAACACGATTTGGTCGTAAGTTGAGTAGGCTATATGTACAGTACTATGAAATGATGTTATAAAAATCTTTGTCATATTTTATCATAATTTTCTTTCATTATTGTTATATATCATAATTTTCTTTGTTCATTTTATGCCATTTGTATCATCTCTGCACCATTTTGTTTCTTATTTTTACATTCGTCAGGTTTAAGTAAAACACTGCTTACCAGTACAACTGGTTTAATATTTACAAAGACAATTTCCTCTTGGTAGACATCTTGGGAGGGATTTGATGAAAAATATCCAAGACACAAAACACAAATTGCTGTACCGAGTCCGGGATAACAGTTGAAATGGTGCACAAGGAGATGGTAGTGCTGCTGGAAGCTGGTCCGCACTGTCGTACGCCCAGCTGGGCAATGCTTGCGCTGCCAGACGTGGAGCAGTCGTGGCTAGCGATTGTGGTCGTCAAGTCGAATGGTCGTAAGTTGCATACGTTGTAAGTCGATCAATATTTGTAGTTGTGGCACTTTTGTTGTTTGTTGTTTATTGATTGCTTCTTACACGTGCCTTCACCAGGGGGCTCCCGTCAAGCCAGTGACCTTGGGCTTTAAGCCAGCGACCATTGGGCTCAAGCCGTTGACCATAGGATTGTGTCTTGATCCCGTGCTCAAGCCAGCAGCCCTGTGCTCAAACCAGATAAGCGCACACTCAAGCCAGCAACGTTTGGGTTTCGAACATGGGACCTCAGCGTCCCAGGTTAACGCTATTCACACCGTGCCACCATTGGTCAGGATCCCCTTGCCCAATAAGACTGAAGAAATATGTTTTATCAAATGAAGTTTGTGAATTAGAATAAAAAGTGACTTTTTGAGACTAGCATTTTATTATATATGTGTCTGAACATTTTGAGTTATGAAAGTTATAACAAAGGACTTGATAATGCTTTTTAAAAATTTTAAAAAGACTTTATTGATTGATTTTAGAGAGAGAAAAGAGAGAGAGAGAGAGAAAAGGGGGGATGGGATGGAGCAGGAAGCAACAACTTGTAATAGTTGCTTCTTGTATGTGCCTTGATCCGACAAGCCCCAGGTTTTGAACTTGTGACCTCAGCATTCCAGATCGATGCTCTATCCACTGCACCACCACAGGTCAGGCAACTTGATAGCACTTTCAAAGAATAGCCCAAGAATGACTGTATAACTTATTTGTATTAGTTAAGAGGGAGTTGGGTAGTTTTAGTCAAAATAACATTTGTTTTCTTCTAAAAAGACGTAACTAATATGTGAGTGTAAATTTAGAAAAATCTGTAAAATCAAATGGCAAACCTAATTTTTCCTCTCTATACTCTGCCATTCAACCCAATTCCCACTCTCACCATCTTCCAAAGTATTAACAGCTATTATGTTTTAGTTATCCTTCCAGTTCCTTCACTTATATCCTCAACCCTCTCAACACCAGCTGCCGCCCCCAAGCCCTTTTGAAATCTAAGAAAGCAAAGTGATCCTTATTGAGTATTTTGTTGTTTTAACAGCTTATGGTTATTAGTGCTTGGCCAACTTCTGAGAGTATTGTCAGGGTTTTTTTAGAGCACTTATATTGGGTCCTTTTGCATAGTCAGTATATTCAGTTAACCTGTTATTTCCAGAAGGTGTTTTTTTTTTTCCTTTTTTCTCACTTAAAGCAATGGTTATAAGAGAGTTAAGTGACAGTGTATTAGGATTTCAGAGCCCTGACTTCTAATCTTGGGCTATATTAGTAACTATTAGCTTGGGCAAACCCATTAATCATTCTAGGCCTTTTTTTAGCATGTATAAAATGTTCAGTCTATTCTTTACCATATACAGTTTTTTCAACTCTAATTTCATAACACCCTTTGATTCAAAAATAGTTGACATTTTAAAAGTATAAAGGGGCTTGGGCTTGTTTTATCACTGCTCTTAGAAGATGATGTTAGTGAATTTTGGTTAATCTGAAAGTCTTGGTTAAGAATTGAAACTTGTGATAGTAGTGTTGATCCAAAAAAAAAAATGCTGTTTAATTATCCCATCTTCAGAAACACATTATGACATAGTGGAACATCATACTTACAATTTTTTGGCTGTCGTGTTTTTCTAAGCTCCCCAGTTCACTCCCTTTCCCCATATATGCACAGTGTATAAAATATTCAGTGGGAGGGGAAACAGTGTCCACCTATGCTGCCTGAGGTATATGTGGTGGTTGGATTTTTACAGTGTTGTAAAATTAATCCCATGTGTTAGTGATATGTCTTGAAATTTTAATTTCTTCGTTATCTTACTAAAATCCCAGGAGATTTAATTCTTCATTTTAACATGGAACTGTTAATCTTTTGTTTTATTACTTTTTCTTGGAAGCTTTTCAAATGAGGGTGAGTTTATTCAAAGTTTTTTTCATAGGCTTGTCCAGAGAATTATCTAAGCCATTATCGCTAGATTAGACTTTGCATTACTCTCAGCTTTCTGTCTTGCACAGCAGCCACTGACCCTTCTAAAAAGCACGTCGGGTTATGTCACTCTTTTTTTCAAAATCCTCCAAAGGCTTTTCCCCTCACTCAGGAAAGTCAGAGTACTTAACAGAACTTGTACGGTCTTTGGTCTACCTTTACTTCTCATTTTAGAGGCTTTATTTCTACCACACTTCCATCTTCACTCCACAACAGCCTCATTGACCATCTTATTTCTGTCTTGCATGCAGCAGACATGCCTTCACTTTCCTTGCCTTTTTACATGCTGTTTCCTCTTCCCCAAATGTCCCCATGACTGGTCTTTACTCACTCATTGCTGTATCAGAGAGGCTATCCCTGAGTTTCCTAGAGTAATATCCCTTTATTTTTCTTTTTTTTTTTAATTCAGTGAGAGGAGGGGAGGCAGAGACAGACTTCTGCATGTGCCCTGACAAGGATCCATCTGGCACGCCCCCTAGGGGGGTGATCGATCCTCTCCTGCTTGAGTAGATGCTCTACCCATCTGGGGCATTGCTCTGTTGCTCAGCAACCAAGCTCTACTTAGCACCAGAGACAGAAGCCCTGGACCCATATTCAGCACCGGGGTACCCATCTTCACCCACTTGCTCCAACTGAGCCACGGCTGTAGGAGTGGGAGAGAAAGAGAGGGAGAGAGAGAGAGAGAGAGAGAGAGAGAGAGAGAGAGAGAGAGAGACAAGATGGGGAGAGGTAGAGAAGCAGATGGGCGCTTCTTCGCTGTGCCCAGACCAGGAATTGAACCTGGGACATGCACATGCTGGGCTAATGCTCTACCGCTGAACCAACTGGCCAGGGTCAGAGCAATGTCCCCTTCTATCATCCTCCTTTTTCTTTCTCCTCTTTCCCTGCTTTGTTTTTCTTTTTATACTTATCAACACCTGATGTTATTTTGTGACTTAACTACTCCCCACTGTCATGTGTGTTCCACAAAAGTGGCTCAGGAGATGATTGGCTGGACTTAGTGAGGCAGAAATCCTTAGTGGTGGGAAATCCTTGGGACATCAGTCTCACTGTGCCCGGGGGAGGGTCTGCAGCAGCAGACATTTAATCCTCCGTGTTCCTTAGCCAGCTTGAGGACTTGACTGCACCGTGACTGCCACTGCAGCACCTGTCCGTGTCAAAGGCTTATTTTGATTTGTTTTTTTGTAGGAAAATGGCTGAATAATATTCCATTTGCAACTAATACCTTTGACAAATTTTTGATAGTGAATTCTGGACATTAGCTGATAACACACTGCTCACAAAAATTAGGGGATATTTTATCGCTTCATATTTATTTTTGAAATATCCTCTAATTTTTGTGAGCAGTATATATACCTGAGGGAAGAGGGAGAAATACAGCCCTAAATTGGGGAATTGACTCATACTGTGCTTTTTGCCCAATTATAAAGTTCCAAAGCATTTTCCTCTTTTTAAACTAAGGAGCATTTCATTTCTTACCTCATTGTGGAGGGGCATGGACTTTCATTAGAAGCAGCCTGAGTCATGTAATTGAGACATCCATACACTACAGACTAGACAGCCTGCAAACATAGTTTGGAAATATCTATTTGTAGATCTTTTTTCTTCCTGTTTTTAATGCCTGTTAGTTACAACTAGATAAATTTTATTCTCCTGGCAAACTTGCTACATTAAGACTCAGCTGAGTAAATGCTGCCTGTGTGGTAGGCCCTTAATGTTTATTAAATAAACTTTTTGTTACAAGTCCTCTCTCTCTTCCATATTTTAAGAAATTAGAGCCTATGTGCTATATATACATAGAGAAGGTTTCCTAAATTGTATCTGGCAGGGATGACAGATGTTGGGAAAGTTATCTGTAATTTAGGATGGTACTGTGAATTTAGTCTTTTGAGTCAGAAAGATTTGTGTTTGAATCCAGACTTTGTGATCTTTTTTTTCTCTTCAGTTATGACCTAGTAAATTTAACCTTTGAGTCTTTATTCCCTCATATGTTAGATTTGGATAATACTGTTGACACAGACTTGGCTATGATGAATATATGAGAATGTTTATGAAGTAACTTTCTTAGTTCTTTTGTGGTTTGTGAATGTAGATGATCAAACATATGTGCTATTACTGAACTTTTTTTTTTCTTTTAATCTCATCATTTGTCAAACTTTGCCTGAAGAATCTTTATAGCCTTCATTTTCTCCCTGCTGCCACATTTTTGGATCTAGCATGTACGTTCTCCTTGGTTTGAATCTGCTGTTTCCAGTTTCTGCCTACTTGGTTTTATGAGTGGGAAGGGGAAGATGGCGAAGAGCTATGAGCTTTAAGTACAGGTTTTCCTTTCCTGCTTGAGTAGTATCTTCTGTGCACGGTACTTAGTGCGGAGTGATCCAGTTACAAGAACTGGGGTATTTATCATATTGATTGCTTAACAGTAGCACTCCACTAAGAGAATGCATTAGAATTCCATGTGGAACTTTTAAAATTTACATTTTTGGGCCTCATTCCAGAGCTGTTGAATCAGCATCTCTGGGGTGGACCTGGGTGTTAATTAAAAATTTCACTAGTGAATTTTATGAAAACACTTAGTTAAGAACTGGCTTAACTAAGTATTCGAAGACCATCTCAAGCCAATAAGGCAGATCACTTTTTATAAATATTAGTTTTGATGACCTCATGTTCTTCTCCAAAATCTTTCAATCACTTTTCTGTTACTAAAGAAGAAAGTCAGAAGAAGCTTGGCATTCACGACTGCTTGTGGTGACTGTAGTTTATCCTGTTCTTTTTTTACCATTCTTTTTGATAACTATATTTCCTTTTTTTTTTAATTCAGTGAGAGGAAGGGAGGTAGAGAGACAGACTCCCGCATGAGCGCCTGCTGGGATCCACCTGGCAAACCCACTAGGGGTCAACGCTCTGCCCATCTGGGGTGTGTTGCTCTGTTGATCAGCAGCTGAGATCTTTTAGCTCCTGAGGCAGGCCATGGAGCCATCCTCAGTGCCTGGAGCCAGCTCACTCCAATTGAGCCATGGCTGCAGGAGGGGGAGAGAGAGAAAGAGAGAGAGAGAGAGAGAGAGAGAGAGAGAAAGAGGAAGAGAAGCGAGAGGGGGTGGGGTGGAGAAGCAGATGGGCGCTTCTCCCGTGTGCCCTGACCTGGAATCAAACCTGGGACATCCACATGCCAGGCTGATACTCTACCGCTGAGCCAACCAGCCAGGGCTTTGATAACTATTTCTAATAGACTGCAATTGTAATTCAGCATTATTTTCAACTATCTACTTCTCTTATGATGATCTAGAATGTCTTGTTCTCTTCCCCCTTCCCTTGATCTCTAATAACTACTTTTCTTCTAAAGTCTACTTCAAAGGCACACTTTCTCCATAAACCTTTCCTGGTGCCCTCAGCTAGAAGTCACGTTCCCTCTTTTAACTCCAAAATATTTATATACTTTATTTTTGCACTGATCCCAGATTATGTTTATCTCTAGATGCCTTTGATCTCTGCTAAACTAAGTTCGTTGATGACAGATTCTGTGTTCCACCTCTACTGACTCAGTAAAATGGTACTTTGTACATAGTATGTGCTAAGTTTCCCACTCCCATCTCTGATTTGGGGAAAGCTTATTTGTTGTTTTTTAATGTTTAGTGAAATTTATCAAAATGTTGCTGGTACGTTAAACTAGCCTTAAATCACTTTCCATAAAAATGTAGAATTTCTTATTTTTCTTCTTATACTTCAGATCTGGCTTTTGACAAGTTTATTCTTGTTTATAACTTGTGTTTTGTGATGAACAAAGGACTCACAGATGTCAGGCCAGCTTTTCCTCTTCTATTGTTTGCCAGATATGGTGATTGTTGGGAGACTATAGTTCTCCATGGTTCTCTCACATATTATACATGTCTTGCAAGTAGAGGTACTGTCTGACTGCCTGTTTTGTAGACTACCTTTTTCAGGGATGTTTATATAGTGATAGAAGATAGAGATATTGTTTGGAAGATAGACATATTGTTTCCAGAGCAAAGGGCAAGTTTACTTACAGTTCAGAATGATAAAAATAGACTCCCAGTATGAAAAGATGATCAATGTCACTAATCATCAGAGAGATGCAAATTAAAACTACAATGAGATAGTTTTAATTTAATCTCATACCTGTCAGAATGACTATCATCGATAAATCACCACACAGCAAGTGCTGGTGAGGATGTAGAGAAAAGGAAACCCTTGTACACTGTTGCTGGGAATGCAAATTGGTGCAGCCACAATGGAAAACAATATGGAGGTTCCTCAAAAAATTAAAAATGGAACTGCCTTATCACCCAGCAATTTCACTTTCTGGATATATTGCCAAAGAAATCCAAAACACTAATTTTAAAAGAGATATGCACCTCTATGCTCATTGCAGCATTATTTACAATAGCCAAGATATAGAAGCAACCCAAGTGCCCATCAATAAACAAGTGGGTAAAAAAAAAGTAATGAGATTTTTATATGTATATATGTTGTACAATGGGATATTACTCAGCCATAAAAAAGAATATGAAATCTTAGCACTTGCAACAGCATGGACCTAGAGAGGGTATTATGCAAAGTGAAGTAAGTCAGACAGAGAAAGACAAATACCATATGATTTCACTTATATTCAGAATCTAAAGAACAAAATAAACAAAACAAATACTCGTAGATACAGAGAACAAACTGAGGGTTGCCAAATGGGAGGAGAATTAGGAGGCTGGGTGAAAAGGTAAAGGGATTAAGAAGTATAGATTGATAGTTGTAAAATAGTCATGGGGATGTAAACTACTACAGAATAGGGAATATAGTCAGTAATATTGTAATAACTGTATGGTGCCAGCAAGTACTTGTAAATTATATGATTGTCTAACCACTGTGCTGTATTGTGTAGTGAATGTCAACTGCAGTTGAAAAAAAAAGTCTCCCTCCAGAGCATTTGTTCAGTTCAGTATAGTAAAGATAACAGCTCCAGAGTAAAGGACTGGCAGAGTTATGCCGATTTAAAATAGCTGGGTTCCTTAACTTTAAGGTTTCTCTCCTATAACATAACCCCCTACATGTTCAGTTGTTATTTTGCCCTCTTTGTCTCACCCTATAAGAATTAGGGGTTTACAGAACTGTCACACAGGCCGACACTGGCTACTGCTATTGCCATAATAAAGTTGTCTTAGACCTAGGAGTCTTGTCTCTTTCTCCAACATCTGTGAAACTGGCAGGATAATTTATTAACTTATAAGTAGGATAAATTGTCAGCTTTTTCATAGTTCTTGACTGTAATATTTAAGCTACTATTTTTAGAACTGGAAAATTGGCCCTTCTACAAATAACTCTTGGTAAATCTTAATCTCAGTTAAACCTGGGTCTTTGGGAAGTTACCTGGATGAGGCTAGAGTTCAGGTCCCTTATGTTCCCCCCACAAACCAAATTTATTCAAGTTAAAGCACTGTTATTGTGAGATTGCCCTTCTATCAAATGATGAAGTTAACAGTGATCTCTAAGCATTGCTATTTTATGTGGATGAGCAACATTGACAAGGGCATTTGTTTATTTAAAGCTGAAGTTTGGAATGTATCTTGTCTTCAAAAGAGAAATGGGGCATTTGGGAGGACACTTTTTAATAAATTGGTATAACAATTTTAATGATTTGTTATCTAATAAACTAGATAAATATTAATATATAATATGTTTGATAATGCAAATTTTAAGGAAAAAGGGAGGACAGGACAATATTGAAACTTTAGGTAATGTTGATTTGGGAAGCCTTACTGAGGTGACTTTTGAGTGAAGGATTGAACTAAGTAAGGAGACTAGCTACTCACCTATCTGCAGGAAAAGGATTCTGGGCAGAGGGAACAGCAAGTACAAAGGCTCTGCAGCAAAGTGTGCACGGTGCAAGACTTTAAGGAGCGGGTTTGTCATGGTTTGAAGACATGTCCAGAGGATTATAATGTTGCCTTTTGTCTTACCTGTTTTTCTGCACTTTAGTCATAACACTTGCTTTTATGTTTATTTTTTTTATTTATTTTATTTTATTTTATTTATTTATTTTAATTTATTCATTTTTAGAGAGGAGAGAGACAGAGAGAAAGAGAGAGAGAGAGAGAGAGAAGGGGGGAGGAGCTGGAAGCATCAACTCCCATATGTGCCTTGACCAGGCAAGCCCAGGGTTTTGAACCAGCGACCTCAGCATTTCCAGGTCGACGCTTTATCCACTGCGCCACCACAGGTCAGGCGCTTTTATGTTTATATGTTAGTTACTTCTTCACTTGTAACATGGAGTTTCTTTAAATATAACTTTGAAAACTACTGAATTAGATAACTTTTTTGCAGTATTCTCTAGGTTTTATTGATAGTCTTTGTAAGTACCCATCTTTTTTTCTTTTTAAATTGCTTTTAGAGTGAGAGAGGAAGAGGAAGGAGGAGAGATAGAGAGAGAAACATTGATTTGTTGTTCTCCTTATTTATGCATTCATTGGTTGATTCTTGTGTGTGCACTGACCGGGATCGAACCTACAACCTTGGTGTATTGGGGTGATGCTCTAACCAAGTGAGCTACCTGGCCAGGGCATAAGTGCCCATCATTCACATTTAATGTAAGTCCTATATCAGCATTTTTTTTTTAAGTTCAGCATGTATTTGAAAGCTGGTTTAGACCTTATTTTATATGGCTTCTTTTTTAACTCTTGCATAGATTATATTCTTTCTATTTCTGTTGGAGAGAAAAGGCTGCAGCAGCCTGAAATAGTAAGAAAATAATCTGAAGTAGCATACCAACTAAAACCTCTCTACTGAAGGTCATGAATTACCCTTTAAATATAAAAGCTAGTTTTCAATGATTTTTGACCTAGAAAAATTAACACCAAACCGCTTCTTCCTTGAAATACCATCCTATCCTTGTACTATTTCTGTCTTAAGGATTTCTCTTTCCTTGGACTTATACTTCTCACTTTCCTTAATCTCTTTGGATACTCTGTTCTACTCTGTGGCTTCAGTGAGCATCTATATGTTGTTGATTCTAATATAATTTCTAGTCTTCATGTCACTTTTGAGCTTTAAGCAGCTGTAATATGTTGGCTTCTAAGTCATCCATTTGGATGACTGTTGGACAACATGACTGAAATACTTAAAGCAAGTTTCTATCTTTTCCCCTCAAAGAAAAAAGAACTTACATTTTTTGTCTTTATTTTGGTAAATAGTATATTTGTCCAGATGGTTAAGCTAGAATCTTTATGTTGATGCCCACTAGCCAGTGACCATCAGTAACACACCCATAGGTAAACAAAGTTGGGTTTATTGATGCTTTCTGCAACAAGAGAAGCCACATGCTATGGGGAATCATCTAGTGTCCAAGTTAAGACTGTGTAGGACAGGGAATCTAGGCTTTTTGTTAGGTAATTTTGGGGAGGATTCAGGGAAGTGAGATGGGTTTGCTTTGAATAGGGTGCTCTAAAGAAGTGAGGATAATTCTTTGATTTTCTTAATTAACTTTTATCTAGGAGGAAAGAAGAACAAGGTCAGTTTAAAACCGTACTTGGAGTTAGAGGACATGATAAATAAAGGCACGGAAGCAGAGCAGAAAAAAGAGACTCAAAAAGTCTGAGGAAACTCTAAGAGAGTTCTGTGACAACATGAAGAGAAATAACATCCACATCATAGGGGTTCCTGAAGAAGAAGAGAAAGAACAAGGGGTAGAGATTTTGTTCAAGCATATCATAGCTGAAAACTTCCCTCAACTAAGGCAGGAAAACATGTCACATGTTCAGGAAGCACAGAGAACTCCATTAAAGAGAAACCCAAAGAAATCAACACCAAGACACATCATAATTAAAATACCAAAGCTAAGTGATAAAGAGAAAATATTAAAAGCTGCTAGAGATAAAAAGACTATCACCTACAAAGGAGCCCCCATAAGGATGACTTCCAACTTCTCAACAGAAACACTTGAGGCCAGAAGGGAATGGCAAGAAATAGTCAAAATAATGCAGAACAAGAGCCTACCACCAAGACTACTTTATCCAGCAAGGCTATCATTTAAAATTGAAGGAGAAATATAAAGCTTTCCAGACAAAAAAATACTCAAGAAATTCACTACAACCAAACCAAGGCTGCAAGAAATGCTAAGGGGCCTGTTGTAAACAGATCAAAGGAGAAAAAGAATATAGCAAAAGAGGAATACAATTTTAAAGAATAAAATAGCAATAAACAATTACATATCGATAATAACCTTAAATGTAAATGAATTAAATGATCCGATCAAAAGACATAGGGTGGCTGCGTGGATAAGAAAACAGGACCCATACATATACTGTCTACAACAGACACACCTTAAAAAAAAATATGCACATAGACTGAAGATAAATGGATGGAAAAAATATGTCACGCAAATGGAAATGAAAAAAAAGCTGGGGTAGCAATATTTATCTCAGACAAAATGGATTTTAAAACAAAGACTATAGTAAGAGATAAAGAAGGTCACTACATAAGGATAAAGGGAGCAATCCAACAGGAAGATATAACCATTATAAATATCTACGCACCTAATATAGGAGCACCTAAATATATAAAACAGACTTTGATGGATTTAAAGGGTGAGATCAACAGCAATACTATAATAGTAGGGGATTTCAATACCCCACTAACATCACTAGATAGATCCTCAAAAAAGAAAATTAACAAAGAAACAGCAAACTTAAAGGACATACTAGATCAACTTGATTTAATAGATATCTTCAGAACCTTTCACCCTAAAACAGCAGAATATACATTCTTTGCAAGTGCTCATGGTACATTCTCTAGAATAGACTACATATTAGGGCACAAAAGCGGTCTCAACAAATTTAAGAAGATTGAAATCATATCGAGCACTTTCTCTGATCACAATGGCAGCATTAAACTAGAAATCAACCATAACAGAAAAACTGAAAAATACTCAAACACTTGGAAACTAAAGAGCACGTTATTAAATAATGAATGGGTAAACAATGAGATCAAAGAAGACATTAAAAAATTCCTAAAAACGAATGATAATGAGCATACATCAACTCAAAATTTATGAGACACAGCAAAAGCAGTCTTGAGAGGGAAGTTCATAGCATTACAGGCATACCTCAAGAAGCTAGAAAGAGCTCAAATAAACAACTTGACCCTACATCTAAAAGAACTAGAAAAAGAACAGCAAGTAATGCCCAGAGCTAGTAGAAGGAAGGAAATAATAAAGATCAGAGCAGAAATAAATGACATAGAGGCTAAAGAAACAATACAGAGGATCATTGAAACCAGGAGCTGGTTCTTTGAAAAGGTAAATAAGATCGATGAACCTTTAACCAGACTCACCAAGAAAAAGAGAGAGAGGACTCAAATAAATAAAATTAGAAATGAGAGAGGAGAAATAACAACTGACACAACAGAAATACAAAATATTGTAAGAAAATACTATGAAGAATTGTATGCCAAAAAACTAGACAACTTAGATGAAATGGACAAGTTCCTTGAAACATATACTCTTCCAAAAATTAATCTGGAAGAATCAGAAAACCCAAACAGACCAATAACAACAAATGAGATTTAAACAGTTATCAAAAAGCTCCCAAAAAAGAAAAGTCCTGGGCCTGATGGCTTCACAAGTGAATTCTACCTAATATTCAAAGAAGAACTAACTCCTATCCTTCTCAAGCTATTTCAAAAAATTCAAGAGGAAGGAAGACTTCCAAGCTCCTTTTATGAGGTGAGCGTAATTCTGATTCCAAAACCAGGCAAAGACAACACAAAGAAAAAATATTATAGGCCAATATCCCTGATGAATTTAGATGCTAAAATCCTCAACAAAATATTAGCAAACTGGATCCAGCAATATATGAAAAAAATCATACACCAGGATGAAGTGGGATTTATTCTTGGGAGGCAAGGCTGGTACAATATTTGCAAATCAATCAATGTGATTCATCACATAAACAAAAGGAAGGAAAAAAACCACATGATAATTTCAATAGATGCAGAAAAAGCATTTGATAAAATCCAGCACCCATTCATGATCAAAACTCTCAGCAAAGTGGGAATACAGGAAACATACCTCAACATGATAAAGACCATCTATGACAAACCCACAGCCAATATCATACTCAATGGGCAAAAATTAAAAGCAATCCCCTTAAGATCAGGAGCAAGGCAGGGGTGCCCCCTTTCACCACTCTTATTCAACATAGTTCTGGAAGTCCTAGCCACAGCAATCAGACAAGAAAAAGAAGAAGTAAAGCTATCATTATTTGCAGATGATATGATACTGTATATAGAAAACCCTAAAGTCGCAGTCAAAAAACTACTAGACCTGATAAATGAATTCAGCAAGGTGGCAGGATATAAAATCAATACTCAGAAATCAGAAGCATTTTTATACACTAACAATGAACTGTCAGAAAGAGAAATTAAGGAATCAATCCCCTTTACCACTGCAACCAAAAAAATAAAGTACCTAGGAATAAATTTAACCAGGGAGATTAAAGATTTGTACTCAGAAAATTATAAAACAATAAAAGAAATCAGGGAAGATACAAACAAGTGGAAGCATATACCGTGCTCATGGTTAGGAAAAATAAACATCATTAAAATGTCTATATTACCCAAAGCAATTTATAAATTCAATGCAATAACGATTAAAATACCAATGACTTACTTCAAAGATATAGAACACATATTCCAAAAATTTATATGGAGCCAAAAGAGAACACGAATAGCCTCAGCAATCCTGAAAAGCAATAATATAGTGGGAGGTATCACACTTCCGGATATCAAGTTATATTATAAGGCCATTGTACTCAAAACACCTGATACTGGCATAAGAACAGGCATATAGATCAATGAAACAGAACTGAGAACCCAGAAATAAACCTACACCTTTATGGACAACTGATATTTGACAAAGGAGGTAAGAGCATACATTGGAGTAGAGACAGCCTCTTCAACAAATGGTGTTGGGAAAATTGGAAAGCTACCTGCAAAAAAATGAAACTAGACCACCAACTTACACCATTCACAAAATAACTCAAAATGGATAAAAGACTTAAATGTAAGGCGTGAAACCATAAGCATCTTAGAAGAAAACATAGGCAGTAAGCTCTCTAACATTTCTCGCAGCAATATATTTGCCGATTTGTCTCCACAAGCAAGTGAAATAAAAGACAGGATAAACAAATGGGACTATATCAAACTAAAAGGCTTCTGCACAGCTAAAGACAATAAAAACAGAATAAAAAGACAAACTATACAATGGGAGAACATATTTTACAATGCGTCTGATAAGGGGTTAATAACCAAAATTTATAAAGAACTTGTAAAACTTAATACCAGGAAGACAAACAATCCAATCCAAAAATGGGCAAAAGAAATGAATAGACACTTCTCCAAAGAGGACACACAGATGGCCAATAGGCATATAAAAAAATGCTCAACATCACTAATGATTAGAGAAATGCAAATTAAAACTACAATGAGATATCACCTCGCACTAGTCAGAATGGCACTCATCAACAAAACAACACAGAATAAGTGCTGGCGAGGATGTGGAGAAAAGGGAACCCTCCTGCACTGCTGGTAGGAATGCAGACTGGTGCAGCCACTGTGGAAAACAGTATGGAGATTCCTCAAGAAATTAAAAATCGAACTGCCTTTTGACCCAGCTATCCCACTGTTAGGAATATACCCCAAGAACACCATAGCACTGTATGAAAAGAAGAAATGCACCCCCATGTTTATGGCAGCATTATTCACAATAGTGAAGATCTGGAA
The DNA here is from genome assembly GCF_036850995.1 of Saccopteryx leptura. Taxonomy (NCBI): domain Eukaryota; kingdom Metazoa; phylum Chordata; class Mammalia; order Chiroptera; family Emballonuridae; genus Saccopteryx; species Saccopteryx leptura. The sequence continues at coordinate 50,076,497 of NC_089510.1, forward strand.
ACAGCCCAAGTGTCCGTCAGAGGACGAGTGGATTAAAAAGCTTTGGTACATATACACTATGGAATACTACTCAGCCATAAGAAATGATGACATCGGATCATTTACAACAACATGGATGAACCTTGATAACATTATACTGAGCAAAATAAGTAAATCAGAAAAAACTAAGAACTATATGATTCCATACATAGGTGGGACATAAAAATGAGATTCAGAGACATGGACAAGAGTGTGGGAGTTACGGGGTGGTGGGGGGGGAGGAAAGGGAGGGGATGGGGAAGGGGAGGGGCACAAAGAAAACCAGTTAGAAGGTGACGAAAGACAATTGGACTTTGGGTGAAGGGAATGCAGCATAAGCAAATGGCAAAATAACCTAGAGCTGTTTTCTCTGAACATATGTACCCTGATTTATCAATGTCACCCCATTAAAATTAACAACAACAAAAAATAAATAAATAAAAATTAAAAACAAAAAATACCTGTACTTGGTTAAAAAGCAGTAGTCCCAGTTAGCTGAGATTCATTTAATTTTTTTGTGGTTAGAGACCTTTTTTAGTCTGTACTTAGACTCAGACTTGCCTTTGCATCATTTCCATCATGGTCACAGAAGACCTTCCTTACTGATATTGGTAATCTGTGAGATCGCCTCACAGCCTAATTATGAGTGCTGGGCTATCTCCTAGTTGGGAGGGATTTTCTCTCACACTTAGTCGGAATAGGTGTAAAAGATTAGGTACCATTTGGACAGCAGGCAGATGGCTGAAGAGTGTTTTAGACAGGATATGTGAACATAGAATTTACATTGTATTGGTTATTTCCGTGTGAGAAGCAGTAAAAAGCTTATTCTACTTGAAATATATCAGCAAGTTCTAGTGCTGTATTGAGACAGAGATGCTTAGTTTATTCCTTACCATGGAAGAGGGTTAGGGGATGGGGTTGTCTATCAATCACATATGGAGCTTTTTAAAGCTAAATGTTTGCATGTTTACACTGTGCCAGGCAGTAAGTACTTCTGTGGTCTATTTTAAGCCATTACTCGGGTAAATTGGGATAGACATGAAGGATGCATATATCCCTGGCATTGGTAATAAGAGCCAAACTGGAGATCCAGGTGGGGCTAGTGGTATAGACTATAATGTTTAAGAGTGTGAATTTCAGCACAACTAGTAGTTGTATGCCTTTGGGCAAGTTACTTAACCCCTTAGAACCTCAGTATTTTACAGATTTAAATAAGCAGTAATTATACCAGCTTTTGGGAAAAGGTACAGGTTTCACTGGTAAATGGTGAAAAATTTGGTGTTAAGTTAAAATAAGTATAAGTTTGTTAGAAATATGATTAAAAACTGTGTGCTACGCTGCAGTCATGGGGTAGAAAGTACTTTGAAATGCATCAAAAATGAGAGATGGGTAGAAGTGTGATAAATCAAATATGGCAAGATACTGGTGGGCATGTGGATGCTCACTGAAAAGCTCAACTTTTCAGTATTTTTGTAAGTTTTAATAGTAACATGTTAGAGGAGTGGAGATATAAACTGTTTTCTAAAGGCTAATCTTGAAGACTTTCTCTTCCTTGACCTGAGACTTTTTTTGTTTCCTCTGTAGGAACTTTCCGCTGCACTTTCTGCCATACAGAGGTAGAAGAAGATGAATCAGCAATGCCCAAAAAAGATGCACGCACACTTTTGGCAAGGTTTAATGAACAGATTGAGCCCATTTATGCTTTGCTTCGGGAGACAGAGGATGTGAACTTGGCCTATGAAATACTTGAGCCAGAACCCACAGAAATACCAGCCCTGAAACAGAGGTGAGTGCAATCCCTGTGCTCTTCTTACCAAGAACACTTTAAGCTTGCCCTTGTTTTAACTGCCTGTACTTTGAAGAGGAGACTGAAGACTAATATTTCATAGATTCTAAGCCACGCTTGCCTTATTAACTTCTGCCTGTGATGAAGTTTGTTTGTGCTGAATGCAGAACAGTGTGGGCCTTAGGCAAAAATCTTTAAATAGTCAGATTTGACTTCAAGTACTCACTCTGCATAGGCCTGCTCAGCTCAGCCAATTGTTAGCTAAACCTAAATTGGTAGCGCCTCTTGGGGATATTTGACTTTTTCTAGCCAACTTCTGAAGGCTGAAGTTCTTTAAGGCTGTGGTTTTCAAATTTCTGGTGCTGCCAGAAAGTTCATGCTGGTCTGCAAACGTATTAACCACCCTGATATCCTATGAGAGTTATAACCCAGTGATTATAGGCTACAGTCTGGCAGACCAGCCCCAGCCTACTGAATGGAAACCACTGCTTTTAGGAATACAGCATTTGCTTTTTTGTTTTTGAAGCATGTTAATCACACCTTTCTTGCCTGCTTTGTTTTCAGTGCACCTTCCTTGAAAGTGAAGTAAAGTAGGTGTTACTTATAGGTTAGTACTTCTTACTATGGCCTCCTATTTTTTTGAAAGTATCCTAATTGACTTGCAGAGGAAGCCTTAGTTTGCCATGCCGTAACGTGTGGTTTCTAGTCTTTGAAAAGCATAAATGAGAATTGAAGTCAGTGAGTGTTTTCCTACTCTACCCGTTTCCTTTTTCCTTCTAGTGTTAAATTAAGAAGAAAAAGCTGAGAGCTTAGAGTTTATACCCTTTCATAGAACTCAGTAGTCAAGTTGTAAATGTACCGTTTTTGAGCACTTTTAGTATTTTATACCCTCTGGTTTCAGCATTATAGAGAAACCTGTCCTGGCAGTCCTGAGCAAATTGAGTTTCTTTTGGGTGGTTAAAAACAATCTAGTTGTACAGAAAGCTTTGTATTTGTACAAGTTACGAACTTACTAGTCTAGCACTGTGGATCAGTTAGTCTGCCTTTACCTGTGATAACTGAAAATTAAACTAGAAGTAACTTTAACAATAAGGAAACCTCTCTAGCATGACCAGAATTCCTGAGGAGTACAGGTCAGAATTTATTTCACAACTCAGTTATATCCTCAAGAATTGAGATTTGTTCCATGTTTATAATCTGCTGAAATCAGCCTATTGGTTGTCTTCTTAGGACCAGGAGGGGAGCTAGCCTAAGGTAGTCAGTCATGCCTTTCTAGGTGTCACATGTAGGTGAAAACGTCCAAATGCAGAAAAATGGACTGTCTCTTTCTGTGTTCTATTCTAAGATTGAAGAAGGCTTTCCCGGAGCGCAGTCTTCATCCTACTGTATTTCCCAGTATCTCACTGGCCAAGATTACTTTATGTGCTTATTTCTAAATCAGCATTGGCAGAGGTCATGAGATCACATGATTGGTGCTTAGATAGTTAAGGTTACTTACCTCCGAGGGCTGGGGAAGGTCCCAAAGTCCTTTGAAGCAAATAACTGTCAGTATTTGAATAAAATCAATAAGCAAAGAAGGAGGAGCCACAACTGGTAGGCAACCATTATCAGCCACATCACAGATAGCTTTAAATTTCTGCTATTGGTCATTTTTTCTCTTAGCAAGAATTTGTTTTTTATATCTTTTTCTGTTTTCTTAAGTAATACTATAACCCTAACATAGAAACCTATGAGGGAAATTGACTTGATGAAAATATATAGTTTTCTAAGCCTTTGGTTTATTTCATGTTGTTATATGCTTCAACATTCTCTTTTTGCAGTATAATACTATCTATTCTTGTGTTTCTTCTTTTAACTGTAGTTCTTTTTCTACTTATTAAGATGTTTTCCCACTATGGTAGTATTTATGCACTACCACCACTGGTATCCTTCTCTAATGTTCCCCACCTACCGCTGTCCACCTCCCATTCTAGATCTTTATTTAGATATCCCTTGCTCCATCCCAGAGACAAGTCTGCATGGTGAAGTGACTCCAGAGGCCCTAGCAACTCGCTGTATCAATTAACCTGGCTTCTTGTTAGGAATAATAATCATTCCAGGGATGAAGAATCAGGAAAGAGAGGAGATAAACGGATCAGGAAAGAAGCTATCCAACAGCTTGGTCAAAGGGAAGAAAGGGTGAAATGGAGGCAGGCAGAAGAGATAGAGTGAGGTACCTGGAGGGTCCTGCCAGAACAGCGTGCAGTTGCTTTCATGTGGGCAGGAGAAAGACTACTGGAGCTTTGTTAGAAGGTGTTAACCTGGCTAAGATGGCCTCACCAAGCACTTCACGGGCTCCACTGCCTGGATGTAACATCCTGGAAGTGGCGTTGATATAACCTTTCTGTACTATAGGATCTGTTTCACAACATAACAGAGCTGTAATAGCCATCCTGCCCCAGATACAAGAAAATGCAATAGAGCGGAATGGGAGCTCAGAGGCTATAGTGATTCATTGATGATTTTTTTTTTAAATAAATGACATCATTGTTAGTTTGGTTACTGATCTGTAACCAATTAAATTCCAGCTTATCCCTAGATCAGGAACCAGAAACTGCCTCTGCAGAATCAGCAGACTGAAGCCGAGAGCTGATGGACAGCTCCAGCCTTTTCAGCAAGTCTTTCTTAAATGGAATTCCTTTGCTGTAGCATCTCCTTTTTCATCATCTCTTATTTAATACAGATCCTTAAATTTCTAGTTTGAAATAATATTCCTCCTCCATTCCTGAGCAAGAGTTAGATCTTTTAGAAGCTCTAAATTTTCCTTAAAAATATAAAAGATTCAAAACTGAACTGTCACTTTCGTCAATGTTAAGTAAAAGGTGTGCTTTCTCTCCATAGAAGAACTTTAAATATATGCAGAAGGAGTGAACCTGTGTGTCTCTCATCTTGATTTTTAGTGTCACATTTGCTGATAATTTAGATTTGTCTGTATCTGTGGTGAAGGTAGAAATAAAATCTGTGTAGTCAGCTCTTTGGGGTTAAAAATATATTTAAAAAAATTTTTTTCCCCAAATTTAAAAATGTCTTTGACTTGTGGTCAAATCTCTTCTGCTTCAAACAATAATTAAACCAATCTTGAGTTTCTGTCCTAACATTTATTTTAATGGCCCTGTTCTTTTTCCCGACTTTTCTTGTTCTTCTAAACTCAGTACTGAATACTTACTGACTTTCCAAGTTAACACTAAAGATGGCATGGATGAAAGCCGTGTACTCAAGATCATATAGAGAGAAACAGTAGCTTCAGACAGAGTCAGTGAATCATTTAAGAGTCTGGAAGGAGACACAGGAAAGGACAGGGGTGTAGTTGGCCAGGTCAGAGCCAGAGAAACTTGAATGTATAGAGACAGAAAGGGCATATGGTTAGCTCAGGGAGACACATTTGGAGGCAGACAGGCATATAGAGCAGGTTCAACGCAACAAGATAAGGATGTTGGTTGAGGGTAGAAGAGGCTGTCAAAGGAGTCATGGAGGCAGCTGGGTGAGAGGCTCAGGATGCAGAGTGAACACATAAACATATAGACACAAATCAGGCCAACAGAGATGAGAAAGGAAAGTGAATGCCCGAGGGAGATTAAAATTAAAAAAGCCAGTTACTCTCCCCGTTTCCAGCTTCAGAAAAGTACAAAAAAAAAAATAAAAAATAAAAAATAAAAAAATAGGTAAAAAAGCCAGTTACAGTTAGCAGAGTCAGATTAGCAGAAGGCAGTGACCCATCATTTTAGAAGACTTCGGAACAGGAGAAAATGGGAAGAGAATGACTAGGGACAGATGAGGATTAAATCGAGACAAACAGTTAATAGTGCTAATAAAGTTACATCAGATGAATGCAGGAAAAAAAAAAAAGAGAGAAACCAGTTATTTGCCATTGTAGCATAAGATTGTAAAATACAGCAAGACAAATAGGTGGACTGGGTACAGAGAGACACCCCGTAAACCTAGACTAAGAGTGGGGTACAAAGGCAGGGGGAAAGGATGGTTTATAAGCAGCCCTAGGAAAAGCTAGAGGCAGTAGCTGGCACACCTGGATTAAATGACTGCGTCAGCTTGGATTTGACAACTGGAAAGAGTGCATTTCTGTATAACAAAAGTGGCAGCGGGCCTATAGATGTCCTGAGGCAGAGCAGGAGGGATGGGATAAGCCCAAGATTACCTCCAGAATATGGGCAGGAACAGTGTTCTGAAAAAGAGATATAATGAACCAATCAGATACATGGACAGAGGTGTCCATCAGAGAAACTTGAAATGAAGCACGAGGTAGAATCAAGTAGATAAAAATGGACCTGGGAAGAAGTGAAGAGCAATGGAGCAAGCACAAATGAAGCAGTATCAAAGAGGAGAAACAGCGAATGGCTTGTGTGAGAGAGAAATGGTACAGGACATAAAAACTGGTGAAGAAGTAGTTGGTTAATCTCAAAATGAGTCAAGATTCCACACAAGATAGCAGGGCCAGGTTCCTTGGAAAACATTTAGAGAAAAATGGGAGGGAAGTAAAGGAGAAACATGGGGCCAAATGAGTAAGTAGTGTTATTAAAGCATCTTAAACTTTTATAAAACTTCAGTCATTTATATACACCAGACAACCAGTGTTTGAAGAACTGAAATGCAAATATGATGTATTGTATAACCCACGTAGCTTTCATCCTGAGGTATGAGAGTTTTCTCAGAATTATTAAAGTTTTTGTGCACGACTGCTAGATAATATTTATTCAGTAACCACCTATGTTGTTACCCTCATTTTGCAATACTGAGACTTGAATATTTTTCTTCCTGTCCTCTAATCTTTTTATATAGCAAGGACCGTGCAGCAGCTGCTGCTGGAGCTGCTGGCCTGGCAGGTGGGCACCACCGGGAAGCATGGGCTACCAAAGGTCCCTCCTATGAGGACTTGTATACTCAAAATGTTGTCATTAACATGGATGATCAAGAAGATCTTCATCGAGCTTCACTGGAAGGGAAATCTGCCAGAGAGAGACCCATTTGGTTAAGAGAGAGCACCGTCCAAGGAGCATATAGTTCTGAAGAGATGAAAGAAGGTAAGAGAAGTCATTAAAATGAGTATGTCCTGAGTTTAGTAAAAAATGAGTTTAATTTAGCAATGAATGCCTGGGCAATTTTTGGTTTTTATTGGTAATCCATTGTATCGGTTTTCCAAAAACAACTGCATTATAACAGGCGGTAGGAGATTGAGCAATAAGCCTCGAAACCAAACACTATACTTACATTATCCTTTGACTTAGTTGAAGAAACAAATACAGCTTTTGAATCAATCAGTCAATCAATGTTTATTTTTAATTGCGGTAAAATTGGATTATAACATTATATTATTCATGTGTACAACTATAATTCTCCATCCATATATACATCTGTAATTCTACATCTGTATATACTACAAAGTGATCACCACCAAAGTCTAGTTACCATCCTTCATCATATAGTTGGCCTCCTTTACCCAGTTTGCTCACGCCCTAACCTCCTTCTCCTCTGGTAACCACCAATTCTCTGTGTCTCTGAGTTTTTTGCTGTTGTTTTGTTTTGTGTTTTTTAAAAAAATGTCTCATATGAATGAAATATACAGTATTCGTCTTTCTCCATCTGATTTTTATTTAGTGTCATATCTTCATGGAGCGTCCACGTTGTTGCAAATGGCAAGATTTCATTCTGTTTTAGGGTTGGGTAGTATTTCATTCTGTATCTATACCACATCTCTATCCACTCATCCATCGATGAATGCTTTAGTTGTCTCCATTTCATGACTACTGTAAATAATGCTTCAATGAACATAGAAGTGCATATGTATTTTTGAATTAATATTTTTGTGTTCTTTGGATAAATGCCCAGAGTGGAATAACTGCATCATATGGTAGTTCTATTCTTTATTTTTTGAGAATTCTCCATACTATTTTCTGTAGTGGCTTCACCAGTTTACACTTCCACCTACAGTCCCTTTTCTCGTATTCTCTCCAACACCGATTGTCTCTTGTCTTTTTGATAATAGCCATCCTAATAGGTGCAAGGTGATGTCTCATTGTGGTTTGATTTGCATTTCCCTAATTATTAGTGAAATTGAACATATTTTTATTTGCCTGTTGGCCATCTGTCTTTGGAAGATGTCTGCTCAGTTCCTCTGCCCATTTTTTAATTAGGTTGTTTGTTCTTTTGTTGTTGAGTTGTATGAATTATTTGTATATTTTGCATGTTAACCCTTTGTTGGACATACGATTTTGAAATACCTAATTCCATTTATTAGGAAACCATTTTGAAATGCTTTCCTCTGCTGTGCAAAAGCTTTTTATTTATATGTAGTCCCATTTGTTTTTGCTTTTGTTTCTGTTGTATTTGGAGTCAGATCCATGACTCCAAATACAAATATTTATGCAATGTTAAGACTGAGGTCATGGAGCTTACCATCTATGTTTCTTCTAGGAAGTTTCTGGTTTTAGGTCTATGTTCAAGTCTAACTCCTTTTGAGTTAATTTTTGTGTATGGTGTAAGATAGAGGTCTAGCCTTATCCTTTCGCATGTAGATGTCCAGTTCTCCCAACACCAAACTATTCTTTCTTCATTGTATGTTCTTGGCCCCTTTGTCATAAATTAATTGTCCATTTGTGTGTGGGTTTATTTCTGGGTTCTAGATTCTGTTTAATTGATCTGTGTGTCTGTTTTTATGCCATTATTATATTGTTTTGATTACTGTAGCTTTATACTGTAGTTCGAAATCAGTAAGAAGCCTGATAACTCTAGCTTTGTTCTATTTTCTCAAGATTGTTTTGATTATTTGGCACATTTTATGGTTCCATACAAATTTTAGAATTATTTGTCCTAGTTTTATGAAAAATGCCATTGGATTTTGATAGGGCTTGCATTGAATAGGTAGATTACTTTGGATAGTATAGACATTTTAACTATCAATTCTTCTAATCCATGAGTACGAATGTCTTACCATTCACTTGGATCTTCAGTTTATTTTATCAATATATTACAGTTTTCAGTGTAGGTCTTTCACCTCCTTGGCTAAATTAATTCCTAATTATCTTATTCTTTTTGAGACAGTTATAAATGGGATTATTTTAAAATTTTCTCTTTCTGAGTATATTATTAGTGTATAGAAATGCCACAGATTTCTCTACATTGATTTTGTATACTGCAACTTGACTGAATTTATTGTAATTTTTTTTTTCTGGAGTCTGTAGGGTTTTATATATACAGATTGGGGCAAGAGTGGGTTTACAGTTGTGAGTGTGTGAAATAGTTTATTCTTTTTGGGGGGAGAGGGAGAAAGAGCCAGGAGAGGAGAAGAGAAGTGAGAAGCATCAACTTGTAATTACTTCACTTAAGTTGTTCATTGATTGCTTTCATATGTGCTTTGATGTGGCTGGGGGCACTCAAGCCTAGCCAGTGATCCTTGCTCAGGCCGGCAACCTTGGGCTTCTAGCCAGCGACTTTTGGGCTCTATCTAGCCAGAGACCTTGGAATCATGTCAATGATCTTGTGTTCAAACTGGTGACCCCTCACTCAAGCTGGCAAGCCTGTGCTCAAGCTGGGATCTTGGGGTGTCCAACCGGGACCCTCAGCCCCCCAGGCTGACGCTCAAACCACTGTGCCACCACCCATCAGGCAACCAAGAGTTTATTCTCGTATTATTATTTACTAATTATTGTGTTAATTTTCATATGAACAACTGTAAACCTACTTTCACCCAAACTTCTATTAGCGTGTTATCTGTAAACAGTCAGAGTTTTACTTCTTCCTTTCTGACCTGGATGCCTTTTATTTCTCTTGCCCAGTTGCTGCATCTAGGACTTCCAAAACTATGCTGAATAAAAGTGCTGAGTGGGCATCATTGTTTTGGATCTTAGATAAAAAGCTTTTAGCTTTTCACTGTTAAGTATGATGTTATTTGTAAGCAGAGACAGAAAGGAAGGTAAAGAGATGAGAAGCATTAACCCGTAGCTGTGCCACTTTTAGTTGTTCTTTGATTGCTTCTCATATGTGCCTTGATTGGCTGGGGGGTGGGCTTCAGCTGAGTCAGTGACCCCATGCTTGAGCCAGTGACCTCAGGGTTTCAAACCTGGGTCCTCAGCAGCCCAGGTCGATTCTCTGTCTACTGCACAGGGTCAGGCCCTTACCTGGTTTTATATCAGGATAATGCTCGCCTCATTAAATGAGTTGGGAAGCATTCTCTCCTCTTCAGTTTTTCTGGAAAAGTTTGAAAAGGATATGTATTAAATCTGAATTTTTTATATAGAATTCATCAGTGAAGCCACTTTGGTCCTGGACTTTTGTTATGTTATTGGGAGTTTTTTGAGTACTGATTTGATCTCCTTACTAGTTATCAGGCTATTCAGATTTTCTGTTTCTTCATGAATCATTCTTGGTAGAATGTTTGTTTGTAGACATTTCTTCTGGATTGTTCAATTTCTTGGTATGTAATTGTTCATGCTGATATTTCTGTAATATTAGTCTTGACTTCTCTTTCATTTCTGATTTTGTTTATCTGAGCTGACTCTATTTTTTTTTATTTTTTATTATTAAGTGGGAGAGGTGGGGAGGCAGACAGACTCCTGCTAGCACCCAGGCAAGGATGCATTCAGCAAGCCCGCTATGGGGCATGCTCTGCCCATAGGGGGCTTGTTCTTTTGCTTGGCAACCAAGCTATTTTAGCTCCTGAGGCAAGGCGAGGGAGCCATCCTCAGTGTGGAGGCCAACTTGCTCGAACCACTTGAGCCATGGCTGTGGGAGGAGGGAGGGGGAGGGATGGAGAAGAAGATAGTGGCTTTTCCTATGTGCTCTGACTGAGAATCGAACCCAGACTTCCACACGCCAGGCCCACACTCTACAGCTGAGCCAACTGGCCAGGGCTGAGCCTTTCTATTTTTTTTAGTTAATATAGCTAAAGGTTTGTCAATTTTTTATTTTTTTTATCTTTTCAAAGAACTAGCTCTTAGTTTCCCTGATCTTTTCTAATTTCCTTTTGGTCTCTATTTTATTTATTTCCACTCTTGTCTTTATTATTTCATTATTTCTGCTAACTTTGGGCTTTGTGTTTATTTTTCTAATTCCTTTAGGTGTAAAGGAGATTGTTTGAGATCTTATTTCTTGAGGTAGACCTTCTTGCTATGAAATTCCTCTTAGAACTGCTTTTGCTATAGATTTTGCTGTGTTGTATTTTTATTTCTGTCTAGGTATTTTTTAAATTTTTTCTTTGATATTTTTGTGATAACTTATTGATTGTTTAGTAGCATGTTTTTTAATCTCCACAGTTTTTTGAGGTTTTTTTCTTTGTTGTTGTTTTATTTTTGTAATTGATTTTTAATTGTATGCCATTATGGTTGGTTGGAAAAAATGTTTGATATGACTTCAGTCTTGAATTTATTGAGACTTGTTTTGTGGCCTAACATGATGTTCTGGAAAATGTTCTAAAGTGCACTTGAGAAGGATGTGTATTCTGTTGCTTTTGGATAGAGTGTTCTATGTATATCTATTAAGTCCATTTTATCTAATGTGTTGTTAAGGTGGATGTTTCCTTATTGATTTCCTGTTTGGACATTCTATCCATTGATGTAAGTAGAGTGTTAAATCCCCTATTACTACTATATTGCTGTTAATTTCTTCCTTTGCTCTGTTAATACTTGTTTCATATATTTTGTTGCTTTTGTGCTGGCTGCATACAAATTTATAAATGTTATATCTTTTTGCTGGATTGATCCCTTTATCATTATATAGTACCCATTTTTGTCTTTTATTACAGTCCTTGTTTTAAAGCCTATTTTTCTGAAATGAATATAGCTACTCAGCTTTCTTTTCCTTCCTATTTCCATGGAATATCATTAAATTTTTTTTTTAATTTATTGACTGATTTTTAGAGAGACAGAGAGGGGAGAGTGAAGGAAAGCATTCATTTGTTGTTCCACTCAGTCGTGCATTCATTGGTTACTTCCCATGTGTGCCCTGACCAGGGATTGAACCTGTAACCTTATTGTTTTGGGACGACACTCTTAACCAACTGAGCTAACCGTCCAGGGCTTAAAATTTTTTTTATGAGTTTATTTGAGTCAAACAGAAGGTATGCCTGGAAGCCAGATCTCAACAGATAGCAGTATGCTTCCTGCATGGAATATCTTTCACCCCCCCCCCCTTTACTTTCAGTCTCTGTGTATTCTTCGGAAGTACCATGGTGGAGGGCAGGGCAATCACCTGGCCAGGCTGAAACAGGCATCAGCTGTGGCCATCTGTGCTAAGACACCTGCCAGTGCCAACATTTGCAAGGTAGTATGAGATTACAGAAATGGTGCCCAGTTGTGTCTCCATTCTCAGGGAGAGTCCCAACAGTTTTTTATCTTTCTGGCAGATGCTTTCAGATTAGTAAGTAGATTTTCTTCCTATGTGGTATAGTAGGTGCTTTCCAAAGTGGCGGTTTTGCACTGTTCCCAGGGTGAGTGAGTTTATGCACAAATCCTTGAAGTGCAGGTGCTCTGTTCCGTGCAGTTCTGTGGATTTTCTGGACAGACTCCCCAGTACTCCAAGCCAGGTGTTTTGAGGGTTCATCTCTTCTGTGCAGGATCGGGATCCCTCTCAAGTGGGGATATTTGTTCCTGGGTTGTGTGTGTGGGTTTTTTTGTTTGATGTTTTGTTTTGTGAGACATTGTCTCTGCCTCTTATCCATCTTGATGCTGCCCATTTATCCTTCATTGTAGAGGCTATGCTCATTCATTGTTCAGGTTTTTTTCCAGAGGAAATTATTCCATATGTAGTTGTAGATTTTTTGTGTCCATGGGAGGAGGTGTGGTCAGGATCATAGGAACATGCTGTCATTTTGAACTGCTCCTGAATCTCCACTTGTAGATTTAAGAAATAACCATCTCTTAATTTTTTAAAAAAGTGCTATTGTGTTCAAAGTGGCCAAATTCATCTCTTCTTTTTTCTTTTGTTGCCCTAATTTATATACACTTCTATTTCTCTGAATTGGGAGTGATAGCTATATACTAGTCCAAGCTTTTTTATGTTGTCTTATAAATACCCAGAGTTTGTGCTATACAAAATATATAGAAAGATACCACCTGAGTGAAAGATCAAGAATACTAACCATCTGTGAAGATTGATGCAACTTTATACTAGAAGATTTGGGAGATCTTTGAGCATGAGAGTAACTGTTGGGGCATCTGTTCAGAGTATCTGGTCTGCCATACTGCCAGAGTGCCTCCGATTCTACTGTCTCAAGTACTCATTTCACTCTTCTTCCTTCTAGGATCTTCGTGGGTAATCTCCTGTGGTAGCCTATCCTCTCCTTAAACTCTTAGCGTTTACACATACATAATTTATTGCCCTTTAGGCTACCTCAGAATTAGTATTTCCTTGAAAACAGAGGCCAAATCTTATACCTTTTTCTCTCACAGCTCAGAAGGCAATCCTTAATACAGCAGGCATGGATTTCATGTCTATGAAGTGAGTGAATATAAAAGAAAAACAGCCCTGGCCAGGTAGCTCCGTTGGTTAGAATGTCCTGGTGCGCACATAGAAGAGTCAACCAATGATTTTGGCCTTTCTTGTAACTTCTTTTTCCCTCCACAAATAGCATTTCTTTACTGTGTGTGCTAAGAATTGTAAAAGTAGTGTGGAATTGAGTAGTGATGATAAAAGCCGGTGATATCTCTAGTGTGATTCTCTTTGGTGTTTTCATTACAATAAAAAAAAAAGTTTTTGGCAACCATACTTCACTGTCCCTCCTTCCCACTGATTATGTGGCTATGATGTTTAGTTATTTTGATTCAGGTTGTTCTAGATTATATAGTAATTAGGCTATCGGCTATATAATAGGCTTGTTTTCCCCAACTTGGCTTCTTGCCTGTTCTTGAAGCAACCAAACCTTCTTTTCTTTGAATTTAGAAACAAAATCAAACACAACTATTGTTAGCCAATATTATATACACTTAGGCTCAAAAGCTTAGCATATGTTTACAATTCCTAGAATTTGAATGATAAGGACCTTAAAAAAGTCACTTAATCTACCCAATGAAGTTCTGTAAAGATTTCTTTCTTTCCGTATAAAATAGGATAGTGTTCTGTCATATCTAAATGTCTTTGTTAAGTTTTATGATAGTCAAATAAGCTTTGTCCAGTGAATGTGTGGGTTGAGTCTTACTTATCCTACCCTTAATTTTCCTCAGACTTCAAGTCATTTTAGTATCTTTCTGAATTTCATAGACTTCAATTATGTCCTCTTTACTATATTGAAAGTTCTAATTTCTTTTGATTCTACTTTTCTTACAAATAGTTCTTTTTGCCTAATCCCTCTCCCTACAGTTTTTGTTTTATTTTAATTGTCTTCTTCTGGTTCATCTCCATTCATAATGTACTCTACTTGAGACCTACTGACTAGCAGAATACATGTTGTTCATGCATGGATTCATCCTTAATGATTTGAGTTGTATTTTCAATTACCTTCTGGTTTTTACTTGACACTTGGTTGCTTTGGTTCTGGAAGCATATTAAGAATAACAACTTTAGAAACATGTACAGGGTTTTTGAAAACCTCTCCTGCTGGTATCTGATAGCTTGGGCCACATCTTTCAGTATACCTTAGGTCAGGGGTTGGGAACCTTTTTGGTTGAAAGAGCCATGAACGCCACACATTTTAAAATGTAATTCCGTGAGAGCCATCCAATGACCTGTGTATATTACACATTATCCAATGAAAATTTGGTGTTGTCCCAGAGGACAGCTGTGATTGGCTCCAGCCACCTGCAACCATGAACATGAGCGGTAGGAAATGAAAAATGAATGGATTGTAATACATGAGAATGTTTTATATTTTTAACGTTATTATTTTTTTTTATTAAAGATTTGTCTGTGAGCCAGATGCAGCCATCAAAAGATCCACATCTGGCTCGTGAGCCATAAGTTCTCAACCCCTGCCTTTGGTTATTTTTCTAGAGACAGATTTCCTTATACTTGCCCACATAGAAATAGATCTGCTATTTTTCTGCCCACTTATACAAACTTCAGCTTTTCCTGTATTTTTTTGCATCAGCTCAGCCCTTAAATACCCAGAATTGCTTGAGAAATTTAGGAGTATTGCTAAATATTGCTAAAATATTAGCATCATTAGTGAACTTGACAATTTCCCAGTATATATCTTCTGCTTAATTTTTTACTTTATTAAATAAGACTGTTTCTAGAACTAGTGTTTCAACTTTACCATCCAGAGATTTGCTTGCTTATCCTCATATTCTGTTTTTTTGTCTTCATCTATAACAGAACAATTCTGTTTCTCCCCATCCCTTTTAAGGCCCTTGTCAGAAATCTTTCAGATAAAATTTCATTTAGTTTACAAAACTAACTTGCTTTTTCCCTCATTTTATATTTATGTTAAACATTAATCAAAATACTATTTGTTAATAATACTGTATTAAACTTTTGGGGAAATTTTTAAAGAAGCAATGATTGCCTTAGAAATGTGTGCATTTCTTGTCTTTTTTTTCCCTGTCGAATTACTGCCTTGGCAATGAGGGCTCTAAGGGGAGGTTAAGCCTTTGGCAATGTGTTAAAGTACTTAAGTTAGATTTCAATTCTCATTTTTACATCCATGTTGTCAAAAGCCTATTATGTCTGACTTAAATTTTTAACTTCTCAATTCCTGTTTTTCATCCTCTTATCTGCCCAATATCTTATCTCAGGAGTTCTATACTTTTAAAATTATCTAAGGTTGCAGCTAATCCATTCTAATATGTTAATCAAAAGGTGCTTTTATCTGTAGTCAGAACTGACCTTCTCAGTGATGATGGTGATGATAGATAACATTATTCTAAGGGCCAGGCCTGTTCTAAGCACTTCAAAAATATTCACTTAACTAACTCCCACAGTAACCCAGTGAGGTAGATACTATTATTCCTTTTCCATTTTGTAATTGAGAAAATTAAAACAGAGAAATGAAGTAACTAGGCCAAAATCACACAGCTAAAAAATGGCAGAGTAAGGATTTGAATCAAGGAGTTAGTTTTAAATCACACTTTTAATTCTTATATATTTTAAAACTTAAAAAAAAAATTTAATTGATTTTTAAAGAGAGAGGAATGGGGGGGCAGAATAGAGAGAGAAACATTGATTTGTTGTTCCACCTATTTATGTACTCATTGGATGATTTGTTTTTAAATTTATATTTACTTATTGATTTTTTTTTAAGTGAGAAGAGGGGAGATAGTGTGACAGATGCTCTCATGTGCCCCGACTGGGATCCACCAGCACCCCCAGTCTGGGGCCAGTGTCAAATCAACTGATCTATCCTCAGCACCCAGGGTCGATGCTCAAAACAGTCGAGCCACTGGTTGTGAGAGGGGAAAAGTAAAGAAGGGGGAGAAGGAAGAGAAGAGAAGTAGATGGTTGCTTCTTATGTGTGCCTTGACTGGGGATCGAACCCGGGATGTCCATATGCCAGGCCAACGCTCTATCCACTGAGCAAACTGGCCATGGCCCTAGATTTCTTTTCATAAAGAGTTCAAAGTGTGCTTAGTTTGTTTCAGGAAGCTAAAATTGCCATATATTCACTCACCCATCAAATACTTATTCAGTGACTAACAAGTGATAGGCACTCTTCTAGGCGTGAGGGACATATCACTGAATAAAAAAGATAAATAGCTGTTGTGGAGAACCTCCATGCTGAGAAAGGGGGTGCCAAAGACAGTAGACAAGTTATTTATTATGTTAGACAGTCTTCTAGGGGAGAGATAGAACGTTAGGAATATAGAAGTGAATTAAAAGGTGACATTTGAGTAAAGACTTGAAAGACGTAAGGGTGTTAGATGTATGGTAAGTCTCCTAGGTAGAATGAACAGGTGGTACAAAGGCCCTGAGGTAGAACTGTATGTGGTGTGTACAGGAATAACACGGAAGCCACTGTGGCTGGAGCAGAATGAGCAAGGGGAAGGAAAAGAAGCAGGTAGGCAAGTGGGGCTCCAAATAATGGAGGGCCTTATACACCTGGCTTTCACTCTGAGCAAAATGAGGAGCCATATTTTGATTTCCGATTATGCCAGCTACTATACTTGGTCTTTCATAGACATTATTTCACATGCTCTTATCTAGAGCCCAGGAAGGTAGATGCTTTTATCATCCCATTTTATAGAAACAGATACTGAAGTTTAGAGACTAAATATATCGATTAGGGTGGTATAGCTTTACATGTGAAAGAATCAGGATTCAATTCCAGGCTGTATTTTTTTTTTAAGAGAGACAGACAGACAGGAAGGGAGAGAGATGAGAAGCATCAGCTTGTATTTGCAGCACTCTTAGTTCATTGATTGCCTCTCCTATGTGCCTTGACCAGAGGGCCCCAGCTGAGCCAGTGACCCCTTGCTCACGCCAGCAACCTTGGGCTCAAGCCAGCGATCATAGGGTCATGTCTATGGTCCCACACTTAAGCCAGTGACCCCGCGCTTAAGCTGGTGAGCTTATACTCAAGCTGGTGACCTCTGGAGGTTTCGAACCTGGGTCCTCAGCATCCCAGGTCAACGCTTTATCCACTGCATCACCACCTGGTCAGAATAGGCTGTATTATTTTTAAAACCCATGTACTTAACCATTACGCTACTTAAAGTTCCATTTTGTGAGAAACATTTTGAATATATTATGGACAGCAGCTCAAAAAATTGAATCAGTGAAGTCTTTTCAGTGTTACTTTATAATATTACTGTATTTGAATATATTAAATATATATTTTATTAAAAAGGAATGCCTTTTATATTCAAAGATACTAACTTTCTGGGTTTTCCTTCAAGGTGGCATAAATATAGATGCATTTCAAGATCGTGAGGAAGGCCGTGCAGGGCTGGATGATAATGAGGAGGTTATGCGAGCACTGCTCATTCATGAGAAGAAGACCCCCTCGGCCACTGCAGGCTCGGTGGGGGCGGCTGCTCCTGTGACCACTGCCAATGGCAGTGACTCGGAGAGCGAGACCAGTGAGTCAGATGACGACTCCCCACCTCGTCCAGCAGCTGTGTCCACACATCATCGAGAAGATGAGGAAGATGATGAGTTTGAAGAAGTAGCAGATGACCCCGTTGTCATGGTGGCAGGTCGTCCATTCTCCTACAGCGAAGTGAGCCAGCGGCCGGAGTTGGTGGCACAGATGACACCAGAGGAAAAGGAAGCTTACATAGCAATGGGGCAACGCATGTTTGAGGACCTCTTTGAATAAACTCTCCTTACCTTTTCCTCTTTTCTCTAATGCTCATTTCAAAAAGGAATTCCTTACCTTGAAGGTAACTATTTAAGTGGCTTCCTGCCCTTCTTGATATAAAGTGACTGTTGATCATGTGCAAAAAACAATAGGAGAGAAAAGTTGATTTTTATGACATAAACTTTCCCAAAAGGTAGGTTGGCTACAAGTATTCCTTTCCCTGCTGTTACTACAGTATTTACTGTATTTTCTTATCTAACCCTTTTCCTGTTTAAGACACTGTCTTCTCACTTGTGAAGTAAGTGTGGGACATCTGCGAGGGAAATTCTTGTCTGCCCGCAGAAGCCCGGTGATAGGTTCACTTTCTTTTTTTCAATCTAAACTGAGTAAGCATTGCAAACAATCCTGATATTGTTGCCAACCACAGCAGTTTGCCAACAGCAAATCATCTGATGAGGGAAGAAAACAATCTTAGAACTTCTTTCCACTCACAGTTGAGCTGAGAATGGTGTCAAGTGAGGGGAAGTGCGAGCCTGCAGAGGAGGGGTGGAGATGCCCGATTCTCATGATTAGTATCGAAACCAAATTTGTGTATTTAGAACTGACCTGACTTGTAGATTCTGTTGTTTTGCTTATTGCTTTTTGGTTTGTAGGTTGGATGATAGAAAACAGAAAGTGTGCTAGGTAAATCTTTATGAAGAATTAGAAAAAAACATGGACATAGGGCAAGGAATTCATATAAAGGGTTGAAAAGTGAAGAGTACTGGCAATAGGTACCTTTTAGATTTGCCTGAGTTTGTGCTGATTTGGAAATCCTTTATCGAAAGGTGAGACTGGTCTCTCCTTTTTCTACAAGGATATACATTGTTTAATGAGGGCATGCCAGTGGAAATCAGCGTGTAACGGTTGCTCCCCTCTTTTTCTCTCTCAGTACCATTGAGTACCATCTTTGTCTCTCTCTTGATTGTGGTCAGTCATGGTATTTTAGAATACATCCAATGAATTGAACATTGTAACCTCAAAGAACGTAGGTTTTTTTTCAGTTCTGATACGTAGCATGGTATTATTTCGTAAGGCAGGGCTATAAAGTTAAGGAAGTACATACAAGGATCTATAACAATTGTATATTTTGTAATATTTCCTCTTGCATTGTAATTTCTAAGTATTTATCATTTTATAGTACATGCATGAAGATGATAGATTTTAGAGTTATCTGAGCCTTGTATGAAGTGATGTTTCATTTACCTGGGTTGTATTAATGACTGAATATTGACAAACTATTTTATATTGACTGAAATTTGTTAATTTCCAGCTCTGTAACATCTTGGAGCATAATTAAAATGTATACTCTTCTCATTAAAAAAATTTCAGACTTTTTCTCTTATTAGTCATATTTTAAATAATAGATGTAGTTGTACGTGGTCCAAACTTTTTTTGGCAGTAGTTGACTTAAGAACGACTTTTATGTATGTACCTTGAACACATGGGCTAGCCAACTTTTAAATACTGTTTTTTTTAAACATTTTATAGTTCTAGCATTAAATTTGTTTAAATAGCAATCAGATGTTAAGTTTTAAAATAGTTGTACATTAACTGTCAGCTTTTTATTTAAATGAATAAATGTTTCTCATTAATTTTTCCTGAATCTGATTTGCATGTTCTGCTTCCTAAAGCTACTGTTCTATTTTTCTTTCCCATTATCTGCTAACTTCTTAAAGAATCATACATACTTCTTTCAACTCCATTTTGCAGTCTGGGCTTTTGCCCAATTTCCACACTGGAACAGCTTTCTTTAGTCCTAATTGTCCGACCTAACAGCACTTTCTTCCTTTCCATTGGCTCCTCTTCATTATTTGATGCTATCAATTCATTTTTTCTCCTGGAAATATTTTCATTGGGTACCCTAGCCATTGCACTGACCTGGTTTTCCTTACGTAATTGGCTATTCCTTCTCAGTCTTTAGACTTTACTTTTTCCTCTATGTGTATCAGCATATCTCAAGGCCTAGTTCTTTTTTCTTTTCTCTCTGTATGTGTATTTGTGTGTATGGGTATGGGATTTATGTAATGGGAAAATGTCAAAAGTATGAATAAGTATTTTATTCATAGCAGCAGTGTTTGAAATAAAATGGATTCATAGGTATACTAAATAGGCATTCATCAGGAATTAAATTATTTTCCGACGAAGCCATTTAGCCATTAAAAAGAGTGTCTAGATAGGAAAAGATATCTAGTATGTTAAGTATAGAATTATGCTGTTTTATGCCTGTGTGGTTATTTGTGTGTGTGCATGTATGTGTAAAGAAAAAAGTAGTTAATATATGTGTTTAAAGACCAAGTTCTTTACATATATTGACTCATTTAATCTGTATAAACTGTGAAGTAGAGATATGTATACAAAGATGTATATAATTAGAGTTAAGAATTATAGTTGTCTTGATGTGTTACAGAAAAGATATTTATTTTATTTCCATTTTGAAAAAAGAATCAAATAGATGTTTAAAGAAATGCATGTAGCCTGACCAGGTGGTGGCACAGTGGATAGAGCGTCGGACTGGGATGCGGAAGGACCCAGGTTCGAGACCCCGAGGTCGCCAGCTTGAGGGCGGGCTCGTCTGGCATGAGCAAAGAGCTCACCAGCTTGGACCCAAGGTCGCTGGCTCCAGCAGGGGGTTACTTGATCTGCTGAAGGCCCACGGTCAAGGCACATAAGAGAAAGCAATCAATGAACAACTAAGAAGTCGCAACACGCAAAGAGAAACTGATGATTGATGCTTCTCATCTCTCTCCGTTCCTGTCTGTCTGTCCCTGTCTATCTCTGTAAAAAAAAAAAAAAAAAAGAAATGCATGTAGATGATACCTGATAGAATTAAAGGAATAGAGTGACCAAAGTAAGCTTTTTATATTAATACTAGGATTTTTGGATGTGCCGTTTTTTAATCTGTGCTTTATCATTTCCTTAAACATCTCTGAATTTATACTCAATATTAATAGAAATATATAACTTAATATATAAAATTTTGTACACTACCCCACATTTTAATAACATTTCTAGAGACTCAATAGATTTTGATATTACTTTATCTGACAGGTTTATGTCTGTTGAGTGGCCCAGTAGTCTGGTCAGAAAAGCCAGTCAGTGACAATGACCAAAAATGAGCGTCCTGCCAATTAGCAGCCTCTGAAGCTCTCAGAAGGACAGACTAACCCCCAAGGTTGGTCTGTGACACGTGTAGTCACAGGTCTGTGGACCTCAGAATATGTGGAGTTGTACCATCCACAGCCTGTAAGGATGGCCTGAGTGAGACTGGCTAGATTAGTATCCTGCCAGTGTCAGCTGTCCAGGTGTCCCACTGTCCTTTAAGATTTAAGTAGCACAGTTTTATCCTCACATCATGGGATACTCCTTCAGTATCATTTTCTCTTTGGAGGGTGGGTGCAGAAGGGCTTAGTGGTTTATTCCCTCCTGCTCTGCCTCCCTGTCTCCCTGGCCCCACTTCTCAGCACCACCGTGCCGACTCCCGGTGTCACCAGCGCGAGGCTGTGTGACAGATCTTCACTGCAGTTTTTATAGTGATGGGCAGGGCACAGGCAGTGAGAGGGGTTTTTGTCTCAGCGCTGTATCAACAAGGAATAGAAACGTGGATCATATACATTCTTGTTCTTAGCGTCTCTTACCATTCTCACAGGTTTCATGTCAAGTAAAATCCTGGCTTTAAATCTTGCTAAAATTCCAGTTCATTTTTGCTTCTCTTCAATTACCCCTCTCTTTTTAAAGGCCTTGGAAAGTTATAGAGTATTAGAGGAAATAGTTTGGTTCTTTGTTTTAGTCCTGTTTCAAGCAGTGCCTTTAAAGCTCTTCTCCCAGACGAAGTGGCCTATCAAGATGTTTCCCTCACCATCTCCCCGCTCTGGGAGTCAGCCTGGGAAGTTCACTGTGGTTTTAAAAGGAACTTTTTTCTCTTCCCACTGCACTAAAAAATATTACTCATCATACTTTGTTATAAGTAAGGTGATATATAAATAGCCCTGGCCCCAGGTGATCCATAACCTTGTATCTTGTTGAAAACTGCTTTCATTCAATCTGCCCTTGAAGTTGAAGCCCTTTTCTTAATAAGATGCTCCTTTTTTTAAAAACACCTTAAGGACCATTACATTTAAATTGTTAAAAGAAAATACCCAATTTGGCATAGGCTGGAAGGCAGGAGGCAAGTTTGAGTGCCAGCTCCAGTGAACTAAGTACTTGCACTGGGATCTGTTCCCCGATGGAACCTTCCTGGCTGGTTTCTCAGCTGGTAATAATGAGAGGATTATGCTAGGATCACTGATGATTTCCTCTGCTCTGATATTTTAGGAAGGTGAAACAGTTTTATTTATTAATTAATTTGTTTTAAATTCTTTTTTTATTGAATTTATTGGAGTGACAATTGGTTGGCAAAACCATACAGGTTTCAAGAACACAGTACAACTCAACAAAGCATCATCTGCACACTGCGTTGTGTGCCCATCGCCCCAAGCAAGGTCTGTCTGTGTCTCGCCTTTCCCCACTTTTGCCCACCTCCACCTTCCCCCACCCCATTGAAGGAAGGAAGGAAGAAGAGAGAGAAGCCTCAACTCATTGTTCCATTTAGTTGTGCACTCACTGGTTGTTTTTCATAGGTGCCTTGACCGGGGATCAAACCCGTGACCTTGGCAGGCCAGGACAACGCTTGATCCACTGAGCCAACTGGCCAGGGTTAAAGTCATTTTCAAAGTGGTTAAGTAGCAAGTGAGTGGTGAGGAAAGAGAATTAAGTTACAATCATCATCAGAGATTTTTATTCTGAGATTTTTAAACAGCTTTAAGAAAAATCTTTTTTCATGGTAGGGAAAATAGAATAAACTCTTAACTAAAAGCCAGAAGAAGCATCTTCTTAAAGAAACCTTTGGTTTGTCAGTTACACAGAATACAGAAAAGGCAATACTCCAAATATTTTCCCCACATTGACTATTGCTCCAAGACAGCATTTTTTAAAGTTTTGATAAATTTCTGTGTCTGTGTTACATATAATATTTTTTTTATTTTTGCTTAATTCCTTCACCTTCTTTTACCAGCTCCCTAACCTGCCTCCCCTGACAGCTGTCATTCTGTTCCATGTATCCATGTGGAGGTAATACATTTTAAAATGAGGGCAAATAATGGTAACAAAAAAAAAAAATAATACGTCCTCTGATAATGCTACAGCAATTCAAACCAAGTGAAGGACATTTCAGCCGAGGGAATAGTTTAGATGGCAGGTTTAGGGTTTAGAATGCACAAGCCACAGAATAAACAATTGCTAATTAGATTTCTCTTTTCCTGCCTTGCCGAGATATTTAGATAATTGATTCCTAATCATCTGAATGACCTAGGAAGACATAATTGAATATTTTGTAACTCTTTTTGGTACCCTTTTAACAGAATTGGACACTGAGTGGGAGTAAGGTTGGAAAGAGCAGTTAATTTTCTTTGCTACCAGTTGGCTTTATGGCTACATTCCCAGCCAGACCACAAAAGAAAGACTTTGTATATGTACTTCCTTTTTTTTTTCTTTATTCCTAAGTTTTAAAAAGTAAGAAATGACAATGAAACAAATAATGAAAATCTTTAGAATTTAGATATTGGTATAGTTCCAATCTGTTTGTTTAGCATTTTGTTTCCACCAAAGCTATTTCACATGTATTATCTATCTTAGCTGAGCTGGGCTACTGTTACTTTTTTAATATATATATATATCTAAAGATATCTAGGAAAACGAAAAAGATTTTCAGAAAGAAACCAGCACTGTGGTAAATTTACTATCCTGCTGGCTTTTTATATTATAAAAGAAGCAAAATAAACTGAACAAAATATAAGTACAAGTACGCTCAAAACATGGAAAGCCAAATGGCTCGAGAAGGGGAAAGAGTCATGAAATTTTGCTCCTTTGAAGAGCGAGAGGGTGAGCTGATTCTGCTGTGCCCCCAGAGGAATGAGTAAGTACTTGTAGCTTCCCTGGAGGAAGAGCTTCCTGTCCTGAGCACCAGAGGCTGCCTTCCTTTTTCCAGTTGCAAAGCTCATAGGCCTAGTACATGACCCAGTTTTAGCAGTCAACCCTACGTTTCCTGTCCACAGTATTTCCTACCTCATGTGAGTAAGTCTGAGCCTGGAATCCTGTTAAGGCATGTAAGATGGGCATACAGTTTATTTGGTGGTGGTTATATGAATATTGTTTTAAAAATTCATCCAATAAGATTATAAAAAATGAAAACTCCCTACAAAGTCAATCCCCATCTCACTACCCCAGGTAACTATTAGATACTAATAATTTAATGTGTGTCATCCCCCACCTTTCCTAGGCCTTTAAGAAACAACATGCCCACAGATATTCTGCAATGATCTTTAAATACATACAATCACATACACATTGCCATTAGCTTTTAAAGTATCTTTAAAAAGATGGATATCTTTTTGTATCAGTATATTTAGATCTGCTTCAATTTTTAAAATAAGGACTAGATAGAATTTTACAGTATGGTTGTATAATGGTTTGTGTAACAGTTTCCTTATTGAGTGGCATTTAGATAAAGGTCCAGTTTTTCAACTATTAAAATGCTATAATGAATTATCCTCATATTTTCACACTCTTGAGTATTTCTATAGGATAAAATCATAAAAGAGCCAGAGGGCACTTTGATATTGTCAAATTGACTTTTGAAAATATTGGAGAATTTTAAGCAGGGCTATAATTTGTAGCATTGATGTTGCGTTGGAGTTTAAACCTGGAAATTGTTAAGTCCATTTCAATAGTCTTTTTTTTTTTGTATTTTTCCGAATCTGGAAACCGGGAGAGACAGTCAGACAGACTCCCGCATGCGCCCGACCGGGATCCACCCGGCGCGCCCACCAGGGGGCGATGCTCTGCCCCTCCAGGGCGTCGCTCTGTTGCGACCAGAGCCACTCTAGCACCTGGGGCAGAGGCCAAGGAGCCATCCCCAACGCCCCGGCCAACTTTGCTCCAATGGAGCCTTGGCTGCAGGAGGGGAAGAGAGAGACAGAGAGGAAGGAGAGGGGGAGGGGTGGAGAAGCAGATGGGCGCTTCTCCTGTGTGCCCTGGCCGGGAATCGAACCCGGGACCCCTTGCACGCCAGGCCGATGCTCTACCACTGAGCCAACCGGCCAGGGCCATTTCAATAGTCTTGGTGAGTAATTCGGTCTAAAAAATTGTCCAGGTCAGTGGGGATGGAGAGAGCAGACAGATATGAGAAATTTTGGGAAGGTAGAATTAATGGATTTGTTTACTGGGTAGGCTAGTGCCTTGGATAAAGTTTTATTTATCAAGATGGAGATACAGGAGGAGGGGCGGGTTTTGTTCTGTTTCAGTTTCTGGTCACAGTCACAGTAAATGAAACTACCATTTCTCTAGCTCAAGCCAAAAGCCTAATATGTAGTAGGTCAGCTTTTCTTTTCCATCCCACATCCAATTCATTACCAAGTCCTGTCAGACTCAAAATCTAATCTAATTTATATAAATCTGATTTTGAAGGTAAAGCCAATAGGACTTGCTGATAAATTTAAAGTATATTCTAAACTTGAGATCTTACTACTTTCACCACTGCCAGCCTACTGCAAGCCACTCGCTTTCACCTCGGTGACGGCAGCCTTTCAACTGGTCGCCCCACCTCCACTCTTACAGCCCCTGCCCCAGGGATGTTGACCACTCCCCACACAGAAGATTTTTTTTCTTCTTTTTAAATTTATTTATTGCTTTTAGAGAGAGTGGAAAGGAGAGGGACAGAAACATCCATTTGTTTCTGTATGTGCCCTGACTGAGGATCAAACCCACAACCTTTGCACAGCAGGATGAAGTTCAAAACAACTGAGCTATTTATTCAGCCAGGGCAAAATATTTTAAAAATGTAAATTAGATGAACATCTCCCAAACTCCCTACCTTCTTAAATCCTTCATTGATTTTTCTTTCTCCTTAGAATAATATCTAAATTCCTTACCCTTTCCTATGGGCCCTTAGTGGTCTGGCCCCTGGCCACCTTTAGACCAGATCTCCTACTATTTATTCTTTTTCTTGTTAACTATTCTCTAACCACTTTGACATTTTCTGTTTTGCAAATATGCCAAGCTTTTACCTGTATTAGGTCTGATATAGGACCCTATACTGTCTTCTCTGCATAAAACGTTCTTCACTCCTGTGCCTGTTTCCCTGTTGTTTCATTCTCAGCTTAAATGCCACCGTCTCCGTCTGCCCTAGCGAAAGGAAGTCTCTCCCATTCATGCTCATGTTTTTCTTGTAGCAAAATTTCTATTTGAAATGAATTTATTTCTTATTTAATTATGTCTATCAACCTCTCCTCAAAGACTAATAGGATATTAGCATATAGAATTAATTCTGGTTCGTAGTAGGCTCTCAGTGTTGAATGAATGGGTGGACTGATGAATTAATACTAGAGTAACATAGCCGTTACTCCATTGAAGGCTGATCATTTTGCTCCTGCTTGAATTTCAAATATAGGTATATTCTCTTTTTTTTTTTTTTTTTTTAAGTGAGAGAGAGAGAGAGAGAGAGAGAGGGTCAGACAGGAAGGGAGAGAGATGAGAAGCAACAACTCATAGTTGTGGCACTTTAGTTGTTTGTTGATTGCTTTCTCATATGTGTCTTGACCAGGGGGCTCCAGCTGAGCCACTGATCCTTTGCTCAAGCCAGTGACCTTGGGCTCAAGCCAGGGACCTTGGGCTTCAAGGCAACCTTTGGGCTCAAGCCAGCAACCATGAGGTCATGCCTATGATCCCACACTCAAGCCGATGACCTCGTGCTTAAGCTGGTGAGCCTGCTCTCAAGCCAGCAATCTTGGGGTTTTAAACCTGGTTCCTCAGCCTCCCAGGCTGATGCTCTATCCACTATGCCACTGCCTGGTCAGGCTATTCTCTATTTCAAAACAAAACAAAAACCTTTTATTTATTGATTGATTTTAGAGAGAAAGGAAGGGAGGGGAGAGAGAGAGAGAAACATTGATTTTTTTATTCTACTTATTCATGCATTCATTGGTTGATTTTTGTATGTGCCCTGACCAGAGATTGAACCCACAACTTTGGCATATTGGGCTGATGCTCTAACCAACTGAGCTACCCAGCCAGGACCTATATGTATATTCTCTCTATCAGTTAATTAGGTTCACTTGTCATTCATGATACCTAGCTTTGTCTCCAGGACTGAAAATAGAGGAGGCAGTATTTAGCTTCCTGGGCACAGCCAATGAGATGGCTAGGAGCCTCAATTCTGGGGAGCCATTAGCTTTAATGTTCATGCAAAAGGGAGTTTAGTAAGTACTTTGTGTATACTGCACTATCCAGTAAGGTAGCCACTAGCCACAGATGACTATTTGAGTACTTGAAATGTATCTAGTGCAAACGGAAATGGGCTATAAATATATATAGTATACACACCAAATTTTGAAGACTCATCATGGGAAAAAAGAATGTAAAATATCTTACTAAAATTTTTGTTTTTGTTTTTGTTTTTATTTTGTTTTGTTTTTGTATTTTTCCGAAGCTGGAAACGGGGATAGACAGTCAGACAGACTCCCACATGCGCCCGACCTGGATCCACCTGGCACGCCCACCAGGGGACGATGCTCTACCCCTCCTGGGCGACGCTCTGTCTTGACCAGAGCCACTCTAGTGCCTGGGGCAGAGGCCAAGGAGCCATCCCCAGAGCCTAGGCCATCCTTGCTCCAATGGAGCCTCGCTGCGGGAGGGGAAGAGAGAGACAGAGAGGAAGGAGAGGGGGAGGGGTGGAGAAGCAGATGGGCGCTTCTCCTGTGTGCCCTGGCCGGGAATCGAACCCGGGACTTCTGCACGCCAGGCCGACGCTCTACCACTGAGCCAACTGGCCAGGGCCTTACTAAAATTTTTAATTTTGATTATATGTTGCAATGATAATTCTGTAGATATGTTGGGTTAGGGGAAATATACTATTAAAAATAATTTCACCTGTTTATTTTTATTTTATGTGGCTGTCAGAACATTTAAAATTGCATATATGACTCACATTTGTAGCTTGCGTTATATTTCTATGGTGCAGTGCTGGTCTAGGGCATTTTCTTCAGGTGCTAGAATTACATGTATTGTACTTAGCGATTATGCGCATTTTCCTCTCATACGCGTTTTAAGCTGAATTCTGTGCCCACTTTCCTCTCCTCTCCAACCCTCTACCAGAAAGTTAGGCTTTGTTTTGTTTGCTAGCTTTTTGTTCATGGGACAAGAATGGGTTTTGCCAATTTAAAATTTCCCTTTTAGGGGTGGGAGTGTGCCGCGGACCAGCGCAGCTAGTAATTCTGGGTCCTGAGGGATAATGGTGCGGAATTAAGAAAATAGACTCACCCAGAAAAGAGGATGGGATTGGGAGGCCTCTTTGATGCTGATGGCAATATCAGAGAGAGCGAGCCCCTGTCTTTGCTTTATTATATAGCATAGACAATTTTTTTTTTTTTTTAGTTTTTTTACAGGGACAGAGAGGGATAGATAGGGACAGACAGACAGGAACGGAGAGAGACGAGAAGCACCAATCATCAGTTTCTCATTGCGACACCGTAGTTGTTCATTGATTGCTTTCTCATATGTGTCATGACCGTGGGCCTTCAGCAGACCGAGCAACCCCCTGCTCGAGCCAGTGACCTTGTGTCCATGCTAGTGAGCTTTTTGCTCAAGCCAGATGATCCCACGCTCAAGCTGTCAACCCCCGGGTCTCAAACCTGGGTCCTTTTGCATCCCAGTCTGACGCTCCATCCACTGCACCACTGCCTGGTCAGGCTAGCATAGACAATTAAAGCCTTTAATCCAATAGACAAATAGGGAAGTCTCTGATACAGAGCCACTCATCTGAGGCATAAATTGGATTCCTCATAGGAGTATACCACCCTACATCATGCAACAGTCAAGGGTGTGGAGCAAAGCTTAGTGTTGAAAAGATCTTAGTATTAAAAGACCTTAGTATTAGAAGAGTGGGAAAGGCTCAGTCCTAAACCAAGCCTTAGGCTACAACGACCCTGCCAGCCTATAGCCCGTCTCCCACAGAAGTGGCTGGGGTGAGGTGCTTTTTGTTTGTTTGTTTTTCCTGAAGTAAGGTGAAATGTAGGGATGTCAGCAATGGTGACAAGGCACCGAGAGGTTTTTCAACCCATGTTGTGATGTTGAGAGTGCTGCTGACTTCTGGGTAACCGAGGCACCTGAGTGCCCTGCGACATCCTGCTGGAGATGGAGGAACGAAGAGCCAGTCCCAAATCACAGGAGAGTTGGAAGCTCAATTTGTTGCTTTATGTGTGTTATATTAATATATAATACATATGAAATTGCTTATGTGTTTATTGTCTGTGTCTCCCCTTTGCTAGAATGTAAGCTCCATGAGGGCAGAGACTATCTTTCCTGCTCACTGTGGTATTCTAGCTCGGATCCCTGGCTCAGTGCCTGGCACATAGTAAGAAGTCCTCAGTGCATATTGAATGAGTAAGTAATTATGTTTATTGAGTCCAGGCCCTTGAATAAAAGACTGTCATCTTCAGTTTATGTCATTACTTATACCTAATGTTTGTGATGCTAATTTGTATTATTATTCTCCTGTTTGAAGTGCTTACAGATGGTGAGTGCTGAGCTATGTAGCAGAGGGCATTTTCTCAGCAACTGGTGAACCCAACTAACCAAAAGTACTCTAACAAATACATCTAACCCAAGGCTTTTGTGTGAATTTGTTCACTTTGTCAGTGTTAAGGTCATCCTTTAAAGAGGAAGTTTATAAAGAACAAAGATCTAGGAGTTTTGTCTCATAGAAAATTGATGATACCATGGTTTCCTTCATGACACCAAAGACCCAGATTCCTTTTGTCTTTATGCTCAGCCATTCTTGGCAAATGTTTGTTGCTTCAAGGTCACATAATGGCTGATCCACCTGCCACTTCAGGTAGAAGGATGGGAGAGTATAAGGGATAAAGGTATATGGCAGCTGAGTCAGTAGCCCCTCCCCCCTTTATTTTAAAATATTATGGTGAAATTCACGTGACATAAGAGGAAACATTTTAAAATTAACAGTTCTTTGGCATTGAGTGCATTTATTTGTTCATTCCACTTTCAGTAGACATTTAGATTGTCTCCACATTTTGGCTATCATGAATAATGCTACTATGAACATTCGTATAGAAGTACTTAAGTACTTGTTCTCAATTTTAGGGGTGGGGGGTGTTTACCTAGGAATGAAATTGCTGGGTCATATGACAAGTCTATGTTTATGTCCTTTTTTAAAGCAATACCTCTCCCAGCACTGTGTGCAATAATTACTGTAATTCACTGGGAAGTAGACAGGGCCTTGTAACCAAGATGTGTGTTTTGGATGTGAGTCAACAGAGAATACCAGGATTCTAGGATGTGTGATCAGAGAGCCTTTCCTGGCAACAACTACAGAGGACAGAGGAATAGGAGGCATGCCTGTGAGGTAAGAATTCAAGAGTCCTGGATTTTCTTTCCTGAATTAGTTTTGCTGACTTGCCCTTGACGTCCATTCCTGGGATTCAGACACGTAGGAGTCCTGGCTTTCCAGAGTCCTAACCTGGAACTGTGATCTCTGGGCTCTGCTTCTCTGTCCACAGCCAGGCCTTGAAGTCCAGGGTCAGAGTGGGCCAATGTCTTCATTTGTTTAACCGTGAGGTGAGGCCCTTCTGTTTGAACCGGCTTAGAAATGTATCAGTAGCCGGCTGGTGGTGATGGCAGTGGTTAAGATCCCAGGGATGGATCCAGAACTGAGTTGCCTCTCACAAGTATTTGCTCAGTATGAAGTCGGTTTAATGAGCCCTATTCCACTAGCCTCAAAACCGGGAGGCTGGCAGCTTTTCATTTCAGGGCAGTGGGTCTAAAGAATAATTCTGACAAGAGAACCTTTTCCTGCTGTTATGTACCTGTGTGTAGGCATAATGTATATGTAGGAGGGTGGAAAAAGGCAAGACAGGGTGGGCCTTTATGTTTAGTGGGTGGGTGGAGAGGACCCACTGTGCTGTGTATGTCAGTCACATTTCATAGCTCTTTGACTGTAACTCCCAGTAAATTTAGTGATAATTTCTTTGCTGCTTTTTCCACAGAGACTCATGAAGCTATAAAAATACGGCAGTGTTGTAAGCATCTATGTCCATGTCTCCTGCATCAGTTTAACTCCTTTGAAACGGACACAGTCTTTTTCCTTCCTCCCTCACCCTTCCCATCCTTTCTACAAGCAAAGAACTAACTGAAATCCTGTGACAGTGACTCTTTTGCCGCCTAAACTACTATTTCTCATGGAGTTCATTGGGCCACGTTGGGAATTCTTCAACACGTCTTCACTGTATTTTGGTTGACAGGTCTCCATGTTTCAGCCCCTGTGTCATTTATCACCTCCCTACCCCCAAGGTGTCCGTGGTAATCCCTCTCCAGACTTGCCTTTCTCCAGGGCTACTTTCCCTCTGCCTTTAGTTCTCCCTTAACTTTCTTTCCTCCTCTGTCCCGTGTCCTCTTTCCTCCAGCCGTCACTTCGGGAACAAGCCTGCTTCCTGTGGTAGAGGATGTGGGCGGTTTTTATCGGCTCCCCAACAGTTTGTGTTTCTTCCTACTCTCCACCCATGTGATTCAGCTGCGGTGGATGCCAGTCATATTGATTGATTCAGATAATCCAGTCCAGACAATAAGTTTCTGCAGGATTTTCATTGAAAAGATACTCTCTCTTTATACTAGAGCTATTCAACTAACCCTAACTACCAGGTAACTCACCAGCATAAGTGGTAGCTGCTGGGGATTGTCTTTGCAATAGTTGGAGGACAAGCTGCCTGAAAATGAAACCCATATGGAAAGGAGAGAGACAGGTTTCCAACCACAACACCTGAGCACCTAAATCCTGCTGCATTTGAAGCCATTCGTACCGTTGCAATTACTTCTGTAATGTGAGTCTACATTTTATTTCATTCTTAGACCAATTTGAGTTGAATTTCCCATCCTTTGCAGTTAAAAGTCTTGACATTTAACATTAGACAATGCCTGTCAGCCCACTGACACCTCCACTTTACTCGGTCTTTCCCTCTGCGCTTTATTTAGAGACATGTCTCACCTATAACCTTCTCAACTCTTCCCACTGACCCTCGTCGTATCTAGGGCTTTGTATTGTAGTTTAAGGTGTTCCTATTTCACTTGGTCTTCACCTAAGTCTGAGAAAGGTAGGGGAATCATTATTCTCTTTCTTCAGCTGAGAGAACAAGTTGAAAGAATTTTTTTAAATTTTTTATTTAGACAATTAAATTTAACAGGGTGACATTGGTCAACCAGAGTACACAGATTAAGAAAAGACATCTCCACATCATTTGGACAGTCGATTATGCTGTATACCCATCACCCAAAGTCAAATCATCCTCCTTCGCCCTATATTTGTCTCTCTTTATACCCCTCCCCTCCCCCCACCTCTCCCTCTTTTCCCTTCCTCTCCCCCTGGTAACCACTGCACTCTTATCTGTGTCCATGAGTCTCAGTTTTCTGTCCCACCTATGTATGGAATCATACAGTTTAAGAGGGTTTTCCCATATCATTTATAGTAACTGCTAGGACTCAAACCCAAGTTTCCGACTGCTCATCTAGAAGAGTTCTTTCATACTGTGTTGCCTCCCTTGGGTAGAAACCTGGTTCTAATGTAAACTCAGCCTGTCCTCTCCCGTGGAAACCTTCCTCTAACACCTGTTGGCCCAGTGGGACAGAAGGCCTCATATTTGTTTCTGTAACTCTTTCACATTGGTTGTCCTCCATTTTCCATCATTTGGATTCAATTTCCTCTGTCTGTACCATCTGCCACAGGTCTTTGTTACTGTAATAGGTTATTTTTCAATTTTTTAACCTTATTTAAAAATATAACTGGTTCTGGCTTATATTATGACTTGGCTTCTCCTTGACTCTTTTAACTCCCCAACTTCTTTAATATCCCAAGGCCTCCCGCAAGGCCTGTCGATTCATCTCTCATCCCTACACATCCTCCTGACCTACCTCTGTGCTCCCACATCTAGGCTGGGTGTGTAGCAGCAAAGATACTAAATCATGTACTACCAGCCTGGGAACTGATTTGCATCCGGGCCATTCCTCCAGAGGGCTGCAGTGATTGCTTCTCTCCTGGATCTTCAACAATCTGTTCATGATCTTTTATGTCTGAGATTAGTTTGTCTTCATACAGCTTCTATAGTAAACAGTGGTTGCCTAATCAGAATTCATTGCTGCCTTCCTAATACCACCTGATTATTGCTAATGGGTCTTCTTCCCAAGGAAGTACATATGCTTCAGAGAAGCTAACTCTATATTGTCATCTATGCAGTTGGTCCTGATTGAGCCCAGAATAATTGTCGTAATTGGGGCTATTCATAAATATTCTAGTTCTCCTAAATACACGGTAGGATTGCATTTACTAGCTTGTATGAAGTTAGATGTGGTCATGTGACTTGCTTTGGCCAATAGAATGAGTAGAAGTGACATGTGACATTTCTAAGGAGAAGCCTTTAAGAGCCAGTGTGTGATTCACCAGGTCTTGCCCCTAAGGCAGTGATTGCTAAAACATATGTCAAGTTGACACCTCCATCAGCCTTGATCTTAGAATGACTATAATGGTAGGGCTCACCCTGCCAATCTTCACTGGCATGTAGTGAGCAAGAAATACATTTTTGTGGTATTAAGCCACTGAGATATGGGAGTTGGCTGTTATTGCAGTATAAGCAGGCCATCCTAACTGATATAGTAATCCCATCCTTTTACCAGTGCCTGGGTCAGGAACCTAGCTTAAGCAAAACAACCCATGACATTCTTTGGTCAAGGAAATGGTTGAGAAAAAGGCTTGTAACTGTTGGTACACTGAGATGAGAAGGGAGGTTTGCTGGGGCTTTTATTATTATTATTATTATAAATAAATTTTAATTTTAATGGGGTGACATCAATAAATCAGGGTACAAATGTTCAAAGAAAACATGTCCAGGTTATCTTGTCATTCAATTCTGTTGCATACCCATCACCCAAAGTCAGATTGTCCTCCGTCACCTTCTATCTAGTTTTCTTTGTGCCCCTCCCCCACCCTGCCCCTCTCCCTCCTTCCCTCTCCCCGCCTTCCGTAACTACCACACTCTTGTCCATGTCTCTTAATCTTGTTTTTATGTCCCACCAATGTATGGAATCCTGCAGTTCTTGTTTTTTTCTGATTTACTTATTTCACTCCGTATAATGTTATCAAGATCCCACCATTTTGTTGTAAGTCAGGGGTCCCCAAACTATGGCCCGCGGGCCGCATGCGGCCCCCTGAGGCCATTTATCCGGCCCCCGCCGCACTTCCAGAAGGGGCACCTCTTTCATTGGTGGTCAGTGAGAGGAGCCTAGTTCCCATTGAAATACTGGTCAGTTTGTTGATTTAAATTTACTTGTTCTTTATTTTAAATATTGTATTTGTTCCCTTTTTGTTTTTTTACTTTAAAATAAGATATGTGCAGTGTGCATAGGAATTTGTTCATAGATTTTTTTATAGTCCAGCCCTCCAATGGTCTGAGGGACAGTGAACTGGCCCCCTGTGTAAAAAGTTTGGGGACCCCTGTTGTAAGTGATCCGATGTTATCATTTCTTATGGCTGAATAGTATACCATGGTGTATATGTGCCACATCTTCTTTATCCAGTCTTCTATTTTTTTTTTACAGTGATTCAAGCCTTTAAGCAAACTCTTGGCCAATACAGCAAGAATCCATAAAAGAGTAGTGTCCTTATCATGTTCACCAAGTCCAAGTTGGCCCCAACACTATGCCAAATCCCTGAAAAATGCAATCCAACCCCAGTTCAGTCTGTTAGGAGCTGTCACAAGGAGCAGGAGTCCAGGAAAAGTCCACATCCAGGAAAAGTTCGCATGGCACTGGAATTGTTGTCACAATTCTATACTTTACAGCTCATGTCCAAGTCCCAATGACCGCTACTTCTAGCTGGTAATGATTCAGGTAGACTGGAAAAGCCATCTGCAGCATGTGTGGAGATGGAGCTTCTGTTCTCCTCTGCCTGGAGAGATGAGACCAGGTTGCTTTTCCCTGGAGCTCTGTGACTGTGGCTTGGTAAAGAGAACCTTAGGATACACTAATCTGGGTGGCAAAGGTAGATTCATAATAGAAATTGGCAAAAGGGGGAAAGAGAGCTCTAAATTAGGAGTAGGTCTCAGCCTGAAATATGAGTGGGGCATTGAGGTAGGAGGAATAAAGGTGCTGGGGCTTTAAGGAAAGAAGTTTCCCACATTGAAGTAAAGCCACCAGGATAGATGGATTCTTTCTTCCTCTGGACATTACATGTAATTCTGAAGCCTGGAATTACTGAGTCATCTTGCTACCAGCCTGAGGATAAAGTCAGCACACAGAGAGAGTAATATCAAAAGAACAACAAAGAAATGATGCCAAAGCTCTGATTAATTATAACCAATTATTATCCAACCTTTGGACTTTTTCAGTTGGAAAAGCCAATAAATCTCTTTACTGTTTAAGCCATTTGAGTTGGGTTTTCTGTTACATACCTCCAAAAACTGTAACTTCCTTTTTCGGTTCTTATCTTTACTTCTGACTCTTTAATCCAGTCTAAGAGAAATAATAACTAATAATAATGTCCATCTATAGAAGACTTATTATGTGTCTGGTACTATGCTAAGTGCTTTCCAGAAAGAGATTTTTATTCCATTTCAGAGTAACACATATATGTGTGAGCTCCTTCAGAGCAGGAATCTTTTAAAATTTATATTTGTTTCCCCCACAATGGTGATCTGGTGCAAAGTAGGTGCTCAACAAATATTGATTAATGGATAAATACAAATCGGCCTTTACCCTTAAAGCGCTTACAGTAGTATTGACTCCAAGTCTTACAAACCTGAAAGATTAGAGATATATACAAGAGTATAAGCTATTAGGCACTAAATTGAAGTTCCAAAAGGCATGTTATTAACAAACAGTAGAGGCTATGAAGGAAGGATGTTATTACCTGGAGGTTGGGAGCAAAGGTTTCGGAGATCAGATTTGATCTCAAAAAAAAAGAAAGAAAGAAAGAAAAGATTATATTTGGATAAGCATTTCAGAGTGGGAAAGTGGCTATTACTTAGAGGAACATGAGGCATGAAAGATCATTCAATATAGGTGCCCAATAAATGTTAGATCTTTTATTTTTGTCTCATTGTGAGACAATAGAGAGCCACTTCCTATCGAATTGTTTGATGTGGGCTTGATATAAAAGAGGTATGGCCACTACCCTGACTATTTAGCTGCTTACTTGCTCAAACCCCTTGCACACAGCAGACAAAGATGTTATAAAATAACCAAGATATCCATCCATGCACATTTTCTCCCTGGAGAAAGACTCTTCTAAGGGCTTGTCTGCCAAGTATTCTACTTCTTTTTCGTGCTCTTAACTCAGTTCTTGGTGCATAGTAGGCCCTTAGTCCATACTGGCTTGAGTTGATGCAAGTTGTTTGGTTTGGAGAGAAGTTATTTGCCTAGTGAGCCTGGTTTCTCAGCACATCAACACTTCATCATACCCCTGTCAGTTCAGATTCTCAATAGGGTATCTCAACTACATGCTATTAAAATACCTAAATAGAAGCCCCATCTGTTTGAATAGACTGAGCCTGATGAATCAGCGAGAGAGGTGGGAGGCTGATCCAGCCAGACATGAACCGATCCGGTGGGGAACAGGCAGCTCTCTCTCCCTCCGCCACCCCAGAGTGCTCACAACAGAACGTGCAGATTTATAAAGGAAAGCTGGATCAAGCAGTTAGGACAACATGAATGCTGAAGCAAGCCACGGGCTTGCTTGGCAGAGGTGTGGCGGGAGCCCCCGTCCCGGCTGTCAATCACACTGGAGCATTTTAAAGCAGGTGAAAGAGGAGCCCAGGCATTTGCCTCTTTCATAATCCCTGCACCTCTGGAATCTACATTTTGATTTTCATGCAATTGTAAAAAGCATAAAAAAACCCCACCAGGATTTATTTTGGGAACTGTCACTGGTGAAGTCACCAAGGACTTAAAGACCTAAGATAAAATACAATGATGGAAAAGTGTTGAGGAAGCTGCATCCTTTTCTGATTTCCCCAAGGATTTTCCACAAACATCCATTCCTGATGAGATGTCATCGAGCCCTCATTGCCAAACTGTCTCAGCTGCCAGAGTCCTAATCACAGTCCGTTTTTCAACTACCACAATCTCCTTTTCTCCACCTCTCATTAAATACCCTGGGTGTGGGCTGCATTTTTTGCTGCTGCCATTAAGGAAGGAAAAAAGATTCAGCGAGGAGGGTCACTCTCCACTGCATCAACACACATGTTGAAAAATGTTCTTTCTTATGATCTGCTTCTCTTGCTAGCAGTTAGCATACAAGGCCATGCACACAATAGGTACTCAATAAATCATCGGCTAAATCCAATCATGTCTCAGTTCCTTTGGTTAAGAAAAGGTTTGATGTGTTTCTTACTATCACCACTGGTATGATTTATCTTCTACTCCTCTGTCAACTTGCTCCTCCACACGTGTCCTTAACCCTGCTCACCGTACTCGCATGTAGACACAGCCCCACTCTGTCCTATTCAGGTGTTTCTATTGCTCCTTATATAAATGAGAGGGGACCAGAGAAGAGTATAGGAGTCAGAAGATGTGGATTCTGGTTCTAGCTGTGCCATTTACTTTGAATATGAGATAAACTCAGATTCCTCATCTTTGAAATAAGTATAATAGTAATATATGTCTGACTTACCTCCCAGGTTGGTGCAAATATCAGACAGGCAATATATAATATGTCTGTAAAGTCATGGTGCACTTTGACTGGTCACAGGAAAGCAACCAAAGGTGACAGAAAAGTGAAATCTGCACCAAATAAAAGGAAAACCCTCCCAGTTTCTGTAGGATGATGTGGCAGCATGTGCGCATGCGCAGATGATGACGTAAGACCGTGTATACAGCGGAGCAGCCCACAGCCATGCCAGTCGAGATGTGGATGGTACAGAGGAAAGTTCAGTGTGTTCTGTGGCTCGCTAAATTCGAATCCGTGACCAAAGTGCAATGTGAATATCAGCGCGTTTATAACGAAGCACCACCACATAGGAATAACATTACTCGGTGGGATAAGCAATTGAAGGAAACTGGCAGTTTGGTGGAGAAACCCCGTTCTGGTAGGCCATCAGTCAGTGACAAGTCTGTAGAGGCTATATGGGATAGCTACCTAAGGAGCCCTAAAAAATCTGTGCATGAGCCCACATCGAACTGCACTGAATAGGTATGAAACTGGGAGAGTTTTCCTTTTATTTGGTGCAGATTTCACATTTCTTTCGTCTTTTGTTGTTTTCCTGTGACCAGTCAAAAGTGCACCATGACTATATGGACCCACTGTATATGAAAGCCCTATGAGAACAGAAAAAGTGTTTTAAATGACGGTTCTTATAAATTCCTAATCCCTTCTTCCAAATTCATGAACCCGGTAAAGCACATGTGGTATTATCAAGGAATTCTTCCACAGTGTGTTTCACTGGAAAATGGGCTCCTTCTCACCTCTCTTCCTCAGAAGAGGCTAACTGGCTGGCTTCCTGGGCCTGAATGGGACACTTACTCTGATGAATTCACTGGGGTCCAAGGTCATGCCCTCAGCTCTGCAGCCTCAGAAAGTCACCTTGGCAGAGCCTCTGAGCTGATCAGACTCAGGGATGCTGACTCATACTAACTCACAAGAGACTGATATATAACCAGAATGCCAGTTGATTAATTTATAGTGGGAAACATTTGACCTGATCCGTCCCTTTTCTCCATAGAGGCTAGTTGTGAGGGAAGAGAGATTATCAGAAGGTTCTCAGTGAGCAAGGGACTTTGACAAGGGAAGTCAGACAATTCGAATGTTTAATAACATCAGGCTCTGCTCCTCGGCTCTGCTATCTTCTCCACAGGAATCCACTCTCTAGATGGTCTAGATGTTTCTGGCACACTGGCAGGGAACGCAATTCCAGAATCCTGTTTGAATCCTCCAGACTGTGCTAAATGTGCCCCTTTGTCCACTTTTCCTTGGCTGACCAACCCTCTTCTGACCTACACATTGCTCTTCATATTTGCTAATCCTTCTCAGAGCTCTTGCTCTATAATCGTGGTTCTCAAAGCCAGTCTGCTGGCCAGGGTTGTGCTTATTGACACAAAAGCACCTGGTGGGGGAGGGGTTACAAAAAAATACAGACTTTTTGCCTTTACTAGAAATTCTAATTTATTGGTTTTATGGAAGGGTTTAAGAATCTAGATGTTTACAGGGAGCACAAGTGACTCTGGTCATTAGACAGGTAGCGAACCACAGATATAAAAGTTTTATCTGGCTAAGAATTATACTGTTGCTTTAAGATGACTTTGCATATTCCAGTTTAATCCATTATGGATTGACTGTATAGATTAACTCTCAGAACAAAATGTTATTTCTCAGTTCTTAAGGGCCAGTCACTGTTGCATCATTGAAACAACTTTCCTCCCTCCCTCCTTTCCTTCCTGCTTTCCTTTCTTCCTTCCTTCCATCTTTCCATAAATATTTATAAATACTGCATAAGGAAGCTTCACTAGAGAAGGCTGTGGCAATCAACTCTCCCAGTGCCAAAAACAAAAGCTGCTTTTAGGTGATAATAGACTTGGAGGATTAGGACGTATAATCCTGGTGCTTTAAGACCAGCCAATAAAACCAAGGCCTCACATTGAACAATCTAAAGACAATTTCCCTGTGGTAAGTAACCCTGGGTCTTGGCATACTTCCTAAGCTGATGTCCTCTGGAAACAATCTAGAGGCTCACCAGTGGCCTTGAGGGAAACTACATGTTCCCATTTTACTCATGGCAAAGAAAACAGCTGTTTTCACCCTGGCTGGTTGGCTCAGCAGTAGAGCGTCAGCCAGTGTGTGGAAGTCCTGAGTTCAATTCCCTATCAGGGTACACAGGATAAATGACCATCTGCTTCTCCACCCCTACCGCCTCCCCTTTCTCTCTCTCTCTCTCTCTCTCTCTCTCTCTTCACCTCCCACAGCCATGGCTCTAATACAGTGGTTCTCAAAGTGTGCGCCAGGGTGCACTGGTGCACCCTAGAAGATTTCCAGGTGCGCCCTATGGTATTCCAGAGAAATATGTGCCTGTTGGGGACCAAAAAACTAACAGGGTTTTTGGAGTTTAGATTTTTGGGGGACAGAGGTGTGGGGAATTGGCTGTAAGCTGACAGTCTGCCAAACCTCCCACCTCACTTGCCTGATTAGGTTGCAAAAGGCTGTTAAGCTGTGTTGCTGGATTGTTTACACTACCGTCCATGTTCCCAGGAAAGACTGGAGGCAAGTTTCTTCTATCCTTTGTTTGGTGTAAAGTTAAGATCAGGGGTCCCCAAACTTTTTACACAGGGGGCCAGTTCACTGTCCCTCAGACTGTTGGAGGGCCGGACTATAAAAAAAACTATAAAAAAATCCCTATGCACACTGCATATATCTTATTTTAAAGTAAAAAAACAAAACGGTAATAAATACAATATTTAAAATAAAGAACAAGTAAATTTAAATCAACAAACTGACCAGTATTTCAATGGGAACTATGGGCCTGCTTTTGGCTAATGAGATGGTCAATATGCTCCTCTCACTGACCACCAATGAAAGAGGTGCCCCTTCCGGAAGTGCAGCAGGGGCCGGATGAATGGCCTCAGGGGGCCGCATGCGGCCTGCGGGCCGTAGTTTGGGGACCCCTGGTTAAGATGGTATGTATGGGGGGGGGTTTCTGCACTCAACAAAATTAAGAGTAAAAAGAGAGGAATTCTTCAATGTATTGATAAAGAAATGAGAGTTTGCCTTTCAAATATATGCCCAAACATTGAAGAAATCACTAGGACACATCACTCTACTGTTTCTCATAAATATAAGAATGAAAAAACTTAACACATTCATGCTGGGACCAGCCGAATTTACTAAATCTTGCTAAGAATGTATCTATATATATAAAAAGATAACTTTTTTGTCTTTTAAAAAAAATTTTTTTTTTTTTTTGTACTTTTCTGAAGCTGGAAACAGGGAGAGACAGTCAGACAGACTCCCGCATGCGCCCGACTGGGATCCACCCGGGACGCCCACCAGGGGGCGATGCTCTGCCCCTCCGGGGCCTCGCTCTTTTGTGACCAGAGCCACTCCAGCGCCTGGGGCAGAGGCCAAGGAGCCATCCCCAGCGCCCGGGCCATCCTTGCTCCAATGGAGCCTCGCTGCGGGAGGGGAAGAGAGAGACAGAGAGGAAGGAGAGGGGGAGGGGTGGAGAAGCAGATGGGCGCTTCTCCTGTGTGCCCTGGCCGGGAATCGAACCCGGGACCTCTGCATGCCAGGCTGACACTCTACCACTGAGCCAACCGGCCAGGGCCTTTTTAAAAATTTTTTAACCCCTCTTTTTTTATAAATTCTAAAATTCATAACTCAAAATATGTAACATAAAAATGTTTTTTAATTTCAGAATAAATTTAATTTTGTTGTATTTATTTTGTTTAATTACCATAAAAGCACACTTGTACTTTATAGTTTTTTTCTTTAATATTTGACTTAATTATTATAACATATTTCTCAGAAATTTGTATATAGTGCGCCTACAATTATTTGTAGGATTTTAAATGCGCCTCGACTTCAAAAAATTTGAGAACCACTGCTCTAATGGTTCAAGCAAGTTGGCCCCAGGCACTGAGGATAGCTCCATGGCCTTGCCTCAGGCACCAAAAATCGCTCAGTTTCTAAGCAACAGAGCGGTGGCCCAGATGGCCAAAGCATCAGCTCCAGACAGGGGTTGCCAAGTGGATCCCGGTCGGGGGCGCATGTGGGAGTCCGTCTCTTGGCCTCCTTGCCTGTCATTTAATAAAGATTAAAAGAAAGCAGCCATTTTCCTCTCAAACATGGTTCCCATCTTACTAGCAACGAGCAGTGGCTTGCTTCCAGTGGAGCACTAAAATCAGGGGAATCAGGGAGAATCCTCTAGGGAGGGGGCCAATATGCAGTGGACATCTCAGTATACTGGGTATTGCGCTTTCATAGTTCATATGCCGAATGCATCACAAAAACTACTGATAGGGGTTAATAGCCTCCACTTTCCAGATAAAGAAATTGAGACTCGAAGAGATTGATTTTCTAAAGTTACTTGCAAGCGATAGTTAGTAGAATTGGGATTTGAACCCAAGCCTACTCTGTTCCAAGTTCTATGTTGTTTCCATGATCCCTTGCTGCTTAGTAAACAAGGGCTTTGGAAGTGAGAGTTTTGCGCATAAGATTAATTGTGATATACATATATATTTACAGGTAATAAAGTTTCTCTATACAGAATTATACATAGTATATATATCCTGTTCATATATTTATTTCACAATGACAACTATCACATTTCTATATATAAAATATACTAGCATCTCAACATGCATTTGGTTAAATAGCTAATTCTGATTCCTTTCTGGGGAAAAAAAAGAAAAGATTAGAGTTGTGGATAGAACTGGGAGTCAGAATACCTGGTTTATAGTCCTGGCTCTGCCATTTACTCGCTGTGTGTCTTAAAAAAATTCCCTGTTTCTCTCTGGGTCTCAATTTTTTCATCTGCAAAAAGAATCTAATCTAGATTTATAGATCAGACTAGATCTCTAACATGCTAAGATTCTGAAAACCTTGTGAGAACCATTACCATGTTTCTTAATTGTTTTAGATGAAAGCATAGCAAATGAATACTAAAAAAAGAAAAAAGCTGACTACATATATGGTAGAAGACTATTTAAAAATAACTAATATTTACCGAGCACTTTACAGATGCCAGAAATTACATATACTAATTAGTTTACAAAATTTTATTCATTCTTTTCACATCAACTCAATTGGTATTTATCCATCTCTGAGGAACAAAGAAATAAGTAATCTGCCCAGGATCACATGGCATTAGGTAGAGAATCCACTACTGAAATTTAGGCCCGAGTCTAGGGCCAGCAGCTAGATATGGTGCTAGCCTCTACTCTCTGGATATAAGCCTCCCACTCTGACGACTGTGGAGGACATTTCTTTCTTTCTTTTTTTTTTTTTTTCTGAAGCTGGAAACGGGGAGAGACAGTCAGACAGACTCCCGCATGCGCCCGACCGAGATCCACCCGGCACGCCCACCAGGGGGCGACGCTCTGCCCACCAGGGGGCGATGCTCTGCCCCTCTGGGGCGTCGCTCTGCCCTGACCAGAGCCACTCTAGCGCCTGGGGCAGAGGCCAAGGAGCCATCCTCAGCGCCCGGGCCATCTTTGCTCCAATGGAGCCTTGGCTGCGGGAGGGGAAGAGAGAGACAGAGAGGAAGGGGGGGGGGTGGGTGGAGAAGCAAATGGGCGCTTCT
This sequence comes from Saccopteryx leptura, assembly GCF_036850995.1. Lineage (NCBI taxonomy): Eukaryota > Metazoa > Chordata > Mammalia > Chiroptera > Emballonuridae > Saccopteryx > Saccopteryx leptura. The sequence continues at coordinate 50,119,932 of NC_089510.1, forward strand.
CCTGTGTGCCCTGGCCGGGAATCGAACCCGGGTCCCCCGCACGCCAGGCCGATGCTCTACCGCTGAGCCAACCGGCCAGGGCCTGTGGAGGACATTTCTTAAAGTTCCATCTGAGATTACCTGACCTTGGAATATGAGGAAAGAGAAGCCTACATGAGCCCATGTAAGATAATTTTCTAGAGACTATGATTATCATTACCTTCCTTTGGGAGGGCAGCTGTAAAAGCCAAACCATACATGTTCAGGTTCAGAAATATTTTTCATTTCAACTGTTTCAGAGAAATCATTATGTTGTTCAATAGGCCTTGGCCATGAAATTGTTTCTTTTCCTTAGTTTTATTAGTATGCTTTGTTTTCCCAATATTGAGCTCATAAAAGTTGGACCCTGATTTTTATGACTAGGTCTAAATAGGAGGAAATAAATCAAGGAGGGAAGAACTCCTTTTCTGTCTCGTACTGATCCCATGAATGTGAAAGGAAGAGGGAGGAAGAGGAAGACAGAGAACTGTCACAGGACTGAGTCTTATATGGACTGGAGAGGTTTCATGTAACATCCATCCAGTTCAAATGATGCTTCGATGTCATCTATTGCCTGGAACCTTCCTGGACAGGGAAGTTGGGTAGCTAGGCTGAGCCATAGTCTAGGAGGAGTTATAAGCATATCATTAACCTCGTCCATCCCAAGGATGATACCTGAGTCAAACCACAAGAGTGTCAAATCCTGGGACCAAGGATAGAAGAACAGGGAGAGAGGTGCAGGGAGGGTCACCACTTTTCCCCGTTTTTTTTCCTTGCTCACTACCCACATTAAAGCGGCCTCTTTTTCTTCTTTGTGTGCCTGATATTATGTGTTGTTCAGGTGGGTTAGATAAAATTGGGAAAAAAAATCTATTAATTGCTCAAACTAATTTAGAAGTCACTCTGCAGTGTGTACCCCAGCCTACACTCTCAATAATGTCAGCCAAGTTGGCTTCACTTCTGCAATGCGTCAACAGGTTAAATGGCACTTATACTAAACCTACAGGTGACACAAAGCTGGAAAATATAGCCACAGAACTAAACCAAAATTCAAAACTGTCTAGACAGTCTGAAGTGTCTAATGCAATAAGATGAAATGTATCAGAAAATTGCAGAATTCTATATTTTAGGGTAAAAAAGAAAACCAGCTATTCAGAATGGAGGATTTACCTGGACAGTGTTTGTTTATGTGAAAGAACTGGGGACTTTAACTACAAATTGAGTACTTGCCAACACTATGATGTGTCTGCTGAAAAAATACAAACACCTGCCCAACCTTTGACTGCAGGAAGGGAAGTGAGGTAGAGATCACAGGCAGCCCTGGTCTTCAGTGGGCTGTGGTCAGACCACACTGAAGTACTGGGTTCCGTATTAGGTACCACAACTCTTGGGGGATATTGAACAACTAGGGCAAGGCAAATAGGATGGTGAGAGGAAATCGAGATAATTGATACAAATAATCACACTTGGCCTGGAAGAGAAAAATAGTCAACCAAAGGAACACCCTATCATTTGTCTGTAAATATTTCAAAGGCACTCATGTGACAGGCAGAATAAATTCGTCCTTCCCTGTCAAGATGTAGAGCTAGAGCAAGGAGTACAAGAAGGCAGATTTCAGTTCCACATAAGAGCTGTTTAACAGCTGAGCCGTTTGTCCTAGAGAGAGGGAGCTCCAAGATTCTAGAAAGTACTGTGACTAAGTCTGCCTTGGAGAACTTCACAGCAACAGAGGTAAAGTGAGAAATGGGGAAGCATTGCTTATCTTATTGATACTCCCTGGGCCAAAGCAGCCACAATTGTCCCTGTTTTTCCTAATTGGATTCATTTCTCTGACTTCACCTGATACTTCATTTTTTCCTTGGGCATCGACTTGGGAGCCACTGACATCAGCTGGAGGACCAGGCCTCAAAATTCAGGGCCTATGACTTTCTGAGCAGGAACCACCACTTTAAGAAACCTGAACCCCTTAGGAATTCTTCCCACTGTGAGACTCAAGCTCTTGTACTCATCCATTTACTTATTAACAGAAAGACTCACTTTGCTTTTTGAGCATATATTTAGCAATTATTGTGTCTGCTGCAGAAATACTTTTATTATTCCACATATTGTATTTTTATTTCTTTGAGTTTCATTTGGTAATTCCTAGACACTTTTTTCCTGCTCTTAAAAATGGTGAACAGAATTTTGATAACATAATAATTTAAATAATACATTAAACAAAGGAAAAAAGGATGAGCAGGATGTTTTTGCTCTAAGGCTTGCCTGTGCAGTTAAAATGACAACAGAAAACTTCTCCCTGAAAGGTGCAGCCCTGCAGCCCTGAGACTGATCGCTGTGCCCGTCACCCCTCACCTTATATAGCTGTTCCATTACGAAAGGCAGGCAGTCTCAGTCTTAAAATTCTTGATCCAAGAGCTTAAGAGAATTATCTCCCAAACTGTTTTTTTTTCCCCAGAAGAATACAAGACAGGCTTCAAAATCTATTGGACTAAAATATCAATTACAACAACAACAAAACAACAAATACTTTCATAGCACTTACTATAGCTGGCACTATTTAAGAAATTTCATAAAATAATTTATTTAATTCTTCACAATAATCCTGTGGCAGGTGCTATTATTATCATCTCCGTTTTGTAAATGGAGAAAATAATGGCATAGAAAAGTTTTGTAAATTGCCCTGGGTCACAAAACTAAGTAGAATGGAAGGCTGGGGAATTGAGCTCCTGAGTTCTGGCTCCAGAATCCAGGCTCTTAACCACCATGTTATATATATACCACCATACCATGTAGCCTCTCATTTTTAGAACAGTACAATTCCTTAAAATAACCCCAGGATTAAAGTTTTTAGTTTCAGCATCTTATAATCTGTTTTAAACATGTGTACTTATTCCATTATAAAAATAATAGTGTAGTAGCTCAGAGTCCTTCCTGACGGTAATGTCAGATAAACCTGGATTCAAATGCAGGCTATGCACTGATCAATTACTTAATTTCTTTAGTTTTCTTATATGTAAATCCATAGATTTGTACAGAGGATTGTTGGGAAAACAGCCGCGTTAGGCTTGCTCGCTTGCACTTTGCATGGTTTGTGTGTGGTGAGCACATGGCAGAACCACCTGTGTATGGACGACATAAGGCTATGGGTGCTTTCCCTCAGCGCAGATCACTGACCTGCCACTGTGAAGGGTGGATCACTTGCCCACTGCTGTGAGGAAACTCTTTGCGGTTCTAGTTTTACTGTCTGTTTGCCTGCAGCCATGAGAAGCAGTTTTCCCTGCCAGTTTGCTCGCCCGCCCACCGTTGCAAGACTCTAATAATCAGAAATAGCCCAACAGTTTCCAGCCCCGCAGTTCCTCTACTCTCTGCTGGAATTCAGTGTGATCCTGTCTTGGCCACCAGCATTCATTACAAGGATGAAGTGAGATAAAATATGAAATGTGCTTAAGCAGGGTGCCTGGCCCAGAGTCAGTGCTCAGGAATTGTTAGTTAGCATTCATTACTACAGAAATATGGGAAGACTGAAAGTTGAAATAAGAACACACCAATAGTTCCATCACCTGAACGAATTTGAACTATTTTCATTTTGTCTTTTATCTGTGTGTAATGTTTTCCGTTCTTTATAATTCTAAGTGCGAGTCGTGGTAGCCAGGATGTCCTATTCACTGAGTCATGGTGGGTAGCGGGGACAAAATATGGAGGTAAAATTGGGGTTTATGTGTGTGCAGAAATACTCTGCATGATACAGAAGGGTAAATGAGAATGCCAAGGGGAGAAGGATTTCATCTTCGGATTAGACTTTCTCAGCAGTCCCTGTTAAAGACAGACAAGGAAGTCATTAAGGGCCCCAAATTTTAGAATTAAAACTGTCCCAATCAAAATAAACCTTTGTGATGTTGTTTATACCGGCTCCCAATTTGTTAACAGTAATGACAAATCTCTGAGAGTTGAGCCTGAGGCACTTGTGCAGAGAGCCCTCCAATTCTTCTCTGATCTATTCTTTTCAGGGGCAATCCAGGTGGTCTCTTCCATATTTTCCTATCTTGAGTTGGGCTCCTATGAAAGTGAGAACATACACGAGCCCACTTAACTGATAGTCCATTGTCCTGCGAATGCTTTAGTAGTAGGGAGTGTGGACCAGGAAGATTAGTTTCCCTGAGGGTTGGGTTAAGGATAGTGCCAGGGTCCAAGGAGAAAATACTTGACCACACTAATTTATATTCACAAGCTAATGTTGCTCAGTGATAGCCTAGGGAAGAATGTTACTTAGCACAAAAATCCAGGCACCAACGTTGCTATTTAATAATTTACTTTTCTTTGCTTATTTATATCCACTAGTTGGGTATTTTATTTTATTTTATTTTATTTTATTTATTTATTTTTTGTATTTTTCTGAAGCTGGAAACGGGGAGAGACAGTCAGACAGACTTCCGCATGCGCCTGACCAGGATCCACCCGGCACGCCCACCAGGGGCGACGCTCTGCCCACCAGGGGGCGATGCTCTGCCCCTCCAGGGCGTCGCTCTGCCGCGACCAGAGCCACTCTAGCGCCTGGGGCAGAGGCCAAGGAGCCATCCCCAGCGCCCGGGCCATCTTTGCTCCAATGGAGCCTTGGCTGTGGGAGGGGAATAGAGAGACAGAGAGGAAGGAGGGGTGGGGGGTGGAGAAGCAAATGGGCACTTCTCCTATGTGCCCTGGCCGGGAATCGAACCCAGGTTCCCCGTACACCAGGCCGACGCTCTACCGCTGAGCCAACCGGCCAGGGCCAAGTTGGGTATTTTAGATTGGTTTTAAAGTTACCACTTATCTATTAAGTAAATCTGGACTCTTGAGATTGCAGGTCCTGTGTGTTGCCAGAATCAGAACTCAATAAGAAAGATTAATGGGTAAAAATAGTAGAATAAGGGTCTCTCTATTTCTATGGCTAACGTTTGGGAGAAAAATTCATACAACCAAAATCTTCTTCATTAGCCACCTATGGATAGATTTTTCACCTGGATCTTATCAGCCATGATTACACCTTGCTGGTTCCATGGGGAACTAGTTACTCAGTTTCATAAAATCTGTTAGGAAGGGTGAAAAAATAACCCTTGAAATTTAAGATAGAACTTGAGCACACCTTGCAGGGGTCCCCAAACTTTTTACACAGAGGGCCAGTTCACTGTCCCTCAGACCGTTGGAGGGCCGCCACATACAGTGCTCCTCTCACTGACCACCAATGAAAGAAGTGGCCCTTCCGGAAGTGCGGTGGGGGGCCGAATAAATGGCTTCAGGAGGCTGCATGCGGCCCGCGGGCCGTAGTTTGGGGACGCCTGACAGTGTGCTCAAAGAAATATTACATGTAAATATTCTGTAAGCTGTTATTAGAAAGTTGGCCAGGATGACCCCTAGCAGGTGCAGAAACTAAATTGAGGAGGAGTTGGGGGTGAAGGGTGTGGGTTAGGAGCAGCAGGTTTCCAGGCAGAGCCAGGCCCTTTCAGGGAACACGACTGGAAAAAAAGCACAGGTAAGAAGAAAGAGGCCCAGCCCTTGGAGTCCAGAAAGTAAAATCCGAGGAGCCCAAGTGTGATGTTCTGGCCTTGCCAAGGCACCGATGAAGGAGGTAGGGTGCATGGAGAGGCCTGGAAAATCCCAAGGAACTAGAAGGTTCAGACTTAGAAGAATCTAAAGAGGGCATTCGCTGAAAGCATTTCAGGTTATTTGGATCCTGTATCAGTAATTTTTAACTTTAATTAAAAATAAATCTAATAAAAGTGTGGCTTAAACAAGATGGACACATAGTTTTCTCTCAAACAACATCAAGTTGGGAAGTCAGTAGTCCAGAGCTGCTATAGCAGCATCCCGACGTCATTGATGTCCTCGCCTTGTTCTTTCAGGTGCCCACATCCTTCCCCTGTAGTTTCCATATTCACGACGACCTCCTGGTCAGGGCTGACGTGTGCAGCTCCAGCCATCGCATCTACCACACAGGAGGGAGGAAGGAGGGAGCGCACACATGCCGAGTGAGCCAGTCCCCTTTAAAGAGCATTCCCTGCCATATGCCACCCTGTGATTTCTGCTTATATCTTTTCACCACATCTGTTTCACACGACCAATCCTAACAGAGAAGCTGCAGAAATACAGTTTTTAAGCTTCACACTGAGTTGCTGTAAGTAAAATTGGAGTTCTCTTGGTAAAGTAAAAGGGAATTACGGATATTAAATAGGCAAGTAGCAGTCTCTGCCACAGCCCCCCAACCACAGAATGACAAAAAATAATTTTCAACTCCCAACTGTGTGCTGGGTGAGGCTCTAGATGCATTGGTGTTCTCTAGATGTGCTTTCACTGATTCTGAGGGAGACTGTGGGGCAGCCGTGTTAGGCTTGCTTGTGGGTTTACCAGCTGCAAGCACTTTGCTCGATTAGTGCGTGAGCACGTGGCAGAGACACATGTGCCTAGCCTATATAAGGCTATGGTGCTTCCCCTGGGTGGCGACTCTCCCAGATTGCTCTCCTGCTACCGTGAGTTTTCCTTGCTCCCTTGCCCTTACTGCAAATAGCAGATTTTCCTTTGTTTACTAGCTCTTTCCCTTTTGTTGTGTATTTGCTCCCCTGTCCTTGAGAGCCTCCAATAAGCGAGTATGGCCCAAAGCTTTCCGGCTCCGCAGTTTTTCTATCGCTTGCTCAGAATCCAATGTGAACCTGCCTGGCCTCCACCGGCATTACAGAGAGCAAGACAGTTTCATTGCCAATTTATTCCAGCACTTGGTTTGCACTAAGTCAGGCTAAGGACAGATAACAATGCTATTAAGAAGGGATGCCTCAGAGAATAGCCTGGAGGAAGTAGATCATATGATTACAGTGGGTGGGTAAAGTGATGGGTCATGGCTTTTCTCGAATTCTGTTTTACATTTGTTTTATTTTAAATTTTCTCTTAAAAAAAATAGATGATTTTCTATTTTCCTATATTAAGACTCCTCGTAGAAGGAAGGCATTTGGGTCAGCCTACTTAAAATAAGACATATGCCCAATGTGCAAAGTAGGCCAAAAGGCCACAAAATGTGTTTAGGAAACAAACCAGGATGTTTGAGGTTGGCCTTGTATGAACATATTGTGTGTGTATTATTAAGATCCATGTAATAGGATGACCCAGAATGAGCTGGCAAATGCCCCAGCAGGATAAAGAGAGCTTGTTGGGAAAAGAGCTGTGCTAGGCTGGCTCGCCTGCCCTTTGCATGACTAGTGTGTGAGCACATGTCAGAGCTAAGTGTGTGTAGCCTATGTAAGGCTATGGGTACTTTCGCTTGGTGGTTTTTGCTGATTGCTAGCCTGCCACTGTTAGGGGCTGTTTTGCTTTTTGTTTGCCTGCTGCTGTGAGAAGAGGTTTCCTCTTGCCTGTTTGCTCCCCCGTTGTTGCGAGAATCAATGTGAATGGCCCAATGCTTTCCAGTTCCTCAGTTCCTCTACTGTCTGCCTGAATCCAATGTGAACCTGGCTGGCTTTGGCCACCGGCATAACAGAGCTACCCCGGGGATGGTTATGGAAAAGCGGGTAGCAAAGTGGGAGGCCAGTGGGTAAGGGTCCTGGGTTTGAGGCCTTTCACCACTATGGCCTTTCTACGGTGACCAATTGTCCTCCTTTAGGGAGGACAGTCCTTCTTTTGTAAGTTCCATCCTTCCTCGAAAAGTGTCCTCCTACACATCCTCCTTTTTGATATTGGAAGACTAATCTGTAAATGTCCGTATTCGATCAATGCAGAGTCGATCCATTGCATGTGATGTGACATATTTGTATTTGATGTGACGATTCGTCAAGGATCAGTACAGTGCGGCGAGACGCGATTATGAGACACATGCGCTCCACATGGGAGACATTGAGAGAGCTCGTGATATACCGAGTGCACAAATGGCTTTGTGTATTTCTTACTGAAACACGACATGGCACAGACGACATTGTGGACTCACTATTATTTCTTTCTAAGTGAATATTCAATCATAGATAAGCACAATTCATGTTTTATTAATTCACTATTTAATAATTTCCAAATACATATAATATTATTTATAAGTATTTTCCTGAAATTTGAGTTTTAAAGTGGAAATCTAACCGCAAACCATAGCTATTAATAACGCATTTTGATTAAATAGTTGCATAAAACAGACATTTTTAAATTAGAAAATGATAAAAACACCTGAATATCACTCCAAATTAGTGGTTTTGCTTGATATTTAGTTTGACTAAAAGAGTACTTTTTCTTACAATTATTATTAAAATTAATAGGCATGTAGCATAATTACAATATAAAATATTACAAATGTTTTTATTATGCAGTTATCATATTATATGAATGTTTCTTTTATTTACGATATTGTTTTCTTCAATTTATTTTTGTCCTCCTTTTCATTGTAAAATGTTGGTCACCTTACCTTTACCCAGCTGCACAATCCTGGGAAAATTAACCTACTTTGTCCAGGTTTTCTTACCTATAAGATGAGAGAACAGGACAAGACCATCATTACAATTCTTTGCAATCCTGAACAGTTTCATTTTCTGTGATTGCTGAACCCAGAGAGAAAACTATAAAGTACGCATGAAGGAGGGAAGCGTGAGGTGGGATGAGAGTAAATAAGTAGCCTAACAAGTGAAAAAGTTTAGCCAAGAGCAGAAGTACTTGGAAGAGGAACATGAAAAAGAGGAAGCCACCTGGGGTGATTTTAGGTGCACAGTAGCTTTATGGACCCCTGTGGGTTGGGGGAGTCTTACATAGCCCATTGATGAATTAAACATGCCGCTGCGATTCCGGCATCGGGAAGAGAGCCCCATGTGCACCTGGTTGCCGCCACCCAATTAAAATTCCTGAGAAAAGGAGTTGCTTTTATAACTACTTAAGTCAATGAAATGGACTAATTCCCTTAGAAAAACTTTAACTCAATTATTTTTAAATAGCATTAATTCCACAATTCTCTTAGCCTTGCTTATAGCTTTCCTTAATGTCTTTTCCTCCAAACTCCCAGTACTTTCCCCTTTAAACCTCCACAAGTCTTTTCCTCTTTAAACTTTCCTCTTTAAACTTAGTGGTCAGTGTATTTTACTTTGTGAATGCTTTTTAATTGGAAAAGTATGTATGTACTTTTTTTTTTTATTATTATTATTATTTTTTTCATTTTTCTGAAGCTGGAAACAGGGAGAGACAGTCAGACAGACTCCCGCATGCGCCCTACCGGGATCCACCCGGCAGGCCCACCAGGGGCGGTGCTCTGGCCCCCAGGGGGCGATGCTCTGCCCATCCTGGGCGTCGCCATATTGCGACCAGAGCCACTCTAGCGCCTGAGGCAGAGGCCACAGAGCCATGCCCAGCGCCTGGGGCATCTTTGCTCCAATGGAGCCTTGGCTGCGGGAGGGGAAGAGAGAGACAGAGAGGAAAGCGCGGCGGAGGGGTGGAGAAGCAAATGGGCGCTTCTCCTATGTGCCCTGGCCGGGAATCGAACCCGGGTCCTCCGCACGCTAGGCCGACGCTCTACCGCTGAGCCAACCGGCCAGGGCCTGTACTTTTAATTGAAAACTAAGACTGTGTGTCTGTGTGCGCACATGTGAGAGACTGCTATGGTTCTTTTGAAATATTTTCCTGGAAAGTACCTTATAATCTAATATACTGCTCTAATGAGATTGTTTTTCAAATGCAAATAAAGCCCTGAATTCCGCAGAAGAAATGGAGTTTCTCTCCCTGCACTATCACACTAATTACAATTATTTCATTATAATAGCTCTTCCTTAAGCAAAGGTTTCCTATTCTTCCTGCCACCAGCAAGCAAGTTAATCAGGAGGGAGTCTGTTTCCTGATGGTGGTGGTGGGGGGGCAGGGGTTGGAGAGTCAATGAGCAGAATGGTAAAGAGGAAACAGAACAGTAAGTACATTTAGCCCCCAATTCAGTGGAAATTCAGGCTCTTCACCTTGGCCGTGCCTCAGCACAGCCTCCACTCTGGCCTCCCTCAGCCAGGGATTTCAGAATGGCTTTAATAAACTTGGGGATTCCAAGGCTCCTGCTCCCAGCTTCTGCCTTTCATTGTCAGCACACGGCACAGAGATCATTCCATGAAACTGCTCGATTAGAATCTCCCTTCTCTGCGACACGGAGAAAACCCTTCCCACCCTTGTTCCTCCATCGTACCCTTCAGACCCAGAGAAAGGGGTGCCTCTCTGTGTAAAGTCAATGTCTGTAATTCACACCCTGCAAAGTTTGTGGAGATTGTTCCTCTGTAGCTCTCACCACAGCCAGACTCAGCTCAACGTTGCAGACTCAAGAAAATCCGGGGCAGAGAATTCTAGAGGGCATTGAAGATCCTCATGAAAGTTTCTTAAGTAGATGGAAAAGGGATACCCAAAACTTTTAAAAAATATTTTGTAAACTTCTTTCCAAATTCCACTTCCTTCTTTCATCCATCCCCTTCTACTTCCCACCACCTGATCTTCACCTCCAGGAATCAACTTATCCTCCTAAAGCTATTTGTTTCCCATCACCTTTTCCAGAGACCCTCTCCTCTCCTCACTACATGCTCAACAAGGACTGATACTTGGATGCCAAAGAAAAGTTTCTTTTTCTTTATGAGATAAATGAAATAAAATGAAATAATATATATGAAGTTCTTAGAATAGTGACTGATGCAAGGTACATACTATATACATTTTATTTTTACTTTTAGAGGGAAACATTCATTTGTTGTTCAGCTTAGTTTTACAGTCACTGGTGGCTCCCCATATGTGCCCTGACCAGTTATCAAACCTGTAACCTTGGTTTTTCGGATAAGGCTCTAACCTGACTGAGCTACTCAGCCATGGCTACATTTTAGTTCCCATTATTGTTAGCTATCTTTCCCCCTGGCACATATTATTTATTTTTTATTTCTAACAGTTCTATTTCCCATTTTCTCCTATTCTCCATTCTAAGCAATCTATATGGACTGTTTCCAACCATTTTTTTTTTCTTTGTTTTAATCATAAGCTTCTTAGAAAGAGAGGCTACTCCTCTAAATTTTTATTTTCTGAGTGCCTAGTACCTCCTCAAGGCCTTGATTTCTTTAGGGCTCAAAAGCACACACTGCAAGGCCCTGGCCGGTTGGCTCAGTGGTAGAGTGTCGGCCTGGTGTGCAAGGGGTCCTGGGTTCGATTCCCGGCCAGGGCACACAGGAGAAGCGCCCATCTGCTTCTCCACCCCTGCCCCTCTCCTTCCTCTCTTTCTCTTCCCCTCCCGCATCGCAACAGAGCGACCTCCCAGAGGGGCAGAGCATCGCCCCCTGGTGAGCAGAGCATCACCCCTGGTGGGCGTGCGGGGTGGATCCCAGTCGGGCGCATGCGGGAGTCTGTCTGAGTGTCTCTCCCCGTTTCCAGCTTCAAAAAAAAAAAAAAAAAAAAAAAAAAGCACACACTGCAATATGTACCAGAGCCTTACAGAGCTGCTCGTGCCAGGAGGATGATGGGATAGAGGGAATATCAGGCTAGGAGGGGCTGGGGAGAGAGGAAAGTAATTTTTGGCAGAAAGTGGGGAAGGGCATTCAGATGGAGTAAATTGTGAGTTGGAGGACAGACCATGTCAGTTGTGTTTCGGGAATAGTAAGGTTGTTATAATGAAACAGACTTCCTGAAACACAACAGTAAAATGTGAGGCTCAACAGTATAAACTGTGATGAAGACTAGGCTGCAAGTAATTTGAGAATCTGAAACAAATGCAAAACTGTCTAGATTTAATGTAGGGAGCAAGAGTAAGATTAGGTAATTTGGGTTTATAATTACTTAAAATAATGATAATTGATTTAATTATCATTGGAGGGCTATGTATGAAGTATTGTTTCAGAACGTCCTAAAATGGTCTTCCTGTATTTTCTCTTCTGCTAATTTTATCTTCGACATAGCAGCCACAGTAATTTAAATTTTTTTCAAATTTATTTTATTACTATTCTTCTTCTTATTATTATTTTGAGAGAGAGGCAGGGAGAGAGAGAGAGAGACTGGAACATCAAGTTGCTTCTGTATGTGCCCTGACCCGGGAATCTAACGGCAACCTCTGTGCTCTGGGAAAATGCTCCAACCAACTGAGCAATCCAGCCAGGGCCATGGTAATTATTTTTTTTAAAAAAAATGCAAATCTGGTTATGTTCTTGACTCTTCCATGACTCTTCAAATCCTTCACCAGCTTCTCTTTGCTCTTACAGAAAAGACCCAAATGTTTTATGTGACTTACTAGGTCCTGCCAGATCTGGCTCCAGCCTCTTCTTCTATCCGAGTACTAACCAGGCCCGACCCTGCTTAGCTTCCAAGAGCAGATGAGATCGGGTGCATTTAGGGTGGGATGGCCATAGACTCCAGCTTCCTCAGCTTCAGTTCTTGTTCTCCTTTTGGTCCCTTAATACAAGTCCTGCCCTCTCCTGCTTTGGTGCTTTACAGATGCTCTTTTTAATTTTTAATTTTTTTTTTTCAATTTTCTGAAGCTGGAAATGGGGAGGCAGTCAGACAGACTCCCGCATGCGCCCGACCGGGATCCACCCGGCATGCCCACCAAGGGGCAATGCTTTGCCCCTCTGGGGCGTCGCTCTGTTGCATCCAGAGCCACTCTAGCGCCTGAGGCAGAGGCCACAGAGCCATCCCCAGTGCCCGGGCCATCTTTGCTCCAATGGAGCCTCGCTGCGGGAGGGGAAGAGAGAGACAGAGAGGAAGGAGAGGGGGAGGGGTGGAGAAGCAAATGGGCGCCTTTCCTGTGTGTCCTGGCCGGGAATCGAACCCAGGACTCCTGCACGCCAGGCCGACGCTCTACCGCTGAGCCAACTGGCCAGGGCCTTTATTTTTTATTATTTTCACTGTTCAAGGTTTATTTGGTATTTTAGTTGATACAACACTCGGATTGTTGGCTGCATTATTTATATGTAGACTTTTTGCTTTATGGCAATGTATACTAATCTGTTACAGAGTTCACAAAATAAGATCCTTTAGAACAGTTATGCACAAGACATGCAGTATATTGGCTTTATACATTGGATCCAGGATGTGATTGATTAGAGGAATAAAAGGTTGGACCAGGTATGTTGGGTAAAGGAACCACAATTATATAACACTCAGTGAACACATGTCTAGTATGAAGGGCAATTGTAGTGCGTGCAATGTTGGCAGTGGTGCCTTTGAGGAGGTGGAACTATTATTTCACACTAACTAGTTTAAGACTACACAAGGTAAGTACCATCCTGCATCAGAATACAGACACAGGGTTTCTGTAACTGTAGGAATCTGATGTTTTTAGTCGCAGATCAGATAAAAAGGACAATATGCACAATCTCCAACTAAAATCCTATTGTTGCCTAGACCAGGGGTCCCCAAACTACGGCCCGCGGGCCGCATACGGTCTCCTGAGGCCATTTATCCGGCCCCCGCTGCACTTTTGGAAGGGGCACCTCTTTCATTGGTGGTCAGTGAGAGGAGCATAGTTCCCATTGAAATACTGGTCAGTTTGTTGATTTAAATTTACTTGCTCTTTATTTTAAATATTGTATTTGTTCCTATTTTGTTTTTTTACTTTAAAATAAGATATGTGCAGTGTGCATAAGGATTTGTTCATAGTATTTTTATAGTTGGGTCCTCCAACGGTCTGAGGGACAGTGAACTGGCCCCCTGTGTAAAAAGTTTGGGGACCCCTGGCCTAGACAGTGAAGTGGTACATTAGAGGACTTGAAAACTGCAGTTCCTTCTGGATCCCCCAAAGGGTATCTGCACTCCTCTTCAAACGGGCCTCTTCCTCAGGTGTCAGAGTCACCTTCACAACATCAGAGATGCCATTCTGTCCCAGGGTGTAAGGAACACTAAGGAAGACATCTTTTATTCCATAGAGACCCTGAATCATGGTGGAAATTGGATGCACCCGCCTAAGATTCTTCATCATACTTTCTGCTAAATCTGCTACAGGCAGTCCAATGGCCCAGGATGTGGAGCCTTTCAGTTTCATTCCTTCATAAGCTTTTTCAACCACCTGTTCGTGAACCTCTTTCCACTGTTCCTTATCTGCATCAGTGCCTAACTCAGGGTGCAGATTCTTTAGGGAGACACCAGCCACATTCACTCCACTCCATACAGGCACACTAGAGTCTCCGTGCTCCCCAAGGACCCATCCATGACAGCTTAATGGGTGGACTCCCAGCCTTTCCCGCATTAGGTAATGGAACCAGGCTGAATCCAGATTGCAACCACTCCCAATAACACGGTTTGGGGGAAAGCCACTTATCTTCCAAGCCACATAGGTCAAGACATCCACTGGATTGGAAACAATAAGCAGTTTACAGTTGGGACTGTATTTTACAACATTAGGAATGATGAATTTAAAGATGTTCACGTTACGCTGGACCAAATTAAGATGGCTTTCTCCCTCTTGTTGATGTGCCCCAGCTATAACAATAACCAGCTTGGAGTTTGCAGTCACATTATAATCTTTTCCAGAGACAATTTTTGTCCTGCCCTCTAAGGAAAAGGCTGCCATGTTGGAGATCCATCATCTCTCCCTTTAATTTATCTTCCATGACATCAACAAGAGCAAGTTCATCTGCCAAGTCCTTCATTAAGATACTGATGGCACAGGCCATGCCCACAGCACCAACCCCAACAACTGTAATCTTATTCTGGGGGGCTTGTTCTTCCTTAAGAAGATTCACAATCAGCTGATCCTTGAGAGTTGCCATATTGGACTTAGAACCAAAAGGAATCGGGAGGGCGGGTGTCGGTGGCGCGCGCGGCACTGGATCCAGACTTGGCAGCAGCGGCTCCAGTACTGCTCTTTCTTATTCTTGACAGCTCCTGCTTGCCCCTCTTGGCCTGTGACAATGCCTTGTCCTTCACATCTCCATTTAAATGACACTTGGTCAGGGAAGCCTAGGTTAGGTTCTACATTTACCTCTCTTATATTATGAAGAACCATGAAGGTACATAAAGTGAATCTCTTTTTAAGAACTGACTAGTCATCTGCAGAGAGTGAAGTTGACTGAATGCCTTCTCGTGGTGCCTTCAGGACCTGCCTTAGCTTTCTAGCCAAGGCCACATCCGAACACCCCTAATCTAATGACTAGACATAGCAGGTGGTCCTAGGGCCTGGTTATTTCTGTTCAATGTGGGATTCCTGTCACGGGGAGTCTTTATTCCTAAGTCCCTCTTGAACTGGCTGAGCCTTTAACGGATCTGCTTTACAAACTGAGGCTCTTCCTGCTCAAGTCTGCTTCCTCTGTCCTTAATGTTTCCCAGACATTAACCCCAATAAATTTCTTATATGTCTAATTCTGTTTTTGCATCTGCTCCCTGAAGGACCCAAGTGACATATAACACTTATCAATATTTAAACTTATATTTTTATTTGTGTACCATCTAAGGTCTACAGCACACTGAAAAATTCATGAGGAAAGGGGTCACTTCTATACTTGAAATTATATTCTTAGTTGTCCAAAATACATAAAGCCCTCAAAAACTACTGATGTCTAGAAAGTAAACTTTTACATGCATTATCTCACTTAATTCTTTGAAAGACCATCTATTATTATGCCATTTTGGAGATGAGAAAACTGAGTGACATAGATTAACTTGCCCAAATTTGATTTCAGGTGTATCTGATGTCAAAGATCTGAACATCTGCTTAATTTCCTTCCTGAGCAGGTGAAAAAGAGGATCAAATGATTTTTTCTTTTTTTTTTTAATTTTTTATTTATTTATTCATTTTTAGAGAGGAGAGAGAGAGAGAGAAAGAGAGCGAGGAGAGAGATACAGGGGGGAGGAGCTGAAAGCATCAACTCCCATATGTGCCTTGACCAGGCAAGCACAGGGTTTCGAACCGGCAACCTCAGCATTTCCAGGTCGACGCTTTATCCACTGCGCCACCACAGGTCAGGCTCAAATGATTTTTTCAACTAGGACTTTTGGGTTTTTATCTTCCTATTTCTTGTACCTACCAAATATTGTAGGCTTGATTTGAAAAGAGATCTTACCTAATTAATTTTTATATTTCTAATAGTGCCTGACACATAAAAGTGCTCACTTTATGTGGAGTAAACTGGACGGGCAGTGGAGGTCAGGGATAATGCTTAAAGAAGATGATTCTTACTGCCTCCATGGATGCCAATAGAGGATTATGACTCAACTCTATGGATTCTCAAGAGGAATTGATGCCCAGGACTCTGGAGCACAGCTTTCTTTGATCATAATTCTCCTACCCCATGTCTGAATGTATAGGGCAGTGTTCTCTGTAAAGTTTCCATTTGAGCTGCAAAGAGAAATCAGTGCATCCGAAAGCCAATCATTTTTCCTCTTGACTTCAGAGTTGTGATGCATTTGGTACAGCTAAGAATGAATTATTGCAGCAGAGCCTTGAAAGGACTTTAGAAAAAGATTTAGCCTGTTTATTTTGTAGGGGGAGAAATTGAAGCTGAGGAAGATAAAGCAACTTCTTAAGTGGCTGAGGTAGAACTGGAACGAGATCACACGTTTCTGCATTTCTGATTTCCAGCCTGTGGAAAAAACTGAAGCCCTTTATTTCGCTTCCTAGCAGTAAGGCTGAATGTTACTTCAGAGAGAGTCATGCAACCACATTTTGCTGGGATGTGGACCAGGGGGAGAGGATTGGGCCATGAGGGTGAAATGAGGTTCTAGAATAGCAAGCAGTACTGTGGAAAAATTCATGTTTCCTAGGCAATTCTGGTTTCTGAAAATAAGATATACTCACTGTAAAGAAAAGTCTAAGTGCTTGGCTACCGAGTTACCTAATCTAGTTTGATCTTATTGTTGGAAAGTCTGACCAAATTAGAGTTTTCCTGCACAACTTTCTCAAGCCTTTAGTAGTTTTGGTCTAAACCAATCAATGCTTTCTTCCAAAGCACTCTTGCCACTGTGCTGACATTGTCTCTGTGTGAATATTTGTACCCTGGTGTTATTTTTATTTTATAAATAAAAAAAAAGAGAGAGAGGAGTCATAAATAGGTCTTGCCATAGGTCAAACCATCTCAATATTAGGAGCAATCTCTGTTTATAAGGGTCAAAAGGATTCTCAGATAGGCTAGCTGGGTCAGGTATCCCTAGTTCTCTGCCAGCCACTGGTCCTCCCTGGTGCCTGTCAGCCTGCCAATAGCCAGTGCCGCAACTCTCTCAGTGCCCGTCATTATCCTGGTTGGCGAGGAGGCCCTGCTGGGTTTGGAGAGAGTCAGGGCACAGGGCCAGTCAAGATGAGAGGTCACAGAGAAGTAAAGAAAAAAAAATCCTGGGTAAATGCATCAAAACAGTGCTGAGAGCAAAACTCTGGCTATGGACTGAGGATTGGCAAGAAATCAAAATAGTCCTGTTCAAGGTCAGAGCAGTGAGAACATTCTCAAGTTGGAAACTGAAATCAATTCTTCTTTCCTTTCAGCCTGGCAGCTGCATCTGATGGGTACCTAGGAAACTGGAGCACTAGGAAAAAGCAAAAGGGCCCCAGACACAGGCTGGAACCAGAAAGGAGCCCATTCTTTGACCCTTGTCATGGGCCCCTGTTAATAAAGGCACAGCCATTCCATGGCCCTGTGAAGGGCATCATAGGAGTATCTACTTTTGTGGGTTCCCATTTTCATCATGGTTAGTTTTTCATATGTTTGTTTTTTAAATCTAGGAATCATATGTCCTTGTAGCTATAGGGATGTTTTGGTGAGAGTGAGGATAGGAAGAGACACTTCGTCTATACAAAGATGAAAATGCAGGATAGAGAAACTGCTGCATTTCCTACCAGAGTCTGTTCTTTCCAAGACAAGCCCAAGTGTTTTGGATTGATGAGCAAGAGGAAGGGACGTGGGAGCTATAGGAAAATAAAAGCCCTTTTCTCTCTCTTCTGCTGCACCACTTGGTGGAGGGCACAAGGTGAATGTAATTTATGGCTAAGAAGGGGGTGAGGGAAAATAATGTTCAAAGAAAAGTATCACAGAATGACCATTTCTAGAGGCAGAATAAAATATATTAAAATTTTAGTGTGAAAGACATTTTCACACACATATAATTTAGGTAGATCGTAAATGAGCAAATAAACTGAAAAGGGAAAGGGAGAGAGAGAGAGAATACAGTGGTCAGAGCAAGGAGGATGGAGGAAGACCTGACGGCCTCTATAATGGAAAAGAAAGAAGATGTGGTGAAGGCTGGGAATCCACCCTTCCACATTTTAGCTCAATGAACACTTACTGAACACCAATCGGGCGCCATGCATTATGCAGGGCACTGGGCATTCACAAGCTGACAAGATAAAAGTGATACCACTAATGAGTTCACATTTTAGAAGAGGGGATGGATATGTTCACAAACAACCTCAAAACAAGGCATAACATAAAAGATTCAGCAGAGGTACAAGCTGCATGCTAGAGAAGACGGCAAGCTGAGAATAATTCCATCTAGCAGATCATGGAAACCCTCTTGGAGAAGGTGACATTTGATATGGAATTCAAAAGATGACTTTCTTTTCTTTTGTTCTGTGCATCGAGTTGAATAAATTTATTTAAGAAAATTAAATTTATCTATTTTGCCTTATAACAACAGCCTCAGCAATATGTGTGATGGATGACATTGGGGAATATTATCATCTGTCAGAGCTAAGGTCTGCATTCAGTTGTCAATAGCCATGCAATGGGTTTTATGGAAAGGAGAATGCAGAATCTGAGAAGACCCAACAAACTACAATAAGAACCAGGAACTTCTCCAGGGCAACTGAATAACACATTATTGAAGAAGGGCAATATTGTCCCTTACCCCATAATATGCAGCTATTGTATCCTGTGATCACAGCTTAGATCATATTTATAATTCACTGTTATTTTTAATGTGAGGTGGCTTTAAGAACATAGCAAGTATTAAAGTCAGAGGTTAGAGGTTAAACATCCCAGGTAAGCAAACTTTTCCTGTAAAGCCTAGATAGAAAACGTGGTCGCCCTGGCCGGTTGGCTCAGTGGTAGAGCGTCGGCCTAGCGTGCGGAGGACCCAGGTTCAATTCCCGGCCAGGACACACTGGAGAAGCGCCCATTTGCTTCTCCACCCCTCCGCTGCGCTTTCCTCTCTGTCTCTCTCTTCCCCTCCCGCAGCCAAGGCTCCATTGGAGCAAAAGATGGCCTGGGCACTGGGGATGGCTCCTTGGCCTCTGCCTCAGGCACTAGAGTGGCTCTGGTCGCAATATGGCGACGCCCAGGATGGGCAGAGCATCGCCCCCTGGTGGGCAGAGCATTGCCCCTGGTGGGCGTGCCGGGTGGATCCCGGTCGGGCGCATGCGGGAGTCTGTCTGACTGTCTCTCCCCGTTTCCAGCTTCAGAAAAATTAAAAAAAAAAAAATTAAAAAAGAAAAAAAAAAAAAAGAAAACGTGGTCTTTGCAGGTCACGTGGTCTCTGTTGCAGCTACCCAACTCTGCCATGACAATGTGGAAAGCCGCCATAGGCAACATGTAAATGATGAATGTGGTCATGTTCTAACAAAACTTGATTTACAAGGCAGTGACCTGGATTTGGTTCTAGGACCATCATCTCTTGATCCTTGCTTCCCAACCATCAGTTTAACATGACTCTTCTCAACCTTCCGCCCTCCCACTTCCACAACACGCAGGGAAGGGGAGGTGACCATTAAATCCTAGCCCTTCTTTCAACACCCCTCCTCCTCATTCACATTTTCTAACCCATCATTTCCTTTTTATATTTTAAAATAAGAACATTCTATCCCTACTTTATAACCTAAATTTCCTTCTCCATTTTTTTTCCCTACCTCTAGCCAGGTGTATCTTAATAGTTACACCGATTAATCTTCTCATTCTTAGCAACAACTGTGGCTAAGCTACTCTGGAAACAGAATTTCTAGTGCTCTATCCTGAAATGTGGCATAGGTTGCTAGTTGTTAACCTCAATATCAATTCTTCTTATTCCTTAGTAATGTAACTCCCAATATTTACCTAGGGCTTACAGCCACCTGGAATATAGACATTTCCCAGTCTCCGCGTAGCTGAGTATGACCAGGTGATCAAGTTGTAACTAATGTGACATAAACAGAAATATTGTGCAGCAAGCACCCTTCCAGGAAACTGTTTTAAAAGACAGTTCAAGCATGTCTTCTCCCATTCTTCATCTTTTTCTCCATGATGCTACATGAAAAAATGATGCGATGACAACTTCAGCTGTCCTCCTGGACCTTGAGGACAGGGAGTTTGTCATTAGGATGTCAAAACAGTGTGCTGGAAGGAGCAATGATACTTGAGGATTATGGATTTCCATACTAGTCTTGGATCAATTTACTTTTACTTGATGGAGAAATAAACTCCTACCTTGTTTGAGTCACTGTTACTTGAAGCTATACCTAATCCTAATGAATTTATTCATTCAGATGCTTTCAAATTTTAAATACGGATTTTGATTTTTTTTTTAAACATAGACTGAGATTGCACTTCATTGCAGTTCTTAAAATGGCTATTTTTAAAGACAATAGTCATTTTTAAGATTTAAATCATTGAATATTTATGATCGCTAAATGTGACAGAAAAGGGTACAGCACAGGTGTCTATTTGAATTTGTTGGAAGTTTGTACTGTAGCTTGTAAATTTTCATTGCTTCTTATGAATTCAAGTAACGAATAGAGACAACTGAGATACATCTACTAAGTGGTCCTGGGATCTGGAGCCTGCCTGGTTCTCTTATCAACAATTGTTAAAGCAACAGGGCAAAGGTCACACTCTCTGAGCAGGATAAACTGACTCCATCAGGGTGTTTGAACAGAGCAGTCCCTCACTGAGAGCAGTTCACTCATTGCCTATTTGCACTCCAGGCTTTTGCAGCAATGTTCCCTACCCACTCTCGCACCCTAAGCTTGCACTTTAAGGCCAGCTTCTTATGCATGGTAGGCTATATGTTGTATAATAGAACAAGGGAATCCCATAGGTATTGATTCTTTTTTTTTTTTTTTTTTTAGGTGAGAGGAGGGAAGATAGTGAGGTGGACTCCCACATGCACCTTGACTGGGATCTACCCGACAACCCCATCTGGGGCTAATACTCGGATACTGAGTTATTTTTAGTACCTGAGATTGTCACGTTCCTATGAAGCTATCTTCAGCACTCAGGGCCACACTTGAACCAATCAAGCCACTGACTGCAGGAGAGGAAGAGGGAGAGAAGGGTGAGTAAAGGAGGGGAGAAGCAGTTGCTCACTTCTCCTATGTGCTCTGACTGGGAATCAAATCTGGGACAGCCATACAAGTGGCCGACAATCTATCCACTGAGCCAGCTCTTTGGAGAGGAGCATGTTCTTTGGTCACCAATCACACTGCCTGAGTTCTCACACTGCTGTTGGAGTTCCCTACCAGGGGAGGCTCCGCAGAGCAGTTCTCTTCTGTCTAATACTCCAATACTGAGCAGCAGCATTTATCTTTTCCTTCTTTGCCCTTGGTATGGTGTTCCATGCCATGGTGATTTGTAAGACACAGGACAGACGCAAAAAAGGTTAGATGCTGGCCTTGTTTTTCTCTCTCTGCTGTTAGCTGGACAAGCTGGGAACAAAGATTGCCCCCTTGCTGCTGTGCTTTACTTAAGAAAATAAAAAGTAATAAACCACTATTCTTTACTTTCATTCCTCAGAAATCCCCTAAGGTAGTGGCCACAAAGTTCCTGAAATACCTGTTTTTCAGGGGCCCAATGTATCCCAGCCCATGGCCTATCTTCCTAGGTTTTCTTCCTCAGCCCCATACTTCCTCCTTGTACTAAGATGGTGAGGGGCTACTTACTGCTCCTCACTTTGATAACAGATCAGAGACAGTGAGTGCCATACCTTCTTTGGGTTTATTCCTTGACACTCCATTCCTGGTACCAATTTCAGGTTAAGTTCTTTTCTTGCAAGGAACAGAGACAAATAAGAAAGAAGAGTGGCTATTCTAAGGATATATTTGGACTATAACCGAGCCTGGGAAACTATTGGGAGTCCCAACAGTCCCAGAGATGTATGGCTTCTCTAAATAACGTCGTCTCTGCTACTTTCTTTTTGGTCTCCTGATTACCTTTCTCTTCATTCATTCACTAAATATTTATGGATCACTCACCATGTAGCAGGTACTGCTCTAGGCACCAAGAATGCAGCAGTGAACAAAACAGACAAAATCATGGAGTTCAACAAATGATAAAAATGTAATGTCAAATGCTACGAAAACAAGCAAATCAGGGTAAGAAGACGGAGAGTAGCATGGTGCTATTTTAGACAGAATGGCCAGAGGTAGCTCTGAGGAGGTAAAATTTGAGCACAGACCCGAATGAACTGAGAGAGGGAGCCATGAGGGAAGGATGCTCCTGAAGCAGAAAGAGCAGGTGCTAGGATCCTAAAGCAAGTAGGCACTTGTCTAGTTAGAGGATCAACACAGAAATCAGCTGTGGCTAGAGTGCTGAGAGCAGGGAGGAAATTGATAGAGAATAGCTACCCATGAGCCAGATTATGTAGGGCCCTGTGGGGCATGATAACAACAGTCATGATTAGATTTACAGTTTAAAGGTCGTTCTGGCTCTTGTGTGCAGACTAAGATGTATGGGAGCAGAGAAAACAGTAAAAGCAGAGAAGCCAGTCAAGAGGCTAATAAAGCAATCCAGAAGAGAGATGATAACACAAGCATGCTACTGCTGAGGACGTAGGAGCTGGATGAACTGGGATAAATTTTGAAGAATTTGCTTGTGTATTGAATATTAAATATGAAGGGAAAGAAAAGAGATCAAAGATTTTTTTTTTTTTTTGCCTGAGAAGGAAAACATTGGAGGAAGAATAAAACAGGGATATTAAGATTTTGGTTATGATAGATTTTATTCTCATATTGATGAGTTCATTTTAATCTCTGAAAGCATCTGTTACTTCTCAGTAACATTTCTGTAGCATTTAAAGATAGTAAATTGAGAATGTCAGTTGAGATACTTGTGGCGTAGCAACAAATACAATTTGGAGTTAGATAAGTCATAATTTTCATGATCCTTAGCAAGTTTCATAAATAAAAATATTAAAATAACAACAGCAAATATTTGACTAGCACTTACTATGTGTCAAACACTATTACAAATCCTATACATTCTGGTCCTCAAAACAACCTTGGGGGAAACAGGTACAGAAAGGCTTTTGACTTGCTGTCGATCACATGGCTAGTGGTGAAGCTAATACACTGTAGAAACCTATGTGGTGCTCTGAGCCATTACGCTCTGCTACCTCATGTGGTTTTGTCCTTTAATCTATTAATATAGTTTAGTACATTGATCAGTTTACATATAAAGCTACCCATGCATTCCTGGGGTGAATCCTACTTGATTGTGATGTACAATATGATTCTGTTTTCTGTTATTGTAAGTTGAATCTGCATTCATAAGGCATCTTTGTCTGTGGTTTTCTTTTGGGGGATTTTCTTTGCTGTTAGGATACTACTGGCCTCAGAATCAATTAGAACAAATTTACTCCTATTTTGAGGGGAAGAATTTGTGAAGAATTGATGAAGGACTTTGCGGGGAATTTGTCAATTACTAATTATATCTCTTGTTATATATAAATCTCTTCAGATTTTCTATTTCTCAAGTCAGTTTTGATAGTCTGTGTCTTACTAGGAACTTGTCCATTTTAATCTTCATTATGCATTTTACTAGTATAAAATTGTTTATAGTCTTCGTTTATAATACCCTTATTTCTATAAGGTCAAGAGTAATGGCCCCTCTTTTATTTCTGATTTCAGTAATTTGGATATTCTTTCTCACTTTTTTCTTGGTCAGTTACAAAAGATTTATCAGTTTGTTGAATTTTTCAAAGAATCAACTTTTGATTATGTTTATATTCTGTATTGTTTTTCTATTCTCTACTTAACCCCTTTTTTTAACTATTCAAATCCTATGCCAATTTTTAAATCAAATTGTTTGTGTTTTGTTTTGTTCTTGTTTTCTGTTACTGAGTTGTATACTTTGGATATTAGATCCATATCAGTTACATGATTTGCAAATATTTAACTCTCAGAAAGGTTGCCTTTTCTTTTTGTTGATGGCTTCTTTTGCTGTGTGAAGCTTTTAGTTTGATGTGGTCCTATTGTTTGTTTTTACTTTTGTTTCCTTTGCTTTCAGTGTCAAATCCAAAAAATCATCAATCACCAAGACCAATGTCAAGAAGCTCATTGCCTATGTTTTCTTCTACTAGTATTTTAGTTTCAGGCCTTACATTCCAGTCTTAAATTTACTTTAAGTTAGTTTTTGCTTTGTTTTGATTTATTTTAACTGAGGCATATTGACATTTAAAAGTATATTTGTCTTAAGTGCACAGCATAGTGATTTGATATTTGTATATATTGTGAAATGACCACCACAATAAGTCTAGTTAACATCCATCACTATTTCTTCTCTAATATTTATTATTTTCTTCCTTCTAATTGAGCTTTTTCTAGTTTCTTTAGGTGGAAGTTTAGATTACTGAACTGCATGCAATCTTTTATCCTTTTTTTCCAGCTTTTTTTTTTTTTTTTTTTTCTAAGCTGGAAATGGGGAGAGACAGTCAGACAGACTCCAGCATGCGCCCGACCGGGATCCACCCGGCACGCCCACCAGGGGCGACGCTCTGCCCCTCCGGGGCATCGCTCTGCCGCAACCAGAGCCACTCTAGCGCCTGGGGCAGAGGCCAAGGAGCCATCCCCAGCGCCCGGGCCATCTTTGCTCCAGTGGAGCCTTGGCTGCAGGAGGGGAAGAGAGAGACAGAGAGGAAGGACCCGGGGGGAGGGTGGAGAAGCAAATGGGCGCTTCTCCTATGTGCCCTGGCCGGGAATCGAACCCGGGTCCCCTGCATGCCAGGCCGACGCTCTACCGCTGAGCCAACTGGCCAGGGCCCCTTTTTTCCAGCTTTATTGAGAAATAATTGACAAATAGAATCGTATTATATTTAAAGCATAGAATGTGATGATTTGATATATGTAAACATTGTGAAGGATTCTCACAATCCAGTTAATTAACACATCCACCTCACATATTTAATTTTTGTGTGTGAAAACACTTAAGTTTTACTCTCTGGGAAAATTTCAATAATACAGCACAGTAGTATCAACTACAGTCACGTCATACATTAGATCATCTGACCTTATTCATCTTATAACTGGAAGTTCAAATCTTTTACCAACCTCTCCCCATTTCTCTACCCCTCAGCCCTTGGCAACCTCCACTCTACTGTCTGTTTCTATAAGTTTGACTATTTCTGTTAGATTCCACATATTATGGTACTATGCAGTATTTATCTCTCTCTGACTTATTTCACTTAGCATAATGCCCTCCAGGTTCATCTATGTTGTTGAAAATAGCAAGATGTCCTTTTTTTAAGTTGAAATAATATTCAACTTAATTGTGTGTGTGTGTATTTTTTTTCCTTATTCTTTCATCCTTTGAGAACAATGCTCCATGAACATAGGACAGATATTGTTTTTTGATATCATGTTTTAATTTCCTTTGGACTTGTACCCAAAAATGAGATTGCTGGATCATATAGTAGTTCTCTTTAATTTTGTGAGAAACCATTATACTGTTTTCCATAGTGGCTGTGCCATATTACATTTCCACCAACAATGTACAAGGATTGCCTTTTCTTTATATCCTCACCAGCATTTGTCATCTCTTGTCCCTTTGGTAACAACATCCTAACAGGTATGAGATGATAGCTCGTTGTGGTTTTAATTTTCATTTTCCTGATGATTTATGATACTGAGCACCTTTTTTATGTACCTTTTCTCCATCTGTGTATTTTCCTTTAAAAAATGTCTATTTAGGTACTTTGCCCATTTTTAAATTGGTTTATTTATTTTATTTATTTATGCTATTTAGTTGTATGAGTTCCTTGTATACTTTGGAAATTAAACTCTCCATTGGTTATATTTTGACTTTGTTGATAGTTTCCTGTGCTTTGCATGAGCTTTTTAGTTTGAGGTGGTTCCACTTGTTTATTTTTGCTTTTATTGCCTTTGCTTTTGGTGTCAAACTCCAAAAATAGGACTTTTATAGTTTCAGGTCTTACATTCAAGTCTTTCATCTATTTTGAGTAGATTTTTAAGTATGCTGTGAGATAGAGGTCCAGTTTCATTCTTTTTGCATATGTATATCCAGTTTTCCTAATACCATTTATTGAAAAGACTATTCTTTCACCCAATATATATTCTTGGCACTTTTTTAAAAAAAATTAAATGACCACGTATGCAGGGATTTATTTCTGGATTTCCTGTTCTGTTCCATGGGTATATGTGGGTGTTTTTTTTTTGTGTGTGTTTTTTTTAATGCCAATATTATACTGTTTGGATTACTAGAGCTTTGTAATACAGTTGAAATGAGGGAATGTGATGCCTCCAACTTTGTTTCTCTTTCTTAACATTATTTTGACTATTTGGAGTGTTTTCTGGTTCCATAAACATTTTAGGTTGTTTTTTTTTATTTCTCTGAAAAAATGCCATTGTAATTGATTAATTTCCAGAGTTCTGAAAGAATTGATTTTGACTATTTTTTGCTAGTGTTCTCTTTGCTTTTATGGAGGAATGAATTTTTATTCCACCATTACAGAAGTATTTCTCCTAAATATGTTAATTTTGCATTGTCTATTAGCATAAGCCAGAATTGCAAAATTAACAGCATGAAATCTGGACCATATTTGCTTGGTACATATCCTGGTTCTGCCAATTTTTAGCTTTGAAAACTTTTGTTTCATTTTCTTCTTTTTTGAAGTGGGTATATTAATAGTACCTATCTTATGTGGTTATCCTATGAGTTAATCCCAAGTAAACCATCTATAATAGTGATTGGCAAACTATGGCTTATGAAACAATCTTGCCCATTATTTTGTTTTTTAGGGCTCATAAGCTAAAGATAGTTTTTACATTTTTAATAGTTTAAAAATCAAATTCATATTTCCTGACACATGAAAATTATATGATATTTAAATCTCACTGTTTGTAAAGATTTATTTCTACATAGCCATGCTAACTCATTTACATATAACCTGGCTGCTTTCCCACTAAAACAGCAGAGTTGAATAGTTGTGACCAAGTGTGTATGATCAAAAAAGTCTAAAACATTTATTATCTAGCAATTCTTAGAAAAAGTTTGCTGACCTGTAATGTAGTACATTGAGAGACATGAAGGAACTCAATATTTGTTAGCTATAATTTTTACTGGACAGCTCAGATTTACTGCTCAGTCTCTGTTATTTTTTAAAGGTATATTTCACATAGTTCACAGTTGCTTAAACTGTCTCCTTAGGTCACATTGTACTCACCATGGCCTCCCAGTCTCAGCATGGTCTGGCTCCTGTCTCCTTCCCTGAGCTCATCCTTCCCTCTTGATTACTCTGATCTAGTTACTGTGGCCGTCTGTCAGTTCTGGGAACGTGCTGAGCAATTTCCTTCCTCCGGGTCTTTGCACTTGCTTTTCTCTGTTTGAAACAATCTTTTCCTGATTCTTCACAAATCTGGAACTATATGACTTTTCAGATTTTATTTTATATATCATATTTCAGCAAGCCCTTCCCAGACCACCTTATCTCTATAATAGGTCCTTCCCCCTTGACTATTCTTTATTCAAATAATTTATTTATTCCTTTATGGCAATAATAATAACCTGTTATTACCTAATTGTTTTCTGTAACTGCTTTTTGTCTGCTTACCCACTAAAATGTTAGCACCTTGATAACAGAACTTTACAATTCTTCTTCTTTTTTTAAAAATTTTTCTGAAGTTGGAAACGGGGAGGCAGACCGACAGACTCCCGCATGCGCCCGACCGGGATCCACCTGGCATGCCCACCAGGGGGCGATGCTCTGCCCATCTGGGGTGTCGCTCTGTTGCAACCAGAGCCGTTGTAGCACCTGAGGCAGAGGCCATGGAGCCATCCTCAGTGCCCAGGCCAACTTTGCTCCAATGGAGCCTTGGCTGCGGGAGGGGAAGAGAGAGACAGAGAGGAAGGAGAGGGGGAGGGGTGGAGAAGCAGATGAGCGCTTCTCCTGTGTGCCCTGGCCGAGAATTGAACCCGGGACTCCTGCACGCCAGGCCGACGCTGTACCACTGAGCCAACCGGCCAAGGCCTCTTCTTCTTCACTATAACATGGTAGTGCCCTAACCAAATATTTGTTGGGTGAATGAATGATACTTAGCTTCAACTCCTATGGTTAAGTATAATCATTCTCTTCTTTTCCTTATTCCCCTGTAAGGGAAACTGATTGCCCTTACTTATCTTTTTACTCAAGGGCATATCACAGGTTCAGGTTGAACGATTAGTTAGCTGATTTGGGTCAGATATACTTCCCTGGACTAATCAACTTTAGCCAGGAATTGGGAGTAAAATGAAGTCACAAAGGGCAAAAAATGGCTCTCTGGGGACGTCCTTTCAGAAGGAGCTGAAGACACATGGGAAAGAGTCAGATATAACTAGAAAACAACTTGGTACTTTTCCTTCCCTGCTCATACTCTGTGCAGTTCCATCTTCCTTTGCTCCCAGATGAAATCATGGCAGCCCTCAGAGTTTACATGCTCACAATTAGATAATAAAATCTTGCCTCTGGTTGTTTGATTTTCTAAAATAGTCTTAGTTCAGTAATAAATATGTCTAGCCCAGTGTAATAGTAAAATTTTTGAACTTCATTCAAAGTTACCCTTCTTCTTTCCCCGAACTTGGACCTGCTTCAGCTGGAAGCTTGCTGTGCAGGTGGGTGTGAGTTGTTTCCTTTTCTTCTACCCGACTCAGTAAGCTCACTCTGGATTCTTTAATATTGAAGTGTGGGAAGGCAGGAGAGAGATGTGGGAAAGTAACAGTCTGACTAGCACCACTGTATAGTGGTCTTAATTTCCTCTGGCTGAGGCAGAGATGCAAGCAAACTCTCTAGTGGTGCTTTTGTGGTCTCCTTGGAGATGTCCCTGGTGGTACTCAACTATGGCCCCTTATCTTGGCTTTGAATAACCCATCTGCATACCTCCTCAGACCTTGCAATCCCAGTAATACTCCTGAGCCTCTTTCTTCTGAAAGTTGTCTTGTCCTTCAAAGAAAATCCGCCTGGACATTATTCTAACCAGTTCCAGGTCAGTAGCCTTTAAGCCTGTGATGTCTACAACTGATTCACAGCAAGCAAGTACCTCGGTTCTGTTGTCAGCAGGAATGTAGTTACCTGTCAGCTGCAGCCCTCTGCTCTGCTGCGCCAAGTTGCTTCAGGCAGTCTCTAACCCTTTAGACTTCTCATGGTTGACCTGGAAACATACTGAACTCTGACGTTTTTCTTAACACCCCTTCCACTGGGCTTGAAGTACAATACAGAGCTCCAGTTTGGTGTAAGGGAGGCATGATGGAGAAGGAAAATGCCACCACACTTCTACAACTCACTTTACAAGAAAACCTTTTCTCAGTCTTCCAAAACTCTCTCACCATCTCCAAGGCAAGGAATGGATGATCAACGAACGGTTCCAAAGCAGCGAGTTCTGCATGAGGAACTTCATTTTGGGTTGTGGGAATGGTTGCTATTCATTATCCTAGGGGCTTTGGCCAAAGGCAGACAACCTTATTTTAACATCTCATTACACATGTCTAGTACCCTTTGAAACATTACATGTCTCATGCACGAAACACTCACATGTTTGTGTTTCTGTGTCTATGTGACAGCTTTCATTAATTCTAGAGATTGCATCATATACTTTTCAACCTGTTCTGGAGGGCTTGCAAAGGCCTGTGGTCAAAAAGTTTTAGCCATATGTATTAACTAACTTAGATGATGGTGTCTATATAAAAATATCACAAGCAAAAATTAAATATTTTAAAAATAGTTTCAGGTGTGCTAGATAGAGTGGTAGTTTTATTGTATGGCAGATTCTACTTGTATCCCTTGAGGCATCATTTTGTAACACAGCTTATAAAGGCAGCAGAAGGTAGCACTGCGTTGATTACTTATGTGTTGGTGGAGTGAGAAAGAACAATTTCTAATTCTGCCAGTAGAATTCTTTTCTGTTCCTGTCTGTTAAGCTTGTTCTGGCAGTGATCATATTCTCCTTCCCCTATCTCCCCCAAGCCTTAGCAGAGACACATTTGTGCTCATACTGGATTGATGTAGAAAAACTCTTCTTTTTGGAACCATTAGTTACTTCTTGAATTCAGAAATTAGAATTGAGTAGCCTACACATCTAATTGTCTTCTCTGCTCTAAAGTGCAAAGAGCTTATGAAGACAGATGAACAGTTAAATGCTTTGTGGCATCTTATTAATGCTCTATCACATTAGCCCTTACAAACTTTTTCTCTCCAGTCCTCTAGCTAGTCATTGACTTAAATTTGTTTTTAGAACCTTCTTTTATTGAGTGTGGGTAACATTGTGCTTGGATCAGAGGAAATGCTCAATATATGCTAACAAAGAGATGAATGATTTTTTTAGGAGTATTTGCCTATATGAGTACCATGATTATTATATATGGAAGGGGCCTCTTGGTAGGGCTGCTTGATTCGAGATATGTCCAGGTATATAGTGCTGAGGTCAAGCATTTAGGAAGTTGGGGGGATACTACAAAGTGGACATTCGTGTTCCAGTTGACGCTAATTTCCCATGGATGTGGCCTAAGCAAGAACAGTTTGACCCACACTCTGTGGTCCCAAGGCTGATCTTAACTGGCTAGGAGAAGGGTAATGGTAGATTCTTACAAACTCTGGCTTAAAGAAAAAAAAAAGATCTGTGAGTTATATTTTATATCAATACCAGCTAATGCCTGAATTTTCCATTAATATACCTCTTTGAAATTCAGCCCACCAACAAAGCTGTTAATATTTGGTTCTCTTCTATATTTGGTAAGGAGTTGTGTGGAAGATGACCTTTGGGAGCCCTGGGGTACTCTCCCATAGAGGACTGACTCCCATACCGTGGAGACTACACTCTCTAATCATAAAGGAAATCTGTAGTACACAGCTCACTAGGCATGCCTCTCTTCTCTGAAAGCTCCTGTGTGCCTTATCTTTTAAATCTGTGTGTTCTTAACTATAGTAAAACCTGCCATTTATTGGTCACTTTCCATACGCTAGCCACTGGGCTAAGTACCTTACATACATGATCACATTTTAATTCTCCAATGTTCCATCCTAAATCCTGGTTATGCTCTCTGTTCACCAACGGAGTTCGTCTGTTCCAAAGGCTTCAGCTGTCACTGTCATACTTAATCTGTGTGTCCACATTACCACATTCACCCTGAAAGCTCAATCAGTATTGCCCAGTGGATGGCACCCTCTAATTCAACATCTTGGTAACTCTTTCTGTTCTCCCCTTCCACCTGCCTTCCCTCTGTATTACAACATCATCATCTTAGCCATCACATTGCTTTGGTTGCCAGTGTCCCACTGAGTTAAGTCCACATCCTTCTTCTGGTCCTACTTACCTAACTCTGTCCGTGCTGCTTCTCCAATCTGTTAACTCTGCCTTAGTCAAGCCCAGAGTCTTCTTTCACTTTCACCTCCTAGCCTCTGTTCATCAGTTTCTCCTCAGCTATATTTTTCCCCCGTTTTTTGACATTTAATATTATATTGGTTTCAGGTGTATACCATAGTGGATAAATAATTATATAATTTACAAAGTGATCTCCCCTATAATTCAAGTATCTTCTTTTTTTTTTTTTTTTTAATGAAAAATCCAAGGCTCAGAGAAGTCAAACAATTTTCCTCAGGTTGTACTGCAAACGGATGGGTTAGATTTAAATCTGTTCTTCTGATCCTCAAGATAGTGCTTTCTTTCCTGAGGCGCAATGGCTTGTCTCAGAATCAGATTAACATGGATGGAATTCATTGATGGAGACTCAGATGGCATTTGTGTAGTGTCTGCCTGACAAGAAAATACTATCAGGACAGTATTAGTCCCTGAAGATTGTCTCCCGTAACCTGGACCTCAGCCATGGAAAATGACATTTAACATGCCCAGCCAAATTAATCTGTAAACTATGGCCTAGTTTTTAATAGCTTTCTATCTGTGGTCCCTTAAAGAAAGCTTAAAATTAAAAGAAAAAAAAGAAAAAAAACTGACAGTGGCATGCCCACAATTTGTTTCAAAGTTATTGAAATTCTTTATTCAAATCCAATCATAGGGGCATTATTCCTAATTGTTCTAAGTTTGTACTTTACACCACCCAAAGTTCCAGCACTGGTGTTATTTTTTTATGATTCTAAAAAAGGATAGGATAGCATATGTTCAAGCTGAGCAAGCTACCAGGATGCCAATAGCATGTTTCTGTAAACTTTTGATTGTAGATTTCCTATGTAAATAAGACTTCTCAGGGTCCTGGCTAGTGTTGGTTTTAAATGAGGACATGACCTTTAGTTCAAATAGATATCAAAGATTATTAGACTCTTATCCAAAGTCTTTCCTAGGGCTTTTCAGAGGACAGAGGTCTGGATTCGTGATCTTGTTGTTAACTTCCTGAATAACCAACAGATGTCTTTCTCCATCTCTGTTTGCTTCTCCAGTGAAGGATGGTGACAACTCTATTTTTCCATTCTTTCGGGGATGTCAAAGGATTAAAGATGTTGTGAACAGTATTTTTTTTAAAAATTATACATTACATAACAATATCATGGATATAATTACATCATGACAATAGCTAAGTTTTGCTATAGATACAATGAGATGTTTTTATTGCTCATTGAGTCAACCTCATTATTTGTCATCACAACATTGATTCTAGTCTAAAAAGCCAAATTTCAAACGTGAAATTTGATTCAAACTAGCAACATTCATGGCTGAGACAGAGCTTTAAGGAGAATTAGAAACTGCAGATAGTTGTAAAAATATGCCTCTGGAAAAATCTTCTCTTTTCTTAGACTTTAGTGTTTCAGCTCCAGAGGCTAGTTGCTATTAGTTACACAAGATATGTCAACTTCATTCCAAACTCTCCCAGCCATGATCAAAAGCTAAAAATCTGTGGTGAATACAGTAACTTCTTTCCATTGTCTTCTTGCTAAAAGAAAACCACAACTACCCATAAATCAGATATCATTGACCACTCATTCTTTTTAATTCAACACGTACAAAGTGTAGAATATTTTTAGCTCTTATGAAAGACGAGGAGGAAGATTCAAAGCTAAATAAGACATCTAGGTACTCAAAATTCAACACACATTTTTGCACTACTGTTGGGCAGATAAAATTTATTATGCTCACTTTGTTAAAGATGGCACTGCCCACCAGGAGGCCGTTGCCCAGGTGATATTAATGTGTGTTGGGGGCGGGCTGTGGGCAGGCAGAATCCTTGTAGCCTGGGGCTTGGTTTTGGGATTAAGCCTTTCCCACCCTTTTTGATGTCGGGTGGTACAATCCCATCTTGACTCAGATAAGTGACTTTGTATTAGAAACTTCCCTATTTTGTATATTGGATTAAAGGTTTTGATTTCTACACTATAAAATAGGGGCAGAACGGGAGCTTGCTCTCTTGGTTCCTGAGATTAATATGAGAGGAGAGAGCAGAGAGCAGAGAAAGGCCACGTGGAGGAGGCCAGGAGAGGCAGCCAAGATGGCGAAGTGTTGAGTGAGAAGCCAGTTAGTGCAGAGTTTGTGCAGAGAGAAGGAAGGAGATGGGGAACAGAGGTGAATAAGTCTGGTGAGCTAGAAACCTTTGATTCTAGGAAACTCGGATAAGTCAGTAGCTTTGTGAGCACTGAATGTGAGTGGGTTTTGGAGCCCAGTGTGTGTTTTTACTTGCCCGCCGGGTGCAAGCTAGGATTAAGATGAAGGCCCATCCGTTTTTGGCTCCGTTGTTTCTTTACTGACCGTCCGAATCCAATGTGAACCTGCATGGGCCAGGCTGCTATGATGGTAGCCGTGGCTGCTGGCTTTACAACTTCCAATGCTATACTTTGTATTTTATATTTAATATCTGAATTATGTTTCTGCCTTTCTTTTTACACATGAAATGGCTTTAGATGAGTGGCTCAGAAACTTGATTGTCAGGACTGGCTCTGCTATTGACGTTGACAAGTCAGTTTACTTCTCTGGGCTCCAATTTCTTCACCTGTAAAAGTCCACTCTGTGAATTTCTACTCATTCCTGAGGCATCCATCAGTATTCACCAGGTGAGATGACCTACTATAGGCCAGGCGCAGGTTAAGTTACTGGGGTGACCTTAATGACTTAAACAGACACATATTCCTGCCTTCCTCTTCTCTTACATTCTATATAGGCTAGAAGGCAGAAAGTAAACAACAACATAATAATATGGTATATTAGAAGTTTGTAGTGCATGGAATAAAGAACATAACATAAGGGGGAATTAGGAGTGTGGGATGGGGAGGCATTGCGGTTTGTTTGTTTGTTTGTTTTCTTGAGAGAGGCAGGGAGAGAGAGACAGGAACATTGAGCTGCTCCTGTATGTGCGCTGACTGTGGAATTGAACCAGCAGCCTCTGTGTTAGGAATGATGCTTCAACCAACTGAGCTATCTGGCCAGGGCTTATTATTATTATTATTATTTTTTAGAGACACAGAAAGGAAGGAAGAGAGAGGGGAGGGGGAAGGAAGAATTCATTTGTTGTTCCACTCAGTTGTGCATTCATTGGTTGCTTCACGTGTGTGCCCTGACTGGGGATAGGACTCACAACCTTGTCTTTTCAGGAGGATGCTTTTAACCTACTGAGCTAACCGGCCACAGCCAGAGGAATTACAATTTTATATAGAGTGATCATGTGGGACAGAGAAAGTGCCGCTTAAGCAAAGATTTGACAATACCCTGTCCATTGCACTTTTAGAGTATTTTTTTCTATGTGGTAAAGCGAAAAGAATTGGAAGATGGCACAAGCTTTTCTTGCTTTACTCTTTCCTTGTAGCTGAAGTTAGATATATGGTCTAGAATTTTTCTGTCCAATGTAGTAGCTACTAGCCATATGTGACTATTGTACTAATTTGCATTCCCACCAGCAGTGAATGAGGGTTCCTTTTTCTCCACAGCCTCTCCAACACTTATTATTACCTGTCTTATTGATAATAGTCAATCTAACAGATCTGAGGTGAGATCTCATTGTAGTTTTGATTTGCATTTCTTGAATAACTAGTGAATATGAGCATCTTTTCATATATCTGTTGGCCATTTGAATGTTCTCTTGGAAGAAGTGTCTGTTCAGGTCCTCTCCCCATTTTTTAATTGGATTGTTTGCCTATTTGTTGCTGAGTTTTGTGAGTTCTTTATGTATTTTTGTTACTAACCTTTTATTGAAGTTGCTGTTTGCAAATTTCATCTCGCATTTGATTGGCTGCCTATGTGTTTTGTCAGTTTCTTTTGCTGTGTAGAAGCTTTTTAGTTTGATATACTCCCATTCATTTATTTTTGCCTTCACTTCCCTTGCTTTTGGGTCAAATCATAAATTGTTCTCCATGGCCAAGGTCCATAGGTTTAGTAACTATGTTTTCTTCAATGTAATTTATTGTTTCATATCTTATAGTTAGGTCTTTGATTCATTTTGAATTAATTTTTGTGCAAGGGGACAAACTGTAGTCAAGCTTCATTCTTTTGCATGTGGCTTTTCAATTTTGCCAGCATTATTTTTGAAGAGGTTTTCTTTCCTTAATTGTGTGTTTTTGGCTCCTTTGTTGAATATTATTTGTCAATATATATGTGGTTTTATCTCTGGGCTCTCAACTATGTTCCAGTGGTCTGTATGTCTGTTTTTCTGCCAATACTATGCTGTTTTTTTTTTTTTTTACCATGCTGTTTTGATTATCGTGGTTCTATAGTATAATTTGAAGTCAGGTAGTGTGATACCTCCAAATTCATTCTTTTTTTTTTCAGGATTTCTTTGGCTATTCGGGATTTTTTAGGGTTCCATACAAACCTGGTGATTCTTTGTTCTATTTTTAAAAATAATGACATTGGGATTTTGGTGGAG
This sequence comes from Saccopteryx leptura, assembly GCF_036850995.1. Classification (NCBI taxonomy): domain Eukaryota; kingdom Metazoa; phylum Chordata; class Mammalia; order Chiroptera; family Emballonuridae; genus Saccopteryx; species Saccopteryx leptura. The sequence continues at coordinate 50,155,820 of NC_089510.1, forward strand.
ATTGCATTAAATTTGTATATTACCTTGGGTAATATGGCCATTTTAACTATGTTGAGTCTTTCAATTCATGAACATAAAATGTTTGTCCATTTCATTGTGTATTTTTCAATTTCTTTCAATAATGCTTTGTAGTTTTCAGTATATAGAAGTATGTTGTTAATCCTTTGTTAAGTTTATTCCTAGGTATTTTATTTTATTTTATTTATTAATTATTTATTATTATTTTTTTTCATATGGAACGCTTCACGAATTTGCGTGTCATCCTTGTGCAGGGGCCATGCTAATCTTCTCTGTATCGTTCCAATTTTAGTATATGTGCTGCCGAAGCGAGCACTTTTATTTTATTTTTGTTGAAATTGTAAAAGGAATGGTCTTTTTGAGATCATTGACTTTCATCATTGGCATATAAGAATGCAATAGACTTTTGTATATTGATTTTGTAACCTGTGGTTTTACTGTATTGGTTTATTGTTTCTAATAGTTTTTTTGTGGAGTCTTTGGGGTTTTCTATATAAAGGATCATGTCATCTGCAAAAAGTGATACCTTTACTTCATCTTTCCTGATATGAATGTCTTTTATGTCTTTCTCTTACCTGATTGCTCTGGCTATGACTTCTAGAACTATGTTGAATAGGAGTGGAGAGAGTGGGCAACCTTGTTCCTGATTTTAGAATAAAAAAACCTTCATTTTTTTCACCATTTAGTATGGTATTAGCTAATCATTTGTCATAAATGGCCTTTATTATGTTGAGGTACTTTCCTTCTGATCTTATTGAGTGTTTTAAACACAAACAGATGTTGTATTTTATTGAATACCTTTTTTCTGCATCTATTGATAAGATCATATGATTTTTGTTCTTGTTTTGTTGATGTGATGTATTATGTTGATTCATTTTTGCATGTTAAACTATTCTTGTTCTCCTGGAATGAAACCTACTGATTGTGATGTATTATTATTTTTTTAATATGTTGTTGTATTCAATTTGCTAGTATTTTGTTTAGAATTTTGGCATGTGTACTCACTAGAGATATTGGTCTGTAGTTTTCTTTTTTTGTGTTGTCCTTGCCAAGTTTTGTTATAAAAGTTATGTTGGCCTCATAAAATGTGTTGGGGAATATTGCTGCTTCTTCAATTTTTCAAGAGATTTTCTTTTAAAGATTTTTATTTATTCATTATAGAGAGGAGAGAGAGAGAGAGAGAGAGAGAGAGAGAGAGAGAAGGGGGGAGGAGCAGGAAGCATCAACTCCCATATGTTCCTTGACGAGGCAAGCCCAGGGTTTTGAACCGGCAACCTCAGCGCTTCCAGGTCGACGCTTTATCCACTGTGCCACCACAGGTCAGGCCAATTTTTCAAGAGATTTTCAGAAGGGTAAATACCAAATTTTCTTTGAAGGTTTGGTAGATTCTCTAGCATAGCCATCTGGGCCTGGACTTTTATTTTGAAGAAAGTTTTTTTTTGTTCTTTTTTTTAATAAATAAATTTTTATTAATTTTAATGGGGTGACATCAATAAATCAGGGTACATATATTCAAAGAAAACATGTCCAGGTTACCTTGTCATTCAATTATGTTGCATACCCATCACCCAAAGTCAGATTGTCCTCCGTCACCTTCTATCTAGTTTTCTTTGTGCCCCTCCCTCCCCCCGCCCCCCGTAACCACCACACTCTTGTCCATGTCTCTTAGTCTTGTTTTTATGTCCCACCAATGTATGGAATCCTGCAGTTCTTGATTTTTTCTGATTTACTTATTTCACTCCGTATGTTGTCAAGATCCCACCATTTTGTTATAAATGATCTGATGTCATCATCTCTTATGGCTGAATAGTATACCATGGTGTATATGCACCACATCTTCTCCATTTAGTCCTCAATTTTTTTTTACAGTGATTAAAGCGTTTAAGCAAACTCTTGGCCAATACAGCAAGAATCCATAAAAGAGTAGTGTCCTTATCATGTTCACCAAGTCCAAGTTGGAACCATCACCATGCCAAATCCCTGAAAAATGCAACCCAACCCCAGTTCAGTCTGTTAGGAGCTGTCACAAGGAGCAGGAGTCCAGGAAAAGTCCACATCCAGGAAAAGTCTGCATGGCACTGGAATTGTTGTCACAATTCTATACTTTACAGCTCATGTCCAAGTCCCAATGACAGCTGCTTCTAGCTGGTAATGATTCAGGTAGACTGGAAAAGTCATCTGCAGCATGTGTAGAGATGGAGCTTCTGTTCTCCTCTGCCTGGAGAAATGAGACCAGGTTGCTTTTCCTTGGAGCTTTGCGACTGTGGCGTGGTAAAGAGGACCTTGGGATACACTAAGCTGGGTGGCAAAGGTAGACTCATAATAGAAGTTGGCAAAAGGGGGAAAGAGAGCTCTAAATTAGGAGTAGGTCCTAGCCTGAAATATGAGTGGGGCAATAAAGGAAACACTATATATTAAGCAAAGCAGCAGAAAATAGGACTATCAACACCCACAAGAGGGATCTTTGAGGGAAGAATAAAAAACCTGACTATTCAGGCAAGATATAGTTAAGTGGCCCTTGTGCAAATGAGATCAGTTTACCTGCTTCTTGGAAGAAATACCCTAGGCTCATCCACAGTGTCGTAGATGGGGCTGACGGCCCTGGGCACCTTCAGCCTTCAGTGGCAAACCCCAGCATTCTGGGCAAGATTAGGTCATAGGTGGCTAGAGCAGGGCTGGAAGAGACTGAACCCTCCCTTAGAGGAGCAAGGGGGAAGCCTACCTTCCAGTGTCCCTGTTTCCTCACAGCAGAGGCATGTAAGTCTGGCAGGCTTTAGCTCAATGACCTTCCTTTCCACTATTGAAGCAGGACCCAGATGGAATCCTATGAGACCCCTTTGGGGCATTGGAACCTTTAAGGGTGTATCCTAAAAGCTGATAGTTCACCTCATCTCTATTGGGCTTTTTCTGCCTCTTGGTTTCTTAAAAGCCATGCTCAGAAGATCTCGCTGAGGGATTTGAGGATCCCCATCCGCCTATATAAATCTTTTCCATATATCTGAAGCTATTTGGAAAAAGACAAAACAGTGTTATTAGCTGGATCAAATAAAAGAAGGTAGAAGTTTGCAGGAGAAAAATATTTGGCATCTCCTGTTCATCAACATTCAAAAGAAATTTAAAATTTTTTAAGTAAAAAGCATGATATGGTAGACCCATAGGAGTTCTAGGATATGACTCCCCCCTTTTAAATTTTTTTAAATTGACCTTAAAATATTTGCTGGATACACTTTAATAATATCTTGACTTTAAAGATTGTAAGAAATACACATAATTTGAAAGGTTTGACAAAATACAGTAAATGCTTTTGCTCCATATGCAGGAGCATTGTCAGTTTAACCTGCTTAGGAAATCCAATAATAGAACAATGCATACAGACAATGAGCTATAACATGCTTAGCAGCCTGTCCTGTTCTGATAGAGGTTGCTATAAATCCGGAATATGTATCCACTGTAACGTGGACATAGGACTGTTTGCCAAATGAAGGTATATGAGTAACATCCATTTGCAAAGTTGTCCTGGTAGGGGTCCTTGAGGGTTAACTCCAAATGAAGGGACAGATTGTAGTATAGGACCCCTTGGACAGAATTTCCCAATCTGCCATGCTGTTTCCCCAGAAAATTGAAAAGTTTACACAGGGCTGCAGTATTCTGGTGATGAATAGTATGAGACTGAATTGCTCGATCTGTCATGGTTGCTCCAAATAATTTTCTTTTGGGTAGCTTGATCAACAAGGGCATTCCCTTGTGCTAAAGCTCCAGGGAGCATGGAGTGAGCTCGAGTATGTCCTATAAAACATGGAGCTCTATGTTGACATACAAGTCTTTGAAGAAGGAGGAACTGCTGAAATAGTTCATCAGCATTTGTCCCTGAGACAGCACTCTTTATAGTGGAAACACCATAAGTAAATATTTGCTGTATATAGATTAAAGGGGGAATATGGCAAATGCTGAAAAGCCATGATAATGGCATGTAATTCTAGTCTTTGAGCTGATTTTAAGTTGACAGTTTCAATATAAAGTTGTTCATTGATTTGTAAGAGCGATTTGCCATTTAGTGGAAGTTTCCCAGAGCCATTGTTGTTGACCTTTTGAAAAAAGGAACAACAATAATTTTGAGGCTCAAAACCTATAAGCTGTAAGGGTCACCTATGCCCCTTGATTCTCCAGGAGGCAACAAGATCAAAATATGGAAGTGTAGTCCATGGGCTATTAGATGGTTCAATGTGCCCAAGCTGTAGCTGCTCTTGTACCAATTGAGCAGCTGCCCTAAGTTTCTCCTGAGAAAGGGGCCATTGGTCTACCCATACAGGATTATCTGATTTCCAAGTAATTGGGTCTGCACAATGCATTATTGAGGTAGCAGGAGCTACCAAGGCCCCTATGCTAAATTTTGATATCCTAATCCACCCCTTCTGGTATTGGGTGCCATTTCTATGGGGGTGTGAATTTCTCGCTGTACTTTCCCTAGTCCCTTGGTGGGCAAAAATCCCCTATCAAGCATCTGAGTACTGACTAAACCATTAGGACTGACAAGCAACGCTCCCATATTTTTCAAAACATCTCTACCCCATAAATTAACTGGCCATCCAGGGAGCACATAAGGCTTAAAAAATCCAGAATGACCTTCTTAATCTTACCAATGTAGAAAACTAGAACTTTATTGAGGCGATTTACTCTGTGCAACACCTTGTAATTCTGTGGCTGCTGCATGAGTGGGCCAGGAAGGAGGCCAATGTAGCTTAGCAATAACAGATACATCAGCTCCAGTATCTAAAAGTCCTTTAAATTTATGCTCATGTATTGTTAGTTCCATTTCAGGGCGTTCCTGACCTATTTTTTTAAATCCAATTGACAAAATCAGAGGAGTCAAATCACCAATTTTCTTGGGGCCCCTTTTGCAGGATGTGGCCTGAGAAGCAGAATTAACATCCTTATACTATTCTTCTAACTGCCTGAATTAGATGCGAGACAAATTCTTTTTTTTATTAATTTTAATGTAGTGACATTGATAAAATTGTCTTTCATCACCTTCTAACTGGTTTTCTTTGCGCCCCTCCTCTCCCCCAACCCCCTCCCTCTCTTCTCCCCCACCCTGTAACCCCAATACTGTTATCCATGTCTCTGAATCTCATTTTTATGTCCCAACTATGTATGGAATCATATAGTTCTTAGTTTTTTCTGATTTACTTATTTCACTCAATATAATGTTATCAAGGTCCATCCATGTTGTTGTAAAAGATCCAATGTCTTCATTTCTTATGGCTGAGTAGTATTCCATGGTATAAATATACCAAGGCTTTTTAATCCACTCGTCCTCTGAAGGACACTTGGGCTGTTTCCAGATCTTTGCTATTGTGAACAATGCTGCCATAAACATGGGGGTGCTTTCTTCTTTTCAAACAGTGCTATGGTGTTCTTGGGGTATATTCCTAACAGTGGTATAGCTAGGTCAAAAGGCAGTTCTATTTTTAATTTCTTGAGGAATCTTCATACTGTTTTCCACAGTGGCTGCACCAGTCTGCATTCCCACCAGCAGTGCAGGAGGGTTCCCTTTTCTCCACATCCTCGCCAGCACTTATTCTGTGTTGTTTTATTGATGAGCGCCATTCTGAATGGTGTGAGGTGATATCTCATTGTGGTTTTAATTTGCATTTCTCTAATGATTAGTGATGTTGAGCATTTTTTCATATGCCTATTGGCCATCTGTATGTCCTCTTTGGAGAGGTGTCTATTCATTTCTTTCGCCCATTTTTGATTGGATTGTTTGTCCTCCTGCTATTAAGTTTTACAAGTTCTTTATAAATTTTGGTTATTAACCCCTTATCAGATGCATTGTCAAATATATTCTCCCATTGTGTAGTTTGTCTTTTTATTCTGTTCTTATTGTCTTTAGCTGTGCAGAAGCTTTTTAATTTGATAAAGTCTCACTTGTTTATTCTGTCCTTTATTTCACTTGCCTGTGAAGACAAATCAGCAAATATATTGCTGCGAGAGATGTCAGAGAGCTTACTGCCTATGTTTTCTTCTAAGATGCTTATGGTTTTACGGCTTACATTTAAGTCTTTTATCAATTTTGCGTTTATTTTTGTGAATGGTGTGAGTTGGTGGTCTAGTTTTATTTTTTTGCAGGTAGCTGTCCAATTTTCCCAACACCATTTGTTGAAGAGGCTGTCTTTACTCCAATGTATGCTCTTACCTCCTTTGTCAAATATCAGTTGTCCATAAAAGTGTGGGTTTATTTCTGGGTTCTCTGTTCTGTTCCATTGATCTATATGCCTGTTCTTATGCCAGTACCAGGCTGTTTTGAGTACAATGGCCTTATAATATAACTTGATATCTGGAAGTGTGATACCTCCCACTTTATTCTTCCTTTTCAAGATTGCTGAGGCTATTCGTGTTCTCTTTTGGTTCCATATAAATTTTGGGATATGTGTTCTATATCTTTGATGTAAGTCATTGGTATTTTAATTGGTATTGCGTTGAATTTATAAATTGCTTTGGGTAATATAGACATTTTAATGATGTTTATTATTCCTAACCATGAGCATGGTATATGCCTCCACTTGTTTGTATCTTCTCTGATTTCTTTAATCAATGTTTTATAATTTTCTGAGTACAAGTCTTTCATCTCCCTGGTTAAATTTATTTCTAGGTACTTTATTTTTTTTGGTTGCAATGGTAAAGGGGATTGATTCCTTAATTTCTCTTTCTAACAGTTCATTGTTAGTGTATAAAAATGCCTCTGATTTCTGTGTATTCATTTTATATCCCACCACCTTGCTGAATTCATTTATCAGGTCTAGTAGTTTTTTTACTGCAACTTTAGGGTTTTCTATATACAATATCATATCATCTGCAAATAATAATAGTTTTACTTCTTTTCCAATTTGGATGCCTTTTATTTTTTTTTTCTAGTCTGATTGCTGTGGCTAGGACTTCCAGAACTATGTTGAATAGGAGTGGTAAAAGGGGGCACCCCTGCCTTGTTCCTGATCTTAAGAAGATTGCTTTTAATTTTTTCCCATGAAATATAATATTGGCTGTAGTTTTGTCATAGATGTCCTTTATCATGTTGAGATATGTTCCCTGTATTCCCACTTTGCTGAGAGTTTTGATCATAAATGGGTGCTGGATTTTATCAAATGCTTTTTCTGCATCTATTGAAATTATCATGTGGTTTTTCTCCTTCCTTTTGTTTATATGATGAATCACATTGATTGATTTGAGAGTATTGTACCAGCCTTGCCTCCCAAGAATAAATCCCACTTGATCATGGTGTATGAGTTTTTTCACATATTGCTGGATCCAGTTTGCTAATATTTTGTTGAGGATTTTTGCATCTAAATTCATCAGGGATATTGGCCTATAATTTTCTTCCTTTGTGTTGTCTTTGCCTGGTTTTGGAATCAGAATTATGCTTGCCTCATAAAAGGAGCTTGGAAGTCTTCCTTTCTCTTGAATTTTTTGAAATAGCTTGAGAAGGATAGGAGTTAGTTCTTCTTTGAATATTTGGTAGAATTCACTTGTGAAGCCATCAGGCCTAGGACTTTTTTATTTTGGGAGTTTTTTGATAACTGTTTCAATCTCATTTGATGTAATTGGTCTGTTTAGGTTTTCTGATTCCTCCAGATTAATTTTTGGAAGAGTATATGTTTCAAGGAATTTGTCCATTTCATCTAGGTTGTCTAGTTTTTTGGCTTACAGTTCTTCATAGTATTTTCTTACAATATTTTGTATTTCGGTTGTGTCAGTTGTTATTTCTCCATTCTCATTTCTAATTTTATTTATTTGAGTCCTCTCTCTTTTTTTCTTGGTGAGTCTGGTTAAAGGTTCATCAATCTTGTTTACCTTTTCAAAGAACCAGCTCCTGGTTTCAATGATCCTCTGTATTGTTTCTTTAGCCTCTATGTCATTTATTTCTGCTCTGATCTTTATTATTTCCTTCCTTCTACTAGCTCTGGGCTTTACTTGCTGTTCTTTTTCTAGTTCTTTTAGATGTAGGGTCAAGTTGTTTATTTGAGCTTTTTCTAGCTTCTTGAGGTATGCCTGTAATGCTATGAACTTCCCTCTCAGGACTGCTTTTGATGTGTCCCATAAATTTTGAGTTGATGTATTTTCATTATCATTTGTTTCTAGGAATTTTTTAATGTCTTCTTTGATCTCATTGTTTACTCATTCATTATTTAATAACATACTATTTAGTTTCCAAGTGTTTGAGTATTTTTCAGTTTTTTTTTGTTGTGGTTGATTTCTAGTTTAATGCCATTGTGATCAGAGAAAGTGCTTGATATGATTTCAGTCTTCTTAAATTTGTTGAGACTGCTTTTGTGCCATAACATGTGGTCTATCCTAGAGAATGTACCATGAGCACTTGAAAAGAATGTATATTCTGCTGTTTTAGGGTGAAAGGTTCTGAAGATATCTTTTAAATTTAGTTGATCTAATATATCCTTTAAGTCTGCTGTTTCTTTGTTAATTTTCTTTCTTGAGGATCTATCTAATGATGTTAATGGGGTATTAAAATCCCCTACTATTATAGTATTGCTGTTGATCTCGCCCTTTAAATCCATCAAAGTCTGCTTTATATATTTAGGTGCTCCTATATTAGGTGTGTATATATTTATAATGGTTATATCTTCCTGTTGGATTGCTCCCTTTATCATGATGTAGTGACCTTCTTTATCTCTAACTATAGTCTTTGTTTTAAAGTCCATTTTGTCTGATATAAGTATTGCTACCCCAGCTTTTTTTCATTTCCATTTGTGTGAAATATTTTTTTCCATCCTTTTATCTTCAGTCTTTGTGCATCTTTTGATTTAAGGTGTGTCTCTTGTAGACAGCGTATGTATGGGTCCTGTTTTCTTATCCACACAGCTACCCTATGTCTTTTGATCGGATCATTTAATCCATTTACATTTAAGGCTATTATTGATATGTAATTGTTTATTGCCATTTTATTCTTTAAAACTATTCCTCTTTTGCTATATTCTTTTTCTCCTTTGATCTGTTTACAACAGGTCCCTTAGCATTTCTTTCAGCCTTGGTTTGGTTGTAGTGAATTCCTTGATTTTTTTTTGTCTGTAAAGATTTTTATTTCTTCTTCAATTTTAAACGATAGCCTTGCTGGATAAAGTAGTCTTGGTTGTAGGCTCTTGTTCTGCATTACTTTGAATATTTCTTGCCATTCCCTTCTGGCCTCAAGTGTTTCTGTTGAGAAGTTGGAAGTCATCCATATGGGGGCTCCTTTGTAGGTGATAGTCTTTTTTTTCTCTAGAAGCTTTTAATATTTTCTCTTTATCACTTTGCTTTGGTATTTTAATTATGTGTCTTGGGTGTTGATTTCTTTGGGTTTCTCCTTAATGGAGTTCTCTGTGCTTCCTGAACATGTGAGATGTTTTCCTGCCTTAATTGAGGGAAGTTTTCAGCTATGATATGCTTGAACAAAGTCTCTATCCCTTGTTCTTTCCCTTCTTCTTCAGGAACCCCTATGATGCGGATGTTATTTCTCTTCATGTTGTCACAGAGTTCTCTTAGAGTTTCCTCAGACTTTTTGAGTCTCTTTTCTTTTTTCTGCTCTGCTTCTGTGCCTTTATTTATCGTGTCTCCTAACTTGTTGATTTGATTCTGTGGTTTATCTATCCTGCTTTTAATTCCTTCCATTGTGTTCTTTATTTCAGATATTGTATTTGTCATTTCTGAGTGATTCTTTTTTATTATTTCAATGTCCTTTTTTATATTTGCTATCTCTTTATTTAGGTGTTTGTACTGACCATCTATTGTTGTTCTAATATCTTTGAGCATCCTAACAATCATTATTTTAAACTCTGCATCTGGTAATTTGGTTATATCTGATTCATTTAGGTCCTTTTCTGGGGATTTCTCTTGGTTCATTTGTGTTGCATTTCTCTGCCTTAGCATTTTCTCTGTGTAAAGGAAGGTTTTGGCCACTGGAGTCCACTGGATATGGCCTCTGTTCCCTAGGTATGGTCTGTCTGTAGGCCCGCCACCCCCTCTTTTGTTGCTGCCTAGGGCTTTTGGGTTTGGGCGTTGCTGGTGCCTGCCCACTGGGACTGTTGCTGTGGTTTCCACCTCTCCTTCACAGGAATGGCTGTGATCACGTGCTCGGGTGTACAAGCCTTGGTAGCCTTGGCCTTTGCCCCACCCCCATAGGTGGCGTTATGCTCGGCCCTGAGAGCAGTGGCAGCACCTTTGCTCAGCTGCGGGTCTTTGCCTGTTTCTGGGCTTTTGCCTGCCCTCGCTTGTGGAATGGCTGCTAGCCTTGGCTCTACCGGCCGGGCAGGACTGCGTGTGCATGCTCAGCTCAGTAACGGAACTCCACCTATTCTGGGCTTTTGGCTCCACCCCCGTGGGAGGAGCCGGCTCCCAAGTCAGGCCACAAGCCTTGGTTCCATGGGCAGGGCAAGGCTGTGCTCCTGTGCCCTTGCTCAAGGGCTGGTCTCCACCCCTTCCAGGGTTCCTATTCTCCCCCCCCCCCCCGTGCAGGCTGGATTACAGGCTGCCGGCAGCTGGGCTTGACTGCTTTTGCATGCCTACTCCTCCCTAGTCGGGCAAGATTGAGCTCACACATGAGCCCAGTGGCGGCCAGCAGGCTTCTGCCTCTGCCAACAGAACCGCACCTCTGTGTCCCGCCGCCACCACTGGTGAGCCCTCAGCTGTGTGGGGTGGGGCTGCTGCAGCTCAGACCCTAACACTTACTACTGTAGACCGAAAGCTTCCTCCTTCTAAGCAACTCTGCTCTGAGTGCCACGGGAGAGCTTGTTTGGCTGGTGTCCTGCTTCCCTTTGCTGGTATTGCTGTTTCCAGGGGAAATATTCACTTCAGATTTGGGGAGTACCTCAACCCAGGGGTTAGGGTGGCTGTCTCCCAAAATGTTTCTCCCTGTGCCTCCTAGATTACACTCTCTTCCTGTTACTCCGGTACTCTCCTCTCTCCCCATCCCCCAGAGCCCCAGGTGAGTGGTTGTGAGAGAGGTGTTCTGCGCGGTCCCTTTATGAAGAATCCTGGATCTGAGAAATCAGACTCTTTCTCACAAACAGTATCCTGACTTGTTTCCAGCTAAATACTGTCCTTATGCCTCTTCTGGGCTCTGGGGCTGCAGGCTGGGGCTTTGTTCCTGGGATTCAGGACTCTTCCCTCTCTGCTAAACTCACTTCCCGCCACGTGAGTCTCTCCCAGCTGCCGTTTGCTCTGGGGAGCTGGGCAGCCCTCTCCGCATTTCCACTTTTCCTACCAGACTTGGTGTGGCTTCTTCAGTGTTCCTTGGTTGAAGAGTCCTCTTAGTTTAGTCCAAAGTTGGTTTTTCCAGATGATAGTTCTTAAAATTATTTTGTAATCCACTTTGGTTCTGGGAGGTGGATGTTGGTACATCCACCTACTTCAGCGTCATCTTGTATTTCTCTGAAGGAAGTTTTTGATAGTTGTTTCCATTTTCTTCTTGCTTATGGATCTATTTAGGTTTTTTTGCATAGGCTCTCCACTCTCTTCTCTCTCTCTTCTTTTTGTGATATATTTATTATTTTTATATTGCTTTTTCTGATGGAGTCAGACAATCCTTGTAAGAGCTTTATCATTTTTAAAAATTTGTAAGTTCCTGTCTTCTTCTCTCTGTAGCATGTCTAGTTGCTTGTGCTTGATGTCATTGATCCTCTCTTCTATCTTGCCTGTTCTATTAGCTAAATTTTCTGCCTCATTTTTCAACTTCTGTATTGAGTTCTTCATCTCTGTTTCTAAAGTTCCAATCTGCTTGGTAAAGTACTCACTTTGTTCATTAATTTGTTTTTTGAGCACATTAAACTGTCTGTTAGTGTTTTCTCACATCTCATTGAGTATTTTTAGAATTTCAGTTTTAAATTCTGTATCATTTAACTTCAGGGTTTCCATGTGATTGAGATTGCTTTTTGGAGGGTTTACATTTTTTTTTTCTGAACTACTTGTCTGTGTTGTGTTGTCATGGTATTTGATTTCTTCTTTCTTGTAGCATTTGAAAGTAGTATTGTTAATAACTCTAACAAAAAACAACTAAATAATGAAAAATAAAAAAACCATGAAAAATATTAAAAATTTAAAAATAATGACAGAATAGCCTCAGAAAAGAAAGTGAAAGCCAAAGATAAAAAACAGAAGACAAAAATACTTCACCAAAAATAAGAATAAAAATATAAAAATTTTAAAAATAAAATTTAAAAGAGAAATAGAGAAAAAAGACTTAAAAAGAAAAACAGAAAAAATTCAGGTTTGAAAAGTTACTGCTTTCTTTCAGTAGGTATCACTGTATTGTAAGTTTTAGCTCTGAAATTTCTTAGCTGACTCCACTGAGATGTTGCTGTTACAATGATGTAGGTGGGCTGCAGTGACATTGGTCAGTGGGGTGTGTTGTGAGGGCTTTATGTCTTTACAGTTTTATGGCTTTAGCAATGGTGATCTTAGGCCTTCAGTAATCCTCCCTATGTCTCAACAGACCAAAGGACCAGAAACAGAACACCTCTGTTGTTCATGGGAATGAGTGTCTTTGGAGAGTTAGCTGTGGGATCTGTTACTGCCACTCTTCGTATCCCACAAGATGGCAAAGGCAGGATCTGGGAGGCTGGGGAGGGGCACACTTTGGTTTTCTCTACCTTTGCATTGAGTGAGGGCTGCAGATAGATTGTGGGAACACTGGCTGTGACCCTTGTTTTGCTGCCACTTGGTCTAGTATTGCCCCCTCTGTTCCTCAGTCTCTCTGCTCCTCCCAGCAGAAAGAGTGCCGGGGTTGAGCCCTGGGGGGAATCCAGGGGTCCCACAGAAAGAGACGGCGTCAGCATGAAATGAGTGAGAGAGCTGAATTCTTTTTTAGCATTCACTGCCAGGCATCTCTGCCAATGGCTAGTCTAGCTTTACTTTTATACACACACACTAAATTACAATCACATGGTATTCAGAATACATTGATTAATAATTGTTTTTGTTTCACTATGGTTACATATTTCTAGGCAACAGTTTATTCATTTCTATAAGCTATAAATCAGGTGGTAAGTCATTCTAAGTGTAGTTATACAATAACTTGAGCAGCAATAACAATATTGGTGCAAGCTTCTAAAAGATCAGTATTGATTAATAACTCTACCTTACCTAATGTCCTATTGTCTAGTCAAATTTTATTTGTCTACTTTATTCATATACTAGTTAAGTTCTAACTTTATTTTTCTCAGAGTGTTCTACCACCTGCAGGTCAGGAATGCAAGAAGAAAGGAAAGTTTCTCTACTCTACCACATGAAAAGGCTAGGGAGGTAATGTAATAAATTAAGTGAAGGCTGAAAGGTGCTTCTGTGTATAATCACTATTTCCTACCTATTCATAAGTCAAAATCTATTTTTTCTAACATGATTTATAGGAAGGAATTCTCCTACAGACTTAAGCCTTTTCGAGGGATATCATAGCCAGCCTCTTATGTCTATGAGCTCAAGTAAAGGGGCTTACAGGCTTTTCTGTGGAACTGACACCCTCTGTCTCGTTTCTAGAGAAATTACTACAAATCTTCAGGGAAAGCACAGTGCTATTATCCCTGTGCCATAAATGATAGCACACACACCCAGAAAAGGGGGGGGATAAAAAACCAAATTAATTCAAAAAGTTAAAGGGGAAAGTATCATTGCGCCTTTTCTTTGCTGTGACTGTGCCAACCAGCAACTGTTGATTTTCTTTGCTGTGACTGGGTCAACCAGCAGTTGTTGATCTTCTTTGCTGTGACTGTGTCAACCAGCAGCTGTTGATCAGCTTCTGACAAAGGAGTCCCAGTCACTCTGAGCTTCCTTCTTCATATCCCCAGCAGACAAAACCCAGACAGCCTGACCTTTCTTCCTTCCTTTGGTTCCAGCCAAAAAAAGAAAAACTGGTCACTCTGGGCTTCTCTCCAGAGCTGACCATGAATGCATTTTATCTTTTGACCTACTTTTCAACCCTTCCCACCATTAGTCAATTGGGTGCATGAATCTTTCAGGCATGCCTGCAAGCCCAGCTGGGGTTCCTTTGCTGTGTTATAATTGTTTAATTTGTTGAAATTTCAAGAAAAGAGATCAGGAGTATCTGTCACACCACCATTACTCTAACATCACCCCCCAAATTTTCAAGTATATTATAAGAGTTTGTATGTAATTTATCTCTCTTATTACCTTGTCCAGACCACTGTATTAGCTGCAAAACTCTACACAGTTGCACAGTATTGTTCCCTGACTTGTAGTTATATTTTGTGCCTCTGCCTATAAATCAACTACCTTAAATTTTTTTCATTGAATTTTATTTTGTTATTCTATTTCTCATTTATAGGTGGTCCTTAGATTATGACACAGTTCCATTTCTATGACAATGACATAACCTGAATTTTGGTGTAAATCAAACCACACCCTTGCCTAAGTCACTTACCTGTCCTAACATAACTGTAAAATTATAATCTAGAACATAAAACAAATTAAGCCACAGAAAAAGGAAAATGATGTATATATACTGTACTGTACACTGTACACTGTAGTAACAGAAAAAAACCCGAAAAAATGAGTGTAAAAAAATTTCTTACCTTTATTCCTGTGGTTGGTTTTCATACTAGAAGGAGCATTGCAAGGTGGGAGAGAGTAACCTATTGAGAGGAGGAAGGTGAAGAGACAGGAGAACTGCAGAAGGTGCTGGAGATACTGGGTCAGTTAAATCAGGATTGCCTAAGGAACATGCAGGAGATGCTAGAGATGATTCTACCTGCACTACAGGTGTTTCATCTTGAGAAGCAGCTGATGTACAGGTTACAAGATCTGTTGCAAGCCTCTCTACCTTCTTAAAGAATTGTTCCAGGCTAGTCTGTAAGGTTGATGACTTTTTCTCTTCCAAAATCTGGCTATAGCATCACAAGGCATCCATAACAGCTCTGTAGACCTTACTAAATCTGTCATTGCTGGAGTCTTCAGCTGAAATTTTGCCAACCTATCTTCTACCAAAGAAAACCCTTCTGCCAAACCCTTGGCAGTAAATTTCTTGAGTTCTGGGGTTTCTATCTCTTTCTCTTTAATCAGTTGCTTCTCCAGCTGAATGAGGTCCTCAGCAGACAGCTCCTCTCCATGTGATGCCAGTAGCTCTGTGACATCCTCAGCTTCCACCTCCAAATTAAGCTGTTTACCAATGGCAACAACCTTCTCTGATAGAGCCTCCACTGACTCCTCAAAGGTATGGAAATCATACACAACCTGGGGACACAGTTTTTTTCACACACCATTTAAGTTTGTTCACCTCACTTCATCCCAGGAAAAAGCAATATTTTGTACAGCACTGTAAATGTTATAGGACTTCCAAAAGTCTTTGAATGTCAGGTTTCTATCCTTCTCAGTTCATTAAGGGCATAACTGTCCTCTGGAGGTAGTAGGCCTTGAAAGAGGTGATGACACTTTGGTCCAGGGGCAATAAAAGGACAGTGCTATTAGGTGGAAGGTAAACCACCTTGACATTAGGGTTAAAGTCACTCAAGTGGGCAGGATGACAAGGGGCATTGTCCAGCACTAGCAATGCCTTAAAAGGTAGTCCCTTGCTTACCAGTAGCCCTTTACTGCTAGTACAAAATGGTTGGAAAATCACTTCTCAAAAATCTGAAGTGTCACCCATGCCTTCTTGTTAGACCTCCAGATGACAGAGTTGACCCTTTCTTTCTTTCTTTTTTTTTTTCCCATTTTTCCAAAGCTGGAAACGGGGAGGCAGTCAGACAGACTCCCGCACGTGCCCAACTGGGATCTGCCCGGCATGCCCACCAGGGGGCGATGCTCTGCCCATCTGAGGCATCGCTCTGTTGCATCCAGAGCCATTCTAGCACCTGAGGCAGAGGCCACAGAGCCATCCTCAGCGCCCGGGCCATCTTTGCTCCAATGGAGCCTTGGCTGTGGGAGGGGAAGAGAGATACATAGAGGAAGGAGAGGGGGAGGGGTGGAGAAGCAGATGGGCGCTTCTCCTGTGTGCCCTGGCCGGGAATCAAACCCGAGACTCCCGCACACCAGGCCAATGCTCTACCGCTGAGCCAACCGGCCAGGGCCAGAGTTGACCCTTTCAAATACCCTTTAGTACTCTTGGATTCTCTGCATGGTACACTAACAAAGGCTCAAGTTTGAAATCACCTGCAGTATTCTCCCTAAGAAGCAAAGTCAGTCTCTCCTTGCTAGCTTTATGGCCTGGCACTGTCTTCTCTTCCTTGGTAATGTAGGTCCTGTTAGGCATATGCTTCCAAAAGAGGCCTGTTTCATCAACACTAAACACTTGTTCAGCACAGAAGCCCCCCCCCATGTAGTCTATAAGTACAATAATAATGGCATAAGCCAGTACATTCATGTCTCAATTTCTTTAAGTTTTTATGAGAGTGAGTGATATAAACTCTAAATACTGTATGTTGAGACTGTCATAACCCAAGGACCCCCTGTATTAAGATCACTATCAATGGTTTTTCTTTCACCTCATCTTGCCAAAAAGGTATTCAAGAAGTAGTTGATTAGTAATTTAGTGAATCTGTAAATAATCTATTCATTAAGAAAAATAAGTGGCAATATTAATATTTCAAAGTAAAATTATTTATTTTTTTCTAAAGTCATTAATAATCTAGTTTGTATATAATTCTACTCTACACTGATAAAACATTAAAGTAACAAAGTCTCTTTATTTTATATAAATTTAGAAGATAAAATAATTAGTATATAAAAAGAATTATATACATAATGTATATTTATTTATATATGTGTATATACATGAGAATGAAAATAAGAATAAAGGTGATCATCTTAACCAAGCTGTGGTCTGGGTCAACCAATGAAAGTAGCAAGTGAATCTTGAATCTGAATTTAATTGAATGGTAACCATGAATTGATGGGGAGATGTTTACTGCCACTGAGGCAAAAAGAAAAATTGTTAAAAACATGAAAAAAAATGGAAACAGTCAAGAGTTGGGAGTAAAAGTGGTAAGATTCAGTTTGACTCATACCATGCAGAGAATACTAATAGATGAGGAAATATTAATACATACAAATCTGTCTACTTGTGTTTTAATCAATAGATAATCTAAAGAAAAAAGTGGTTCTTAGCAAGATGACAAGGTTTATGGTTTTGTTTTTCTTTAAGATTTTATTTATTGATTTTACAGAGGGGGTGGGGAATGAATAGCTGCTTCACTTTAGCTATTAATTAGTTGCTTCTTATATGTTCCTTGACCAGGCAAGCCCAGGGTTTTGATCTAGGGACCTCAGCTTTCCCAATTGGAAAAGGTATTTTTGAAAGCTGTGTCAGGAAGAACTTGAGACAGAAGAAGAAAGTATAACCAGGAGGATATTGGGATGATATTAAGATCAAGTGATTAGGGCTAGTACAAAAATAACAACTATGGGATCATATAGGAAAGACACATGAAAAACCACCAAATTTTGTAGCAGGATAAATACACAGAACAGAGAATAGTAAAAAGACAATTTGAGCCCTGGCTGCATAGCTTGATTGTTTAGAGCTTTGTCCTGATACACAGAGGTTGATGGTTGGATTCCCGGTCAGGGCACATACAGAAACAGATCAATGTTTCTGTATCTTTCCCTTCCTCTCTCTTTAAAATCAATAAAGTAAAACAATTTTTAAAAAGTCAGTTTGAGATTATAAGTGTAAATTGAAGACAGATCATTAATGATAATGGAGAATTTAAGAAGGTACAATATTTTGAAGGGGATAGTTTTTGACCTGTTAAGTTTTAATGTCATTAAAATAGCTACCCTTGCAAGTAACTGAAAATTTGAGACTAAGTCAAAGTCAGGGATAATTTATGATTTTTTTTCTACTCTAGGAATGATATTGTTTGTTTGTTTTATTTGCTGACTTTGGCAAAATGGGAGAATGACCCTGCCTTTTTAAGAAGGCTGTCTGAGCTGCTGAGCCAAGGTAATTCTTCCATTTATTAAATTATCCAAGTGATGTGAACTGAGTACCTTTTCTGTGTCAAGAATGCTGAGTGCTGTAGATATGAAGATGAAGAGGTGACCTCCCAGTAGTCATTCAAACAAAGAATTACAAAAAATATAATAATTGCCTCTGAAAACCAGGTTGTTTAGTCATTGTGCTTAAGGGCAAAATTCATTGTAAAACCATGTTTCTATAGCTTTGTCCCCAATAGGCTCAGCAGAAAATCCAGCCTTTTCAAAAGCCTTCAAAGTCTTAGTTTAGGATTTCTTAGAAGTGTCACAGGTTTTCTCTCAGTTAGCACATGGCCTCTCTTTCATGGAAAGTTCTGAATCTAAACCTACTTCAGTATAGTTAGAATATGAGGTATGGAGTGACACCTTAGTAGGACGTGAGCCTGGTCAAGCAAGGAGAAATCAGGAATCTACGCTGGACCTCTCTAGCTTCTGTAACATTTTTTCATAATTTGCTTTTATGAAATAGTACCTAGTCTCATAGGAATATTCCACAGGACTGCTGCTTATTCAGAGGAACAAAGAAAAGCAAACAGATCTTTTTGTTCCACTTACTAAGAAATCTTTTGATGTGAATTGGACAGGCTTCCTTTGATGGAATGCTGCCATTTTCATTCTTTAGACTCTGTATCCCTCTCTCTTTTTCTGTTTTGGAATGGAGCCTCTCACCAATTTAATCTCTGGGTCTTCATGGCTAGATAACCTTCTTGCAGTCAGTCATCTACCTCTAGGCCTGAACACACTGCCTTTGGGAATTAATACTGAGCAGGTCTTTAGAGCTGCTGTTTTGTTGTTGTTGTTGTTGTTCTTTACCTGCATTGCTGGCCAAGGAAAGAAATCTGTTCGCTCACCAAAAGGAGTCATCCTGTCACCTACAAGAATTCTGGCTCCCAACCCTCAGGTTTTCCTGAGTCTCTAGCTTTGGTTCTAACTGCAACTCATCCTCCACCTCCAAATCCATGGATTAGCTGCTTCCTCCTGTTCTCTCTTAATACATCTGTAATGCTCTTTTGGATACTTCAGAGATGTTCTAGACCAATGCTTTCCAACCCTTAAATTACATAATAATCACCTGGGGGTCACATTGAACTGCAGATCCTAATTCATTAGGTCTGGCCTGGGTCCTAAGATTCTGAATTTCTAATGGTATCCCAGGTAAAGCCAATGCTGCTGGTCCATGGATCACACTCTAAGTAACAAGGTTCTGAAGACTTTCTGGGACATATTCCCCAGCCCAGTTTTAAGTAAGCAACCTCATCTGAAAAGGAGATGGTGGTCACCACTGCATCTGCCTGACCCAGTTATGCTTCTTTTCACCCGCGTTTCTGGATCTTTCAGCTTCCAGCTGGGCCTTTCAGGGAAATCAGCATAAGTCCAAATGGAATCATCCTCATGTCTGATCAGCAGATATAGGGGAAGCTCATACAGGCTCTTCTGCTCAGCCCCAAGGTTTTCAAAGCAGCTCTTTTCTACTTTTTTCTGCAGCTCTTGCTATCTTTGGAGATCAGTTTGCTCCCTCGCTTGGCTACAGAGTGGAACATGGACTTCTTTTCTGTATTCATTTTGTTTCCTGTGACTTTATTGTATTGGTTCATTGTTTCTAATAGTTTTTTGTGGAATCTTTGGGGTTTTCTGTATACAGGATTATGTCACCTGAAAAACAAACAAACAAACAAACCAAAAACAAAACCTTTACTTCTCCTTTCAATATAGATGGCTTTAATTTTTTTTTCTTGCCGCATAGCCCAGCTAAAATTTCCAGAACTATGTTGAATAAGAGTGGAGAGAGTGGACAGCCTTGTCTTGTTTTCACTTTTAGAGAAAAAGCCTTCATTTTTTTCACCATTTAGTATGATATTAGCTGATGGTTTGTCATAAATGGCCTTTATTATGTTGTGGTACTTTTCTTCCTTGATTGCTTTTGAGATGGTATTGTTAAGAACTCTAAGAAGAAACAATTTTTTTTCCAGTAGGTATCACTGTACTACAAGTTTGGCTCTGTGAAATTCTTGGGCAGAACACCACTGAGATGTTGCTGTTGTAGTGATGTAGGTAAGGCCACAGCCATGTTGATGGGTGGGGCATGTTGTGAGTGCTTTGCAGTTTCGGCTTTACAGCTTTGTGGCATTAGGGTTTTAGCAGTGGTGGTTTCAGGTCTCTGGAAATTCTTTCCCAGGTCTCAGCAGACCAGGGGTTGGGTTGTGAAGAACTTCCTTCTCTCAGGGAAGAGAGTGGCCCCAGAGGGTCAGCTGTGGGGGGCTTCCACCACCACTCTTTGTACTGTGTGGTGAGGAAGGTGGTACCTGGCAGGATAAGGGTAACATTTTGGTCTTTCCTGACACTGTGCAGAGCATGGGCTGCTGGTAGAGCACTGGCTGTGGGCTGAATGCACTTGAGCACTGCATAGGCCAAACTCCATAGGCTTAGCACGGACCAATGGAGCATACACCATGCACCATGAGAGCTAAGCAACTTAGGCCCAGTGCATGCCAATTGAGTGAGTGCTGCAGGCTGAGCGTGGGCCCAGTGCTAGCTGACTGCATGCCAAGTGACGTGGACAGTCCTCAGTAACCTAGGCTGTAACCCTGCATGTAGTTGTGCCAGCCTTTGTTCCAGTCCTTCCCTTATGTCTCTCAGTCTCTCTGCTTCTCCTGGCTCAGAATAAAACTCAAGCCTTCCTCCCTCTCTCAGTCCAGGAAGGAGAAATAAAAATTAAGTCCTTTGCCTTCTCTCCTCTCCAGATCCCACTGCAAAAGCATTTTGTCTTCTGCCCTCCTTTTCAACCCATTCCACTGTCTGTCCATTCATTGCACTGATCTTTTAGGCATGACTGTGAGCTCAGCTGGGGTTTCTTTGCTGTGTTATAGTTGTTCAATTTGTTGAAATTTTAGGGAGAGAGATCAGAATTATCTCTCATGCTGCCCCTTCTCTGATGTCACTCACAAGATTTACTATTAACAGCCTGACTGGTGATGGCACAGTGGATAGAGCATCAATCTGGGATGCTGAGGACCCAGGTTTGAAAGCCTAAGGTTGTCGGCTTGAACATGGCTCATCTGGCTTGAGTGCAGGCTCACCAGCTTGAGCTTGGGGTTGCCGGCTTGAATGTGGGATCATTGACACCATCCTATGGCACTGGCTTGAAGCCCAAGATTGCTGGCTTGAGCCTAAGGTCATTGACTTAAGCAAGAGGTCACTTGTTTAGCTGGAGTCATCCCCCCCCCCCCCCCAGTCAAGGCATGTATGAGAAGCAATCAATGGGACAACTAAAGTGATCTAACTACAAGTTGATGCTTCTCAAAAAAAAAAAAAAAAAGATTTACTATTAATAGACTAATTGTCACTACTGTTTTAAAAAGTTGAAAAATCTAAATTTTGCATTGTAGAATCAAAATAAATTGAGAGGGAATACACCATTTCCCAACTGCATGGCCCCTTTACAGATGCACTTTCCTCCACTGTTCTTTACATGGCTGGTTTTTTTCTCACCATTTATGTCTTAGCTTAAACATTACCTTCTAGAGACCTTGAGGTCCTTTCTAAGAAGTTTCCACCTTCTTGTGTCATTAGGCTTGGACACTTTATTCAGTTTATTTTCTTCTTAGCCTAATCACAGGTTGTGCTTATATATTTATTCATCTCATTTATTTTTTAAAATCTATTCACTAGGCTAAAATTTCTACAGGGGCTTAGGAACTATGTCTGGATAGTCCAGTATTTAATCAGAATCTTGCTTATTTAAATACAGATATATCAACATGCTATGTTGTAGGTGCTCAATAAATATTTGGTGAATGGATGCTTAAATTGGATCTAACCTTGGTAGGGGACAACTATGCAAGCATTAATTTTACAGACAGTGCATTTTAAGGCTTCTTAATGACAGTGAAGTTCCAAAACTTTGAGTTTAAATAGTCTGAATGGGAAGTTTGTGGAGTCATGTGGAGTTCTGCAATTCCAGAAACCCCAGATAGGCCTCAAGGCTAATTAGCAATCAGGCATGGTTGGTCCCTTGACTTAATTTTTAACAAAATCTCTTGTGAGACCATCAAACATAAACAATTATTGGATTAACAGACAAAAATTTAATGGTGCCTCCTAGTTCAAATGGTTTAAAAAGCTGATATAAGGCATTCATATTCTCTTAGTCTGTCCCTTGAAAGATTATTCTTCTCTTAAATTACTTGCCATAGCTTCTATATATGCTTGGAAAGATTATCACCTATTCATTTTTACCTTTATTTCAATTCAGTTTAATAAACAGCCTGACCAGGCAGTGTTGCAGTGTATAAGCATCAGATTGGGACATGGAGGACCCAGGTTGCAAACCCTGAGGTTACTAGCTTGAGCGTGGGCTCATCCGCCTTGAGCATGGGCTCACCAGCTTGAGTGTGGGGTCACTGGCTTGAGCCTGTGATCATAGACATGACCCTATGTTCGCTGGCTTGAGCCTAAAGGTTGCTGGCTTGAGCCCAAGGTCGCTGGGGTCACTCATTCTGCTGTACCCCTCCTACCCCCATCAAGGCACATATGAGAAAGCAGTCAATGAACAACTAATGTGCCACAATGAAGCATTGATGCTTCTCATCACTCTTCCTGTCTGTCTGTCCCTTTCTCTCTCTCTGTCACACACACACACAATATATATATATATATATTTATATTAAAATAAAAAACAGATATGAGGTCTTTTGTGAGTGGAAGTACATCCCTGTATGATTAGGGAATGGAACTCTGCATGATTTTAAGAAAGTAAAATGTATGGTCAGAGCTCCCTGAAGGGAGCACTGAAGAACATTAAAATAGTTTTCTCTCATGGTTGTGAAAAGGGAAAAGAGGAGCATAGTAAATATTTTTATACAACATTCTCAGTCTCTTCTTAGAAGGTTTCAGTAGGCTTAGACTTTGGACTTTATTAAACCTAGGAAAAGCAAATAAGCTTCAGTAAAGGAATAGCACATATATGAATGTGAGTACATGTAGCTATAAGAGGGGAGAAAGAGGAAAGTCATTCTTTGTGTGCACAGTACAAAAAACAAAGTTCTTTCCCTGGAGTGTGAAACCATTAGAACTCCAAAAGTGCCACATAGAATTAAAGCCAAATATGGACATCCCCACATGACTCAGCAATTCCACTTCCAGGATATACCCAATAGAAATACATACATATATTCACTAAAAACAAACAATTATATACTTGAATATATATAGAAACATTATTTATTGTGACCTCAAACTGGAAACTATCCAAATGTCCAACAAAAAATAGAAAGGAAAAATAAATCATGGTATGTTCACAAAGTATAATACTATCCTGCCATGGAGAATTCAAATCTAAATCTGTACACACAATATGAAAAAAGCTTCACAAATGTAACATTGAGCAAAAGAAAATCGACACAAAGAGTATATGTGATATATATGACTCAAATGATATAAAATATGAATACAAGAAAATCTATGCTGTTAGAAATTAGGATAGTAGTTACCCTTAAAGAGGAAAGTAAGGATGAGAAGTGAGCAGTGGGGTTTAAATTTTTGGAATGTTACTATTATTGTCTTTCTTGATATGGGTATTGGTTAAGTAGTTGTATTGTTTGTGAAAATTCAGCAAGCTGTGTGCTTATGACATTTGCACTTTCCTATAGGTATATATACGGCTCACAAAAATTAGAGGGTATTTTCAAATGATTATGAAGCTATAAAATATCCCCTAATATTTGTGAGCAGTATATTATATATTATTTTTTTAAAAGGCAGTTCTCTTTAGGTCTAAGGAGTCTCTATTTCCTCAACGATCAAATTGTTATTCTCTTTTCTCCTTGCTTTCATCTTTTTTGGGTTGGTATCTTGAAAATTTAATAGAGAAACAAGGAGCAGTGATTTAAATAGCTAAACCCAATTGAAAAGTGTGAGAATCAAAGAAAAAAATTTTTAAAGGAAAGAGAAGCAAGAAAGATTACAAATAAAGAAAAGGAAGGAAGGAAGCAAAAAAGGAAGGAAGGAAAGAAATAGAAAGAAAAGAAAAAAGAAATTTCATCATATATTATCAGCCCTTAACACTTTCTTCTGGTGACTGGGCTACTAGACCTTCTCCCTTAAACAACTAGCATCTTCCCTCAGCCTATCCATCACAGAGGAGCAACACTTTGCACAGTCTGGGGGTTTTGTCAAAAAGAGGTGACTAAATAGAGACTTTCTGGGACATATTCCCCAGCCCAGTTTTAAGTAAGCAACCTCATCTGAAAAGGAGATGGTGGTCACCACTGCATCTGCCTGACCCAGTTATGCTTCTTTTCACCCGCGTTTCTGGATCTTTCAGCTTCCAGCTGGGCCTTTCAGGGAAATCAGCATAAGTCCAAATGGAATCATCCTCATGTCTGATCAGCAGATATAGGGGAAGCTCATACAGGCTCTTCTGCTCAGCCCCAAGGTTTTCAAAGCAGCTCTTTTCTACTTTTTTCTGCAGCTCTTGCCATCTTTGGAGATCAGTTTGCTCCCTCGCTTGGCTACAGAGTGGAACATGGACTTCTTTTCTGTATTCATTTTGTTTCCTGTGACTTTATTGTATTGGTTCATTGTTTCTAATAGTTTTTTGTGGAATCTTTGGGGTTTTCTGTATACAGGATTATGTCACCTGAAAAACAAACAAACAAACAAACCAAAAACAAAACCTTTACTTCTCCTTTCAATATAGATGGCTTTAATTTTTTTTTTCTTGCCGCATAGCCCAGCTAAAATTTCCAGAACTATGTTGAATAAGAGTGGAGAGAGTGGACAGCCTTGTCTTGTTTTCACTTTTAGAGAAAAAGCCTTCATTTTTTTCACCATTTAGTATGATATTAGCTGATGGTTTGTCATAAATGGCCTTTATTATGTTGTGGTACTTTTCTTCCTTGATTGCTTTTGAGATGGTATTGTTAAGAACAAAGGGGAAGAAAAGGATAACAAGAAGGATAGGGAGTCATCATCTTCAGTGAGGCTTGTTTTTTCTTTTCTTTTTTTAGTGCATATGAGAGAAAGAGACAGAGGGACAGGCAAGAACAGATAGACAAGAAGGGAGAGAGATGAGAAACATCAGTTTGTTGTTGTGGCACTTTAGTTGTTCATTGATTGCTTTCTCATACATGCCTTGACTGGGGGCTGGTGCTGAGCCAGTAACCCCTTGCTCAAGCCAGCAACCTTGGGCTCAAGTCAGTGACCCTGGGCTTTAAGCCAGTCACCTTTGGGCTCAAGCCAGTGATCATGAGTCATGTCTATGATCCCATGCTCAAGCTGGTGACCTTGGGGTTTCAAACCTGGGACCTCTGCATCCCAGGTTGATGCTCTATCCACTATACCACTGCCTGGTCAGGCCAGTGAGGCTTTCTATAAATCACCACCTGTACACTATTTTTAAAATTGTACTTATTTTCTTATCATTTAACTATTCCATGGCCACTTTGGGAAATACACTCAATAAAGAACATTAATTAAATCATACTTTTCAAATCAAGCACATTTAAACTAGATACAATTTCTCCATTTATTCCTTAATACATGCAGCAACACTAAATTTAGTTGTTCTTTCAATATTATGAACAAATTTTTCCAAACAGTTTTTATGTAAGTGAATTACTTTTATTCTCAAAAATCTCAATGAGCTATAGGAGACTCTTTTGAGTGATTAAAACCTAACCTGGCTGGAGCCAGTGAGCTAAAGCACAAAGTGAAAAGACAAGAGTCAAATAGTTGATCCCAAGTATTACTGATATATAGGATGATTTGTTATGGACCTTATCTATTCTTAGGTGTCTACATAATAATTTCTAAATGATAAAGTCCAATTGGCTCTTTGTCTAGAGAATATCAGACCTTCAGAAACATTTGATGATTCATTTTTCCATTCATAAATGAAGCATTAACATAAACATTGTTATTCTTTTCCAATAAGCTGGAAAACAAACTCTCAGAAGTCAAAAGAAGCACCCTGGCCTGGAGTCTCAGTTGAAAGAAACTACAATGATCACCAGGAGTCAATTCTTTTTTTATTCAGTGAGAGGAGGGGAGGCAGAGACAGACTCCTGCATGTGTTTGGACTGGAATCCACTCAACAAGCCAACTAGGGGGCTATGCTCTGCCCTGGGGTGTTGCTCCATTGCTCAGCAACCAAGTTCTTCTTAGTGCCTGAGGCAGAGGCCATGGAGCCATCCTCAGAGCCCAGGGCCAACTCACTCTAATTGAACCATGGCTGCAGGAAGGGAAGAGAGAAAGAGAGAGAAACGAGAAGGGGAAGAGTGAAGAAGCTAATGGGCACTTCTCGTGTGTACCCTGACTGGGAATCAAACCCGGGATATCCATATGCTAAGCCGACACTTTACCACTGAGCCAACTAGCCAGGGTCCAGGAGCCAATTCTTTATTTTTATAGAGAAGGAGGCTGCAAAGCACTCACAACATGCCCCACCCATCAACATGGCTGTGGCCTTACCTACATCACTACAACAGCAACATCTCAGTGGTGTTCTGCCCAAGAATTTCACAGAGCCAAACTTGTAGTACAGTGATACCTACTGTAGGAGTTAGTAACTGGAGCCCAGGCAATCCAGTCATGGCTTCTCTGGGTAATCTGTGGTGTATGTGACCATGTTATTTTTAAGAATCTGGTTTCATTTCAGTGTTAGGGCACAGAAGAGGATTACACTATTTTCAGTTATTAAATTTAGATCTAGTTATATACCTGGAAATACAGATTATAGAATAAATTTCCCCCATAAACTTTCTCTTTAAGAAATGTGTTCTTGCCTGACCTGTGATGGCGCAATGGGATAAAGCATCAACCTGGAATGCTGAGGTTGCCGGTTCGAAACCCTGGGCTTGCCTGGTCAAGGCACATATGGGAGTTGATGCTTCCTGCTCCCCTTCTCCTCTTTCTCTCTCTCTCTCTTTCTCTCTCTATCTATATCTCTCCTCTCTAAAAATAGAATAAAGTCTTTAAAAAAAAAAAGAAATGTGTTCTTACAAGAATATTTTCTGTCTCTTATCTTTTTTTCATAATGTTTTTCCTGTCCTTTCCCAATATCACTCAGGCTTTTGTTACTGTTTTTCTTCCTTCATTCTTTCTGGGTTAAACTGGGAGATAATTTAAAAATAAATTCATAGATAGAGCTAACACAAAATAATGTTGACTTGAAAAAAATAAATATGCTTTAGATTAAATGAAAGAAGACATAGATGAAAATGTTCATATATAGACTTTTACTAGTTTAAAGGGCTTCAATATGAGAATTTTAAAGTAGGAATAAAATTTTGTCTTACATAAACTTTTACCCAAATAGTTTCATTTTGAAAAATATTTTGATACAGTACATCATTCTGCATTTAAAAAAATTAATTATTTTTTTGTCCTTAATCTTGAACAATTGTGGAAATTTAAAGACTATCTTGTAGTAAGTAAATATTTTGTTATGTAATATATATATATATATTTTTTTTTTTATATAATTTTATTTTTTTAATGGGGTGACATCAATAAATCAGGATACATATATTCAAAGATAACAAGTCCAGGTTATCTTGTCGTTCAATTATGTTGCATACCCACCACCCAAAGTCAGATTGTCCTCTGTCACCTTCTATCTTGTTTTCTTTGTGCCCCTCCCCACCCCCTATCCCTCTCCCATTCCCCCCTCCCCCCCCGTAACCACCACACTCTTATAAATGTCTCTTAGTTTCACTATTATGTCCCACCTACGTATGGAATAATACAGTTCCTGTTTTTTTCTGATTTACTTATTTCGCTTCGTATCATGTTATCAAGATCCCACCATTTTGCTGTAAATGTTCCGATGTCATCATTTCTTATGGCTGAGTAGTATTCCATAGTGTATATGTGCCACATCTTCTTTATCCAGTCATCTATTGATGGGCTTTTTGGTTGTTTCCATGTCCTGGCCACTGTGAACAATGCTGCAATAAACATGGGGCTGCATGTGTCTTTACGTATCAATGTTTCTGAGTTTTTGGGATATATACCCAGTAGAGGGATTGCTGGGTCATAAGGTAGTTCTATTTTCAGTTTTTTGAGGAACCACCATACTTTCTTCCATAATGGTTGTACTACTTTACATTCCCACCAACAGTGTATGAGGGTTCCTTTTTCTCCACAGCCTCTCCAACATTTGCTGTTACCTGACTTGCTAATAACAGCTAATCGAACAGGTGTGAGGTGGTATCTCATTGCCGTTTTGATTTGCATTTCTCTAATAGCTAAAGAAGATGAGCATCTTTTCATATATCTGTTGGCCATTTGTATTTCTTCCTGGGAGAAGTGTCTATTCATATCCTCTTCCCATTTTTTTATTGGATTGTTTGTTTGTTTGTTGTTGAGTTTTATGAGTTCTTTGTATATTTTGGATATTAGGCCCTTATCTGAGCTGTCGTTTGAAAAAATCATTTCCCATTTAGTTGGCTTTCTGTTTATTTTGTTATCAGTTTCTCTTGCTGAGCAAAAACTTCTTAGTCTGATGTAGTCCCATTCATTAATTTTTGCCTTCACTTCTCTTGCCATTGGAGTCAAATTCATAAAATGCTCTTTAAAACCCAGGTCCCTGAGTTGAGTACCTATGTCTTCTTCTATGTACTTAATTGTTTCAGGTCTTATGTTTAGATCTTTGATCCATTTTGAGTTAATTTTTGTACAGGGGGAGAGACTGTAGTCCAGTTTCATTCTTTTGCATGTGGCTTTCCAGTTTTCCCAGCACCATTTATTGAAGAGGCTTTCTTTTCTCCATTGTGTGTTGTTGGCCCCTTTATCAAAAATTATTTGACTATATATATGTGTTATGTAATATTTTAACAAAATTTTTAAAAGAAGAAAATATTTGTTTTTCTTCTTTGTAAAGAAAAACAGGTTTTAGAATTATCTTAGACACTAGAATATCATAAATGAGGATGTAATATTTTTCAGTTTACAAAGTATTTTAACACAAATTAAATTTGCTTAATTCTTATAAACATACAAGAAGTAAGCAGGAGAAACATTTTTATACCCATTTCACAGATGAGGAAACTGATACTAAGCAAGGTAAAGAGATTTTTGCACAGTCACATAACAATTTAGTGGCAAAAGCATCTTGAAAGTAGGTTTTTGGTCTGTAAATTCTGTGGGGGGTTTTTAATGCTATACCATGGCTCCTTCCCCTCTTCTTCCTTATTGTCCCACCCCCATTGTCTGCCCTTCCCATTCCACATGATGAGTCTAAGGTAGACTGTCAAGAGAATGTACTCAGGTTGACATATTGAGTCAAGAATTCTGGCTGTACAAGCCTCCACCCTCCTACCCAAGTGAAAAAATTCTGACAAGGCCATCTGTTTAGTCAAGCATGTGCCTGATGGCTGTGGGAGGATCGACAACTGTACCACCATGGATTCAGGCCCTGGAGAGTAAATATTGAAACATGTGTGTGTGCCTCAGGGCTCAGTGATGGGCACATTTTAAGGATCTAAATAATAATAGTGTTGGTGATGCTGCCAGCCCTAGTACTGGTACCTGAGCTTCATTTGAAGGAGAGCTGCGGCCATTTTGCTGATCATACATTCTCTCTCTGTCACTCATGCAGGTTCTCCAGCCTACTCCCTGCTGTCCCCATTCCTGCATTGGCTCTCTCCTTCCTACTTTCCCAGCCATATTTTCTCTTTTGAAAGCCACACTTTGTATTCCCATGGATTCTTGACAGTTGATTTCTTCCAAGGAGATGCCTGAATTCCTATTTTTTTCTTCTCTATGATGTGGACTACTTCATATATCAGTAAGAAGCAAATAACATAGTCATCAGGATGTGTTGGGTAAGGTATGCATCAGGTGGCATGGGAATAGACAAAGAGAAAGCTGTATCTGCTCTCAATTATCATCCAACTGATTTGGAAGATAAAG
This sequence comes from Saccopteryx leptura, assembly GCF_036850995.1. NCBI lineage: Eukaryota > Metazoa > Chordata > Mammalia > Chiroptera > Emballonuridae > Saccopteryx > Saccopteryx leptura. Next base: position 50,185,718 of record NC_089510.1, read on the forward strand.
AATGAGATCACCTAGAAAAATAAGGTGCCTTTAAATAGGTGCCAATTATTATATATGATGGCACTTACAGGGGAATCAAAGGAACTCACAGTAAAGAAAACAGGTAGGGTTACAAAGGGGTAGCATTTAGGAAAAAGAGAAAACAGGTAAGTGGTGATTTAGGTGGGCTTAGACTCAACAATCTCCATCAAAACTCATTCCCTAACTGCTCCGAATAAACATACAATCCAAGTTGGGTTTTTTTGTTTGTTTGTTTTAATGAATTTTCTATCTAAACTCAGCTTCAAAATGAGACCCCTAGTTACTCTTCTCAGATCAGGTTGTCACTTAACCTAATCTCTTCAAATTTAGAAGTCCTGGCCCTGGCCAGTTGGCTAAGTGGTACAGCATGGGCCCATCATGTAGATGTCCTGAGTTTGATTCCCGGTCAGGGCACATAGCAGATGTGATTATCTGCTTCTCTACTCCTTCCCCTCCCCCCTTTGCTCCCTGTCTCCCACCCCCAGCCATGGCTCAATTGGTTCCAGTGAGATGGCCTGGGGCTTCACCTCAGGAGCTAAAAATAGCTCAGTTGCAAAGCAATGGAGCAACCCCCAGATGGGCAGAGCATCCCCATATAGGGGACTTGCCAGGTGAATTCTGGTAGGGAGTCATGCAGAAGTTTGTCGCTCTGCCTCCCCTCTTCTCACTTAATAAAAAACAAAACAAAACAAATCCAATTTAGAAATCCTGGAAATATACTGAGAGCAAATGAAAATTATATAGAGAGAATTTTAGAAAAAAGTATTGATATATTTTCTGAGAGCAAGTGAGTTTCAAAGAAAATTGTATATAGAGAATTTTAGAAAAAAGTATTGAGATATTTTTATAGTTGGAAATAGAGGTTAGCACAAAGCCAGTAATAAGTATGAAGACAGGAAATGTGGCTAATGCACAAAGAAAGCCATGTCTGGCTATAGAGAGAAAAGAAAATGGAGATTGGAAAAGAATGGTAGACTGATGGAGGTTCCTAAAGGCCAGCCTAATAGTAACAATGGCTAACATTTATCAAGCCTCAGTTATATGCTGGGCCCTCTGTTAGATATCGTAGTGCACTAACATATTTTAGTATCACAACAATTCTATAAGAAAGTGTTATGAATCCTTTTATAGATGATGTAATAAAAGGATAAAAAAAGTTCATCAGTTACACAGCTAATAAGTGACACAACTATCTATCTGAATCTGCATTTTATGCTATTTCCCCCTTTTATCAATTGAAAAACAAGTAGTTTAGATTGACTATGCTAAGAAGTTGGGAATGTTTATAAGTTTCATTTTATTTTATTTTTTTATTTTAAAGAATTTTAATGCAAACTTAATATAAACTATGTCAGTCTCTTTTAACATGTAAGACACTGACTCAAAATACTTCTATACCATTTTTTCAAGTATTGCACAATATAGGTACAAAATTAATATTTATAATTACATTTTCTTCCATAATAAACAGAAATTTTTGAACCTTTAATAGAAAATACATTTTTTAAAAAAAATTTATTTATTCATTTTAGAGAGGAGAGGGAGAGACAGAGAAAGAGAGAAGTGTGGAGGAGCTAGAAGCATCAACTCCCATATGTGCCTTGACCAGGCAAGCCCAGGGTTTCGAACCGGCGACCTCAGCATTTCCAGGTGGATGCTTTATCCACTGCGCCACCACAGGTCAGGCCGAAAATACATTTTTTTTGAAAAAGTAAATATTCGTACATTTTAATTCCACCACTAAAGGAATTTTCTGTACACAACTTTTAGAATAGTTGATGTCTTTAAGGTGGATATCTTACAATTTCAGTTAAAAAAAAATGAAGCTGCTGCTGTCATGGATCACTGTAGTAAAAAGATATCGTATATAAATGCAATACCATATCATAGAAACAATATATTTATATATATATCCTCTGATATTTTGCAAACGCTGGTCAAAATTAAATTATACAATTAGAAAAGATCAATAAACCCACTTATTAGTGCCAATTTTTTATTTTAAAAATCAGCTATGTCCTTGCTATATCTGAACTACTGTAAGAGGCCATCTCTGAGAGTGTACTTTAAAATAGACAGTCAGTATAAAATAACTTTGTGCTTGGTTGGCAAAGGAAAAATGATGCATGTTTTATTTTTGTAACCAAGTGAATGCATCCTTACTATAAGCTTAAAAAAAAACTCAAGGAGTTGAAAAAAAAAATCCTCCTTGTACCCGAACATTTTAACTTGTACTATACATTTTTTCTTCTTTTTTCAATTAGCCACAACAGTCTGGAATTGCTGGTTAGAACACTGCATGTTATGTAAGCTAAAATTCAAGCCATCTACCAAAGACTTATCATTGAGGCCTCCGTAGGCCACAAACCCATCAAAGGCATTAATGTACTAAAGAGGACTGTCACCTGGGAACCATCCACTGGTAATGCATATTAGGAAAACTAAATTCCTTGGTATTAGGAGAAAGAGCAGAGGTTGTCTGCTGTTGCTGTTGCTGCTGTGGTGATGGTGGCTGGGCCCACTGCTGCTGGCTACTTAGGCTTTGCCCATACAGAGAGTGCATTGAGGAGGAGATGGCTTTCTGCTTCAAGAGATCATTCACATTCAAGCCGAGGCTGATAGAACTATGTTCAGCCTCATTGCTGCGGCCACTATTCTTCATTTTGGTAGAGCCAAACTTGGTAGCAGTAAAAGTGGCAGTGGTAAAGGTAAATGGCTGAAGGAACCAGGGCATGAAGGCAGGGCTTACAGTAGCCGAGTGACCAAAGGGGGACAATGGAGAACTGGACACTGGTGAGGCTGGGTCACTTATGGGCATAAAAACCTGGGCCTCTGGGTTAAAGCTGTTTTTGATCTCTTTATTTACCTCACATCCATTTTCATTATTATCATCCACATAAAGCACCATTACTGGTCCCTTGTCACCAGTTTGGTAGGAAACCCCAAACAGGTCGATCCAAACACGAAGATCCTGGGGCAAATTGTGATGAACATAGTCAATGTCCAGACCACTGTCTTGGGATGCTTGTTCTATCACTGGGTCTCTTTTCTCCCCCACATGTATACATCCAAACCCTGATTCTTTGTATGGCTTTTCAGGATACCAATACCCTTCATATTTCTTTTTTGGAAGTCTTTCAAACTTTTCACCAAAAAGGTTGACATGTCTCCTGGGAAGCTTATTGTACAAATATGAAATGATAAAATTTAGGCTACTTGGATTTCAAGCTGCATAGCTGCTATGCCACAAAGTTAGATTTGTGTTTCAACCCACCTCCAGTACTCCCCACCACCCACACACAGGAAAAACCATTCAGTTTGTGGCAGAGAAACAAATTTTCATTCAAAGTGCTTGTATTAGTAGGTTATCCTTCACCTTGAGTGGTCTTGTTCGGGATGCTTCGGGGCTGCTTTCAGCACAGACCTAGTTGCAGGGCAGAGGAGAAGGGATGGTGGGTGGGGGCCCAGGGGGCTCGACAGGCAGTGAGCTGGATTAGTGCACATTGATATGAACAGGTGGAGGGTGCAGAGGACAGGAGCTTGGTGCTGGTGGGGATGGGGTCAAGTTAACATGCCCATTTCTTCACAGAGCTGGAGCCCGGCCCAGTGTCCCCACCACTCTGGGCCAGGCCAGAGCTTTGCTCCTTATTGTAGATTTTGTTTTTCAATTGAATTTTATTTGTGCCAAAGTAATATATACCAATAGTTTTAAAAGTCAAATATAAGACATACAATTTAGCAGTTCCCTGTCCATCTCCCTCCTCATCTCCAGACACACTTCCTTACAGGCAACCACGTCCACTTCTTTTAGTTTTTTAGTTCTATTATATATTCCGTACTTCAAAATGATATGCTTGACTATTATTGTTTTAACCATTGATATCCTGTTTTTAAATTTTTTAAAACATTTTATTTAGAAAATTAAATTATACAGTACAGGGTGACTGATCAGTAAGAGTACATAGGTTTCAGGTAATCATTTCTATAATGTTTGAACTGTTGATTGCATTATATGCCCATAATCCAAAGTCATCTTCATTCAACATATACTTGTCCCTCTTTACTCCCTTTCCCCCACTCCTCCTCCGGTCTCCCTCCCCCTGGTAACCACTTCCTTTTTGTCTATGTCCATGAGTCTCAGTTTTATATCCCACCTATGTGTGAAATCATACATCTCTTAGCTTTTTCTGATTTACATATTTTACTCAGTATAATGTTCTCAAGGTCTATCTATATTGTAAATGGCAATTTGTTATCATTTCTTACAGCTGAGTAGTATTCCATTGTATATACATACCACATCTTCTTTAGCCAATCCTCTATCAAGGGACACTTTGGTTGTTTCCATGTCTTGGCCACTGTGAATAATGCTGTGATGAACACAGGGGTGCATGTGTTTTTACATACTAATGTTTTTGAGTTTTGGGGGTAGATACCCAGTTGCTGGGTCATATGATAGTTCTATTCTTATTTTTTGAGGAACCACCATATTTTCTTCCATAATGGTTGTACTAATTTGCATTCCCACCAATGGTGAATGAGAGCTCCTTTTTCTCCACAACCTCTCCAACATTTGTTATTACTTGTCTTGTTGATAATAATCTAACAAGTGTGAGATGCTATCTCATTGTAGTTTTGATTTGCATTTCTTGAATAGCTAGTGAAGATGAGCATCTTTTCAAATATCTGTTAGACAGTTGTATGTCTTCTTGGGAGAAGTGTCTGTTCAGGTCCTCTCCCCATTTTTAAATTGTTTTTTTTGTGTGTGTTTTTTTTGCTTGTTTGTTGCTTTGCTTTGTGAGTTCATCATATATTTTGAATATTAACCCCAATGAGAACTGTTGTTTGCAAATATCATCTTTCATTTAGTTGGCTGCCTATGTGTTTAGTTGCCAGTTTCTTTTGTTGTGCAGAAGCTTTTTAGTTTAATATAGTCCCATTCCTTTATTTTTGCCTTTACTTCCCTTGCGTTTGGGGTCAAATTCATAAATTATTCTCTATGGCTAAGGTCCATTAGCTTAGTACTTATGTTTTCTTCTATGTAATTTATTGTTTCAGATCTTGTACTTCGGTCTTTGATCCATTTTGAATTAATTTTTGTGCAGGGGGAAAGTGCAGTAAAGTTTCATTCTTTTGCATGTGGCTTTCCAATTTTCCCAACACCATTTACTGAAGAGGCTTTCTTTTCTCCATTGTGTGTTTTGGCTCCTTTGTTGAAGATGATTTGTTCATATGTATATGGTTTTATTTCTGGGATCTCAATTCTGTTCCATTGGTCTGTATATCTGTTTTTCTGCCAATATGCCGTTTGGATTATCATGGCTCTGTAGTGTACTTTGAAGTTAGATAGTGTGACACCTCTGGCTTCATTTTTTTTTTTTCAGGATTGCTTTGGCTACTCAGGGTTTTTTATGTTTCCATACAAACCTAGTTATTTTTTGTTCTATTTCTTTAAAAATGACATTGGGATTTTGATGGAGATTGCATTAAATTTGTATATTGCTTTGGGTAATATGGCCATTTTAACTATGTTGAGTATTCCAATTCATGAACATAAAATATTTTTTCATTTCATTGTGTCTTTTTCAATTTCTTTCGATAATAATTTGTAGTTTTTAGAATATAGGTCCTTAACATTTTTTTTGTTAAGCTTATTTCTAGGTTTTTTTGTTGTCGTTGTTGCAATTGTTAAAGAAATTGTTTTGCACTTTGAAACTTTACTGCACTTTGTCCCCCTGCACAAAAATTAATTCAAAATGGATCAAAGACCGAAGTACAAGATCTGAAACAATAAATTACATAGAAGAAAACATAAGTACTAAGCTAATGGACCTTAGCCATAGAGAAGCTGTTCTCAACCTGTGGGCGACCCACAGGTTGAGAACCGCTGCCATAGAGAATAATTTATGAATTTGACCCCAAAGGCAAGGGAAATTTCACCATTGGCGTATAGAAAAGCAATAGACTTTTCTATATTGATTTTGTGTCTTGTGACTTTACTATATTGGTTTATTGGTGTGTTCAGAGCTCCAAGTATGATTGTGTTTTTTAGATAAGTTAGTAGATGCCTTATATATTTTGGTGCCCCCTGGTTCAGTGCATATATATTAAGAAGTGTTGTGCTTTCTTGATACAATGTCCCTTTTATTATTATGAAATATTTATCTTTGTCTCTTCTTACCTTTTTGTCTTGAATTCAGCATTGTCAGATATTAGTGTGACTACATCTGCTTTTTTGGGGGGTATTATTTATTGGAGAATAATTTTCCAACCTTTCACTTTGAGTCTACTTCTGTCCTTGCATCTTAGATGTGTCTCTTGAAGTCAGTATCCTGTTGGGTTTTGCTTTTTGAACCAATCTGCTACTCTTTGCCTCCTTATTGGTGAGTTCAATCCATTTACATTTAGGTTAATTATTGATGCCTGAGGATTTCATATAGTCATTTTATGTTTCATTTTCCTGTAGCTCTGTGTTTTGTTTGGTGGTTCTCTTTTGTGTTTTTGTCAGTTTTTGTGTGGTAGTGTTTGTAGTATTCCATAAATCCTTTTCCTGTTTCTTCTTTTATTAAGTTTGTGTTTCAGTAGTGGCTTTTTTGTGGGTGGTTACCATTAGGTTATTAAGAGGAAAATTTTATATATATGAGTCCTTTGATTTATGAGTGCTTTGGCACTCCATCCTCCTTTGCTACTGCAGCTCTTTTTTCTCTCCCCTTTTATGTTATTGTTATCACAGATTATCCTTGTTTTTATTGTGACCTCATTGGAGCTTTTACCGATTGTTTTGTTCTTTATATCTGGTCAAATAATCTCCTTGAGTATTTCCTGAAGTAGGTGTTTTCTGGTGATAAATTCCCTCCATTTCTTTATGTTTGCAATTTTTTTTTATTTTTTCTTCATGTTTGATGGATAACTTTGATAGATACAGCATTCTTGTCTGTTAATTCCTCTCTTTCAGTACTTTGAATGTTTGGTTCTACTCTCTTTTTGGATGTAGAGTTTTTTTCTGAGAAGTCTCATGATAACCTAATGGGCTTTCCTTTATAGGTTATACCCTTCTTTCTCCTAGCTGCCTTAAGTATTCTTTCTTTGTCATTGATTTTTTTTTTCATTTTTCTAAAGCTGGAAACAGGGAGAGACAGTCAGACAGACTCCCACATGCGCCCGACCGGGATCCACCCGGCACGCCCACCAGGGGCGACGCTCTGCCCACCAGGGGGCGATGCTCTGCCCATCCTGGGCGTCACCATGTTGTGACCAGAGCCACTCTAGCGCCTGAGGCAGAGGCCACAGAGCCATCCCCAGCGCCCGGGCCATATTTGCTCCAATAGAGCCTTGGCTGCGGGAGAGGAAGAGAGAGACAGAGAGGAAAGTGCGGCGGAGGGGTGGAGAAGCAAATGGGCGCCTCTCCTGTGTGCCCTGGCCAGGAACCGAACCCAGGTCCTCCACACGCTAGGCCGACGCTCTACCGCTGAGCCAACCGGCCAGGGCCCTTTGTCATTGATTTTTGACAATTTTATTACAATGTGCCTTGGAACAGATCTGTTTGATTGAGGTAACTCGGCATTCTGTTTGCTTCTTGGATTCAAGGATCTAACTCTTTCCATAAGCTTGCAAAGTTCTCACCAATAATTTTTTTGAGTAGGCTCTCCATTTCCTTATTCCTCTCTTCTTTTTCTGATTTACACATTATTTTTATATTGCTCCTTCTCATGGAGTCAATCTTTGTAGAGCTTTATCATTTTTAAAATTTGTGAGTCTCTCCTTTTGTCTGTAGCATCTCTAGTTACTTATGTTTGATGTCACTGATTCTCTCTTTTATCTGGCCTGTTCTGTTAGCTAAACTTGCTACCTCATTTTTCAATTCATGTATTGAGTTCTTCATTGTGCTTTTAAAAATGTTTCAGTCTGCTTTGTGAAGTACTCATTTTGTTCATTAATTTGTTTTTTTAGTTTATTAAGTTGCCTATCAGTGTTTTCTCACATCTCACTGAATATTTTTAGAATTTTAATTTTGAATTCTCTATCATTTAATCCCAGGTTTCCATGTGATTGAGATTGCTTTTTTAATTTTCTTTTTGAACTACTTGTCTGGGTTGTGTAGCCATAGTATTTGATTTATTCTTCCTTGATGGCATTTGAGAGTGGTATTGTTAAGAACTCTAACTAAAATCAACTAAAAAATAAAAATTGAAAAACATAAAACATTTAAAATAATGACAAGTAAAAAAGAAAAGCACAGATAACTAATAGCAAACCCCCCCCCAAATAAAAAAACAAACAAAAGGCCTCTCCCCAAAATAAGAATAAAAGTATAAAAATTTAAGAAAATGAAATTCAAAAGAGAAAACAAATGAAAATAATTTCAGTTTGGAAAGGTTACTGTTTTCTTCCAGTAGGTGTCACTGTATTACAAGTTTTAGCTCTGTGAAATTCCTGAGTTGAACTCCACTGAGACATTGCTGTTGTGATGATATAGTTGGGCTGCAGTCACATTGTTATGTGGGGTGTGTTATGAGGTCTTTACGGCTTTAGCAATGGTGATCTCAGGTCTCCAAGTGCTCCTCCCCTTATCTCAACTGACCAGGGAACCAGGCACAGAGCACCTTTGTTCTTTAGGGAATAGATTGTCTCTGGAACGTTGGCTGTGGGGTCTGTCACTGCCACTTTTGTACCCCACAAGGTGAGGGAGATGAGAGCTGGGAATTCAGAAGTGCTGCACTTCAGTTTTCTCTATCTCTATGCTGAATGTGGGCTGCGGGAAGATCACAGGAACACTGGCTATGACCCCACACTCTGCCACTAGTTTAGTTTATTATCTCCACCTCTTTCTCAGTCTCTCTGCTCCTCCTAGCAGAGTAAGCCTCAGTCACTCCAGACTTCCCTCTCCATATCCCTAGCAGACAAAATCCAGACAGCCCAAGCTTCCTTCCTCCCCATAGTTTTGGCAGAGAAATAACAATGCAGTCACTCCTTCTCTCCAGAGAGGACCACAAGTGGATTTTATCTTCTTCCCCCTTTTTCAAACCATCCTACCTCTAGTTCATTTGGTCCATAGATATTTCAGGCATGCCTGCAATCCCAGCTGGGTTTTATTCATTGCATTATAGTTGTTTAATTTGTTGAAATTTCAAGGGGAAAGATCAAGAGTATCTCTCACACCACTGTTACCCTGACCATCTTGTTTTCATAGATAAGAATTTTCCCTTTTTATTCCTCCACCTTTTCTTTTGCTTTCCACTCCATCCTAACAATTATATAATTTTGGGAGGTAATTAATATTCACTGTTTACATTATGATGATAATATAAATACTGTTTACTGCCTATCTAGGTAATGTACACTGATTATGTTTCCTTCTTATATAACTTTTTGCTTTTGGGGGGAGTAAGAGATTGTCTTGGTTTTTTGAATGACTTTGTTTTCTCATTCACCTGTTTTTTATTCACCTATGTGACGCCAATTGCTCATTCTTTCTAAATGCTCCAAAGATTTTTGAGAACTTCTCGTAATACTTTTTTTTTTTTTTACAGGGACAGAGAGAGGGATAGACAGAAACAGAGAGAGAGGTGAGAATCATCAGTTTTTGTTGTGAAACCTTAGTTGTTCATTGATTGCTTTCTCATATGTGCCTTGGCCGCGGGCCTTCAGCAGACCGAGTAACCCCTTGCTTGAGCCAGCGACCTTGGGTCCAAGCTGGTGAGCTTTTTGCTCAAACCAGATGAGCCCACATTCAAGCTGCTGATCTCGGGGTCTTGAACCTGGGTCCTCCACATCCCAGTCCGATGCTTTCTCCACTGCACCACCACCTGGTCAGGCACACAATACTATTTCTCTATGGTCTAACCCAGTGGTCTCCAACCTTTTTTGGGCCACAGAACAGTTTAATGTCAGAAAATATTTTCACGGACCAGCCTTTAGGGTGGGTTGGATAAATGTATCACGTGACCGAGACAAGTGTCAAGAGTGAGCCTTAGAAAGATGTAACAGAGGGAATCTGGTCATTTAAAAAAAAATAAAACATCATTCAGACTTAAATATAAATAAAACGGATATAATGTAAGTTATTCTTTCTCTGTGGACTGGTACAAATGGCCCATGAACCAGTACTGGTTCGCAGCCTGGGGGTTGGGGACCACTGGTCTAACCTATTGATTCTTTAATTTGTCCTTGAGAACCTCTCTCTGCTCTGTCTCCTGCTGCAACCTAGACTAGTCCCTCTCTCGTTATCTTGCATTCTTGAATTCTGTATCTTTCTACCTCTCAATTTACTTTATTGCTCTTAGTGAAGGCCATCCTCCAGAAATATCCTAAAAAGAGTACATGGAAGATCCAATTTTGAGTCTTTGAATGCCTAAAAATATGGTTAGATTATTCTTATAACTGATTAATAATTTGACTTAGTATAGAATTCAAAGTTAAAATTTCCCTTAGACTTTTTTTTAAGTGGGGGGCTGGGAGATAAATGAGAAGCATCAACTCATAGTTGTGGCACTTTAGTTGTTCACTGATTGCTTCTCACATGTACCTTGACCAGGTGCTCAAGCCAAGCCAGTGACCCCTTATTCAAACCAGTGACCTTGGACTTCAAGCCAGCAACTATGGGGCCATGTCAATGATCCCAATTCCATCCCATGCTGAAGCTGGTGAGCCTTCACTCAAGCCAGCAACCACAGGGTTTCAACACTAAAACCTAAGAGTCCCAGGTTGGTGCTCTATCTACTGCACCACTACCAGTCAGTGGGTACCTTTAGACTTTTGAAAGTATTTATCCAATGTCACAGTTTCCAGTGTTGATGTTGAAAAGTCTAATCATTTTCAATTCTTTCTTCATGAGTCATTATTTCCCCCCCGGGATTTTTTCTTATCTCTTGTGCTATTATTTTGTGAGTCTTGATGCTCAGGTCTTTTTTTTTTTTTTTTAATTCCTTCTCTTCTATTTTTTATTTCTTTGTCATTTATTGTATATTTGAGAACTTTCAATTTCTTTGTCTTCCACACCTCCTATTGCATTTTAGTTTTTATCATTTTTTTTTTATTTTAAAAAAGTTCTCTCTGGCCCTGGCCGGTTGGCTCAGCGGTAGAGCGTCGGCCTAGCGTGCGGAGGACCCGGGTTCGATTCCCGGCCAGGGCACACAGGAGAAGCGCCCATTTGCTTCTCCACCCCTCCGCCGCGCTTTCCTCTTTGTCTCTCTCTTCCCCTCCCGCAGCCAAGGCTCCATTGGAGCAAAGATGGCCCGGGCGCTGGGGATGGCTCTGTGGCCTCTGCCTCAGGCGCTAGAGTGGCTCTGGTCGCAACATGGCGACGCCCAGGATGGGCAGAGCATCGCCCCCTGGTGGGCAGAGCGTCGCCCCTGGTGGGCGTGCCGGGTGGATCCCGCGGGAGTCTGTCTGACTGTCTCTCCCTGTTTCCAGCTTCAGAAAAATGAAAAAAAAAAAAAGAAAAAAAAAAAAAAAAAAAAAGTTCTCTCTGGCCCTGGCCGGTTGGCTTAGCGGTAGAGCATCGGCCTGGCGTGCAGGAGTCCCACCTTCGATTCCCGGCCAGGGCACACAGGAGAAGCGCCCATCTGCTTCTCCACCCCTCCCCCTCTCCTTTCTCTCTGTCTCTCTCTTCCCCTCCCGCAGGAGGCTCCATTGGAGCAAAGATAGCCCGGGCACTGAGGATGGCTCTATGGCCTCTGCCTCAGGCGCTAGAATGGATCTGGATGCAACAGAGCGACGCCCCAGATGGGCAGAACATCGCCCCCTGGTGGGCATGCCGGGTGGATCCCAGTCGGGCGCATGCGGGAGTCTGTCTGACTGCCTTCCCGTTTCCAGCTTCGGAAAAATAAAAAAAAAAAAAAAAAAAAAAAGTTCTCTCTTAGCCTCCAATTGTTCTTTCCTCCACATTTTTGCTTCATAGATGCAATAACTTCTCTTTTTCTCCCCAAAGATGTTATGTTATGCATATTATGTTTTGGGGAAAAAATTTTCTCCTCCCTGCATTTTTACTGTTTCTTCTATGCTATTTTCTTCCTGGCATTTTAGTCTATTTTTCATAGTAAAGATTTTGTTTAAATACCTGATCAACCTTATTTGACCTTCCATATGAAAGAGTGAGGTACTACATATCTAGAAGCTCTGTGTAAGGGGCTGTGTAGGATAACAGAGCAGCCACATCACTTTTTCATTGAGGACCTGCAAATGCCACTATTGGGTAGTTATGCTTTCTCTAGAGTCATTCCATTTCTACAGCAAAAAATCTCCGGTCTTTTGGCCGGGGCCACTACTCCAGTCTTTGTGAAGAAAGCTAAAAGGAGAAAGCAGAGGAGAGAGGAACAGTCCTCCTATTCAACATGCAGACTTTCATTTATTTCCCAATTTTCAGCTTTAACTCTCATTTCTCCTTTAGTGATTCTAACATCCCCAAATTCAGAGTCTCCCTAGTCTATTTTTTCAAGAAGTGAATCTCTAGTATTATGTAAGGAAAAAAGAAGAAACCTAGGAGCTATTAGTATTTGGCATATTTATTTCAGTTTCCTGTCACCAGCTTTGTTCTCACATCTGTTTCCAGGCACTGCTGTGCTTCCATGTCCTAAGCCTTTTCCAGGTTGGTTTCCCGGTGAGGTTCTGTGGAAGAAATCACCTAATTTCTTATTTGTATCTCACTTAACAAGCATTTTTGTTGCCTCTTTCTTTTTTCTTTTCTTTTCTTTCTTTTTCTTTCTTTCTTTCTTTCTTTCTTTCTTTCTTTCTTTCTTTCTTTCTTTCTTTCTTTCTTTCTTTCTCTCTTTTTCTTTCTCTTTCTTCCTTTCTCTCCTTCTTTCTTTTTTCTTTCTTTCTTTCTTCTAAGAAACTATTGTTCCTTCCTCTACCAGGTTGTCTTGTTTTCTTTGACCTAATGAGTTAAAACCAAAATTATTTTCATTTTAGTGGGCTTCTGAACTATAGGAGATATTTGTATGCCTAGGCTGCCACATTTAACATTTCACAGGTTGGATTCCTCAGAAACAGATGCTGAGATAGTTTAGGGTTCAAGTTTATAGAGCTAAAGGGAAAATAAATGGAGATTTCTTTTAAAGGTTAGGGAACAATACTTGTGAAAGGAAAGAGGAAAAAACAGGACTAAGCAGAGGGAGACATCAAATCATGATGCTGTTCTGAAAAAGCTTCAGCCAATTCAGCAAGAAGCTAGCTCTGTGGTGAGCAATGCTAGTCAGAATTGCCCTTCATGCAGCAGAAATGGCTAGGTCTTTATAGCCCTGTCTCACTGAAACATGAGCTGCCCAGGGAAGAGTTTAACCTTGGGTGTAAAGAAAAAACTCAGTTTTCTATCTGTATTTCTCTCCTATGTGTTTCCTTTGCTGCTCACACAGAACACCACTTCTGAAACTTCTGGTCACCAAATGCATAGAAGGATTTCTCTACAACAAGCACTTATCTGTGATATCAGCTGGGTGTACTGCAATTTAACTTAGTTCTTACACTATCAACCACTAATAGTGTCTGATCCCACAGATTAAGCACTCAGTCCAACAAGACTGCTCCTACCCCACTTCAGATGCCAACATCAAGTAGTAGGTCTGCAGGTTACCCATCACTTTGTTTCAATTTGGCTAAAAATCAGAGGTTCCAATAACCCCTTTCTCAGGTTCAATTAATTTGTGAGAGCACCTTACAGAACTCAGGGAAACAGTTCTGTTTAACAGTTTTTAAAGGATATGATAAAGGGTACAGATGAATAGCCAAATGAAGAGATACATAGGATGACATCTGGGAGGGTCTTGAGCAAAGGAGCTTCTGTCCCCATAGAGTTAGGGTGCATCACCCACCTCGTAGGTGAATGTGTTCACTCATCTGGAAGCTCTCCAAACCCCATGCTATTGGGGTTTTTATGGAGGTATGACCAATTATGAACTCTATTTCCAGCCCCTTGCCCCTCCTTGGAGAAGTCTGTGTGTGTGCATTGAGTGGGGAGAATGTGGCTAAAAATTTCAAGTTTCTAAACATGGCTTGGTCATTCTAGTGACCATCCTCAATCCAGGAACCACCTCTTTGGAACAAAAGATGTTTCTAGTGCTCTTACCTCTTAGGACTTTACAAGGGATTTAGGAGCCTTGTATTGGGACAGGATCAAAACCCAAATATTAGAACAAGAGATGCTCCTAGTGTTTTTCACTTTTTAAAAATAAAGGTTTTAGGAGCTCTGAGCCAGGAACTGGGGACAGAGACCATTATATGTTTCTATTTTCTCACATGGTCAACGTAGCTCTCTGAAGTTTAGGCTGACCCTGAGGATTTGACAGCTGACTATACTTCTCACAGCTAGGCAGCAAGTCCTTCCTTCCAGGGGGATCTGAGTAGTAAATCTTCATGTCTACTACAAACAGGAAGCCCATTGTAGGTTTTCTTTTTTAAAAAAGCTTTGTAGAAAAATAATCCACATACCAAACAATTTACAAAGTGTACCATTCAATGACTTTTAGTATAGTCACAGAATTGTGTATCATCACTATGATTTTAGAATATTAGCATTACCCCAAAAAGGAACCACTTAGCTGTCACCCCTCAATCCTCTTGTCATCCCCAGTGATAGGCAACAATTAATTTACTTTCTACTTCTATAGATGTGCCTATTCTCAACATTTCATTTGAATGGTATCAAACAATATGTTGTCCTTTGTGACTAACTTCTTTCACTTAGCATAATGTTTTCAAGATTTATCAATGTTGTAGCATATGTCAGTTACTTAGTTCTTTTTATTGCTGAGGGACATTCCGTTGTATGAATATAATTTATCCACTCATGAGACGATGGATATTTGGGTTATTTTCACTTTCTGGCTATTGTAAATAATACTGCTATGAATATTCATGTATAAGTTTTTTTGTGGACACATGCTTTTATTTTGCTTGCATATATGTACCTAGGAGTGGAATTGCTGGATCTATGTTTTTTTTTTTTAATAATTTTATTTTTTTAATGGGGTGACATCAATAAATCAGGATACATATATTCAAAGATAACAAGTCCAGGTTATCTTGTCGTTCAATTATGTTGCATACCCATCACCCAAAGTCAGATTGTCCTCTGTCACCTTCTAACTAGTTTTCTTTGTGCCCCTCCCCCTCCCCCTTTCCCTCTCCCTTTCCCCCCTCCCCCTGTAACCACCACACTCTTATCAATGTCTCTTAGTTTCACTTTTATGTCCCACCTACGTATGGAATAATGCAGTTCCTGGTTTTTTCTGATTTACTTATTTCACTTCGTATCATGTTATCAAGATCCCACCATTTTGCTGTAAATGATCCGATGTCATCACTTCTTATGGCTGAGTAGTATTCCATAGTGTATATGTGCCACATCTTCTTTATCCAGTCATCTATTGATGGGCTTTTTGGTTGTTTCCATGTCCTGGCCACTGTGAACAATGCTGCAATGAACATGGGGCTGCATGTGTCTATACGTATCAATGTTTCTGAGTTTTGGGGGTATATAGCCAGTAGAGGGATTGCTGGGTCATAAGGTAGTTCTATTTTTAGTTTTTTGAGGAACCACCATACTTTCTTCCATAATGGTTGTACTACTTTACATACAACAGTGTATGAGGGTGCTGGATCTATGTTTAACTGTTTGAGGAACTGCCAAACTTGTTTCCAAAGTGACTGTATCATTTAATATGCCCACTAGTTTATGAGGGTTCCAACTTCTCCATACAATCGGTGACATTTGTTTAGTTTTTAAAATTATAGTTATTCTACTGGTGGATAGTGGTATATCCCTGTGGTTTTACTTAGAATTTCCTTCCTAATAATGTTGAGCATCTTTGCATGTACTTATTGGTCATTTGTATAACTCTGGAGAATCATCTATTCAAATCCTTTGCCTATTTTAAAATTGGATTATTTGTTGTTCTCTTATTGAGTTTTAACAGTTCTTTATAGACTCAAGATATAAGTCCTTGATCAGATATAAAATTTGCAAATATTTTCTTTCATTCTATGGGTTGTCTTTTCCCTTCCTTGTTGATCTTTATTTATTGACACAAAAGTTTTTAAATTTTGATAATGTACAATTTAATTGATTTTTTCTTTTGTTGTTGATTCTTTTGGTGTCATATCTAAGAAACCACTCTGTAATCCAAGGTCATGAAGATTTACACTAATGTTTTAAGATTTTATAGTTTTAGCTCTTAAATGTAGGTCTTTAACCCGTTTTGAGTTAATTTTTGTATGTGGTGTGAGATAGGAGTCCAAATGTGGATCTGTAGTTGTCCCAACCACCGTGGATGTGAAACCTTAAGAATAGCATGATTAATTTTTTTAAAATTAAGAAAATAGCTATTGAACATCTATTCTGTATACACATTATATTAGGTATTATGAGACACAGGACCACCATCCTCTTTCTAGTTATTAGTTCTAATTATTATACACTGGACCACATACCTTTAAAATTTTATTTACTTATTGTTAGTATTAAAAAGTTGAGCAGGATAATGGTAATGGACAGAGTATTTAAAACATGCCACTTAAGAATTCTTTTGTGGTTGACCTGCATCCATTAAAAAGTTTATTTTGAGTAGAGTTGTTTAAGTGCCTATGAATTCAGAATAAAATGGAATGGGTACTTAATATTTGTCAGGCATTGAACTAAATGCCAGAGATACAAAGAAATATAAAACATGCTCTTTTCTGTCATTGAGCTCACAGTCTAGTGGGAGAAAGTGACACATTTTTAAGAAATTTCAACCCACTCACCAAACCATCATTGTATTTCACACCAAATTGTCTTGTCCATGATTTTCTAAGAGACTTACTGAAATTATAATTTGTCTTTAAATTGTTTTCTTAGCAAACATCTAATCTTAATTAAGGATTTTTTTTTAATTTTTAGGATCACATGCTGGCTCCTGATGGTCACTTCTTTATCTGTGTGCTTACACACCATTGTAAACAAATCTCTTTGTAATTTTACATTTCCTTGCTCATAATTCCTAGTCATAGGAGAAGTTACTCTCTCTTTGACCTTGCCACTATTGTTAACTGGACAAAAGTTATCCTCAATCTTCAGTCTCCTTTACAATTTTCTATGATTATTAAACATTAATCTGTAATAGGTCTGTAAAACGGACTTTTCTTGCTAATTAAGTTAGGAAAAGTTTTCAACTTTATATAATAGTCTTCCTTCCCATCTCAGTAAATGCAATCATGTAACAGTAGGCCAAGTAGGGCAGGGAGATATAGTACAAAATTAAAGGCTATAATAAAGAAGTTATATTATGCAAGGTAGAAAAAATAATTTTTTAAAAAATGATAGTGGATGAAGGTGACTCTCTGTAATTTAATGGAGTTGGAAAATAATAATGAGCATAAATAAGTAAAATTAGCATCTTACAATGATCTAGATTTTAAAGTACAACATATATTTTTGGTTCTAAATCCTAGTAAAGATGGCAAAAACTTATCTGATTCCCAAATCTCCTTACCCTAAAATAAATACCCTTTGGTCTGAAGGCATGGTGCAAAGTCATGTCTCCTACTTCCCTTCTCAAGTTCCAGCCTTATCTTGGCTATATGGACTGTGGGGGTCTGATTATATTGTTTCCTAGGAACTGGCTTAACTGGTCTTCTTAACCCCTCCCAGAATGAATTTCTGTTTTCTGGCTCAAAATTCCCAGATTCTTTGAGTTTTCTCATTTAACCTGGATTTTTCACTTTAGAGGTGTGTCTTATCCACAGGCATAGCAAAAGTAATTGGTATATGTGTCCCTTTTGAGCTCAAGTTATTGATTCTCACAACTCTGAGTTATTTGAAGACACGGAATTAATGGAAAATGTAATGTTTCTTCAAAGTTTGAGGATTTTGTAACATGATTGAATCTTTCTGACTGTCCATCACATGATTACAAATCAGGTATGCAGTAGAAGTTTCTAAGATTATACCAATTCCTTACGGATTTCAAGATATGCTTTAAAGTTACTCTTTAATAAAAACTAAATCCATGATGTCTAACTTTTTTCTTGTAATTTGTCTCCTTCTAAAAATATAGAGCTGTAAAAAATATCCTCAGGTGAACCCAGTCTCAGCAACTGAGTTTGTATTAAGAGTGATTTACTATAAGAAAATTCATAAAATAGAAAAAAATTTTTAAAAGTGTTTATAATCCAAATCCTATCAGCGCTCCTAATTCATGATTTAAGGTGACTTGTTTAAGTCTTTCCCCTGGTTTCCACATGCAGACTAAGAATTATGTAAGTGAGATTTTCTGTTTACCCTTTTCATTGTAATTTCACTGTTTATGCTGCACCATGTTGAGAGGAGCATTATATGAGACATCATTATGAATTGTTGTTGGCAGGAAGGAGGACAGCCAGAATAAGTGATTAAAAACAGAACGAGGCAAGGGTCTGGTGGGGATAGAATGTGGTGATGCAGCTGTCACCTCAGCATGAGAACAGAGACCTGTTATGCACGGGGCGGAACACATGGTCTGCTTCCATCCTTTCAGAACCCCCGTTTCTGCTGAGTTCTCTGCTGACTCTAGTTCTGAGCCCAGAAGGAATTGGCACAGTGTTTACAACCTGGAGGGATCAGAACTAAAGACCAAGACTCCCATGGTGCCTTTGAACAAGTAAGTTTAGAAAGTCACAAAAGGGTGAACAGATTGCTAATAGCAACGGGAGGTGGGTATGCCATCTATGGTATGGCCCCAAAGGAATACTGTCTATGGGCAAACGAGAAGAAGAGCCAGATCTCTGCCTGAAAAAAACAAAACAAAACAAAAAACAATTCATTGTTTAGGTAAGGACTAATCAGAAACACTGGCCCTCTATTTATAAACTCTTTAAAAGACTGCTGAGGAGAATGAAACACAGAAACAGCCATTCCTATTGGAAACTGCCTCTGAGCAATTCCCTTCCCTTGGCATGGTGACCCCTCACATAAACACACTAGCACCTGGAAATCCTTCCAGGTGGATTTTCTGGGACATGTCAGGTTCATGGCAGTCACTTGAGATCACAGAAGCTTAGAATTAAAAAGCCAGAAGGGACCTTAGAGGTCACCCAGTTAGTTGTGTATGCCCAACACACACTGAGTGAATCATGAGTTTTCATCAAGTTTGGCATCTGCCTGTGAATTTACATGATGTCACCTCAGTGCTGACAAATGAGCAGCCTGGTTATAGCCAGCACTTATGTGGGCTGCCTCATCCACAGGCGTTAGCTGGTTAATTTGATGAAAAATCAGTTCTTTCTGACTCAGTGGACTGCAGCGACAGCACTCCTGTCTGGTCTGGGCTTTGTTTTCCAGTCACTGTCTTCATGATTGCTGGGGCTCTGATTTGCTCCCTTCCCCACTCTGCCTCTGACTTTGTGGTGGGCTAATTAATTCACTCACTCTTTTCTCCTCTGCTCATCCCCCCTTGTAATCCACCTTCTAGTAATCTCTCCCCTCAAAATCAGGCCTCTTGTCTCGGGATGAGGGTTGATTGTCCATCTTCTCTCTACCTGAGGTTCTCCCCCTGTCTCCTGGGGACAGGGTTTTTCTGTTCCTCTCATCCTCGTGCACACACACTGGGAAGATGAGGCAGTGGAAAGGCCTGCACTGATCCTGACTTCAGCTTATGGTCAGGGCCTCATGCTGGACATCAAGAGGGAACGGCAGAGATTTAGTTCTAAAGAATACCCTCAAATGGGATGAAGACACAAGAATCTTCATCCTTAAACCAAGGGACCTCCTAGTTACAGTAGTCATAAACCAGAGATGGGACAGGTGGCAGACCTTTCTCTTAAACCCACTTGGCCAAAACCTATCTCCTGACCTGAAGCACGAGCCTGAGAAAGATACAAGCACATCAGGGGAAGGCTCATGAGAAAGACTGTATGACTGAAATGAACCTAAACAAGAAGAGACAAATTTGACTCTGGGGATGAATATCAGCAGTGTTTGTCCATCACCTCTCAATCAACAAGTAATCCAACTCTATTCAGAGATGCTTAAGAGTTAGGATAAATATCTATATTAAGGGGGGGGGGTCCTCATAAACTCTGAATCAGTCTTTTTAACCTGAGCTTCACATGGAATCATTGGGGTGGGGGTGGGGGAGTCTTTAAAAAAAATACTGATGCCTGGGTCCTGCTCTTAGAAATTTTGATTTCAGCAGTCTGGCGTGCTGTATGAGCACTGGAATCTTTAAAACATGCCTAGTTAAAAAAAATCTGCCTAGTTAAATCTAATCTAATGGTTAAGGATGAGAACCAATATTCTGAAAAGAAATGCTCATATGTAACAGGGCAATGTTTTAAAAATTAAATTTCTTTTGTCTTTTCTCTAGGAAGAGAGATGCCAGAAAGCCCCTCAGAATCACTTAGGACTCTCTTTTGGAAAGGAAATTACCTTGGAATCTGAGGGTGGTGACAAGCAGGGGTAAAGGAGTCACTGGAGTCTGAATTCAATAGTCACTGTCACAGAAAAGGGGAATGACTAGATGCTTTGGGTTTTGAAAATTCAAAAGAAAAGTCTACTCTACCCTTTGTTGCAGATCCTCAGAGAGAGAAAAGGGATAGTACTTCAGGGTCAGCTGATGTCCTGGCAGGTGTCTGTAAATGACTCTCACCTTTGCTTTTGCTGTTCTGTGCCTGAAATTCCCTTCTTCCTCTTATCAAGCTCCCAGCTTAAATTTCAACTCTCCTTCCTGCAGTGTTCCCTGACACCTCAGGTAAAATTAATCTATCTGCATTCCTAGAGTACTACATGAATATTTCTATTCCTGGACTTGTCACATTGTATTACAGTTATTTGTTTATCTGCCTGTCTTCTTTCTTAGCTAGACTGTAAACTTCCTAAAATCAGGGACTTCACTTTTCACCTTTATGTGATAAAAATTGAGAGTGCCTGACATATGGTAAGTGCTTTACAAATATATATATATGGAACTAATAAGAAACAATAGAGTAGGTTCTTAGACTAGTTTGAAATCCTGCTTAACATGTAATGGAAATAGATATGCAAGTAAAGAATGGTAGAGAGCAATAATGTGGAACCATATCCATATTTAAAGTCCTGTGAAATTTGTTTAAACACACAGGATCAATAAGTGTCGCAACCTGCGCGACGAGTCTATTCGTCTCTACGAGTCTTGAGAGGGAATGGTAAGAAATTGAATGAAAAATAGACAAAGACTTAAAGACATATATAAGATGGATTTTGGGAATATGCCACAGCTCCTTGCCAGCAGTAACTCCTGCCTTGGCCAAGCCACAAAAACATGGCCACCCCCAGAAAACATCCTTCTTTATTTACTGGACAAGGTGGGCCATTAGCAAATCAATCACATTTCCAAGGCAACACAAGAAAACCACCAGGTGCAGAAAACCCCCCACCAATACTTAACATACACAACCTTAGTAACTTCCTTCCAGTCCTTCTGGGGAACATGGGAGGCAGGATGAGTATTGAAGCACAGCCCTTTGCAACTTGGTGAGGTGAGGGGTTGGGCAGACTGTTAGCTTACAGTCAGCTCCGTCCCCAAAATCCAAACTGCAAAATACCCTGTTGACTTTTCAGTCCCCAACAAATAAGAACATTAAATACAGAATGCCGAAATTTCTCAACAGGCTACCAGTTCAGTGGTCCAGGTATCTTGTGCATGGGGAGGAAGAGTGGCTGGAGCTTTTTGTGAGAAGCTGTGTGTGCTGTAGGAGGCATTGTACTTCACACTGTCGGATTGTGGAGCTAGAGGAGTCTTCCAAGCAGGAAATGACAAAATCATATCAGTATTTAGAAAACAATCAATTGGTTTAGCAAGAAGCCTAGAGATTGAGGGTATCAGCTGCTGAATAAAGATCATGGTGGAATCCAAGATTGAAAACTGAGAACGGTTATTCCAGCTGTTTGTTGATTTGGTTCTTCTGAGGCCTCTTGGTTTGTGGAACATCTGTATCCTTATTATAACTCTAAATCCCCTTTAACTTGAGCTATTTTACATACATTTCTCTACCCTGCAACCAGATGTGCCCTAATACAAAAAAATAAAATGAATTATAGAGTTGAGATTAAGCATTAGAAACTTAAGTCATGAATAATCACTGATATATAATTCCACATGTCCTTTGACTCTTTAAAGCAGAGGACAAAGTTTGTACCATATAGAGGAAGCAGAGTAGAGAAACAAAAATAAAAGTGGTAAAGTAGCTGCTTCCATAACACTGGGGAACAAAATTTTTGTTGCATCCACAAAAACACTTGTTCTTACCTAATTTGAGTGTGCTGATCTCAAATCTGACATTAGTTTTTCTCTGTAAGCTACAGTTTTTTTTGCAATTCAAGATATTAGGTTTTCATCTTATTGTAAAAATTTCAACATTTAGTTTAATATAATGAAGTAGAATATATTCTTGGGCATCATCTTTGTGAAAATATAATAATTTATATAAGGCAGTACATACACTAACACACTAAAAGATATGATTGCATCAGAATTTGTCTACAATTTTGAAACAGAACATATTAAAACACTTATTTTAATCATAAAATTTGCGCAAAACTTATTTAAATTCTATTCAAGCAAAAAATTCGAATTTGTAGTTCTGTGTTTGTGTACTTATTGAAGACAATCTCGTTTGATGCTCTAGCAGTAATCTGCTCATCACTAACAGCTCCAAGATTTTCGGGAAACTTATCAAGGTGATTGACTGTTCAGGAAGTAAATCTTAATTCTCATGTTACATCCGATGTCGTGGAAAGCCAACAGCATCCTTTGAACCAGAAGTTCATAGTTTTCTGCTTTTTTGTTGCCAAGGAAGTTCTTTGTAACTGCCACTAAAGACTGCCATGCTGCTTTCTCCTCCTTATTCATCTTCCTGGAAAATTCTTCATTATGTATGTGGGTTCAAATCTGAGGTCCATCAAATACACCTGCTTTTATCTTCTTGAACAACAAGGCAGAAAAAGCAGAAATAATATGTTGAAAGCATTCACTTTCTCTATTCAAAGCCTGAACAAACTGCTTCATTAAGGCAAGTTTGATGTGAAGTGGGGGAAAAATGATCCTGTCTCGATTAACTACAGGTTCATTCACAATATTTTGCATCCCTACTTCCAGAGCTTTACGTTTCAGCCACTCCTTCTGTGTCCAGTGTTTCTCCCGAGCTTGGCTGTCCCACTAACACAGAAAGCAAGGATACTTTGTAAAACCTCTCTGTTGTCCTAGCAGGAGATTTACCATTTTAAGATCCACACAAATGATCCAGTTATGCTCCTCATACTTCAGAAAGTCAAGAACAATTTTTTTGTCATTATAATTTTCTCACAGATGAGTTGAATAATCAATTGGAACCGCTGCATAAACATTACCGTTGTGTAAGAGAACACATTTCAGACTCCATTTAGAGCTGTCAAGAAAGAGCTGCCATTCTGTTGGACTGTAAGTGGTAACACCTAGCTGGCTGAGAAGACTACTGATATCATGACAGTAAACAAAGTGTTTGTCTTTGGAAAAAAAGTTCACAAATATTTGTTCATGCTTCCTGAAATGGGATACTCTCTAGCTGACCGGAGAAGTATATTCTTTTTTTGAAGCCTGGATGTTAATAACTCAACTGCTTTCTTTGATAGGCCCAAATCTCTTTCTAAGTCATTCAATTCGGGTTGGCTAAACTGCTGAGGGGTTAATGACTGCTTGGCATCCGAAGAAGACCCTTCGGATTCTACAACCATTTCCTCATGCATCTTATCAAAATACACTTGATCACCATGTTCACTTTCTTCGTCCTTAGAAGAAATAAAACCATTGAAAACTGGAACCGGGAGGGTCTCAGAGTGTGGGATAGGTTGTATTGCTGAAGGAATATTAGGATATGTGATCATATGTCGATTTTTCTTGCTGATGCCCTTTGTATGGATCAGACAGAAATAAGTCACTGCTGTGGTCCTTAGGTTCATGCCAAACCATGGGAATACCAAAAGGCATTCCTTTGTGTTTTCCTTCTGTCCAGTCACGAAGCATTTCCTCACAATTATGACACACAATATGAGGAGCCCAATTGTCTTGATCGCCAGGGGGAATTTGAAAATAGGCAATATATGCACATGTCACAAATGATGAAATATTGCACCTTTGACGTTGAAGTGTGTAACAGCCACATATGTAACAGAAGGTGTCAGGACTATTCTTACATTTACACCTGAAGCCATGATTCAATCTTTAAACAAAATAAGAGGGTGTTTTTATCAGATAGTAATTTTTTACATTTAAAAACAACTACAATTAATGTAAAAGTGATGTTTGTAAAAGATTAATTGCCTTGTGGTTATGTTCAATCCAAGAGTCGTTGCCCTTTAACTCCAATTTAAAAACCAATGCATGCCATTAACTGTAACAAAAAGA
This sequence comes from Saccopteryx leptura, assembly GCF_036850995.1. NCBI lineage: Eukaryota > Metazoa > Chordata > Mammalia > Chiroptera > Emballonuridae > Saccopteryx > Saccopteryx leptura. Next base: position 50,210,107 of record NC_089510.1, read on the forward strand.
AATTAAAATTGCATAAAAACTAAAGCATGCACCAAAAAACAGATTTCAGATTTGGAATCAGTGATGCAGACATATATAGAAACAGTTCTAAAACCTCATGTAACAGAAAAAAAGAATTGTTCCCCAGTGATGTAACCTTTTGATTTTTTATTTATAAGTAAGTACATATGTATAAATATGTGGATATGTCAAGTATACCTGAATAATGGATAGAGTATTATTGAAGGGAAAAAGAAGGCAGGGGGCATAGATTTGCAGCACAAAATTCAATGACATACATAGAAAACAAACAATGTAAAATCTGTTCTGAAAATACTAACATGTGCACATGAAACATAAACATTGTCTAACTTTTTTCAAGACCTTCTAAATAGAGGCCTATAATTTTTATATTCTTCAGCAATTTTAATTGTTATAAATAATCAATTAAAAGCCCTTCTCTAAACCTATGTATTGTTTTAATCAAGAAAATAGCTTTCTGAATTATATTCAAATTCTTGTGAGTACTTAAATCAATCTTAATTTTCTGAAATACTTGGATGTGATTCTGCAGTGTGATCCATTTTCCTCTCCCCTCTGACTCCGTTTTGCCATGAGCATTACTTCTTATCAGCATTGACGTAGATTCAGGTTAATAGCGTACCTTTTTTTCCCTTATGGAGGGTTTGGGGAGGCTTTCTGGATTCAGTGGAACATTTCTAGGCAGGATTCTGCATATAAAATTGAAATCTGAACATGGAGTCCTAAGCTAATGAGGTGTAGCCCTCTGAGGAAGAGGTCCAGGTAGTTTCTCCCTTCGTTGACCCAAGACCTACTTTCCCCAAGGATGGCCCTTCAATGGACTCTCCTGAGGAGAAGAGAAAAGCCAGACAAGGGGGATCTGGCCTTCCCTTCTCAGCATCTGTGCCAGAGGAAATAATTAGAAATCAATGAAGTGACCAGTCCAAGGTCACCAACATGGAGTCCAGGCTGGGCTCCGAGAACAGAAGAAACTAAGCAATAACCATATAAAGACAAGATAGGATGTTCCAGTGGTTAAGTGCACAGGTACTAAAATCAGGGTACAGGTACTCAAACTCCAGCCTGCTCTTTATTTACTGAGTTTCTTCACCTCTCCAAGTCCTAATTTCCCATCTGAATAGACACATAGTAATAATAGTACGTCCCTCATAATATTGCTTTGAGGGCTAAAAGTGATAACAGATGTAAAATGATCTGATTCTAGCTCATGTGTGACAAATGTTTTATATTAGTAATCTAAAAACTCGCCAGCCTAGAGGAGAAGCATGCAGTGAAAAGACAGGCCTGCGGCAGTAGCATGGAAGGGGATATAGCGTAGGTATAGGCTGCATCTCACACCCTCTTGTTCTCGACCTTCACCTGGCACAGAAATGGCTTGTGCTCTTCTGGCGGGGCAGCTGCTCCAACATGTAATAAAAATATGAGATTTGGAGACTCCTCAGGAAGCAGAGAACAGCTGTGCCTTTCTCCTCTGCTCTGCTTATTTTTTGTTCACTGTGATGGCCTTACTAGCTACTGAAATTAAGACACTTCTGCATTCCACCACACATGCACACTCCCTTCCTCCCCCCAAAATAAATAAAATCCTCTCTCCAGTGAACCAAGAGATTTAGTGGCAGCACCAGTGACAGAATCTGGCTGTCTGGCTCCTGTGTGCTGGCGCCTCTCCACCCCTGCCCTTCTCCATCCTAGTTCTGGCTTCCCTAGTCAGACTTCTCTGCATAGCAGCAGAGGGTGTGCTCAGCAGCTCTGCCTAATGACAGCGGACCTGCAGTAGCCCTGATGTGGAGGCCAGGCTGTGCGTCAGACTTCAGAGCCCATTTGGAGAGTATTGTTTTTTAGCTGCCAGTAACAGCATTAGATTTTGTTAGTGATGGGCACTCTGTGGTCACTTTTCAGATTAATTAGTTCTCTTGTCTACATAACTCATTTCCTGATTACCCTGTGTATTCACCTCTCTCTCCCCTCTCATGCATCTCTTTTTTTGTTCTTGTGAATAACTGTAGGTTTCAATGTAGTTGGACATAAGTCCTCTCTCTAATCTGATGGACAATAAAACTTAATTGTGAATCCCTTTGGGAGGGTTCTATTTAATAATAGCTGAGACTACTCAAAAGAAGTCCCTTAACCAGCAAACCCAATGCCTGTCCAGGGATAATGAGTGTCATCAGCTGGCCTGTAGGATGTCTATAGGAATATAGACATTTCATTCAGTCCTTGGGTCTCCCGATATAGGAGCCAGTTGTTATGGTAATGTGTGCAATCAGACTATTCTTTCCAGAGCCTGGGACCCTGAACCAGGAACATGTATCTCTCATTGTCGTTTACATCCAGCTGATCTCTACATTCATATTGATTTTACAAAGCACATAGATGTGTTGTCGACTGTGACCGAGACATTCGTAACACAAGGACTAGACCAGAGCACTAGGGTTTGGCAGAGGTGCGCGAGAGACTGCTGTGAGTGAGTGTAGAGAGAGGCAAGCTGGAGCCTTTGAACTCTCCTGTCCCAATTTGACAAGAGAAGCTGTCTGCTTTATGACTTTTGTATATTTGGTTTTGTGCTGGATATTCCCTGCCTGTTTGAATCCATTCTCTGCCCTTCTCCATGTTGCTCTTTGCCCCCAGGAAGGGGATGTCTGTGGATTGCGTTTTGGGGTTCCATTGTTGTCTAGCCTTTTTTTTTTTTTGGCTCAACCACTGGAAGGAGCAGCAGGAGACTGAGGGTGGCAGGAGAGAGGAACAGAAGTATTTATTCTTCTGACTCCTTCTTCTTTTTTTTTTTTTTTTTTTTCTTTTTTCTGAAGCTGGAAACAGGGCGAGACAGTCAGACAGACTCCCGCATGCACCCGACCGGGATCCACCCGGCACGCCCACCAGGGGCTGTGCTCTGCCCCCCAGGGGGCGATGCTCTGCCCATCCTGGGCGTCGCCATATTGCGACCAGAGCCACTCTAGCGCCTGAGGCAGAGGCCACAGAGCCATGCCCAGCGCCCGGGCCATCTTTGCTCCAATGGAGTCTTGGCTGCGGGAGGGGAAGAGAGAGACAGAGAGGAAAGCGCGGCGGAGGGGTGGAGAAGCAAATGGGCGCTTCTCCTATGTGCCCTGGCCGGGAATCGAACCCGGGTCCTCCGCACGCTAGGCCGACGCTCTACCGCTGAGCCAACCGGCCAGGGCCTGACTCCTTCTCCTTTAGGCTGTGGTTTGGTAATGGCCGCATTCCTCTCCCAAAGTCCACACCCCTTTCTGATGGTCCTCTCCTATAGCCACAGTTCTTGCCTGGTCCTGGTAACCACTCTGCCCACTCCTTTGCCCCGTCAGGGCTCGGGTGGCCATAACATCCCACTGTGGCTAGCTCTGTGGTGCTTTCACTGCCTCTGCCGGTTTCCCTTTACTCTACCCGACTTTTGTAGTCCCTTCATTAAACCCTCTTCATTCACCCTTTTTTGCTTTTTCCATCTGTGTTTGAATTTTCCATGCTGGGACTGTGACTGATTCTGTCTTCTATTGTAAGATTTTATCTAGTAAAGGAGCCTAATGCTAAACAGAATTTAAACAACTCAATACAGTACTAGATCAATCAGAAGCATTGTAAAAACAAATGCACATTCTTTGTGAGTGTGAATTACCCAGGATGGCTGGAGGAATACCTTAAAAAGTTTATTAACTAGATGATTTTTAGAATACATTTTACAATCCCCTTCACGATTGCAACAAAAAAATAAAATACCTAGGAATAAACATAACAAAGAATGTAAAGGACCTATATAATGAAAACTACAAAGCATTGTTAAGGGAAATCAAAAAAGATACAATGAAATGGAAAAATATTCCTTGTTCTTGGATAGGAAGAATAAATATAATCATAATGGCCATATTACCCAAAGCAATATACAAATTTAATGCAATTCCCATCAAAATTCCAATGATATTTTTTAAAGAAATGAAACAAAAAATTACCAGATTTATATGGAACTATAAAAAACCCTAAATAGCTAAAGCAATTCTAAGGAAAAAGAATGAAGCTGGGGGCATTACAATACCTGACTTCAAACTATATTATAGAGCCACGACAATCAAAACACCATGGTATTGGCAGAAAAATAGACACTTAGACCAATGTAACAGAATAGAAAGTCCAGAAATAAAACCACATATATATGGTCAAATAATTTTTGATAAAAGTGCTAACAACACACAATGGAGAAAAGAAAGCCTCTTCAACAAATGGTGCTGGGAAAACTGGAAAGTCACACGCAAAAGAATGAAACTCGACTACAGTTTGTCCCCTTGTACTAAAATTAATTCAAAATGGATCAAAGACCTAAATATAAGACCTGAAACAATAAAGTACATAGAAGAAAACATAGGTACTAAACTCAGGGACCTTGGTTTTAAAGAGCATTTTATGAATTTGACTCCAAAGGCAAGAGAAGTGAAGGCAAAGATAAATGAATGGGACTACATCAGACTAAAAAGTTTTTGCTCAGCAAGAGAAACTGACAAAAAAATAAACAGACAGCCAACTAAATGGGAAATGATATTTTCAAACAGCTCAGATAAGGGCCTAATATCCAAAATATACAAGGAACTCATAAAACTCAACAACAAACAAACAAACAACCAATAAAAAAATGGGAAGAGGACATGAACAGACACTTCTCCCAGGAAGAAATACAAATGGCCAACAGATATATGAAAAGATGCTCATCTTCATTAGTTATTAGAGAAATGCAAATCAAAACTACAATGAGATACCACCTCACACCTGTTAGATTAGCTATTATTAACAATACAGGTAATAGCAAGTGTTGGAGAGGCTGCAGAGAAAAAGGAACCCTCATCCACTGTTGGTGGGAATGTAAAGTAGTACAACCATTATGGAAGAAAGTATGGTGGTTCCTCAAAAAACTGAAAATAGAACTTCCCTATGACCCAGCAATCCTTCTACTGGGTATATACCCCCAAAACTCAGAGACATTGATATGTAAAGACACATGTAGCCCCATGTTCATTGCAGCATTGTTCACAGTGGCCAAGACATGAAACAACCAAAAAGCCCTTCAATAAAAGACTGGATAAAGATGTGGCACATATACACTATGGAATACTACTCAGCCATAAGAAATGATGACATTGGATCATTTACAACAAAATGGTTGGATCTTGACAACATTATATGGAGTGAAATAAGTAAATCAGAAAAACTAAGAACTGCATGATTCCATACATAGGTAGGACATAAAAACGAGACAAAGAGACATGGACAAGAGTGTGGTGGTTATGGGGTGGGAGGTGGAGGGGTGGGGAGGAGAGGGAGTGAGAGGGGAAGGGGAAGGGGGAGGGGCACAAAGAAAACCAGATAGAAGGTGACGGAGGACAATCTGACTTTGGGTGATGGGTATGCAACATAATTGAATGACAAGATAACCTGGAGATGTTTTCTTTGAACATATGTACCCTGATTTATTGACGTCACCCCATTAAAATAAATAAAAATTAAAAAAAATACATTTTAAAGTTTCTATTGAGGGATATATTTAATTCAGTACCAAATTTAGTTAGTAAAAGAGACTAAAATGATTCTGTGTGATTTTGAGAAAGTTATTTAACCTCCCCAAGTCTCAGTTTTCTGATCTTTAAAGTGTAAAAGTACTTGGTAAGTAATTATTATTATATACTTTAACTTGCTGTAACTCTGCTTTATAAATTTTATAAAGTGAAGTTACTTCCATACTTTATAAATCACCATGACTGTGGAACCAGTGAGTAGTTAGAAAATTTTACTACTAACAGAGATACAAAAGTGGGCAGTAGGTATAGAAAGGTTGACTATCCCTGCTCTAGTGGAAAACCATGGCAAAATCAAGTATTACAGTGGATGCATCTGTAATATTTTTTACTTGCTTTTTTATTAAGAGCAACCAGGAATTTTTTAAACCTCAGAGCAAGTTTTCAAAATGTAAACACTTTTTCTGTTCACCACTTCTTGGCCAGCTCTGACCTGGTTCACCAATAGGTTGGGCACCATAAAATTTGAGTAATTTTTTTTTTTACTTAATTGACTTTATTGGGGATGACTTGGTTAATAAAATTACATAGGTTTCAATTCAGGTGTACAGTTCTATAATACATTGGCTGTATATTGTATTGTGTGTTCACCACCCCAAGTCAAGTCTCCTTCTATCACTATTTATCCCCCTTTACCCTCTTCTACCTCTCTCCACCCCTTTTCCCTCTCATAATCAGACTATTGTCTGTGTCTATGAGTTTTTTTCCCTTTGCTTAATCACCTTAACTTTTTCACCCAGCACACCAACTCCCTTCCTCTCTGACAGCTGTCAGTCTGTTCTCCATATCTATGAATCTGTTACTATTTTGTTTATTAGTTTATTTTGTTCATTTGATTCCACATATGAGTGAAATCATATGGTACTTGTCTTTCTCTTATTGGCTTATTTCACTTAGCATAATACTCTCCAGGTCCATCCATACTTCATAAAAGGTAAGATTTCCTTCTTTTCTGTGGCTGAGTAGTATTCTGTTGTATAAATATACCATAGTTTTTTTCAGCCACTCATCTACTGATGAGTAATTGGGCTGCTTCCAAATTTTGGCTATTGTAAATAACACTACAATGAACATAAGGGTGCATATATTCTTTTGAGTTAGTGTTTTGGGTTTCTTTGGATATATTTCTAGAAGTAAAATTGCTGGCTCATAAGGCAGTTCCATTTTTAATTTTTTGAAGTCACTCAATCCTATTTTCTACAGTGGCTGTACCAATCTATGTTCCCACCAACAGTGCACAAGGGATTCCTTTTCTCCACATCCTCCTCATTATTTGTTGTTTGCTGATTTATTGATGATAGTTACTCTGACAGTTGTGAGGTGATTACTCATTGTGGCTTTAATTTGCATTTCTCTGATGGTTAGTGATGCTGAGCATCTTTTCATATGTCTATTAGCCATCTGAATGTCCTCTTTGGAGAAGCATCTATTCAGTTCCTTTGCCCATTTCTTAATTAAATTGTTTGATTCTTTAGTGTTGAGTTTTATAAGTCCCTTATACATTTTGGATATTAACCACTTATTAGATGGATCCAAAAATATGTTCTCCCATTCAATGGGTTGCCTCTTTATTTTGTTGATGGTTTTCTTTGTGGTGCAAAAACTATTTAGTTCTATGTAGTTGTATTTGTTTATTTTTACTTCTGTTTTCCTTGCCCAAGGTGACATATCAGAAAAAAATTTGATATAAGAAATATCTGAAGCCCTGGTCGGTTGCCTCAGCAGCAGAGCATCTGCTTGGCATGTAGGAATCCTGGGTTTGATTCCTGGTCAGGGCACACAGGAGAAGCAATCATATGCTTTTCCACCCCATTCTCTCTCTCATTCTTTCTCCCTCTCTTCCTCTCTCACAGCCATGGCTCAAATGATTCAAGCAAGTTGGCGCCAGGCACTGAGAATGGCTCCATGGCCTCAACTCAGGTGCTAAAATAGCTCTGTTGCTGAGCAATAGAACAGTGTCCCCAGATAGGCAAAGCTTTAGCTCCAGACAGGGCTTGCTGGGTGAATCCTGGTCAGGATGCCTGCAGGAGTCTGTCTCTCTGCCTCTCTGCCTCTCACTTAATAATAATAATAAAAAGTCTGAGATTTTACTGCCTATTTTTCTCCAAGGATTTTTACGTTTTCAAGTCTAACACTGAAGTCTCTGATACATTTTGAGTTTATTCTTGTGTATGGTATAAAAAGGTTATCTAGTTTCATTTTTTGCATATAACTCCATTTCTCCCAACACTGTTTATTGAATAGACTATTTTTAGCCCATTGTGTGTTCCTTCCTCCTTTGTCAAATAGTAATTGACAATAAAGGTATGGGTTGATTTCTGGGCTCTCTGTTCTGTTTCATCAGTCTATAGGCCTATTTTCATGCCGGCATCATGCTACTTTGATTACTATAGCTTTGTAGTATAGTTTGATATTAAGTAGTGTGATTCCTCCAACTTTGTTCTTCTTTCTCAATGTCACTGTCACTATTCAGGGGTTTTTGTGGTTCCGTATAAATTTTCAGAATATTTGTTTTAGTTCTGTGAAATATGCCTTAGCATCTTGATAGAAATTGCATTGAATCTATAGCTTGCTTTGTGTAGTATGGACATTTTAATGATGTCTGTTATTCCTATCCATGAACACAATATATGCTTCCATTTATTTGTATCTTTTTCATTTTCTTCCTTCATTGCCTTATAATTTTCTGGGTACAGGTCTTTTACATCCTTGGTCAAATATATTCCTAGATATTTTTTTAAGGCAATTGTGAATAGGATTGTTCTCTTAGTTTCCCTTTCTGATAGTTCATTATTGGTGTATAAAAATGCAACTGATTTCTGGATATTCATTTTTCATCCTGCTATTTTACTGAATTCATTTATCATGAATGGCTTTAGGATTCTCAGTATCCAATATCATATCATCTTCAAATAAGGACAGTTTTACTTCTTCATTCCCTATTTGGATGCCTTTTATTTCTTCTTCTTGTCTGATTGCTGTGGCTGGGACTTCCAGTACTATATTGAATAAGAGTGGTGAAAACAGACATCCCTGTCTTGTTCTTGATCTTAAGGGAAATTCTTGTAGTTTTTCTCTATTGAGTACTATGTTGGCTGTGGGTTTGTCACATATGCTCTTCATTACATTGAGGTGTGTTCCCTCTATTCTCACTTTGCTGAGAGTTTTTGTCATTAATGGGTGTTAGATTTTATCAAATGTGTTTTCTTCATCTATTGATATGATCATGTAGTTTTTAATCTTTCATTTTGTCTATGTGGTGTATCACGTTTATCGATTTGCAGATAGTGTACCAACCTTATTTCCCTGGAACAAAGCCCACTTGATCATGCTGTATGGTCTTTTTAATGTATTACTGGATCTGATTTGCTAATGTTTTGTTGAGGATTTTAGCATTTATGTTTAACAGAGGTATAGGCCTATAATTTTATTTCTTTATAGTGTCTTTATCTGGTTTGGGAATTAGGATAATGCTGGCTTCATTAAATAATTTGGGTAATTTTACCTTTTATAGATTAAGATGAAAATGGTGAAGGGATTAAGCAAAGAATAAAAAGCCATAGTCGCAGACAACAGTATAATGATTATCACGGAAGAGGGGTAGGAAGAGGCAGAAGAAGATAAAGGGAGGATAAATGGTGATTGAAGGAAACTTGATTTATGGTGCTGAACATACAATATGATATGTAGATGATATATTATAGAATTGTACACCTGAAAACTATATAATTTTATTAATCAATATCACTCTAATAATTCAATTAAAATTTTAAAAAAGATGTTTTGTACATCATGCATTTAATAAGGATTGGACTTTTGGCTGTTTTCTAAGGATAAAAGTAGATAAGTTGTTGTTATTTAGAGTTTATAACCCTTTTGTTAGCAGCTTGTATTAGGATGTCATTCTGCTAAACATGACAAGATTTGACCTGGATCCCTAGGAGACTAGACTGTCTTGGTTTGATTTTATTTCCTAGCTTGCAAAAATGACTTATATTCAAAAGAAATTAAAATGTCAAAGTAGAAGAAGGCTATCAAAAATTGGGCTGTTTCTTTCTTTTTTTTTTATTTATTTATTCATTTTTAGAGAGGAGAGAGAGAGGGAGAGGGAAAGAGAGGGAGAGAGAACGAGAGGAAGAGAGAGAGAAGGAGGGAGGAGCTGGAAGCATCAACTCCCATATGTGCCTTGACCAGGCAAGCCCAGGGTTTTGAACCGGCGACCTCAGCATTTCCAGGTTGACACTTTATCCACTGCGCCACCTCAGGTCAGGCTGGGCTGTTTCTTTGATATTAATTTAGAACACCCAGGGGCAAAGGTTAGAGTAGAGACTATGCCCTTGAAGATATTTTACGAGTGTCTGAGTTTTCCAAAGCATACAGTGAGCTCTGAGTACTACAAGCTGGGCACAGAGGGCACACTGGGGGAGGAAGGTCTTTGAACCAAGGAAGACCCTATATTGCATTGCATTATATTGCATGATGTTAGAGTAGATGAAGGAGAGTGGAGATATTTGCTCTCCCACTGTGACTGATGATGTCAGGATGAAATGGGCCCCTAAGAACCTGCAGGAGCTTCTAGCTGTGGCCTCTAGAGTGAATAGCTCCCAGGCCAGACTTCTGTTTGGCTCCCTGTTTCCTCATTCCAGGTCTGTCTCTGCAATAGGACTGCACTGCGATCTTGAGCCCAGGCAATATTTGAGTACTGCCATCTTCCTTTGGTTTCATATGTGAACCAAACACCACTGAAGGGCTGGAGAGACCTGAGTCTGAGTACCATCTCTGAAAGTAGCTGTGTGACCTTGGGCATACCAAAGTTTTGAACTTCTCAGAACCTCAGAGTGTTTCTCTGTAAATTGGATTAATTTGAAAATTTCAAGAAATTGAGTTACCTAATGTATTCAAGTCACCTAGGGCCATGTGTAGCACACACATCTCTCCGGGACTATATGCAACTTGACTCACTATGGGCAGGCCACTGCTGTAACCTCTCACTTAATATTATTCCTCAATCCTCTCACTTAATAATAATAAAAAGTCTGAGATTTTACTGCCTATTTTTCTCCAAGGATATTTATGTTTTCAAATCTAATGCTTAAGTCTCTGATACATTTTGAGTTTATTCTTGTGTATGGTGTAAAACCTGACCTGCCCTGCAAAAAAAAAAAAAAAAAAAAAAGAAGAAAACAAATAAGTAAAATGTCAAAATAAAAAAATGTATATAGTATATAATATATATAACAGACAGACAAAATATGTGTTAACCATTTTATAGTATTATTGATAAGACTTCTTGTCAATAGTAGGCTAATAGTAGTTAAGTGTTTAGGCATCAAAAGTTATACATGAATTTTTAAGCCCATGGGGCTGGGGGAGTCTGTGCCCCTAACTCTGTATTGTTCAAGGCTAAGCTATAATAACATTCCCTACACTAGCTCATGGAATTATTGTGAGAATACATGATATAATGTATATAAAGTTCTGAGCTTGATACCTAATAAACTTTAACCCTTGCTTTTATTATTTATAATAATAAAATATAAAGAATATATCAAACTATAAAAAGTCAACATTTTAAAGAAACAATTGTTTGCAATCTCAATGTATGGATGGAGAAGTAACAAATGTTTCACTTAGACCAGTGGTAGTCAACCTGGTCCCTACCACCCACTAGTGGATGTTCCAGCTTTCATGGTGGGTGATAGCGGAGGAACCAAATGGCGCCCCGATTACATACTAATCGACTAACTGTTGACCTAACTCTTGACCAGTCAAGATCAGGACAGCGGTCAGACTCTGTTACAAGGCATTTGCATTCAACCACACCCAACCTCTTTCATGACCACCTGGCCTGCATCCACGAGTGGCCAGGTACCTGACCCCAGGTCCACACCCACCGCTTGATCTGGCAGGCAGTTTATGACCGCTATTGTCACCCCAAAACTAGCAGTTTGTCGTTTTATTACCCTGTAGACAAAGAACTCCATAGTTCGACGCTTCTGTCTATGACAGAAACTGCCGGACAATGGAGACACCAATTAACTCATATTTTTGTCTCAATTCCAGGATTTTAGGGTAATAGGGTGACATTCTAGGAGCCCCCCCTTGGACTGCCAAAACTAGCCAATGTCTTGGTACTTCATCCTGATCGCAAAGAAGTGATGCCATTGGCCAACACTCGCTACATAAAATTTTATAAAATGCACAACCATGGATACTCACTAACTTAGTCTCATCTCAACAAACTCTCGCTCAATCATGACACTTGTAATGTTGTGACCACGCAACAGATTTCAAGTGCATAAATTTTGTTCACGTTATGTAAGTGAAGCTAAATCGTTACATAATCAAAACTAAAGTCAGTACATAGTTAGATTTCCGAGAGCAAGCACATGCTTACAGCTTCAAACAAAATATTGTGAGCCCATGTCTCAAAAAAAAAATACACACGTGGCTATTTGCTAGAGTATCTGAAGATGGGTTTCATAGAATCTGTTGCAAATAAACAACATCCAATGTGTTTATTGTGCCATAAAACATTATCCAATGAGGCAATGAAGCCAAGTCGATTGGAGCAACCAAAATTAAATAAAAAGATAGATTTAACTATAGTAAGTTGTTTTATAAAGATTTATTCTGCCATACTTAGCAAAAATCCGACATAAAGTACTTGGTAAGTTATTATTATATGCTTTAACTTGCTGTAACTCTGCTTTATAAATTTTATAAAGTAAATTTACTTCCCCACTTTATAAATCACCATTACTGTGGAACCGGTGGGCAGTTAGAAAATTTTACTACTAACAGAGATACAAAAGTGGGCGGTAGGTATAAAAAGGTTGACTACCCCTGACTTAGACAAATACCATACTTGTTTCCTCTGGGGCTTGTAAGTGTTTAAAATCAGCTCTCCTGTCCAAAGATCGAGGGTGAACCAACATGCATGGTGCCATCAATAAATATAGCCAAACATACCGTATAAAAGGCAGAGAAAGTAGAAGTTACCTGAAGAAATTACCAATGCTGGAGATCCTCCTTCGAATCTTGGCTTGCATGGTCTCCAGGGGATCTACCACTGCCCTATTTAAAGCTGCAACTCACTCCCAATCCCCAAAACTCCTGATTTATCATGTCCTATTTTGTTTGTTTTCCTTACTCCATTGTGCCCATTATCTTCTATCATACCATACAATTTGTTTATTTATTATATTTTTTGCTTATTATCTGTCTCCCCCAGTTAGAATATAAGCTCCATAATGGCAGAATTTTTTTGTATGTGTGATGCACAGATATTTGTTAACTGAGTACTCAATAGACATTTGCTGAATGTTGTTGAATCATCTCTGCATTACATCATGTGTGAGATTTGGCTACCCAAGTATATTAAATGATAACCACTGAGTGATTTTTTTAGTTGTATTCAATAGATGTTCACATCAGTTTAACAGGTAACTTGTCATTGATGTCTGGCCTCTACTTGAATTTTGTCTATTTAGCAGTCTGGCACAAAATGGGCACTTAATAGGTATTTGTGTTTAACTATGTGTTGGATACAGCTCTTTTCTTTCTTTAATCAGTCTTTGTGAATATGTCTCTGTGTAGGTGCATGCCTCAAGGCACATCTGTGCTTGACAGCAGTGTTAAAAGGCCTCAACTATCTATCTGCAGCTTAGTAGAGAGAAGACATTAATTGCTTTTTTAGTATTCCCTTCTCACTTCAAGTGTTTCCCTTCATTTCTCCCCCCCCCCAAGAGTGACACATTTAGTTGTCTAAGTTTTAAACATTTAGGTTGTTTCCCACTCTGAATGCTTGATAGGACAGAAGGAGAAGGAAGCAAGGTTCAGCAAAACTTTTTCTTGGTCAATGTAGACCCTGTTTGTACTGTTCTCACTCTCCCCACTAGGAAACCTTGTGATTTCTGTCCAGATTATTTTCTAAGGTAAACAGAAACCCCATTCACTTGCCTTCTTTTGGTCAAAAGTGAGTTTGGAAATCAACTTGATAATTCATTGCATTAGGTCCAAAGGCATAGTTCAAAAAGCTGGAACTAAGTCCAAGACAAAAGATGTGTGGTGGAGAATATATGATACTGAGCAGAAGCATCTTGGGAGGAGAAACTGGAGGTTTTCTGAATCAAAGGGAGGAGAGTGTTTGTAGGACACCTGTAATATGAATTGTTAAGGATTTGTATGCACTCTGGATGGTTATTGCCTGTTTTCTGAAGACCCATTAGATAAAGTACCCTAACAAGGAATAGCAAATCATCTTGTGGGCCAAATGTGTTCAGTCATAATAGTGATTGACTGAAACAGTGTTTCTTAGAGTGTGGTGCCCCAACCAGCAACATTAACATTACTTGGCAATTTGTTAGAAATGCTAATTATTGGTTCTTATCCCAGACCTACTACATCAGAAACTGAGATAATCTCTATTTGATAAAGTCCTCCAGGTGATTCTGATGCACACCAATGTGTGAGAACAACTGGTCTAGAATTCAGTGCTGAGAACGATTCTAATATAATCAGTAGAGAAAAAAATGTAGTTACCCATCAGTGATATCTACCATGAACATGGGAAAGAAGGGTGGTGGTGAGTAGGCCATGTATTTGTGATCTCACTTCTAGACAGAATTAATAATTATAATACAAGTGAATGATCTAAAGAAGCATCCCAGGGAGCTACCGAATCATCTGGTCCTATAATCTGGTTTTGTCTGACTCCAGTGTGGACACTGGATGTGAGGGAAGTAGGAAGGAGGCAGAAAGAGAAATGGGGATGACCTAGGTGAGAACTTGTGGTGGTCATACTAGGATATTCAAGTGGGGATAAAGAGAACAAATCAATTTAAGAAACATTAAAAAGTGTTCTTGACCCAACTTGGTTACTGGATTTGGAGAACAAGAGAAATATTAAGGGCAGTGCATGAATTTCTTATTTGAGCAACTAGGTGGATGGTGATGTTACTACCAAAATAGTAGACAAAAGCGGGGCAGATATAGATGAAAGAGTTTAGCCTAGACACATGAAATTTCAGGTACCTGTGGCCCATCCAAATTGAGATGTCCAAGAAGCAGTTGAGTGAATGAGTTCTAGCTCAGGAGCCTTATTCAGGTGAGAAATCTAATATTTGGATATTATTCACATAAAGAAGGAAGTCCTGAATAAAAATCATGCAGAGATAGTGGAAAGTAAGTAAAAAGAAGGGCTCAGGACAGAACCTTGAGAAAAACCAATTTTAAGGCACAATCCCAGGAATAGAAACCACAAAAGATATTAAGAAAGAGATAATAAAGAGAATTTACCAGTTCTAAGGAGTAATTCTGAATCTTTGTCTCTTGTGTCTAAAAATTATATTTATACTTAATTATTTTATTCATTTTTCTTTGCCATGAAATATTTCAGACACTCAAAGACTAATGTAATTCAAAGACTAAAGTAATGTAACAAACATCCATGAGCTCTTCTACTGCTTAAGCCTTGAAGGCTTTCTATACATCCCTTCCTGAGCACTCTCTTCACCTCTCCCACAGGACTAACTTATTCTATAATTCCATTGTCTTTACACTCTCATGATACCTCATAGTGTTGAATAGGAGTGGAGAGAGTGGGCAACCTTGTCTTGTTCCTGATTTTAGAGGAAAAGTTTTCAGTTTTTTACCATTTAGTATAATGTTAGCTGATGGTTTGTCATAAATGGCCTTTATTATGTTGAGGTATTTTCCTTCTATACCCATTTTGTTGAGTGTTTTAAACATAAAAGGATGTTGCATTTTATTGAATACCTTTTCTGCATCTATTGATAGGATCATGTGGTTTTTGTTCTTTGTTTTGTTGATATGGTGTATTACGTTAATTGTTTTATGTATGTTGAACCATCCTTGTGTTTCTGGGATGAATCCCACTTGATCATGATGAATTATTTTTTTTGATGTGTTGTTGTATTCGATTTGCTAGTATTTTATTTAGGGTTTTTGCATCTATATTCATTAGAGATAGTGGTCTGTAGTTTTCTTTTTTTGTGTTGTCCTTACCAGGTTTTAGTATGAGGGATATGTTGGCCTCATAAAATGTGTTTGGAAGTACTGCTTCTTCTTCAATTTTTGGAAGACTTTGAGAAGGATTAGAACCAATTCTTCTTTGAATGTTTGGTAGAATTCACTAGTATATCCATCTGGCTCCGGACTTCTATTTTGGGGGATGTTTTTAGAAAATTAAATTTAACAATAACAGTAGATAAGGTTACAGGTAAACATTTATATAGCAGTTGAACTGTTGATTATGTTGTGTGCCCATCACCCAAAAAGTCAAATCATTTTCCATCACCTTATATTTGTCCCTCTTTACCCTCTTCCTTCTACCTCCTTCCCATGGTAACCACTTCACTTTTACCTATTTTAATGTCAAATTTTATTGTTTTATCAAAGAAGAAATTTTGGAGTGTGTCATTCAGAATGTGTCTCTATAGCCTGGCACCTAGTGGCAAAATGTCTTAATTGTAGGTTTATTTTTGTTTTGTTTTGTTTTGTGAGCAGACAGCAAGTCATATTTGTTCAGTAACATATTAAGATATTATAGGTTATAGTCAGCAAAACCATACAACTGAGGCTTTTCTGAGAAAGTCCTGTTTTTATGCAGTTTTAATCTTTTCAACTGTCACAATCTGTTAAATGTACAACAAAAATGTAATTTTATTGATATCTATTAAGAGGATTCATATAAATAAATTTGTCACATGTACTGAGTTTTTTTGTACAACGAGAGCATGGTCTTTGTGAGTAGCCATGCCAGAAGGACTCAGACTAGGCTATTTCTTTTGTGGTCCCTTTCCCTTCTTGATCCTTAATTTACTGACATGTAAAACAAGACAGGTTGATTTGTTCAGTGACTTTACAGTTTTTTTTTTAACTGTGACCCATAGTGGAAATCACTTCTACATCACATTATCTCTCTATTTCTCTTATCTCCATCTCTGCCTTTCTCTGTGTCATTAAATTAAAATAATTTTTTTGAAAAAAGAAGAAGCTACAAAACTTTAGCTATTCAAAAGTTCTGAAAAACTAAAAGAACAGTTGGTCACAGTAAATAATAAATGTAGATGGAATGGTGCCAGTGGGCTGATGGTCAGCCAGGTGACACCTCATCGCTGAACAGTGCTCTGGAGGAGACTCTAGAAAATGGGTTTCACTCTAAATTTGGCAAGATATGATGGTATCATAATATCTTAATCACAATAAATATCATAATATGAAAAAAATAACATGAGTATCCAAAACATCTTTTCTTTTGATCCTTAAGGAGAGTCATGTGTTCACCATTTAAGCTAATTATTTTTTGTTGTTGTTGTTGTTTTTTGTACAGAATCAGTGTCAGAGTTTTAAGAAAAGAATTGAAAGGGACTGAGGTAGGAGGGCTTGCTCTACAAAAGTAAGAGAAGAAAGTTATTGCAAGAGTAACATATTAGGTTCAAAAGGTGAAAGAATGTGTGGGGATAAGAGCCAGAATAGACTGGTTTGGGAAGAAGAAATTTATTTTGAGTTTTGAAAGTGGATTAAGGATAGAATTGAGGAAGGTAATGGATAGGTATATAGAGAGAAGATGAAGAAAGAAATTTTGCTAAACATTAGGATAAAATTTGTATTTTTGATAGATTCCTGTAAAAATTTAAATTGGTTTTAAATTACTATTATTACTATAATCACTACTATAGTCATTAAACTGTTTTTCCTTTCAGTAATGCCATGCTAAAACTGAGCTTTAATTAGATTAAATATTTGTACATTTATTTATCTTCTGTATGCATCTAAAATGCTTTATTTAAGGTGGCTCACAGACAACAGAAATGCTAATAGCTTGTATTTGTTTAAAAGTTGTCATTATAAAACTGTTTTAATACATTTTTTTAGTCAGACATTATAGCAAGGCAGATAAAGATCAGTGAAGTAATATATATTGCCCTGAGTAAAACATCTAGTAAATGATAGTTTGAGATTCAAACTTGGGTCTCCTAACTCCATATTTGGCATTTTGTTTAGTATCTTGGATGGTAACAAAGAAGAGTGTAAAGAAACAAGTCTCTTGTTGGGGAAAGTTAAAGTTTACATCATGTCTAACAAAAGATGGTTGTACTTTTAATCATACCTTTGTATGTATGTAAGGAATTGGGTTCTCATCTGTAAGATGAGATCATTGCAGATTTTTGAAATTGGAAAAGAGAAAATTTTTTCAGACTGAAACTGGAACAATGACAGAGTGAAACAGAAAGCACCCAAACTAACTTTGCCTAGCTATGGAGGATTAAAATGCCTGGTTGGTGGGGGTTATTAATAGAAGGCTTTTGAGGCTCAGTATATGTCTTCAGAGAATGGATACAGACAGAGTAGGACAGAAAGCAAGCTGGCTACAAGATTGTCAGAAACCTGTGCTTTGTAAACTGCATTGTTTTCATGTATTTATACTCTGCGTTTATTTTTATTTTTCTCCTTTCCTTCTTATTTAACAGAGTTGTGGTGAAAGTTCTGTCTTGACTAAGCAATGCCACAGGGAACCAAAGAAAAGGATTTGATCCCACTGGGTTTGGAGCTTTACCTGTAGATGCCTGAGGGCTCAAAATTGTGGTGTGAGTGGAAAGGTGAATCTCTAAGAACAGTTGGGGTAATGTGATCACATGGTTCTCCCTACGTAGAGATCTCACTTGCTTGTATAAAATGTTGGAGGAATGTAATCTTTTTATGTTTGTTTATTATTTACCCCTTAAGAGAGAGAGAGAGAGAGAGAATCCTCATGTGATTTGTGGAAGAAGTGATTGAGAGGGAAAATGGATAGTTATAAACAAAGAATTAAAAATATATTAATACTAAAACATTTTAAAATAAATAATATGTTCAGAAAGAGGCTTTTCTCTATTGATACCTTGTTTTTGCATTTCCCAAATCCAAAAGGAGTATTTTTATGTAAAGCTCTCCACAGTGTCAGATGATGAGCAACACAGCACAGCTCTCAAATGCAAAAGTATAATAAATTTTAGGATATCTTTTTCCATTTTTCTAAGCTGATGAATAGAAAGAATTCAGGGCTTTATTTGCTTGTAGACTTCTAGGTTAAAAGTTGGGGAGTTTCCTATTCTACTGAGTAGTCCTTGAAGTCTGGAGTTAAGTGGTTGCAACAAATATTAACCCCCTTAGAGACTAGAATCAAGAAGCATATTGCTCTAAATCTTCAAATGATATTGAGAAAGAGAAAATGAAAGGGAAGGGTAAGGAGGGAAAAGAGAGAGAGAGAAAGAAAAACATATCTAAAGATTTAGAAATAAATATTTATATATGCTTTTACTGATTCACAAAGAAGTTAAAAGATTATCACTGATAAGAAAGAGTTTAAACATACTTGAATGAGAATACTAAACTGTACTTTAACAACATTAACATATATATTTTTTTGCCTATATAAATTTTCACTGATGTTCTAGTTATCTGGTGTTGCATAGTCACTAGCTTGACCTTGGCAATGAAGTGAGCCTGTAGGACTAGAAATTTGTTTACATTTAACTATGTGTAGAAGAATTGCTATATTGGTACATACTCTAGATTGGAATTTACATACAAACTAGCCAATTATATACATTTTTGTTTATTTTCCCTACATCAGAATGATAAAATCAAATTTCTTGCATGAGTAATTCTAAGAAAGAATGCAGTTTTAGTGGAAAAATAAGGTTCTGAAATACTGTCCAATAAAATGTATAATCCCAATGCTATCAGGATAACCAAGCACATTTTCATAAGTAAGAAGTGTACTGCAGTGTGTTTTTTAAAAAGAAACCTTCCTGGATATAAGAAAGGAAAAATCACAAAGAAGGACAAGTTGTTTTTCCCACTATTCTATCTCCACACATTTTGTTGTTGTTCTCTGCAAAGTGAACACAGAGAGGCACCCAATTAACTTTCTTGAGTAACCGAGTATTTAAAACAAGTAAATACACAAAAACCTTTCAGCAACCTTCATTTGTAGGCAAGGTAACTGCAAAGAATCAATAAATAAATTGGCCAAGCACTTGTAAGAAGATTGTATTTGTCACACGGCTGTGTTGCTTACTGATGGTACACTTGACTTGCTTCCTGTCCCCAGTTTCCCCCAAGCCAGATAGCTGCTCCTTTGCAAATTCACCTAGATTTTCCTCCTAGTTCTTGGAATAAGTATTACTCAACTCATTGATCTGAGATTTGCTGATGGCCCCTCTTGAACCCTGGTGTGTGTCCAAGCTGTTCCTGGTTGAATTCATTTTCTCTCTCCTAATGACATAATTAACTGAGCTCCTTGCTTGTTTCTAAAATATGTTTCTCTGTTCCCAGAAGCTTATATACATATCTATTCATTTTCTAGGGCTGCTGGAACAAAGTACCACAAACCAGGTGGCTTAAACAGAAATGTATTGTCTCATCGTTCTGGAGACTAGAGTTCAAAATCAAGGTGTTAGCAGTTATTTCCTTCTGAGGGCTTTGAAAGAGTATGTTTCATGCCTCTCTCCAGGCTTCTGTTGGTTGCTGGAAATCTTTGGTGTTCTTTGGCTTCTAGAGACAACACAACAATCTCTGCCTTCATGTTTACACAATTTTTTCCCCTGTGTGTGTCTGTCTCTTCACATGGCATTCTTCTTATAAAGACACTAGTCATTTTGGACCAGGAGTCCACCCTCCTGATATAACTTCATCTTAGCTCATTATAACTGCAACAACCCTATTTCCAGTTAAGGTCACATTCTGAGGTACTGGGCTTAGGACTTCAGCCTATGAATTTGGGGAGCACAATATCAGCTTACTAACTCTGTCCTAATTTCTAAATATTGACATGCTTGATTCTGCCAATGACATGCTCATGGCTCACCTTTGATTGCTTACTGTATTGCATCTTTGATAAGCTTCTTGAATATCATTTTAACTTCACTTGGCTATTTTTGTGATCTACGTTGTTTCTCATTAGGACATTAATGTTCTAGGTCTATACCTACGATGGGGTCATGTCTCGTTATGCCTAGTTCTTTGTAGTAAGCAGAATAATGTCTCCCCACACCAAAAATATTAAAATCCTAATCCCCTGAACCTGTAAATACAGCAGGTTTTGTGGCAAAGAGGAGCTGAGGTTACAAATGGAATTTAGATTGCTAATCAGCTGACCTTAAAATAGAGAGGTTATCTAGGACTGTTATCCAGGTAGTCCCTGTGTAATCAAAGTGTCTCTAAACATGGAAGAAGGTTAAATAAGATGATTAAAGAATGTATGTGATTATGGAAGCAGGGTCAAAGAGATGCTATGTTAGTGCTTTGAAAATGGAGGTAGGGAGCTGCAAGTCAAGGAATGTAGGTGGCCTGTAAAGTTGGAAAAAACAAAGAAATTAATTCTTTCCTAGAGCCTCCAGAAAGGACCATTGCCCTCCTGACACCTTAACTTTGGCCCACTAAGATCCATGCCAGACTTCTGCATTGCAGAACTATAAGATAATAGGTTTGAATTGTTTTTGAGCCACTAAGTTTGTAGTGATTTATGATAGCACTAGAACACTAATAAGCCCAAGAACTGAAAACTGGACAAGCCCTTGGTTTAGACATTTGTCTTTGTAGAACCCTGAAAGTTCTCCTATTTCTCCCATGTAGACTTACCCCCAATCAATCTATTCTGCCACAACTTCAAGCCTTACAATGAACAGGAATTAGATGCAATATGGTATGATGTATTAGAGTTTGCATGAGCCTTGGAGTAAGATTTGACTACAAATTCGGGTTTGGCCACTTTCTAGCTCTATGACTTTTTATAATTCACTTAAGCTTCTGAGCTTCAATTTGTTCTTATCTACAAAAGGGAGATAATAAGGAATAATTGTTACCATGAAGGTTAGTAGTAATATTTCTAAATGTACCTGACACAACACATTGTATGTATTAGATACTCAGTAAGTGGTAGCTATTATTAGTGCATTTTAAATTCTTAGGACTACTGTTTCATTTTTCTACCACATGTTATTTTTAATCAAGGCTCCTGTTAGAGTCAGAATATAGACCGGTACTGAGATCTTGAAAGAAAAAAATCAGTGAGGCATTGTGTCTTATAGTACTTAGAGTGGATGGATCTTCAGGGATAAAGAACTGTTAAACTGTCAAAAATGTGTCCAATGATATTTTTAAGCAGGGGAGACACTAAAATAGAAGAGGACAACACCTGTACATTGAGTTAATTGGCAAATGTGTGTTCTCCTTCAGTAAACAGAGAATCTTTATTGAATACTAATATAAATAACTTGAAAGCTATTTGAGAGATCACATCCATGTATTCCTTTTTCTTCAAAGGACTGTATAACTCATAGCCTAAATCTGCTTCCTCATGTTGTCACATCATCATGAAATTGAAAGCTACCCAAAGATCTTTAAAAAACTGGGAGTTATGAAATACCTAAACACCACTCATAACAAAAAGTCATTTATCGAAAAACTATTTTTTAAATTTCTCCTTTTTTAAAAAAGAAGCAAGGAAACACAAAGAATGCAAAAAATCCTAAAGTGATGTTAAAACCCTGTAGTAAAACTTAATAGGGTAAAGAAGCAATTTCCTTTGAAAGTTGAAAAAAAAAAAAAACTTCAAGGAATAGCAATAGTTATTGATGATCTTAACGTACTCAGAAAAACAGGAGCAAACCACCTAAGGCTGTATTTTTTTAGTTTAATTGCAAAGCTATAAACTCTAGAATATTTTTAAACCATATTATTTAGCATCTAAATCAAACCATGCAGTTTTGTTAGATATTTGTCAACTAAACAGGATAAAAATGAACTTAAAATATATTTTGAGACTCAGAATACATTTCTAATGTTAAGAACCAAAGACCATAAGTAATAGACTTTTATTCAGAAACAGAGTGATTGTCATTAGTCAATTCTTGCTCCTGCAAATTTCTTAAATTCCAAATTAAAAAAAAATGAAATATGAAGCACCATGATCACGTTTTACAGGACTAGAAAGAAAGTGGTGTCAGCACTGAAGAAACAGATGGGATCCAATGGATAACTGCAGTAGAGGAGAAGAACTGTGATGACTGGGTGAAGCCACACAGGCAGTTAAGGCAGAGACTCTCCAGAGGTGGGCGCAGCTCCAGAGTGTAGAATACCTAGAAGAAATACATACTTTTTTTTTTTTCTGGAGAGGAGCCAGATGCTAGGTTCAGACAGGTTGAAGGTCGGAATGTGGCACCAAAGCACCTGTGCTACACAACGAAAGTAGGAGTGATGAGGAATTAAGAAAGAGCTGGGTATGTTTAATGGCGAGAGGAATGAAGAAATAGAGCCAGGAACAGCATGCCATCATTCAGGATCACTGATCAGGAGCAGAGCAGGAGACACACTGTGGGCTTCAGAATCCAGCAGGCATTTACTTCTAAAGATGAGCTTGTGGGTATGGCCTAATTTCCATGTTATGGAAATGTTAGCCAGGACCTTCTGCCCACTATTCTCAGTTCTTAAAGTGGTCAGGCCTGGCCAGGTGGACAACAGTGTGAGTCTTGGCAAGCAGCATCCTTATGATTTGATATTGCAGAAACAGAATGTATTCAGGTAGAAGGTCCCAGAACACAGTCTGGGATTCTGCCAAACAAGTATGTCCTGAAAGATGCTGAAAAAGCCTTTGCCTAGCAAGGTGTTGGCAACTCTTGCTTCTCGTCTGACTAAGATGTTCCCAACTTCTTCAGCCAGTGACAAAATTAAACACTCACCCCCAAACCAGGACATAACCTGATTCATGATGAGGCAGAAATTATTTCAATTTGGGCAATTCTGTAATTTTTTAGAAGTCTATGAAATAGGAAAATTAAGATATTTGCCCAGAGTCAACTGGGGATTTCCTATTCATCTCAGTTTTTGATTTATGTAATAATTTCAGGTAATTGGTCTTGGGTGAGAAATGAAATCTGCAGCTACATTTATAATTCTGAGTGGACATATTGGTGTCATATCTTGCTCTCTGAGTTAGGAACAGTTTAACCTCATTTCAAAGACTGACAAATGGGTTGTTATATGAACTAACAGTGTTTGTTCTAGCTTATCTAGATGAACAAGTAAGTATACCTAGCTAAAAGAAAGAAATGTATCTGAAACTCTGAAGATAGATGCTACATGCAACCCTAATAAGAAATCATTTTATTTCAATTCTGTGTATGACCTCTCTATCATCCACTTCACCAGCTTGAATTCCATAGTCCAGCCCCACTGGGCATTTTTCAGCTCCCACATATCACGCTTTCTCACCTCTGGGTCTTCTACTTTATGTTCTCTCTGCCTGTAATATTCTTAATTATCTCTCTCCTACCTCTCTCCCTCATCAACTTTCATGGCTACTTGCCTTTCAAGGTTTGAACAGACACTATTTGTGCTCACCAGTATCCACCTTTCCTCCTTCATCCTGGGCACATAGATTACATTTCCTAGCCTCTGTTATAGTTAGGTGTGACTGTGTAACTGAATACTTGTGGTGGAAGTGATGTGTTACTCTTAGGCCTGGTTCATAAAACCCTGCCACAAGTCAGCCTTGTTCTCTTTCTCTACCACATGACTTGAAAGGATTCAGAGGACTCTGAGGAAGATAGAGGCCTTATGAAAGTGCCTGAGACTTTCATTTGACTGTGACATAAACAACAAGTGAAGCATCAGTGTATTAAGCTGCTGAGAAATTGAAGTTTCTTTGGTTCAGCAGCTGGCATTACTTTCCTTAAGCAACTCAAAATCATAGGGTAGTTTTAAATTCCCTGGGAAACCTTTGACTGACAAAATCTGTCTTCTCCACTCCACTGTAAGCTCAGTAAGGGCAACTACCATTATTTTACTCACTATTGTATCTTCAGTTCTTATGTCAGGGTATGTACAAAATTCATGGACAAACTAAAAATATCTGTTGAATGTTAAACTAATGGGCTTTATATTGAAGTTTAGAAGATTCAAATTTGAGATTTCTGAAGTTAAACCCATAAGATTACATTTGGAAAAGTACATTTATTTCCTTTATGTAACAGAGAAGAAACCACGAAAAAATGGAAAATTCTTACATCCACAGAAGCAAACAACTTTAAAAGACAAAATTCTCAGGTTGGGGACAAGAACATTAATATGAGATGTCTCACTTTGGCACTGTGGCTGATCTGCTTTTAAAATTTTACTTAGAAGACAAAAACATGATTAGGATATCTGTCCCCAGGGGTGTCAAGAAGTTTTTGAAAAGCCAAAAATAGGTTCTGATTTTTCTCAGTTTTTAGAGCTCCAGGCATTTCAAATCTGTTCAAAGTGGCAGTTGACATGTTCGATAATGGTTGGAGCACTTTGTTATAGGACCATAAAACAATAGTCATCTACTTATGAGAAAAATGTTGCCAAGAGAAAGAAACCTGTCTTCTCTGTAACATTAATATTGAAGCAATTTGCGCTTCTTGAATAAACTAGAACTCTATTTTTATCCAAGTTAGTGTGTGTGTGTGTGTGTGTGTGTGTGTGTGTGTGTGTGTGTGTGTGTGTGTAGAGTGATCATCAGGCTCACTCTTAATTAGGACTTAATAGTGGCTTCTAGAAATGATCCTGGAAATGACAATTGAATAAATTTTCAGAGCAGTGGAGAGAGAAGAGAGAGATCACATACAAAATATTTTCTGTGTGAATAGAAAACCTGAGCTTTTCATATTTCATGAATCTCCTTCAACTAATAGAAATCATACAATTGATTATGCCATGGATAAAAGTGGGTAGGAAGAAAGTGGGTAGTAAATTTATTATGGTTCTACATTTCTTCTACTCCTAAGAAATTAATAGATCTCTACCTCACCTATTTGCTAAAGGAGTGCAGAAAACATGATTTCAGATTGTATATTTAAAGCAAACATCATTAGTTGTCCACTCCAAATTGATTCCTGTTTCTTCCTTGCTAATGGAAGCCTTTCTTTATACCCAGCCCCAGGTAATAAAGCATGATTGGTAAGTCAACTGTGACAACTTTTCTTTCTTCAATGTGTCTTACAGCTCAGGATGCTCATGTCATCTAGTTCTAGCCAATGAAGCCTAAGATGAAATCTGATTGTGGAGTTTCTGGGGAAATTTTTACCCTAATAAAAAGGAACATGCTGTTGGCACTGTTTTCCTTTCATTCCTGTTCACTTTCCACACCCAGTTTCTCTAGTTTTAATGCAAATACAGAATTTAGAGCTTCAAAAGACATATGCTACAGTGAGGCAATAAGCATGAAGATAAAATTTAGCACACTTTGGGTGATGCAGCAGAAAAATAGAAATAGCCTAGATCCTTGACATTGTTGAGCAGATGAACTAGTACCAACAAAGAGAAACACTTATTTCTAGGCTATGTTTTTTTTTTTTCCTTTTTTTTTTTTTTTCTTTTTCTGAAGCTGGAAACGGGGAGAGACAGACTCCCGCATGCGCCCGACCGGGATCCGCCCTGCACACCCACCAGGGGCGACGCTCTGCCTACCAGGGGGCGATGCTCTGCCCCTCTGGGGCTTCGCTCTGCCGCAACCAGAGCCACTCTAGCACCTGGGGCAGAGGCCAAGGAGCCATCCCCAGCGCCCGGGCCATCTTTGCTCCAATGGAGCCTTGGCTGCGGGAGGGAAAGAGAGAGACAGAGAGGAAGGAGCGGGGGTGTGGAGAAGCAAATGGGCGCTTCTCCTATGTGCCCTGGCCGGGAATCGAACCTGGGTCCCCCGCACGCCAAGCCGACGCTCTACTGCTGAGCCAACCGGCCAGGGCTCTAGGCTATGTTTAATATGAAAAAAAATAAGTCCTTATTTGTTTAAGCCTTTATTAATCAGGTTTTAGAAACATTCAAAAACTTGAACAATACATACAGAGGGAGAAATAGAAAACATATTGACACATACTTAAAACTCACACCAGATTTTCCAGTGCATATCTTTCTCTTACTGGTTGGCAAATATAGAATCTAGAAAACAAAATTTCTGTGCATGTAGGTGTTCAGGTTAAGGGTAGTACTGTGAAGTTTGAAAAAATGAATACAAATCATTTAGTTAAGAAATGCTGTTGCCATTTATTTAATGAAAAGCTTGTGTGAGTTTTTTAATTATTAAACTGAATCATAAGGAAGTAGAAAATTTGAATAGACCAATACTGAATAAGAAAATTGAAACAGTAATGAAACAAACATTTCCCAACAGCAACAAAAACCCCCAGAACCAGATGATTTCACTGATGACTTTTATCAAACATTTAAAAATGAACACCAATCCCTGTTAAATTCTTTTTAAAAAATAAAAAAATAACACATTTCTAAACTCATTTTATGAGGCCTGACACCAAAACCAGATATAAAAACAAAACAAACAGAAAAACAAAAAAACTACAGGCTAATGTCCTTGTTGAGTAGAGATGCAAAAATTCTTTAAAGAAAATTAGGAAATCTACTTCAACTGCACACTAAAAGATTCATACATCATGATCAAATGGGATTTATTCTTGACATGCAATAATGGTATAACATAAACATATTAATAAATATGATACATCACATTTATACAATGAAAGATAAAAATTATATGATCACTTCAATAGATTATAAAAGAGCATTTGACAAAATTTAACATCCTTTCATGATAAAAAAAACTCTCAGAAATTTGGGTATAGGAGAAATGTACCTCAACATGATAAAGGCCATATGTAACACATCCACAGCTAACATAATACTCAATGGTGAAAAGTTAAAAGCAAGCTTTCCTGCTGAGACCAGGAATAGACATGGGCCCACTCTCATTTAGTCAAATAAAATGAGAAGTTCTAGCCAGAATAATCAGGCAAGAAAAACAAATAAAAGGCATGCTAATTGGAAAGGAAAAAGTAAAATAGTTTCTGCTTACAGAAGATAATGATCTTATATAGATATATAGAAAATTCTAAAAAGTCCACTCAAAAAGTCTCTTAGAACTAATAAACAAATTCAGTAAAATTACAAGATACAAAATCAAATACAAAAATCAGTTACATTTCACTTCTTTGGAAAGATATATGTACCTTTATGTTTATTGCAGCATATTCATTGTAGCTAATAATAGGAACAACTTAAGTGTTCTTCAATAGACGATTGAATAATGAAGATGTGGTATATAGATATACAATGGAATATTACTCAGCTGTAATAAAGGATAAAATACTGTCATTTGCGACAACATGGATGGATCTTGAGAGTATCATGCTAAGTAAAATAAGTCAGATGGAAAATGAAAAGAACGATATGATTTCACTTATGTAGGATGTAAAACAGAAAGTAACAAACCAACAAATAAGACAAACTCATAGACACAGACAAGAGTATTGTGGTTACCAGAATGGAAGGAGGGTGGAGTGAAGGATGAAGATGGTAAAGAGGGCTAAATACATGGTGACTGAAGACTAGTCTTTGAGCAATGAGGCCACAATGCAATATACAGATGACGTATTATAGAATTGGTACACTTTAAACTTATAATATTAACCAATGTCACTCAAAGAAATTTAATCTTTTGTGTTTCTATACACTAACAATGAACTATCTAAGAAAAAAGTAAAGAAAATAATCTTATTTACAATACATGAAAAATAATAAAATGCTCAGGAATAAATTTAACCAAGGAGATGAAAGATCTGTACACTGAACATTATAAGACATTGAGGATGGAAATTAAAGAAGACACAAATAAATGAAAAGACATTTTGTTCATGAATTGGAAGAATTGAGATTGTTAATAATTCTATTCTACACAAAGTGATTTATAGATTTAATGCAATTCTCATCAAAATTCCAATGGCATTATTCACAGATATGGTACAAACAATTGCGAAATTTGTATGGAACCACAAAGGTCCTAAATAGCCAAGCAATCTTGAGAAAGAACAAAGCTGGAAGCTTCACAACTCCTGATTTCTAACTTTATTACAAAGCTGTAGTAATCAAAACAGTATGATACTTACATAAAAACAGACATATAAACCAATGAGAGCCCAAAAGTAGGCCCATACATATTTATTCAACTAATATTTGCCAAGGGAGCCAAGAATACTCAATGGGGAAGGGAAAGGATAGTTTCTTCAATAAGTGGTGTTGGATATTTTCTGTATTTAGAAATGGATATTTACATGCAAAAGAATGAAATTGGACCTCTCTCACACACTACTCACAGAAAAATAACTCAAAGTGGATTAAATAATTTGATGTAAGACCCAAAACTGTAAAACTATTAGGAGAAAACATAGGGACACATATGGACAATGTCCTTGATATTGGTCATGGCAACAAATTTTTGGATGTGACTGACACCAAAAGCACAGCAACAAAAGCAAAAATAAGTTTAAAAGTTTCTATACAGCAAAAGAAACAATTAGCAAAGTAAAAAGGCAAACTACAAAATGGGAGAAAAATATTTGCAAACCATCTAATAAGATGTTAATATCCAAAAATACATAAGGAACCCATACAACTCAATAGCAAGAAAACAAATAATCTGATTTTTAAAGTGGGCAGAGAATCTTGAATAGATATCTTTCCAAATGGCCAACAAACGCATGAACTCTGCTCAGCATTACCCAGCATCAGGAAATTGCAAATCAAAAGTACCATAGATCTGTTACCTTAGATCTGTTAGAATGGCTATCATCAAAAAGACAAGAGATAACAATTGTTGGTGAGGATGTGGAGAAACGGGAACAGACAAATGGTTGGCAAGAATTTAAATTGGAAAACAGTATGGAAGCTTCTCAAAAGATTAAAAATAGAACTACCGTATAATCTAGTAATCCCACTTTTGAGTATATATCTGAAGGAAACTAAATCACCATCCTGAAGACATTTCTGCACTTTTATTTTTATTGCAGCATTATTTACAATAGCCAAGGTATTGGAAACTCCTAAGTGTGCTTTGATGGATCAATTGATAAAGAAGTTGTATCATATATATCATATGTATCATGTATATATACATTAAAGCCAAGAGAAAGAAGTAAATCCTGCCATATGACAACTCGGCTGGATCATGAAGGCATTGTGCCAAGTAAAATGAGTCAGACAAATACAAATACTCTAGGTTCTCACTTACATGTGGAATCTAAAAGTGTTGAAATTGTAGAAATAGAGTCAAACGGTACTTATCATGGATGGGCTGAAGGAGAAAGAAATGGGGAGATGCCTGTCAAAGGATAAAAACTCCCAGCTTTAAGATAAGTTCTGGAGATCTAATACATAACATGGTATTATATATTCAATACTTGAAAATTGTTAAAAGAGTAGACCCTAAATGTTCTCACCACACAAACACACACACACATATACACACACACTCTGTAATAATGTGAGAAGTTAGTGGTGTTAACCTTATTGTGGTAATCATTTCATAATATATTTGTGTATCAAATTACATTGTACACCTTTAAGTTACATATTATATGTCAATAATATCTCAAAAGGCTGGAAAACATTAACATACTCTCCCTCAGTGAAGAGGAACAGGTATATACCTCCTCAAGTTGCTAACATGGTCATCATCACATGAGTGGCATCTTAATTAGTATTACCTGAGGAGCCCCTGCTAGTCAGGAGTATACAAGGTTACCTGCAGTCACCACTACTAGTTAACGTTTCAATGGAGGTATTACTCATTCAATTGGATGAGAGAAAAAAATTAGAGTACTAAAAACTGGAAAGAATAAGGTAAAATTATGATTATTTACATACAAAATCATTGTATGATGGAAAACCTATGAGAATCAAATGACAAACACTACAAATAAGAAGAAAAGTATGTTGCTGGGTTATAAAATTAAAACATGAAAGTAATTTCTTTAAAGAAAGTCTTAGAGATACAAAAACATAGGCACTATATTAGATAGGATTAGCAGTCAGACATATAACATTGGATGTGAAGAGATTCTCATATGTGAGGTTTTTCTGTTTGTTTGTTTTCTGTTTTTAATTTGGCCATTATTAAGAACAGCATTAATCATCAAGTCTGGGGCATGGCTAAACCCATGGTCCTAGCCAGGTTGGTGGACTCAAACTGTGGGATTAGGGAAAGTATGTCACTGGCAGATAATTGTACAGAAAGAGTTTTGATAAAGTCATGGCTGTAGATCTCTATCAATTTATTATGGGATTTAGAGATATTTGATTAATTTTTTAATTTTTTAAGGGTTGGAATCTTGGAACTTCCTCATCAAATACCTCTCACTATTTAAAGTTGCGCAAGCTCAACCATTGAGCTGACCCAGAGCATATACAGAAAATAAATGACTGGATCAGAAAACGTAAGTTTGAGTCAAGCTCAGACACTTAATAACTAATTGACCTTGAGAAAAGTCACTCTGATACTCAGTTTTCTCCATGAATATAACACTGCTTTTCATTTGTTCCTTCCAGGGGTTTTGCTAGGATGAGATAACATATGTAATATCTTTTTGTATACTGTTAAATGCTACAGTGAATGTTAATTGTTATGATGATGGTGATAATGATGGCAATTCATATGCCCAGTGTGATGCCTGGTTATTACTCAGCTATTACTAATCTCTCTTAATTACTTTCTTATAGAAATCACACAGACTCCTGAGCCCTGTCAAAGACTCTATAAAGATCTTTGGCTGGGTTCAGAGAGCAAACAGAAATCTGGGGTCTAATTGCTGGAGTCATAGCTGTGCTATCAGCTAGCGCATTTTTGGTAACCCCTCAATGTTCCTGCCAACCTGAAGTGTACTTTTTCAGCTTACAGACTCTTGTCATCTGTCAGAGGCTGAGAGATTTTAGTGAGAGAAGAAAAATCTAAGAGCCTTTTGCCTTCTTGCCCTTGAAAAGAAAATGTCATTGTTTGGCAGAAAAACCATTCACAGGTCTGAAAAAGGCCTAGCATTTATTCTTTTAAAATGTCCTTATTACGAAATAGTTCAGACATATAAAAATTTATAACAATTATAGTGAACATTCACATATCTATCACCCATCTTTTTTTTTTTTTTTTTTTGGTATTTTTCTGAAGCTGGAAACGGGGAGAGACAGTCAGACAGACTCCCGCATGCGCCAGACCGGGATCCACCCGGCACGCCCACCAGGGGCGATGCTCTGCCCACCAGGGGGCGATGCTCTGCCCCTCTGGGGCATTGTTCTGCCGCAACCAGAGCCAGTCAAGCGCCTGGGGAAGAGGCCAAGGAGCCATCCTCAGCGCCCGGGCCATCTTTGCTCCAATGGAGCCTTGGCTGCGGGAGGGGAAGAGAGAGACAGAGAGGAGGGAGGGGGTAGGGGTGGAGAAGCAAATGGGCACTTCTCCTATGTGCCCTGGCCGGGAATCGAACCTGGGTCTCCCGCACGCCAGGCCGACGCTCTACCGCTGAGCCAACCGGCCAGGGCCTCTATCACCCATCTTAAGAAATAAAACACCAGCAACACAATTAAAGCCCTTTGGTACCCCTTCCCAGTCTGCACCTTAGGTAACCAGTATCTTGAGGCATTTCTCTGAATCTATTGCTACTAACCAATATTAATTCTTTATAAGAACAGGTCTTCCTAGACTTAAGACAAGTGCTATATCCCAGTATTTTTCTTTATTGTCTGTTTTAAAGGTTATAGCACTTCTTTTTAAAATTGTAAGTTTCTCACTATTGTGTATGTTGTTGACATCTCAATAATTCAGTTTGATGTAAAATAGATACTTTGTTTAAAAATAAACACTAATACTCATATCTTTTATAGATTATAGAATGTCTCCCCCACTCCTTCCCTCTCCCTAAACATTTTCCCTTTTTTTATTTGCATTGGCATGTGGACTTTTTGTTCCCACCAAATGAGTCAGTCAAGATAGAACGGATGTCAATGTCTCCTGGAAAGTAGATGCCATACTGTCTTATAAAGTCACCAAAAAGCATTAGTGAGAGCCAACACTGAAAAAAATTTGAAAAAGCTCACATAAAAGTCTGAATTTCTGACTTTTTTAGAAAAAGTGAAGATAATGATAACAGTGGCCACGTTCCTAGATGGCAGTCGTCTGCTTAAATCAAGAAGCAGCTGCCTCTTCTAGAAGGCACACTCTCCATTGTAAAACAGAACAAACAAAAAACTATATTTCTATCATTCCTCTTTTCTCCCTGAAACTAAGAGCAATGATAATTGCTATCTACTATCATACTCAGATTGCTGGTGTTCCCCATGGCAGAGAAAACAGTTTTTACTTTACCTAGGTCGGTACTATAAAAAACGATGAAACAAACAATCAAAAGGGTTATATCCACTCTGAAGCTACCCTCAAATAAAACTAGGAGCCTTGAAAAAACAATGTTTTTACTTCATAATCACAACTTTAAGAGAAGTCCTCTTTGTTTTCTTATGAATCAGATTGTGCCTCGAAGGTCCTCTTCTATCAAAATGTACTCTGGTCACCATCCCCCCACCCCCAATACGCACAACCATCAGCCACTTCTCTTGTCTAGATTCATGTGTAGTTTTAACAAAGACCTGAGGCAATGAATGTGGAAAATGTAACAAGAAAAATATAAGAAGCAGATAAATGTAAAAAACTGCCAGTGTAAGCTATAGCTACAAATTTAAGAGCGAGGCACAGGAATCAACACATAAGAGGAAGCATTATTTGCAAAACAATTTCACAGAGGAGACCCATTTTAAATATGATTTATAAACTGTTTCTGGTGAGATTAAGGTGTCTGCTCTCTTAACATCTCATCAGGAAGCCATTCTAAAATGTGATGATAAAGGATAGCTCTAACCTTGGCAATTATATTAAGATGTAAGGTTGTAATGACCGTAGTACTTTGTGGACTAATAGGGAATATTAAAAAGAAAGTAAAAAAAAGAAGTGAGTCTTTAGCTAGCAGCATCTAGGGAAAACAGGCACTGTGTGTCTGGCGGGTAAACATTAAAATTCCAGCCACTAGCAAGGTGTTCTCTGGACAGAGCAGGTATAAATCTTTTGGATTTTGTATAAATTATTCAAATACCTTCCCTCTGTTTTTGTGCTTAAGAAAAATCTTCTAATTATTATCTTGGGAAGAGTGTCTTAGCTATTAAACATGAGGACAAGTATCCTCTGATATAAGAACATCTGATTTATAAACAACTGGTGCCTTTATAATATTTTCTCAATATTACTCACAATTCTGTTCCATGTACCTCTCTTCCCATAAGTAATACCCCTACTATTTGTTCTTCTGCTGCAGGTCACATGAGAAGTAAGGTATAGAGATAGGAAGTTAAATGTTATGGATGTCTAGGAGTATCAACCTAGCCTCAGCTGACTGCTCCTATAGCGGTCTTCCTCTCCCCACCTCCTCTTCCTTAGGCCTCTCAATCATCTCCGTCATGGGAGAGAAAGTGTCATAGTAAAGCTGCTGCCACAGAATAAATGTATTGTTGGTTTCTTTATGTAAAATTCCAAATGTCTTTTCCTATATAAATAATATTATAAACTGGCTAAATATAGGTCAAATTGTACTGAAAATACCACAATTGAGCATATTTTTGGGTGGATCAATCTTTTTGAATTAGCCTGGGACTCCAAGTACAAATGAAAAACATATTTCACACTTTAAAAAAGTCTATATATAAATAAGATTTTGGAAAAAACCTGTTTTTGAATTTTGGAAACATCTTTGCTCTATCACTAGTATAAATTATTGTTCATCATTAATTTATATCACCCTCATTTCAATATCTTTGAATAAAAAAAAAGTATAATAAGGAGACCTGACCTTCTCTGGGAGTTAAGGAAGACTAAAGAAGGCTAACTTGCGGCCCTGGCCGGTTGGCTCAGTGGTAGAGCGTCGGCCTGGCGTGCGGAAGTCCTGGGTTCGATTCCCAGCCAGGGCACACAGGAGAAGCGCCCATCTGCTTCTCCACCCCTCCCCCTCTCCTTCCTCTCTGTCTCTCTCTTCCCCTCCCACAGCCAAGGCTCCATTGGAGCAAAGATGGCCCGGGCACTGGAGATGGCTCCATGGCCTCTGCCTCAGGCGCTAGAGTGGCTCCGGTCGCAACAGAGCGACCCCTCAGATGGGCAGAGCGTTGCCCCCTGGTGGGTGTGCCGGGTGGATCCCGGTCAGGGGCATGCGGGAGTCTGTCTGACTGCCTCCCCGTTTCCAGCTTCAGAAAATACAAAAAAAAAAAAGAAAAAAAAAGGCTAATTTGGGGCCTGAAAGGTATGTCAGAGTTAGCCACTTCAACAAATAGGGAACAAGTGTCCCTGTCAAAGGAGCCAATATCTGCAAAGAACCAGAGGTGAGGAGGAGCTTGGGGTGTTGGAGGAACTGAAAGGAGGCCAGTGTAGCTACAGTTAATCATGAGTTAAGGTTGGAGCAGTAAGCAAGAGCTAGATTAGGCCAGGATGTTGCTGGCCATATCACAGATTTTAGACTTTAACATGAATGAGAAGCCATCGCAGTATTTTAATCTGGAAAATGACAGGATTAGATTCAGGTTTAAATCCAGTTCTAGTCTTTAGTGACCCCATGACGGTGTAGCCTGTAGCAAATAGCTGCCTCAATCCACTATATTGCTATCCACAGCATTTCATATAATGCATTTCTATACTGTAATCTGTAGCATCGTACATAATGCATTTCTATACTGTAATCTGTAGCATTGTACATAATGCATTTCTATACTGTAATCTGTAGCATCGTACATAATGTATTTCTACCTTCATACTTAGAGTGAACTCTTAAAATGGAGGGTCATGGTGCCCTACATTGCCTCCTACAGAAATTGACTAACTTTCCAGCCTAAGGAATGAATGCAGTGACTAATGTTTTCATTATTTCATCTTCAATCTTTTAAAATCTAAATAATTTATCAGTTTTTCAACTAGCTTTTAAGCTTTTAAGCTTTTCTCTAGAAATTTGACAGAGTTCAGAATCTGTGTCAACTTCTTTAGGCCACTAGGAATTCATTTAGGGAACTGAAGTGGCAACTTATTAGCAAATTGGCATGGAACCTCCTTTCCTTATCTTTGTATTTGTTTCTATACTGGGGCCATTCTATAAAGAGGCAGTTACTTAAGGCCTGAGAGAATAAATGCAACATCCAGATTGCTTAATTTATGACTAGAGAGAGATTCTACAGGACGAATTTGGTTCATTACAACAGGGTTTATATTATAGACACATCTATAGACTCTGGTATCAGACTTTTTAAAAAAATTAAGTAAAAGTAACTAAATATAATTCAAATCCACCTCAGACTCGTGCTATTGCCCTTTTCTTGAATGTGCAGAACTCTCTCTGATTATCCAGAGAACTCAGGCTGCAGAAGCCGTGTGTGTGGGGGTGGGGTGGACAGAATGAGATTTTGGCCTTCCATTACAAAGTGCTGCCATTTCAAATGATGCACACATGCTTGCTCCATCTGTCTTCAAGGACTCAGCAGAGTAATCAGTAAAACTTTCTATTCGGTGTTTGAAGCTGCATTGCCAAATATTAATAACTCATTTTATTTATAACTGGTTTTCCAAAGTAGGAAAAATAGGCGGTGAAGAACTCAATAGTTGCCAAATTTCAAAGGTCAGATGGTGCAAGCGTGGAATGAAAGTATTTTGTGTTCATATTCTTACTGTAAAAATGTTTTCCTATGGCTCCTTTTCCCAGTCATAATGCTAGTACTTAAGACTGCCCAAGCCTTCTCTCAAGGATTGCCCTCTACCCCAAACCCCAAATCATCATTTTCCAGGAAGTTCCCCAGGATACAGACTTTTAAAAAAATGTTCTTATGGTCCTTTATTTCCTTCCCACACCATCTTGCTCTGATAAACTGTGGCAATCTAATCTCACAACTTGATGATTTTTAGATGTTAAACCTCTCCTGGCTATGATGACTACACAAAACAAGGTCTATAATGATGAAAGATTTCAGCTATGTGACATGTCAGTAGAAAAGATAATTGTGGGTAGACAGGATCTTTCTCTTGTCAGTCTCCCATCCCATGGTCATGAGAACACCAATAAACTTCTGAGAAATCAAATATAGAGGAGATGCCAGGAGACCGCTTAATAAAGCTCAAATTTTCAAATGGAACATAAGGTTCCATTTTGGCTTTCCATGGTCCCTCTTTCCTTATTCTTATAACAACACTGATTTTTTGGGGGGAGGGGAATTACCTCTTTCCTCACTGGAATGGATATTAGGGTGCTCAATGTCCCCTATTCAAGGAGTGGATGTAAGATTAAATATAACCAATCAATTCTCACCTCCTGAATGAACATCAGAAAGAATAAATTTGTGTGAATTTCACTCACCCCAATAGAGAGGCACCTTGAAGAGACCATTTGTTTATTCTTACTACCGAGACACCCAGAACTTCTCTGGTTTTTATGTTTTTGAACCTAGTTATTTAATGGTCTCTTTTTAGTCCTTCAATAAATTTCTTTTTATGGTTTATGTTTGCTAGAGTCAATCTCTGTTGTTTACAAACAAAGAACTCTGACTAGCACAAATGAGAACTCTAAATTGATGAATGTATTCATTCTGTAAGATTCTAGGAATATGGGCAGTCATTAATATTATCTACCAAATCTTTCCAATTCCCCTACCACTTATGTGGTAGAACTTCTCGTTCCCAGTCCCCTTTGAAGATGTGACTGTGGGATTATTTTTTGGCCAATAGAATGTGTTTGAAAACAATATGTAGCATTTCTAGGTGAAAACTTTAAAAAGCCAGCATGTAATTGGTCACTGTTCTGGTGATCAGGGAAGCTAATGTCCAGATGAAGTCTATTATCATGAGTATCTGAGTGACTATAATGAGGAAAATTTCTCTGAGATCTGCATGAGATTTATAATATGAAGTACATATAAACTTTTGTAAAGCTATTGAGATTGAAGAGAAGAAGTGTGGAAGTCCTCAGTTATAAAAAAAGTTGTCCAAATTATGTTGAATATGTCTGTATTGAGTTTTTAAATTTTATTAAAATGAAAAGACAACATTAGAATCATTCTCCTAGGAAAGTTGAGGACCTCTGAGGGTCTATCTGTGGAATAGTAGGGGCAGTATATGCTAGTCAGAAAAACATTGCACTTGATATAAAAATATCAAAGCTTCAATAAGGCAAGACATGTCTCACAACACTGGACATCTTCATGAAGAAAATAATAAAATTATTAAAGCATAGAATAATTTCATTGGGTCCTTATTTTTTTATAGGTGTTTTTTTTTGTTTGTTTGTTTTGTTTTGTTGTTGTTTTTTTTTTACTCAGTGAGAGAAAGGGAAACAGAGACAGATTCCTGCAAACTCCCCAACTGGAATCCACCGGCAAACCAACTTTGGGGCAATGCTCTGCCCAGTTGAGGCATTGCTCTGTTGCTCAGCAACGGAGCTCTTCTTAGTGCCTGAGGTGGAGAACATGGAGCCATCCTCAGTGCCAGGGGCTAACTCGCTCCAATTGAGCCATGGCTGCAGTAAAGAGAGAGAGAGAAGCGAGAGGGGGAGGAGTGGAGAAGCAGATCGGTACTTCTCCTGTGTGTTCTGACCAGGAATCAAACCTGAGACTTCCACACGCTGGGTTGATGATGCTCTACCACTGAGCCAACCAGCCAGAGCCTCGTTGGGTGTTTATTAATTGGTCAGTATCAAGCTGGAGGAAGGTTTTTAGTGGCATGGTTCAGAGCTCCATCCTTAGATGTGTTTTGTCCTATAATTTCATCCAAGTTACAAATAAAGATGTAGAATATATGTTAAACAAATTTGTCAACAAGCTAAAGGTGAAACCAAGTAAGTTACATAAAGAAAAAATATATAAAGCAACCTCTAAACCATCTTCCTCCCAAAATTTGATTATATCTCAGATGTCTATTCCACCCACTATCCCGCCTGTTTGCAGTCATGTACTGACCTCTAAGAGATCACTCCTCCTCATTTCTGTCACTCTTTCTGATAGTACAGCTGTCTTGATTCTTGCCAATTTCTTTACACACATATATGATCCTTCTACTTGCCTGCTTTTTCAGTTTCTAAACCTACTCTCTTCCAAAGACCTCTCTTCCACATTACCTCAGCCACTCTATAGGTTATATGGTAAATCTTGTTTTTGTCTATTTGTATCTGAAACCCCTGCCTGACTTCATTTTGAAGCTTTCCACACCTATTAACTCCTCTGCTAACATTTCTAGGTTATTGCTTCCAGTGTGTCTATTCCAAAAATCCTTTGAACCCACCAGGGACAATGAAGTATCTATCTTCTTTTTCATTATCTCATTGCTCATGTCTTCACTTCCTTTGCTATTTAGCTTGAATTCTGTAGTCAATTATTATACTAACTCCCTTGCCAATGTTCTCAGCCTCTTTCCACTTCCTTACTATATTGTTTTCAGCTGTCTTCAGTCCTGGTTAAAATCAATTTTATGTCTCTTGCATGCCTGTATTTGTTTAGTTGACAACTAGAGAAAAGCACACAACTGTGCTGACTGGTCTCACTTTATGTTCATGATCATTAACCTTAAGTGGGCCCTTGATGCTGCTGCCTAGCAATTACACTCCCACACTGTTAGACTTATTTCATTCCTTCTCCTTAAACCTCCAACACTTCCTCTCCCATCCTTCCTCCTAGCTTCTGATTTTACTTCCTCTTTTCCTGAGAAAATAGAGCAATACTTAAAAAACTTTTCTAATGCATCCTAATGCATTCTGCTTTCTCCCCTGTTATCCTGGATACACTCTATGTACTTTTAGATAAGGCCAGATCCTCAACTTGTACAGTCAGTCGTCCCTTGTCATGTCGCAGTTCACTTTTCGCCGTCTCACTGTATTGAGGATTTTAAAATTGTATCTATCTAATTTTGTACTGTGGATTTTTTTTTTGCTATTTTGAAGGGTTTTGTGGTATATAGGTAGTTTTATATATTTATTATTTTAATTATTTTTGCGGTAAAATAAGCAAAATAAGTGTGGGAAAGGTTAATAACAGTGTGGGAAAGGTTTATAAGAGTGTGAGGAGAGTTTATAAAGCCTTAAATTTATATATAAACAATAAAATAAAGATAAAGTCACTACTCTGCGGATTTGTACCTATCGCAGGGGGTTCTGGAACCTAACCCCAGTGATAGATGAGGGACCACTGTATTCTAGATATTTCCTTTTCCTCCCAATTAAGGATATCTTCCAACTCTTGACTTCATTTTGAAGCTTTCCACACCTATTAACTCCTCTGCTAACATTTCTAGGTTATTGCTTCCAGTGTGTCTATCCAAATCTCCATTTCTCATTTATCATTGATTCTCTCTCTCTAATGGATTTTCCATTAATAAACAAATGTGCAGTTTTTATTCTACATCCAAAAAGATCACTCTTCTGTCGATCTCACTTCCCTTCCAGCTATGTGCCATTTCTCTTCTCCCCTTTAAAGCAAAACCTAAAGATGACGGTATTTATACAGTTGATCTGCAATTCCTATATACTATATTTTTCGCTCCATAAGACATACTCCCCCCCCCCCAAAAAAAAAGTGGAGGGGAAAATTCCTGTGCATCTTATACAGTGAAAAATACAGTCTTTTATTAAATATTTTAACACATCATTTGGTTCAGAATATTTTCTTTCTTATTTTCCTCCTTAATACGCTAGGTGTATCTTATGGTCAGGTGCATCTTATGGAGTGAAAAATATGGTATCCATTTTTTCTTGAATCTACTCTAGATAAGCTTTTGCTCTTGTCACTCTAACACAACCACCTATATCAATATTCTTAATGACCTCAAGTCTTTATCTTATTAGACTTTCAGCAGTGTTTGAAACAGTTGGACACTTCCTACCTTCACTGGGCACACAGAACACGCTATTGGTTTTTTTAATTACCTCATTGACTGCTCCTTTTAATTTTTGTTTTCTGGACATTACTCCCTTCTTTATGTCAGAATGCCCTGGGACTTAAGTCTTTGTACCTCTTCTCTTTTCTATCTATATTCATTCCTTTGGTGATCTCATTCAAAATCATGCCTTTAAGTACCACATAAATGCTGGTAATTCATAAATTTATGCCTTTTAATATTTATAGCTCAGGCCTCTTCCCTGAATACCTGACTTAAATATCCAAATACCAACTAATAGGCACTAAAATATTAACATCTCAAAACAAAGTTCTGATCTGTCCTTCCTCCAAAACTTTCTCCTGAAAAATTAATGGCAACTCCATGTTTTTAATTGCTTAGGTCTAACAGTATAAACTTCTGGTAATAATGTACCATCATCTAGTGAATTATCACTTATTAAATGGTTCTTTATATTGGTAAAATTTTAAAATTATTGATCAACTACTGATCTCAGTTTATAAAATAAGAAGATTTCTATTTTAATGTAAGATAAATAAAGTAATTTCCATGTTTTTGGAAACCATATTTTTTTTCTTTATTTTTTAAATTCATTTTAGAGAGGAGAGAGAAAGAGAGAGAGAGAGAGAGAGAGAAGAGAGAGACAGGGGGGAGGAGCTGGAAGCATCAACTCCCATATGTGCCTTGACCAGGCAAGCCCAGGGTTTCGAACCGGCAACCTCAGCATTTCCAGGTCGATGCTTTATCCACTGCGCCACCACAGGTCAGGCCTGGAAACCATAATTTAAGAGGGTTAAATGTATCTAGAGAGTAACAGGAGGAATGTTGCCAAGATATTGAGGGAAATTAAAGGCATGTTTTATGAGAGATAGTTGAAAGAATTGAGGATATATTTAACCTAGAGAAGAAAGAAACCAAAGAAATGATATCTGTTATTAAATATTTTGATAGTCCTTCAATGTGGAAGAATGATTGCCACACTATCCATCTTGGTTCAGTTAGGCCATTAGAGATGCAATAATGCTTTCTTCTTCTGACAGTTGGTGGACTTGATAATCAGCCACTAGGAAAACATGATACTATGATACTCAAGACTTAGGCTATTTTGTTTTCAAGTATCATTTTAATATATAATATACATAATATACACTATATATATTATATGTAATAATGCAGTGATTTTCAACCATCATCTCATGGCACACATAAACTAATTACTCAAATTCTACAGCACACCAAAAACATATTTTTTACTGATATGACAAAAAAATAAGTTCAATTTTGATTCACTCACAATGAATATTGTTGTGTTGGATGTTTTTATTTTTTAGTTTACAACCTAATGTAAAATAAGTCAGTGCCCCTGACTAAGTAGTAAGGTATTGCATGTTTTAAAAAGTCTTGTGACATACAAGTTGAAAATCATTGATATAATATATATAAACAAGACTTAGGCCATTTAGTTTTCAAGATATCATTATACAGGGGAGGGAAAAAGCAGGTTATTATTTATATATTATATAATTATTAATAAGTAAATAATAATACAAGAATAAACTGTGTTTTGTGTATTCACAACTATAAACTTACTTTTCCCAAACATGGATATACAAACAAAAAAGGGAACAATATCTTGAGTTGTTTTACAGTCTTAATATTTTGCTGTATATCCTGAGGATCTTTGCGTGATTATTACTTCACAATATCTCTACTAAATTACAAATAAAGCCTATTATTCAGTGTCCTAAAAGAAAATGTTTACTTGGGTGTTATATCTCACAAGAGAGAGAGATGGGGAGGCATCTCATGAGTATAGAGGTAATGACAGAAACATATCCATAGAGACAGACTCTACAGGATATGTTTTCTGTCCAATTCTCTTCTGTTCCAATGTGTAAAAGTTTAAGGAAATGGATATTTTCTTCAAGGGTTTAGAAACAAATGGGAGTTATATGTGATGCCTGTCACTTACAGTTCTAAACCTTTCACACATGCTTTATAAAAATAACCTATTATTTAATTTTTGATCTTGTAAGAATGGTCTTTCCCTGAACTTCAGCTGAAAATTCTCAAGAAAACTTCTTTTAGGACCAATAGATCAAAGTTGAAGAGTGATTGATTTTGGTTTCCTATAAAAACAATTTTTTTTCCAGGATGTATTGACCCTAGAGAGGTGATTCGCAACCTGGGCTGAATTTGAAATCACTTGAAAAGTGTTAAAAAATATTCTGATTTCTGGGTCCCAACTCCAGAGATTATAATTTTATCTGGTCTGTAGTCTCAGCGTGGAGATTTGAAAAAGCTCCTATGGATGTTCCATTGTAGCGCCAAGGTTTAAAACCTCTTCTCTAGAGATATTTTACTCCTTTTTGCCATTTTGGGGGATA
The DNA here is from genome assembly GCF_036850995.1 of Saccopteryx leptura. Lineage (NCBI taxonomy): Eukaryota > Metazoa > Chordata > Mammalia > Chiroptera > Emballonuridae > Saccopteryx > Saccopteryx leptura. Next base: position 50,252,901 of record NC_089510.1, read on the forward strand.
GATAGAATATTAGGGTAAAGGGTGGTGTTTTATACATATGCTAGATGATCATTTGGAGCAAATGTTGAGATAATTCAAATATTTTACAGTTGATTGGAATAGTTGGCCTTTTATATCTTTCCCAACCTTGAGAGTCTATCATTTTATATATATCTACCATAGAGCATATATATGGAATCAAACAAATATAGGCAAAATTTATTTTGAGCTATATAAATCAGGATGATTTTGTTAGTGTAGCTATATTCCTAGTTGCTGCCTTTTGGGGTGAGTTACTATTCTTTTACTCTGACTATGTTTTAGTGTATGATACAGTTTTATTGGACATTATGCACAGTGTCACTGAGTTAAAGTGATGTTATTAGGTTGCTAAAAGAAGCTTTTTAACCAGCTGTGAAGGCTCATTAATATATATTATGGTGTTAATAGTGCACATGAATATGTGTGAGTAGGTGGTAGAGGACAGAAATTTAAACCAAATAAAAAATAATGAGAAAGAGACTACAACACATGGGAAATAAATGCTCATTGCCACAAACCTCAATTATTTTTCATTATCTTCAAGGTCAAGCTTTTCACAACTCCTACTCACAAATGCCCTTCCTGACTGATTGAGTCTTGCAGCTAGAAGCCCTCCTTACACTCAAGAGGCAAGCCTGCTTTTTTTATCATGTTAAAAAATTGGAATTCTGTTTTATTATTATGTGAAAATTGAAACACATGCAAACTCTAAAGCAATTGAAGTATTAATCTGCCATTTTTTAAAATTAATTTTAATGAGTGACATTAATCAATCAGGATTCATAGGTTCAGAGAAAACATCTCCAGATTATTTTGACATTTGATTGTGTTGCATACCCATCACCCAAAGTCATATAGTCTTCCATCATCTTCTATCTGGTTTTTTTTGTGCCCCTCCTCTCTCCCACCCCACCCTTCCCCTCCCAATCCCCAGTAACTACCATTCTCTTGTCCATGTCCCTGAGTCTCATTTTTATGCCCCACCTATGTATGGAATTATATAGTTCTTAGTTTTTTCTGATTTACTTATTTCACTCCATATAATATTATCAAGATCCATCCATTTTGTTGTAAATGATCCAATGTCATCATTTCTTATGGCTGAGTAGTATTCCATAGTATATATGTACCACATCTTCTTTATCCAATTATCTATTGAAGGGCTAAATCTGCCATTTTAAAAGATATTTAAATGATTAAAAAAATATGTTGAGGCAATTGCTATTTTTACTAAACCTAAATAGAGTATATTATTTTAACACTGCTAGATAGGAATCTTTTAGTTCTTTCCTATTTGATAAAGCATGCTCTTTGGTTTGGCAGAAGAAGAAAAAGAAGAAGAAGAAGAAGAAGAAGAAGAAGAAGAAGAAGAAGAAGAAGAAGAAAAAGAAGGAGGGGGAGGAGAAGGAAGTTTTGACCATAATTTCACCATTTCCATTATAGAATGAATATCTTATGTTCCCTTAAAACTGTGTAGAGCTTTTTTTAATGGATATTTTTGTCCTATAAATCAACCATATCTTGAAGAATCAGGATAAATAATTATAATTTTACATGTAGAGAAGGTGAGAAATTAAGGGATGATGTTAGAGTAATGGCAGCATCAGAGATACTCCTGATCTCTCCCTTTGAAATTTCAACAAATTGAACAACTATAATGCAGTAAAAGAACCCCAGCTGGGCTCACAAATATGCCTGAAAGATTCATGCTCCAAATAGCCTAAAAGTGAAACAGGGTGAAAAGAGAATGGGAAGATAAAATGCATTTGTGGTGGGCTTTGGAGAGGAGAGGAGACAAACCTAGAGTGACTGAGTTTTTTTTTTCCCTTTGCTGGACTATGGGGAAGAAGGAAGCTCGGGCTCTCTGGATTTTGTTTGAGGGGTATGGAGAGGGAAACATGGAGTGACTGGGTCTCCTATCAGGAGAAGCAGTGAGATAGAGGGGCAGAGAGGGAGATAACCAAAGTGACCAGAGCATGGTGTCACAGCCAGTGTTTTGATGGTCTGCTTGCAGCCTGCACTCAGAAGAGGCAGAAAAAGCTAAAGTATGCCCCCTAGCCTCCCAGATCCTGCCTCCCTCACTTCACAGTACAGAGAGTGGCAGAGACATACCCCATAGCTAGCTCTCCAGAGCTATTCTCTCCCCTGAAGAACAGAGGAACTCCATGTCAAGTCACTGTTGAGATGTGGGAAGGAGCATCTGGAAGCCTGAGATTGCCATTGCTAGAGACACAAAGCTGGAAAGCTGAAGCCATAAAGCCCTCACAACACACCCCACCCACCAATAATACTATGGCCCCCTACATCATTGACACAGCAACATCTCAGCAGAGGACAGCCCAGGAACTTCACTGAGAAAAATCTTGTAATACAGCAACACCTACTGGAAGAAATCTCTCAAAACCAAAAGTAATTTTTTTTTTTTTTATATATAATTTTATTTTTTTAATGGGGTGACATCAATAAATCAGGATACATATATTCAAAGATAACAAGTCCAGGTTATCTTGTCGTTCAATTATGTTGCATACCCACCACCCAAAGTCAGATTGTCCTCTGTCACCTTCTATCTTGTTTTCTTTGTGCCCCTCCCCACCCCCTATCCCTCTCCCATTCCCCCCTCCCCCCCCGTAACCACCACACTCTTGTAAATGTCTCTTAGTTTCACTATTATGTCCCACCTACGTATGGAATAATACAGTTCCTGTTTTTTTCTGATTTACTTATTTCGCTTCGTATCATGTTATCAAGATCCCACCATTTTGCTGTAAATGTTCCGATGTCATCATTTCTTATGGCTGAGTAGTATTCCATAGTGTATATGTGCCACATCTTCTTTATCCAGTCATCTATTGATGGGCTTTTTGGTTGTTTCCATGTCCTGGCCACTGTGAACAATGCTGCAATAAACATGGGGCTGCATGTGTCTTTATGTATCAATGTTTCTGAGTTTTTGGGATATATACCCAGTAGAGGGATTGCTGGGTCATAAGGTAGTTCTATTTTCAGTTTTTTGAGGAACCACCATACTTTCTTCCATAATGGTTGTACTACTTTACATTCCCACCAACAGTGTATGAGGGTTCCTTTTTCTCCACAGCCTCTCCAACATTTGCTGTTACCTGACTTGCTAATAACAGCTAATCGAACAGGTGTGAGGTGGTATCTCATTGCCGTTTTGATTTGCATTTCTCTAATAGCTAAAGAAGATGAGCATCTTTTCATATATCTGTTGGCCATTTGTATTTCTTCCTGGGAGAAGTGTCTATTCATATCCTCTTCCCATTTTTTTATTGGATTGTTTGTTTGTTTGTTGTTGAGTTTTATGAGTTCTTTGTATATTTTGGATATTAGGCCCTTATCTGAGCTGTCGTTTGAAAAAATCATTTCCCATTTAGTTGGCTTTCTGTTTATTTTGTTATCAGTTTCTCTTGCTGAGCAAAAACTTCTTAGTCTGATGTAGTCCCATTCATTAATTTTTGCCTTCACTTCTCTTGCCTGTGGAGTCAAATTCATAAAATGCTCTTTAAAACCCAGGTCCATGAGTTGAGTACCTATGTCTTCTTCTATGTACTTAATTGTTTCAGGTCTTATGTTTAGATCTTTGATCCATTTTGAGTTAATTTTTGTACAGGGGGAGAGACTGTAGTCCAGTTTCATTCTTTTGCATGTGGCTTTCCAGTTTTCCCAGCACCATTTATTGAAGAGGCTTTCTTTTCTCCATTGTGTGTTTTTGGCCCCTTTATCAAAAATTATTTGACTATATATATGTGGTTTTATTTCTGGACTTTCTATTCTGTTCCATTGGTCTGAGTGTCTATTTTTCTGCCAATACCATGCTGCAAAACTAATTTTTTTATTAGTTTTTTTATTTTTCTCTTTCTTCTATTTTTTCTTTTACTTTTTAGTTTTATTTTCTTTAATTTTTTTTTTACAATTTTTATTCTTATTTTTTTGTGGGTTTTATATTTTTAATGTCATTTGTTTTTGAAATTTTTTCCTGTGGTTTTTCTTTTTTACTTGTCATAATTTTTAAATTTTTTATATTTTTATTGTATTTTTCTAAATTAAAATTTTCAGTTTTATAGTTGTTCTTTGTTAGGGTTCTTAACAACACCACTTTCAAATGCCACCAAGGAAGAAGAAATGAAGTACCATGGTTACACAAGACATAAATGTAGTTCATAAACAAAAGAAAAAATCTCCAGAAAAAAATCTAAATCACATGCAAACCTTGGAGTTAAATGATAGAGAATTGAAGTTCTGAAAATTTTCAATGAGATGTGAGAAGATACCAGTAGGCAACTTAATGAGCTCAGGAAACAAAATAATAAGCAAACCAAATACCTCACCAAGGAGATTGAAACTTTAAAAACAGAGATTAGGAACTCAACACATGAACTGAAGATTGAGGTAGCAAGTTTAACCAATAGAACAAAACAGACAAAGGAAATAATTAGTGACGTCAAAGACAGGCAACAAGAGATGCTACAGAGAGAAAAAGAAGAGAGGGTGAAGGAAATGGAGATCGTATTCAAACAAATGATGAGACTTTCCCAAGATTATGGAAAGAGTCAGAGCTTCAATTCCAAGAAGCAAACAAAATGCTGAGTTATTGCAACTCAAATAGACTTACTCCAAGGCACATTGTAATAAAATTGTAAAAAGTCAATGACAAAGAAAGAATCCTCAAGGCAGCTAGGGAAAAAAAGCACAAAACATATAAACAAAGGCCCATTATGTTATCATCTGACTTCTCAGCAGAAACTCTAAAAGCCAGAAGAGAGTGGACCCAGAGATTCAAAGTACTAAAAGAAAGAAATTACCAGCTAAGAATACTATCTTCATCAAAGTTATTCTTCAAATATAAAGAAAAAATAAAAATATTTTCAGATATACAGAAGCTGAGGGAATTTATCACCAGAAATAAACCTCCACTGAAAGAAATATTCAAGGGGGGTTATTCACCAAGATACAACAGGCAAAACAAATCAAAACTCCAAGTAAAAGCTCCGACAAGGTCATAATAAAAACAAGAATAACCTGTGATAACATTAACATAAAAGCGGAGAGGATAAAGATTGGAAGTAGCAAAGGAGGATGAAGTGCCAAAGCACTCATAAGGCAAAGGGTGCTTATATATAGGACATTTTTCACTTAATATTCTAATAGTAACCACTCACAAAAACGCCACTACTGAAATACACAGCTTAAAAGAAGAAGAAACAGGGAAAGAAGTATGGAATACCACCAAACAAAAACAACTGACAGAAACACAAAAGAGAAGAACCAGACAAGACACAGAGCTACCAAGAAAAAACAAACAAATACATAAAACGGGTTATAGGAAATCCTCAAGTATCAATAACTACCCTAAATGTAAATGGACTGAACTTACCAATAAAGAGGCACAGAGTAGCAGATTGGATCAAAAAGCAAAACCCAACCATATGCTGCCTTCAAGAGACATATCCAAGCTGCAATGACAAAAGTAGATTCAAAATGAAAGGTTGGAAAAAGATTCTCCAAGCAAATAATATCCAAAGTAGGTATAGCCATACTCGTATCTGAGAATGCTGACTTCAAGACAAAAGAGGTAACCAGAGAGAAAGATGGAGATTTCATAATGATAAAGGGGACAGTGTATCAAGAAGACAAACTCTTCTTAATATATATGCACCAAATCAGGGAGCACCGAAATATATAAAACATCTACTAACTGATCTAAAAATGGAAACAGACAAAAATAAAATCATACCTGGAGATTTCAACACACCATTGAGGGCTTTAGATAAAGCATAAGAAAGAAAATCAATAAAGAAATGTTGGCCTTAAATGACACTCTGGACCAAATGGACATAATAGACATTTATAGACAGAAGTGGATATAATGGCGGGCACACCAGGCATGCACTCTGGGTCCTGACTTCTGAAGGGCCCCACAAAACCCCAACTTTACACTTTTTCTAATGACACCAAGTTTGGTTTCATATGTGCAATTTTAACATTAATAGTACATAATATTTTTTTTATAAATAAAATTTTATTTTAATGGGGTGACATCAACAAATCAGGGTACACATATTCAAAGAAAACATCTCCAGGTTATCTTGTCATTTAGTTCTGTTGCATACCCATCCCCCAAAGAGAGATCGCCCTCCGTCACCCTCTATCCAGTTTTCTCTGTACCCCTCCCCCTCCCCTTCCTTCTCTCCCTCCTTCCCTCCCTCCACCCCCCCGTAACCACCACACTCCTGTCCATGTCTCTTAGTCTCGCTTCCATGTCCCACCAATGTATGGAATCCTGCAGTTCTTGTCTTTTTCTGATTCACCTATTTCACTCCGCATAATGTTATCAAGATTCCACCATTCTGCTGTAAGTGATCCGATGTCATCATTTCTTCTAGCTGAATAGTATACCATGGTGTATATGTGCCCCATCTTCTTTATCTAGTCTCCTATTTTTTTTTACAGTGATTTAAAGCCTTTAAGCAAACTTTTGGCCAATACAGCAAGAATCCATAAAAGAGTAGTGTCCTTAACATGTACATAATATTTTTAATTTATTTAAAAGTATGGTTAACATGTATTTTTATTTTCCTTGTCTCTTTATTTTAAGGGGCCCAATATTTTCTTCTGTGCTCAGGGCCTCAACCAACCTTAATCTGCCTCTGTTTATAGGACATTTCATCCCAAAACATCAGATTATACATTCTTCTCCAATGTGCATGGAACATTCTCAAGAATAGGCCATATATTGGGCCACAAAACTAAATCAACAAATTTAGAAAGATCGAAATTATAGTGAACATATTTTCTAATCATAAGGCTTTGAAATTAGATTTCAACTATAAAAAGGAAGTAAAGAAACTCACAAAAAGGTGGAAATTAAACAACATACTTCTAAAAAAATAACTGGGTCAAAGAAGAAATAAATGCAGAGATCAAAAGATATAAACAGACAAATAAAAATGACAACACAACATATCAAAATTTCTGGGATGCAAGGAATGCAATTTATATCATTACAGGTTTATATCAAGAAACAAGAGAGATCCCAATCTAACATCACACCTTAAAGAAGAACAAAGGCAACTCAAAGTCAGGAGAAGAAAGGAAATAGTAAAAATTAGAGCAGAACTAAATGAAACAGAGAACAAAAACCCTATAGAAAAAATTAATACAACAAAGAGCTGGTTCTTTGAAAAGATCAATAAAATTGACAAACCACTGGATAGACTCATTAAGGAAAAAAGGAAGGACTCATAAACAAAACCCAATATGAAAGAGAAGTTACCAGAAACATCATAGATATACAAAAGATCATAGTAAAATACTATGAAATATATGCCCCCAAATTCAACAACCTAGAGAAATGAATAAATTCTTATACCTATACAATTTTTCTAGACTGAGTCACAAAGAAGTGAAAAACTTAAATAGACCTATAAGCAGGTAGAAAATAGAAACAACCATCAAAAACCTCCCCAAGAACAAAAGTCCAGGACCAGACGGCTACACTACTGAATTCTACCAAACATTTAAAGATTTGATACCTATCTTTCTGAAAGTCTTCCAAAAAAAGAAAAAGCTATACTCCCCAACACGTTTTAAGAGGCCAACATAACTCTGATACCAAAACCTGTCAAAGAAACACAAATAAAGAAAACTACAGACCAACATCTCTAATGAATACAGATACAAAAATCTTAAACAAAATACTAGCAAATCGAATACAACACATTTAAAAAGAGTATAAAGAGGGACAAATATAAGGTGATGGAAAATTATTTGACTTTGAGTGATGATTATACAACAGTTCAAATACTATAGAAATGTTCACCTGAAACCTATGCACTTTTATTGATAAATGTCACCCTGGTGAAGTTAGTTTTCTAAATAAAATTTAAAACTTAAAAAAAAAGAAAAAAAAAGAGAAGGTGAGAGGTTCCCAAGGATTCTTAATTGTTATGCTCATAAAGAAGGATAGCATGTCAGGCATGTCAGGCAAAAGTATGCTTACAGTTGTTTATATGGAAAATAATACAATAATTAATAAATACAAGAATAAACTCTGTTTTACTAACTCACAACTGTAAAACTACTTTTGCCATACCCTGAGTTAGGGACTGTTAGTAGGAAAAATCCCTTTTCAACTTCCAGGAGGGTGGGGTGAAAGTGGGAAGGCATGGATAGATGCTCATTTTTTAAAAATTAAATTAATTTATTTATTTATTCATTTTTAGAGAGGAGAGAGAGAGAGAGAGAGAGAGAGAGAGAGGAGAGACAGAGAGAGAAGGGGGGAGGAGCAGGAAGCATCAACTCCCATATGTGCCTTGATCAGGCAAGCCCAGGGTTTCGAACCAGCCACCTCAGCATTTCCAGGTCGACGCTTTATCCACTGCACCACCACAGGTCAGGCCTAGATGCTCATTTTTATTATTTTTAAGATTTATTTATTTAAGAGAAAGAGAGGAAAGGCAGGAGGGAGGAGAGAGAGAGAGAAACATCAATTTGTTCCTGTATGTACCCTGACTGGGGGTCAATATCACAACCTTTGCTTACCAGGATGATGCTATACCAAGTGAGCTATTAGGCCAAGGTGATGGGTGCTTAGCATTGTCTTGAAGGTTTGATGGTAGGAGGACTAAGACATTCTTCTTTAATGGTTTCCATTTTCTCTATTCAGGACAAAGCCTATTAGCCAGGGTGGCAATGGAAGGGGAGAAGTTGGAGGGTTGGGGAAAGTAGGAAGGTTATGAAATAGTTCTTATAGACTATAATCTTGTTTCTTTGGCTATCTTATTTTACTCTTGGATCTTTAATAGTTTGTTTTCTGTTTTACCTCTCTGCACCCAAATATTATGCATTCCAATCCCCTTTAGCCCCTTTTATTTCACTTTTTCATTTTTTCTGCTTTCTCCTTTACCTTAACTATTCAACTTCTTGATATATTAATTTATGATAACTACCAACTCATGTTCATAATTTATTTGCTCCTTAAATCCTTATGGATTGGGGAAAATGACCCATTTTAGGAGGTGAAAGAGACCTCAAAGAAGGAAAAAGGGAGTCTGCATAGAGCTGTGTTGAGGAAGCTAAGTGCAGAGAAAGATTCAAGAAGAGCTAAAACCAACCTTCTCAATTCATTTACCTCTTCTTTATTGAGGCACCTGGAAGGAATAATTGCCTCTTCTTTCAATACAATCACAGGGTTATGCTTATACCATTCACATTACACTCATGACAGTGTTTTATGATTAATTGCTGCATGTCTGTCACCCTATACTAAATTATTGTAAGTTTTTTAAGTCAGTGTTACTCATTTTTTCCCTTTTCTTTCTTTTTTTTTTTTTTTTTTTAGATTTTATTTATTTTAGAGAGAGGAGACGGAGAGAGAGACAAAAAGAAAAAGAGGGGGGGAGGAGCAGAAAGCATCAACTCCCATATGTGCCATGACCAGGTAAGCCCAGGGTTTTGAACCAGTGACCTCAGCATTCCAGGTCAACACTTAACCCACTGTGCCACCACAGGTTAGGCTCTTTCTTTCTTTCTTTTTAAAATCACCTATAATGTTAGCATTCTACCTAGTGCAAAATAGGTACACAATACATATTTCTGAATAAGTGATACATTTTACCTAATGTGTGGTTTAATTATGTATTCAAATTAAGGCCTGAAATTCTAGCATGAAGCATGGATATTATGTATTATTCATTCATTCAGCCCATGATTACAGGATACCTACCATGTGCCAGACACTACTGTGAGTGCTGGGGAAATAGCCACGAACAAAATAGGCAAATATTGATGTTTGCAAGCCATTTTGCAGTTTATAAAACTCACTCTTATATCTATTCTTGGTATTTTCCCTCTTTTCTCAAAGCCTAAGGCTTTCCTTATGTCTGGTGTGCATAAAGGGAATAAGGCTTCTTCCCTGTCTTTGCTTCACACATCCTGTGGAACACCTGCTTTTGTAGCTGCTACCCTTGATTTTATTTATTTATTTATTTATTTATGTATTTATGTATTTATTTATTTTGTATTTTTCTGAAGCTGGAAACGGGGAGAGACAGACAGACTCCCACATGCGCCCGACCGAGATCCACCCGGCACGCCCACCAGGGGCGATGCTCTGCCCACCAGGGGGCGATGCTCTGTCCCTCCGGGCGGTTGCTCTGTCACGACCAGAGCCACTCTAGCGCCTGGGGCAGAGGCCAAGGAGCCATCCCCAGCGCCCGGGCCATCCTTGCTCCAATGGAGCCTTGCTGCGGGAGGGGAGGAGAGAGACAGAGAGGAAGGAGAGGGGGAGGGGTGGAGAAGCAGATGGGCGCTTCTCCTGTGTGCCCTGGCCGGAAATCGAACCCGGGACTCCCGCACGCCAGGCCGACGCTCTACCACTGAGCCAACTGGCCAGGGCCGCTACCCTTGATTTTTAAAGCCTTTTTCTTTTTCTGGACTGTGGAAATCTCTATAAGAGTTGATGAATTATAAATATGGTAATCATATTGTAAAATTTATAAATCAGAGCATTTATTCTTACAAAAGTTTTAATATTTTTCTATTTGTAAACTACATCAAAAGTCTTACAGTGATGTTAAAATTTAAGTCACAATTAATTATACATATAATAAATAATGTTTATTAAAAAGTATACAATTACATGAAGAGAAATTTAAAAATTCAGCCCAGACATATATTAGTTAATACAATATTTAAATGGTCATTTTCATCATCTGCTATTGAAATGATGGTATATTATTTCCCTCAAACTTTTTTTTAAAATTCAGCTAGCTTAATAATTATTAATTATTTCCAGTTTTTTCCAGCATTTCTTGGCAAGTCTTTGGGTACTTCATGTGGATTATCAAAAAAAAATTTACAGTAGCAATGGCTGCAAATGGTTATTCCAACTTTAAAAACTTTTAATGAGAAAAACCAAAACTGAAAGCAATAACAAAGAACAAGCAAGCAAACACAAACAGTAACAACTCTCCTCCATTCTGGAGGTTGGACAGAGAGAGACTGAGTTTACACATTTTATCTCTGTTTGGAAGAATAATATTCCATGTTGATAATCCTTAAACATATTCAACCATCTTTGATCTATGAATACATTGTCCTTTGTCCCATTTTGCTAGCAAGTTCTTGTTAAGATATGACTTAAAGACACAGTGTTTATTAAACAGATAATATGACTAAGTTAATTGACTATTTGCTAAGGTTTACTATTCTGGGCCTTCCAGTGAAGCTCGCCAAGCTTATAGTTTCTACAAAGATTTCCGTTCTAAAGGATTAGTTAATTATTAACCTACAAATACCCGACTATCTATTTCCCAATGTCCAAATCATAACAAAGAGCATTTTAGTAGTTTCTGTGGTAGGGTCTTTTACTTAAGTGGTAAAGAATTACATTTTTTCTTATAATTCTTTTATGATCAATCTTCATAGGAGAATTTGGTGCTGAAAAATAATCATCACTAACATACATGGAGGGCTTCTATGTGCCAGGCAGAGTGTTGAGTGCCAGAATTCTCTCACTTAGTCTTCACAATAGCCTATGAGTTTGGTAATTTTATCTTTCTTTTATAGATAAGAAATTGAAGCATAGAGAAGTTAAATAACTTGTCCAAGGTCACACACAATGAGTAACAGACTCAGGGCTGTCTGAAATCAGAGATCCTGCTCTTAAAAATACACTATCATGTATCTCCCTTACTATAGGTCACTCAAAATTTAAAAACAATATCATGGAAAGCAGTAATATTTGTTGAGGAACTAAATGATATTTGAGATGATTTGATGATTTATGAGAGCAATGGATATTTTAAACAGAAACTGTCCCAGAAAATTCAAGAAATTTAGTCTTCATAATTAAAGCACATTAGATATAGATACACTTGAAAAGCTATGCAAAACAAAGTAATGTTTGCATGAAATTAAAAGGAATTATGGCTAAAGACAATAGAGAGTGGGAATAATGAGGATGAAAGAATAAGGCAGAGAAATAAAATCTGTTTTTCTATCTGAGGAGAGCTAGCAGAAGCCATAAATCACTCTGGCTGTTACTGAAAGAAATACTTGTAAAGTTTTTCAGCTTGGCAAAATTGAAGAGAACAACAACGTTTTGTCTTCCCAAGCTAGCCAAGATACTGATTGAAATGGAAAGCTTATCCTGCATGGCCAGAGAAAACCCACTTAAAGGGTCCTAAGTCTGCAGTTGGCCAGGCAAGACGTCATTCATCCTTCAACGCTCATGATTCTATTTTGGAAATTTTGTTGATAGTAAACCAAAGTTTTACTATTTGGGATACTCGCATCCCAAATTATTCTTTAAAACTAGGGTGCTGTGCTCGCTTCGGCAGCACA